>NC_133453.1:13867457-14473707 GCF_048565385.1 Saimiri boliviensis | reverse complement strand
TTAATTTTGTTTTTTTTTTTCCCTTCAAATTGATACTCAATGAAAATATTTCATTTAGAAATACTTGCCATTTTTAGACCTCTTAATTTTAAATGCTGTACGGATTTTGACTTGTAAGAAAACTGGTTTGCAAACACTTGTTTTATAGAGTGAGTTCCAATATTTCATCTTTTATTCATGGGAAATCTTCTGAGACTATTTTGCCTTTTCTTGAATCATAAATAATTTGTTTCACAGTTTGTGCTGATGACTGGTATTCTTGAGAACCATATAATATTCATGATATTAGAAAGCTTTGCAGGCGCTGCTCTGGCACCTTTATTAGCAGGTTGTGTTCACTTTGGGTTGATTTTTACAGACTGTGTTGCATCTCAGCAGATTCTCATTTTCCTGCATTTGCTTATTAATGTGTTTCTACTGTTTGTACTTAGAGGAGGCAGTGGGAGCTTCATATATTGAAAATGTCCAGTTTCATTATATTTTCAATACAATTTAATACTCATTAGTACTGATAAAAGAGATGATTCTCAGGAGTTTAATGTCTTGTTTCTTTTTTCTGTGTGTTTTTGAAGTGGTTAGTAAAGCTTTGCAGACATGTTATGAAATTTAAGCAAGTGTTTTGCTTAATTTTTAAAGAGGATATTCCCCATAATTATAATATTTAAACTCTTAGTTTTAAAAGCCTTGAAAAAATAAGTGGAGACTTATTTTTATACCACTCTATTTTTAAAGCTATAAATAGGAAATTAAATAGGAAAATGAGAGCACTCAGTGCAATTTGCAAGTAGCCTGCAAACTCGGCCTTTTTTCTGCGAACTGAGAATTGAAGGACACGGGGAACCTTATGGAAAATGACCCAGCATGTAGAAGCTACTGTTTGATGCCTCCTGGAAAAGGAGCATCACCCTGAGGGTGTGCCCCTTGCCCCTCCCTCTCTCCCTTCATTCTGCTGTGCCAGTTGACTAAGTCGGCAGTCCTACTGCTCTCTATAGAGACAAGAAAGAGTAAAGTCCCCTAGGAAGTGTACGGAGTAGGCTCTCCTAACACCCTTGTTTGAGGAAGGTTCTCCATTTACCTGGCACATCTCTGCTTGTACAGAGGCATCAAAGCCAAGCCTGGGTACTTTGGCAGGCAAAGACTAAGAAATTTTAGTGAGTGTGAATTAGGGTTTCATTGTCTGCTCCCTACCCCCAAACACACAAACACACACACACACACACACACACACACACACACACACACACTCACTCTCTCTCTCTTTCTCTTCTCTCTCTCTCCCCCTCCTCCTCCTTCACTCCCTTTCCCCCCTCCCCCCATAGGGCTGGTCCCCAAACAAAAGAGAGTTTACCTTGGGCTTCTCCCAGAGAACTTCCTAATTACTGGAACAATTAGCACTTAAAGCTTTATGGCTGCCATTAAAATGTTTGTTTCTTTTATGTTTAGGCATTTTTTCCTCCAATGCTGGTTACCCAGGACAGCAATACTACTTTAATAGTTCAGGTAAGCATTTTATTTAATTTAATAAATTTTAACTTCTTTTTAAAATTATAGTATTCAGCTCTACAGAGTACCTTAGGATACTAGTTTATGCTGCAGTAGAGTAGTTCACATGTTAGGTAACTGTGCCTCTAACATGCCTGGAAGCTAGATAGAGGGGTAACCTAGGGAGCACATTTGTGGGGGTTGGTAGGGAAGGAGGTAACTCAGGCATAAAAACATGGTACGATTTGTATAAGGTCTCTGATATGTGATAAGATTCATATTAGACCTTGGTCCTTTGAGTTTTATTCTGAAACTCTACTGGCAAAGTGTTAGAAGCTGGTTTTAGGTATACACAGCCCATCCCATCTATATTCAGGAAACCCTTACATACCCTAAGATGCTCTTTTAAATGCCATGTGACTTAATGAGGAAGAATGTACTTTTTTCTAAATGTCTGTGTAGATAGATAGAAAGGACTTCCTGTTAAAAGTATAATACCTATTTCAGGCTAAAGCCTTTGCATTCCAGTCTGGGGTGGCTACACAGTAGTATCTTGGATCAGGCCCAGCAGACAGGTGTTAGCTGTGGCCATTGCAACACTCATGTCTTAATGCAATGAACTGAATGGGCCCCTCCCAAACTTCATATGTTGAAATCCTAACCCCTAATGTGATGGTTTTAGTAGGGTAGGGATTTGGGGAAAAATTAGGTCATGAGGGTAGCACCCTCATGAATGGGATTAGTGTCCTTATAAAAGCGACCCTAGAGAGCTCTCTAGCCTCTTCATTGCCGCATGAGGATACAAGAAGTTTGCGATGCCACCATGATCAGTTCTGGTAAGGACCTTCTTTTGCAACCTGGGAGAGGGCCCTTACAAGAACTGATCGTGCTGGCATTGCAGACTTCCAGCCTCCAGACTGTGAGAAATAAGCTCTGTTGCTTATGCCAGCCAGTCTATGGCTGTTTGTACAGCATCCCAGATGGACTAAGATGTGTTTCTCTTTATGTTAATTGACGACCATTATGGCTTAAAGCTAAGACTAGCAGTATTTTCTTTAAAGGACTGGACAGCTAAAATTTCAAGCTGTGAGGCCATATAGTCTCTGCTGCAACTAGTTAACCCGTACTTGGCCATATAATCTCTGCTGCAAATAGTTAACCTGTGCTTGGCCATATAGTCTCTGCTGCAAATAGTTAACCTGTACTTGTGACATGAAAGCCGCCATAGACAATGCGTAAACAAATGGGTATAGGTGTGTTCCAATAGAATCTTATTCCTAGCCCCTGCCTTTTCTACTGTGTATGGATATGAGATGGGCACTCTGCCAATTTAACCTTACAAAATAGGGTAGTTCTACTTAACTTTCTCTCTCTCTTTTGCATTCCACTTATTTTCTATTTTTTAAAAAGAGAACTGAAGAGAACAGCTTCTTTTCTTCTTATATGGAAGAAGTATGCACACAACAGACACATGGACAGAGAATTAGGGGCAAAAATAAAACGCCCTTTTTACCTCTTTTAACCTCTGTAAGATTACCATATTTATATGCCTTTCTCTGAAGTGATTGGATTTCTTCAAAGGCAGCGCTACAAAAGGCCAGGTGGCTATGCTAATGGTCATCTGGGGAACTTTTATGAGAGCATATGTATATCTTACAAGTAATGATTTATTCTTAATACGGTTGTCCTTAGCTGGAAAAGTCTTTATAGGTCAGAGAACCTCATGAATGTTTAAAAAGCTGTTACCAATTTTTCTAATCTCGGTGGTGTTTCTTGATCTCCTTTGCCATGAAATCCTGGTATGTATATAAGGAACAGATGGAGTAGTTAATAGAATAATGATAACCAGAGTTTCTTTTACTGAAAAAAAAAATAAATAAACTAGTATTCGTCTCAGGACATAATTTAAGTGTATTTAAGTGTTTGATTACTAGGTTTTTCCAGGAATGTTTGTTGTGAGGATTTAAAAACATCTGAGTGGTTGAGTGAAATAGCTGTAGAAAATTTTTGGTCCTATGGGAGGGGGGCGGTTCTCATTATAATAGATATCGATGAGATTTTTGGACCTGTTGATGATTTATGATTGATGATACAGAACATTTAACCACACTGGTCTTTCTGATTTAAGGCACCAGACCTTTCCCATTTTCTTTCCCCATGTTTTGTCTGACAAGTTCTAAATTAGGTTTAATAATATTCAGATATTTAGAGTTGTTGACTTTATTTCGTTGAAGAACTGTGAGATTATTTTAAAGTAAGAAACAGTATGAAGAAAAATGTTTTTCTACATCAAGAAAATGTTACCTCAAATCATTGCATGTGTATCTGGCAATTAAAACTCTATCAGGTGTCCCCAAACTTTTTACACAGGGGACCAGTTCACTGTCCCTCAGACCATTGGAGGGCCACCACATACTGTGCTCCTCTCACTGACCACCAATGAAAGAGGTGCCCCTTCCTGAAGTGCGGCAGGGGGCTGGATAAATGGCCTCAGGGGGCTGCATGTGGCCCCCAAGCCGTAGTTTGGGGATGCCTGCTCTACATAAACATATAATTTCTATGTGGTGAGTGAATATTCAGAGACTGGGTTATTTTGGCTTTTAAATTAACTGAGCATTTTGGGGGGTGGATAGGTAGAAATGCTGCTTATATCTCACATAACAGAATGCCTTTCCACAGGGGTTTGAAAATGAAAATGAGCCATGTGGGAAATTACCCAATAGGCTTTTTGTGTTCCTGTAAAATAATTGGCACTTTCAGGGAACTGGGCGGTTTCTCTATACGGGGATCGCTGAAGCATCCCATAGTATTCAGTGATGTATCTAAAATATTCTGTTAGTGTTGCAGAGTGGTAGCTGCTTTCTTTTATTATATTAATTGTGTTTTCACTATTGTCCGTATACGAAAGATCTTTTTTTTTTTCATTATTTAAAAAAAAAAAGATCTTTCGTATACGGACAAATAGTGAAAACACACTACCATGGTCTCCTTTACTCTCAAGATATGGAAGTTGCTGGTTGGGTGTTCCTCAACACAGCAATGGGAGCTGAATTTTTCTGATTCTATTGGATAAAGACCAGTTTGTGAATAACTGTTCATATTTAAAATTGCGTCTAGATCCAAATTAAGTTTTAAGCCATTGTGAAGATTTAAAGGGTGCTTGTCTCCTTCTCCTGTTTTAAATATCAATAATGTTAATATTTTGACATGGGAAACAGGTGAGAGAAGATATAAAAGTTGAGTTGTTGGTGGTATTTAGTAAATCCTCATTAATGTTTACTGCACTGGGGCAAGGCTTTTTAGAATTAGTGTCCAAAATCCTAAACAATTTTGTTTAATGTTTATTTAAATCATTTTTTTTAACTTTCATGGACAATCAGTAAAATAGAATCAAACTAGAAGAGTTTTATCATAATCACTAAGAGTAGACAAAAGATCTGGATAAATATTTCTCCAAGAAGATATATACATGGCTAATAAGCACATAAAAAGATGCTCTACATTATTAGTCATCAAAACCACAGTGAGATACCAGTTCATGCCCTAGGATGTTTGTAAATAAAAAGGCAAATAGTAGCAAGTGTTAGTGAGAATGTGGAGAAATTGGAACCCTCATACACTGCTTATAGGAATAGAAAGTGGTACAGCTACTTTGGAAAACATTCTGGCATAAACAGAATTGCCATGTGATGTAGCAGTTCCATTTCTAGGTATCTACTCAAAAGAAATGAAGGCATATGTCCACATAAAAACTTGCTCACAAATGCTTATAGCAGCATTATTCATAATACTTGAAAGGTAGAAATAATACAAATGTCTATCAGTTGACGCATAGATAAATCATACAGTGGAATATTATTTGCCCATAAAGAAGAATGAAGTACTGATAAATATAACAAAATTGATGAACCTGGAAAGCATACTAAGTGAAGTAAACTAGACACAAAATGCCACATATTATATGATTTAGTTTATATGAGTCATGCAAAATAGGCATATTTTGTAGAGACAGAAATTATTAGTGCTTACTTCGAGCTGGAGAAGAGTTGGGAGGGTGAGGATTGCTAGCTGAAGACTACAGATATCTTTTTGGGGACAATGAAAATGTCCAAAATTCATTGTGTGGTAATGATAGTGCAACTCTAAAATATACCAAAAACCATTGAGTTGTATACTTTAAATTAATAAATTGTATGGATGTCAATTATGTCTCAATAAAGCTGTTCTAAAAACATTAATAGACACAACTACTTTTCATGGCAAATATTTAATAAGCACATTAGGCTATCAGCTGAAAGTATTGTGTTTTGCCATTTGTTGTTTATATGAAAACAAAGTCTACTAGAATGCTGATTAACAGTTTCACTTTTAATCTTACCTATTAGGAAACATAAACAATACAGCAGTAAATTTTAAAGTAGCCTCAGGACCAACTATCAAAAATTCTGAAAATGAAATCTCAATTAATGAGATTCTGCCATTCAGTGTTCCTCTTTTGGCTGGATTGTATTTTTTTTTTCTGTAGCCTTACTAGGTCTCTATCTCAGGCATGTACTGCTGGACTGTGTGGGATCATATGGAGATCTGTGACAAAGATTGATAGTAAACGTTAGGAATCTTCATCAACAACCAAAACCACATTATTTAAATATTTGAAACATCACCTTCAAAGAACATAATAATGACAGGAAAGAAGAGAAAAAAATCTCAAAAAGACTATTTTACTTCTCTCTCTTTATGCTAGAATGAGATTGATAATCTTCTGTGGGGAAAAAAAAATCTCTTCCAAACAAATTCTCTAACTATTGGGCAGTTAAAGAAAATGTAAGAAATAAACTCAAACTGAAAAGATGGATGGGAATATCTTGCAAAAATGAACTTTTCTCTTTTATTGACCTTTATTAATGGGGTACCTAAGTTTGATACCTAAAACATTATTTAATGACCAGGTTGTCTCTTCTCTCTTGTTTTATCTATCTAGCAACCTTTTTTTTTTTTTTTTTTGGTGGTGGGGGGACTGTAATCTCTGTAACTGTAATAAAATTACAGTTACAGAGAAATTGGCTGCATCTTAATGTTATTGTCTAAAGTATTCTGTGGTATCTGTATAAAACATTGGTCTGCCTCTCATTGTACAGAGCAATAAAACAATAAGGCTTTATCAGCTATCGTTTCCACCATTCTCTTGACTCAAGCCAGGAGGACTTGATGGAAAACTGTCCAAGTATTCAGTAGCCTAAGCTGAAAGAATCCACTCCGTATGTCAATAGCTCATTCCAGTCTCTTCTCCAGGACTTCTGACTACCCTCTGAATTAATATCTCCTTTCCTCATTAGCACTTAAGGGCTCATTCATGCCCAGTGCCATGGTAGGCACTGAGGATACGAGAGTGACAAGACAATCATTGCCCACCTTTGTGGCTCATTCTCCATTTGTCATCTTTTCTTATTGTGAGGATAATGTTATGCTTAAAATAATGTTATGCCTTACTCATTTGTCTTTTCTTAAAACAAAACAGGAAGTATAAAACAAAGAATAGTCCATAGCTGTGTTCTATAACCTTTTCCTTGTGCCTGTAGGCAGCTCTGGATATCAGGATTATTATCCGTATGGCAGCCCAGGTCACTCTGAAGAAGCACCCAGGAACTATGACGCATACACAGCAGGACTGAGTGAAGAAGAACAGCTTGAGAGAGCATTACGAGCCAGCCTCTGGGACCGAGGTAGGACTCTTGTGCCCTTCAGTTATTTTAAAGCATTCCTCATGTGATAAGGTAGTCTGAAAAAGGGCTATTTGTAGCAAGTTAAATTTTAAATAGTTCAGAAAAAGGATATGTAGATGAAAAATGTGTGCAGATTGTGATTACAAAGAATGGGGTGTGATGCTTGCCATGTTACCAGGAACCTGAGCTAATAAGGTGCCAGACTGTGTATGTATTGTTAAAGTGATTCTTTTTATAGGCCTGCTGCTCTTCGGTGCCTCGGCATTAAAATCAAAAAACTTAAAATTCTTAGGTGCATAAAGAAAAGAGAGAATTACTTTGGAATTCATATTTGTAAAGAAAGTTCAGTGTCTCTTGAGTATCAAAATATTGCCCATCAACTTCCCGCAGATCTCCCTCAACATCACATGGGCTCAGAATTCAGGCTCAGGTTTGACTTCTGCTGAACCAATCTGTCTGGGGGTAGAGCCTAGAAATTTATATTTTGAATAGGCTTTCCAGGAGATTTTTTAACAAACTGATATCTGAAAAAAAACCACTGTATTATTCTGCCAACTTTGTTCTAGATTTGGATTATAAGTTTGGGTATTACTATTTTTATTGTTTGAGTAGTGACTAAAAGTCGTCTATTCATTTAAAGGGCATTTATCAACGTCTTCTGTTTCACGTATGATGACAGGGACAATAGGGAACATTGAGTGGTAAAAGATGGAACCTACCCTCAAAAAGTTAACAATCTGTGTTTGGGCCTATGCCTACTAGATGTGATACCACACAGGTAACCCTAATATCAGGTGACTAAGAGAGGCTTAGGCTAGGTGTTAGGGGTAGGGAGGAGATGGTGAGCTTTTTCTACCTAGAACTATCAGATTTTCACAGAGGAGATAGCATTTGAGTTGGACCTTTGAGAATGCAAAGAACTTAAAGAGCTATGGACAGACTCTCTGCAGAAGTCTGATTATCAGCACTGACACAGAAGTGAGGGTCATGTTTGCTAGCCCTCACTTTTAAATGGACAATAAGCGAAGAAAGGGAAGAAGAGTGGGAAGCTAGGCTGGGGCCGGATCACAGGGGTCCTAGAATTAAATAAGCCAAGTGGAAAGCGGATTTAGTATGTCGTATAAATGCCAATAGAGCTCTGCGTGGGAGACTGATGTGGTCAGAGCTGTGTTATAAGAATCTGATAGTATAGCAGGCATTCTGCAAACAAGATTGAGCACCAGTCGGGTACCAAGCATTATGCTAGTTGATGAGAGTACATAAATTATGACAATATAGTTTCTGACTTTAAGGAATGCAGTCTTAGCAGCAACAGCGTGCATGGAGGTGGGGAATGACAATAAGCAGGGAGACAAGTTGGAAGATTATATTGCAGTAGCCTGAACACGAAAGGAAAGCCTAAATTATGAAGGTGGCAGGGGAAGCGGAGAGGAAGGCATAAATCTGTATTTCTCAGGTGAAAAGTTACAGAACTGTGATAATATATCAGTAATCTTTCACTGTGTAAAGAGTCACCCTGAAACTCGTGGATTAAAACAGTAAACAGTGGTTTGCTGGGGGCTGGCTGCTCTAGGGTGGCTTCTTCTGCATGTCTGCCTGACTGTTTGTTGGTGGTGTTACTCCACACCTCAGCCCATTCCTCATCCAGCAGGGTAGCCTGGGCTTATCCACCAGGCTGCAGCATAAGGTTTACAGGAGAGTGCAGAAATAAACAAGGCTTATGCTGGTACAATGTCAGTTCCACTGTATTCTGTATACTGATACCAAAGCAGGTAACAAAACCAGCTCAGATTCATGGGATAGGTAGATAGTTTCTACCTCTTGGAGGAACAGCAAAGTCACATGTGATGGTTTTGGATAGAGGGAGAGGTGGAGAATTGTAGCCATTTTTGTAATCATTGTATCACATGTAGTCAGTGGACTGCCAGTAGCACAATCATTCAAAAGCCTAACTTAGCCATGGAATCCTGAAATCTGGAGAAAAGGCCCCAGAGCCTGTATTTTTAACAGATTCTCATGGTTATTCTTGTGCACAGAGGGGTTTAATCACCACTGGGCTATCCATGAACAATTAGGGGACAAGTAAGGCAAGGCAGACTTCTCAGCATGGACTTTGCACAGTCCATCTCTGTCCCCATCTAGGCTGACTTCAAATAAAATCCCAAGACACAGCATGATGGGAAAGATTGGGATTTATACTTGGGTGACGTCATCTGATTAGTACCTTCTGTTAAGAAAACATGTATTCTAAAGTAAGAAGCCTTCAAAAATAATTAAAGAGTGCTGAAAACTCAGAGGGAAAAATTAGGTAGCCCAAGTGAGAATACTTGAATGTGAGACATAGAAAACCTCCTGTGTTAAATGTAGTCAGAGAAAGGAAATACAAGAAGACAAGCATACTTTTTGTAGTTTTATTTCTAAAGGTTTGCTATATGCCCCAATTAGTAATTATACAGAAAGTTAGTACTAATAGTGCAGGTGTCTTTTTTAGAAAGAGAAAGAAAATAATGATTTTCTTCAGTAATGAGACATAAGCATGGACGATCTGTAGATGAAAGCATCCTCTGATGGCCCTGGTGATTTTGGAGCAATTTTGGAGACTTGAATCCAGCTACAATGGAAGGGTCTTACATTTTGGGAGTCAGAAGGAAGTTGGAATAGATTTTTGAGGCCATTTCCTTAATAAAAAATATGTTTATTATTAAGTTAATATGTCATTAATATTAATTTTTTCTGCTTAACAATAAATGGTATTTAAATATTTACTAACAGGCAAAAAAAAAAAAAGACACAGGGTACCTTGAGAGATTTCAGAAAGTCATCTGATAGTAGTGTTGATTTTTCATAAATTTAAATCTTATTCTTAAAAAAACTTCTTGCAAAAATAACTCTCAAGAGAGTATACTAAACAGAAATCGAAACAACTTAAAATTTTTTACTACCCCATTTTAAATTATTTTTATGTTTTTTCATCTTATCCTTAAAACATTTCAGTGAAGTTAAGAAATGAATCATTTTTACTTAAAAGGTTTTTACACATCAGATGCTGTAAGACTTGCTTGGTGAGAAGATTATTTCTGGGATGATTTTGAAGCCAAGGGTTTTGTTTCTACCTCTGTCTAACTACTTGCTTGGTCTGAAATCTAGCTGCTTCTTTGTGAGTATGGAGTTAAGTTCTAAAACTCCTCACAGTATAAGATTGCTAGGACTAAATGATCCAGAGTTTGTGCTGAATTATTTCTGCTACCTGACCTTTTATTTTAACAAAATCATAGATTGTGTGCCTCCTTTTTTCTTCATCCTACACATGTATTTTCAGAATTTAAAGCATTATCTTATTTCCATTCATGAAAAATCACAAAAGTATATAGAACTTGTTTCTCTCTCGAATGGCCACTTGGTACATCTGAAACAGAGTGGCCTTGTTTAGCATTTTGAATTACAGTGAAATAAATAAATAAATAATTTTGAAAAGAAAAGAAATCATAAAAGCGAATAGTTAATTGATGATTTTTGAATACAGGACTTTCTAAACAGAAAAGTATGGAAAAAATTATGAAAGATAGACCAATAAAATCTTTAACAAGGAATTATTATAATCAGTATGTAAAGAACTCATCATATAATGAAATCATTAATACTAACTCCTATTAGAAAAATGGAAAATAAATTTAACATATAATCCAAAGACTTATAAGTGACCCGTATGCATCTAAAAAATAATGTGCTCTATACTAGCAGAGAGTTACTTAGTTTCTTCATCTCACCACATTTATATTTTATTTTTATTTTAAATTTTTGTGGGTACATAGCAGGTGTATATATTTGTAGAGTACATGAGAACTTTGATACAGGCATGTAATGTGTAATACTTACATTAGGGTAAATGGGGTATCCATCACCTCAAGCATTTGTCCTTTCTTTGTATTACAAACAATCCAGTTCTATTCTTAGTTATTTTTAAATGCACAAAAATTATTCTTGACTGTAGTCACCTTGTTATGCTATTAAAAACTACATCTCACTCATTCTATCTAATTATTTTTTGTGCCCATTAACCATCTTCATTTCCTCTCATCCTCCACCCCAGTGTCTGGTAACCATCATTCCACTCTCTGTCTCCATGAGTTTGTTTTAATAGCTCCCACAAATAAATGAGAACATGCAAAGTTTGTCTTTCTGTGTCTGGTATATTTCACTTAACATGGTGACCTCCACTTCCATCCATGTTGTTGCAAATGACAGGATCTCATTTTTTTTTTTATGGTTGAATAGTATTCTATTCTATATAAGTACCACATTTTCTTTATCCATTCGTCTGTTGTTGGATACTTAGATTGCTCTCAAATCTTGGCTACCATGAATAGTGAGTGCCACAGTAAACATGGGAATATAGATATCTCTTTGATATAATGATTTTCCTTCTTTCGGGCATATACTTAGCAGTGGGATTGCTGGATTATATGGTAGCTCTGTATTTACTTTTCTGTGGAACCTCCAAACTCTTCTCCATAGTGGTTGTACTAATTTACATTCACACCAAAAGTGTACGACAGTTCCCTTTTCTCCATATCCTCGCCAGCATTTGTTATTGCCTGTCTCTTGGATAAAAGCCATTTTAAACTGGGGTGAGATGATGTCTCATTGTAGTTTTGATTTGCATTTCTCTGAGGATTAATGATATTGAGAACCTTTTCATATGCCTTTTTGCCATTTGTATGAGAAATGTCAAATTTAAGAAATGTCTATTTGGATCTTTTACACAGTTTAAAATTAGACTATTAGATTTTATCCTATATATAAGCAGCTGTTTGAACTCCTTATGTATTCTGGTTATTAATATCTTGTCACATGGATAGTTTGCACATATTTTCTCCCATTCTGTGAGTTGTCTCTTTGTTGTTTTCTTTCCTAGAAAGTAAGTTTTTAACATGATGTGATCCCATTTGCTGATTTTTGCTTTTTTACCTGAGCTTTGTTATTTCTGTGAAGAATGTCATTGGTATTTTGATAGGGATTACATTGAATCTGTATTTCTTTGAATGTTATGGACATTTTAACAATATTGATTCTTCCAATCCATGAACATGGAATATCCACTTTTTGTGGCTGCTTCAATTTTTTCATCAATATTTTATAGTTTTCATTGTAGAGATCTTTGACTTCTTTGATTAAGTTAATTCCTGGGTATTTTATTTGTAACTATTTTAAGTGGCATTACTTTCCTGGTTTCTTTTTCAGATTGTTCACTGTTAGCATATTGAAATGCTATTGATTTTTGTATGTTAATTTTTTATACTGCAACTTTCCTGATTTTTATTTATCAATTCTAATAGATTTTTGAAAACATCTTTAGGGATTTTTCCAAATACAAGATCATACCACCTTCAAACAAAGATAATTTGTCTTCTTCTTTTCCAGTTTGGATGCCCTTTATTTATTTGTCTTGTCTGATTGCTCTAGCTAGGACTTTCAGTACTATGTTGAATAACAGTGGTGAAAGTGGGCGTCTTTGTTGTGTTCCAGATCTTAGAGGAAAGGCTTTCAGTTTTTCCCCTTTTAACATGGATACTAGCTGTGGGTCTGTTATATATGGCTTTTATTGTATTGAGGTATATTCCCTCTATACTCAGTTTTTTGAGGGGTTTTTTTGTCATAAAGGATGTTGAATTTTATCAAGTGCTTTTTCAGCATCAGTTGAAATGACCATATGGTTTTTGTCCTTTATTCTGTTGATATGATGTCTCACATTGATTAATTTGCATATGTTGCATCCTTGAATCATTAGGATAAATCCCAAATGGTCATGATGAATGATATTTTTAATTTGTCATTGAATTCAGTTTGCTAGTATCTTTGCATCAATGTTCATCAGCGTTATTGGCCTGTAGTTTTCTTTGGAGTCTTTGTCTGGTTTTGGTATCAGGATAATACTGGACTCATAGAATTAGTGTGGAAGTATTCCCTCTGCCTCTGTTTTTCAAAATAGGTTGTGTTGGATTGGTATTTATTCCTTTTTAAATGTTTGGTAAAATTTAGTAGTGAAGCCATTGGGTCCTGGGCTTTTCTTTGCTGGGAAACTTTATTACAGCACCAATCTCATTACTTTTTATTGGTTTGTTCAGGTTTTGAATTTCTTCATAGTTTAATCTTTGTAAGTTGTATGTGTCTAAGAATTTACTCATTTCTTCTAGGTTTTCCAATTTATTGGCATACAGTTGCTTATAGTAGGCTTTAATGATCCTCTGAATTTCTGCAGAATAAGTTTTAATGTCTACTTTTAATGTCTTATTTTCATTTAGGTCTTCTCTCTTTTTTTCTTAGCCTGGCTAAAGGTGTGTTGATTTTGTGTATGTTTTCAAAAAAACAACTTTTGTTTCATTAATCTTTTGTAGTTTTTTATTTCATTTAGTTCTACTCTTATCTTTCTTTTCTTCTACTAATTTTTTGTTTTGTTTGCTCTTGCTTTTCTAGTTGTTTAAGATAAATCATTAAGTTATTTGAAGTTTTTCTATCTTTTTGATACAGGAGCTTATCCCTATAAACTTTCCTCTTAGTACTGCTTTCACTGCATCCCATAGGTTTCAATATGTTCTGTTTCTATTACTTGTTTCAAGAAACTTTGAATTTCCTTCTTAATTTCCTCATTAACCCACTGGTTATTTAGGAACATGTTGTTCAATTTCCATGCATTCGTATAGTTTCCAAAATTCCTCTTTTTAGTGATTTCTAATCTTACTCCATTGTGGTGAGAGATGATACTTGATTTAATTTCAGTTTTTCTGAACTTTTTAAAAGACTTTTTTGTGGCCTAACATATGGTTTATGCTTGAGAATGATTCATATGCAGAGGAAAAAAATGTGTGTTTTGCAGCTGCTGGATGAAATTTTCTGTAAATATCTATTAGGTCCATTTGTCTATAGTGCAGATTACTTTTTTTGTTGTTGAGTATCTGTCTGGATCACTTGTCCATTGCTGAAAGTGGATTGTTGAAGTCTCCAGCTATTGTTGTGTTGGGATTGATTTCTCTCCAGCTGTTATTGTATTGAGATCAATCTCTCTCTTAAGCACTAATAATATTTGCTTTATATATCTGGGTGCTCCAGTTTTAGATGCATATATATTTACAATTAATATATCCTCTTCCTGAATTGACTGACCCCTTTATCATTATATAATTACCTTTTTTGTCTCTTTTTATAGTTTTGTCTTCAAATCTGTTTTGTCTGATATAACCGTAGCTACTCCTGTTCTTTCCTGGTTTCCATTGGAATGAAATATCTTTGTTTCTTTATTTTCAGTCTATATGTATTTTCATTCTCTATAGGTGAAGTGTGTTTCTTATAGGCAACAGATCATTGGATCTTGTTTTTTATTTATTTATTTATTATATATTTTATACAAAAATACGAAACACTTCATGAATTTGCATGTCATTCTTGCGCAGGGGCCATGCTAATCTTCTCTGTATCGTTCCAATTTTGGTATATGTGCTGCCGAAATGAGCACTGGACCTTGTTTTTTTTGTTTTGTTTTGTTTTGTTTTGTTTTGTTTTGTTTTGTTTTGTTTTTTGAGACGGAGTTTCGCCCTTGTTACCCAGGCTGGAGTGCAATGGCGCGATCTCGGCTCACCGCAACCTCCGCCTCCTGGGCTCAGGCAATTCTCCTGCCTCAGCCTCCTGAGTAGCTGGGATTACAGGCACACACCACCATGCCCAGCTAATTTTTTGCACTTTTAGTAGAGACGGGGTTTCACCATGTTGACCAGGATGGTCTCGATCTCTCGACCTCGTGATCCACCCGCCTCGGCCTCCCAAAGTGCTGGGATTACATGGACCTTGTTTTTTAATCTATTCAGCCACTCTGTGCCATTTAGTCTTTTTTCATTTAATGCTATTATTGATTAGTAAGGATTACTCCAATCATTTTGTTATTTGTTTTCTGGTGGTTTTGTGCTTTTCCCTTTCCTCTTCCCTTCCTTCCTGTCTTCCTTTTAGTGAGTGATGTTCTCTGGAGGTGTGTTTTAATTTCTTGCTTTTTATTTTTTGTGTATCTGTTATATACTTTTTGATTTCTGATTACCATGAGGCTTGAAATTAATATGACCTATTATTTTGAACTGATAACAAGTTAACACTGATTGCCTAAACAAACAAGCTAGCAAGCAAAGATAAAGTAAATAAAAACTCTGGACTTTAACTTTGTCCCCCTGGGTTTTAGCTTTTGTGGTTTCTACTTATATTTTCTCATACTGTTATATTTAATTAAACTTTGTCCCCCTGGTTTTTAGCTTTTATAATAAAATATAAGTAGAAACAACAAAAGCTAAAACTTAAAGTCTTAAAACTTAAAAGCTTAAAGTTTTAGCTTTTGTTGTTTCTACTTATATTTTATTATACTGTTTATGTTTGAAAAATTGTTGTTATTATGTTTGATTGGTTCATCTTTTAGTCTTTCTACTCAATATATGAATAGTTTACACACCACAATTACAGTGTGTTTTTTAATTCTGTTTTTCTGTGTGGTTCCTATTACCAGTGAGTTTTGCACCTAAATAACAATTATTTTTTATTGCTTATTAACATCCTTTTCTTTCATATTGAAGAACTCCCTTTAGCATTTCTTGTAGGACATGTCTGGCATTGATGAAATCTCTCAGCTTTTCTTGGGAAATTATTTATCATTCATGTTTGAAGGACATTTTCGTGGGATATACTATTCTAGGATAAAAGGGTTTTTTCCCTTCTGCGCTTTAAATGTATCATGCCGTTTTCTCCTTGCCTGAAAGGTTTCCGCTGAAGTCTTCTGTCAGAACTATTGGAACTCCATTGTATTTTATTTGTTTCTTTTCTCTTGCTGTTTTTAGGATTCCTTCTTTTTCCTTGACCTTTGGGAGTTTGATTATTAAATGTCTTGAAGTAGTCTTATTTGGGTCAAATCTGTTTGGTATTCTGTAACTATCTTATACTTGAATATTGACATCTTTCTCTAGGTTTGGCAAGTTGTTATTATGTTTTGAATAAACTTTCTACCTCTGTCTCTCTGTCCCCCTACATCCTTTTTAAGGCCAATAACACTTTGATTTGTACCTTTAGGGCTGTTTTCTAGATATTGAAGGTGTGCTTCATTCTTTTTTATTATTTTTTCTTTTGTCTCCTCTCACCTTGTAGTTTCAAAGAGCCTGTCTTTAGGGTCACTAATTCTTTCTTCTACTTGATCAATTGTGATGCATTCTTCAGTATGTTGATTACATTTTTCAACTCCAGAATTTCTTCTTGATTTGTTTTAATGATTTCAGTCTCTTTGTCAAATATATCTGATAGGAGTCTCTCTCTTCAGGGAAGTGGAGTCTCCTCTGGTCCAGGACAGGTCCAGAAATTATTTTCAAGAGCCAAAGCCTAGAATCAGGTACCCCAAGAGCCTGCTTGATGCTGTGCCCTGCTGTGGCCAAGCTGGTACCTAAGCTGCAAGACAAAGTTCCCTTTACTTTCCTCACTTCTTTCCTTAAGCAGAAGGAGTCTCTCCCTATAGCTACCATATTGGGAATGTGCTTGAGTCACACCCAAAGCAAGTGTGTCTCTGAGTCTCACCCAGATACCACTGGGTGGTACCCAGAGCCCTTTAGTCAGCAGATGATGAGTCCTGCTAGGAGTGAGTCTTTTTCTTCAAGGAAAAAGGTTTTCTTCTGGCCCAGGAAGTGTCTAGAAATGATGCCTGATAGCTAGAGCCTGGGGTAGGGGCCTCAGGACCCTGCTCGGTACCCTATCCTACTGTGGCTGAGCTGGTATCCAAGTTGCAAAACAAATTTTTCTTTACTCTTCCATTTCCTCTCCTAAAACACTGGGAAGGAGTCTCTTTCAGAGCTGCAATTTGGCTGTCCCAGCTGATATCTCACTGGAAGGCATGCTCCCCAAGTCCACTGACTCTGAGCCCAGCACAGCACCAGAACTTACCCAAGGATTGCAGTCTTTGTGGCTCAGACTACCTTTCAAATTTATTTAGGACCCCAGAGCACTTTTGCCCATGGTGTCACGGTGTGATGGAACTCAGGTTCTGACCATTGGGATGGGCAGTTCCTGTCTGGCTTAGACTGGTCTAAATGCTCACTCCCTGGGTGCTGGCTGAGTTCTGTCCAGTATTGCGTTCTGGCAGTGCTGAGTTACAGGGGATGTCCACAATCACTGTGCTGTCCCTTTCCCAAGTGCACAGATTCTCTCTCTGTGCTACCAGGGGATGGATGAGGAGTGGCACTGGCAATTCAAGACTGTCTTTCCTTCTCTCTTCAGTGCCTCTTTCAGTGATGTGAAGTTAAAACCAGATACTGTGATCACTCACATTATCTTTGGTTCTTATGAAGGTGATTTTTTTCTGCAGATACTTCTTCAGTTTGGTGTTCCTAAGGGGAGGATGATCTGTAAAGGTTTCTATTTGGCCATCTTGCTCTACCCCTCTCCATCTCACCATATTTAATGTTAGTAGTGATAACAGGCATTTCTATATGCTGCTGATATGAATGTAGATTGGCGTAACTTTTCTGGAAAACACACTGGAAATGTATAATCAAGAGGCTTGTCTTCAATGATTCCTTGACTAAGAATCCAGACTGAGAAAATAATAGAGATTTGGTCTAATATTTTCCTATAAGTTACTTATTCCCTAATTAAATTTAATAACAAAAACTTAAATACATTGAAATTTGCATAGCAGTGTGTGCAAGGGTTAAATCAGTTATGGTTTCATTGTAAAATGGAAATATTTGGCATCTATTAAAAATAACATTTTGGAAAAATTTAGTGGCATAAAAATAGGATTACCGTGTAATTGCTGGATGGAGAAAAAGTAAGGTGCAAAATGGTATGTACCATATGGCCAGAATATTATAAAGTAAGCCAACTCAAACCAAATACTTTTCCATAAGAAAAAATAATGAAAGGGCCTTTTAGCAAATGTCTTCTTGGTGTCTTACACTTAGTAAGACAATTACAAAGGTTTCAGAGGAAAATAAAATTCAAATTAATATAAATTTGTATAAAGCTGTTCCTTTGCCATTGTCAGTTACTGTATAATGCACTTCAAAAGTCTTTTTAGATCTGTTTCCTTGAAACTAGTTTCATATGCTATTCAAACGTTCATTCAAAATAAAATTTTGTGGTCAAATAAGCTTGGAATATATGAAGTAATTGGTTTCTTCATTGTGGAACTAATTAGATACCAGTGTAGTTGTGGATATTCAAGGAGATATGGTTTGAAGTATTTCCCACATTTTGAGAGGGGAAAGGGAAGAGGGGGAGATGGAGAGAGAGAAGAATACACAAGCTAGAATTGTTTGGGCTGAACCCTCTGGCATTAGGTTGAAGACATCCTCTTACTTTGTCTCTAAATCCTTCAATGTGTAACTTTTAAAAATAAGGGCCATTCTGCTACTTATCTACAACATCATGGTCACATCAAAGAAAAATGGCAGAAATTCCCTAATAACATCTAAAATTTAGTCCAAATACTAAATTTTCCAATTTTCTTGAAGAGTATCTTTAATAGTCAGGTTTTCAAGGTTCTGATGTTGCATTTGATTATTTCTTTTTAATATAAAACCATACCCTGCCCTTTTAATAATTTAATTTTTCAGGACACCAGTCTCATTGAATGATAAGTATCTGACTATTTCTTTCATGGCATATTTAAATAGTTCTCTGCATTGCTGTATATTAGCACTTACATTTGAGAACTTGATTAATTGGATTTGGATTACACATTTTTAGCAAGAAAATGTAATAGGTAATGCTGTGTTTTTGAGGTCACATCAGGTCAGGAGATACACAGCACTGAGCCATCCCACCAGTACTGCTAAACTTGGTTACTAGTTTCAGAAGGTGACTGCACATTTCTCTATTGCAAAGGTTCATTTTCCCCTTTCTCTTTATACATGCCACATGAGGTGATACTATGTCACCGTATGAATATCCTGTTTCCTAAAAATTACTTGATAACCTTTCAAGTAATGGTTTTTGTAGTCCTTGTTGATTTTTACGAGACTATCAGTTATTTCTTTGGGTTCCTTGTTAATTTTTTATTTCTTTAAAATTTATTTATAGTAAAATTTACTCCTTGTGGTGTACAGTTATGTAAGCTTTGACAGAAGCATAGAGTTGTTTATAATAACAATCTAGATACAGCATACTTGTATCACTCCAGAAAATTACCCATCACTCCCACTCTGTAGTCAACCTCCCTGACCTTTGATCATAAACAAGCACTGTTCTCTTTTCCACTCCATAACTTTGCTTTTTCTAGCATGTCATATAGTTTGTGGGAATTATATGACAAATTATATATGTCATATAATTCGTGTGAATTTGTGTGAATGTAAGTTTTCATGTTGCCTAGGTAAGTACCTAGGAGTAGGGTATCTGGATTATGTGTGGTGAATTTATGTTTTATAAGAATCTGCCTGTTTTCCAAAGTGTTTGTACCAGTTTTCATTCCTGCCAGCAGTATATGAGAGTTCCAGTTGCTCTAGGTCCTCCCAGCATTTGGTATTTTCAGTTGTTTTTATCTTAGCAATTCTAATAGGTGTCAGGTTGTGTTTTAGTTTATATTTCCTTAATGACTAATGATGTTTCTTTCTGTTTATTGGCTACCTATATATCTTCTTTGCTGAAGTTTCTGTTCCATTATTTTGTCTACTTTTAATTGGATTGTTTGTTTTTTTATCATTGAGTTTTGGGAATTCTTTATATATTCTGAATAAAAGCCCTTCATAAGATGTGTGATTTGCAAATATTTTCCCTGAGTCTGTGGCTTTTTTCCCATTCTCTTAACAGTATCTTTTGTGGCACAAAAGTTTACAATTTTGATGAAGTACAATTTATCAATTTATCAAGCTTTTAGTGTTGAGTCAGGTCAAAAGATTTACAAGACCATAATTTTCTGCTATATTTTCTCTTAGAAATTCCATGGTCTTAACATTTACATTTAGATAGATAGCCTATTTTGAGTTAGTTTTTATATAAGGTGTGAGATATGAAGCAAAGTTCATTTTTTGCTTGTGAACTTCCAAGTATTCAGCACCGTTTGTTGAAACAGCTGTCAGTTTTCCAATGAATTGCCTTTGTACTTTTTTTTTTTTTTTTTTTGAGACGGAGTTTTGTTCTTGTTACCCAGGCTGGAGTGCAATGGCGCGATCTCGGCTCACCGCAACCTCCGCCTCCTGGATTCAGGCAATTCTCCTGCCTCAGCCTCCTGAGTAGCTGGGACTACAGGCACGCACAACCATGCCCAGCTATTTTTTGTATTTTTAGTAGAGACGGGGTTTCACCACGTTGACCAGGATGGTCTTGATCTCTTGACCTCATGATCCACCCACCTCGGCCTCCCAAAGTGCTATGATTACAGGCGTGAGCCTCCGCGCCGGGCTGCCTTTGTACTTTTGTCAAATAACAATTGAATATGTTTATGTCAATATATTTCTGAAAATGTAAAAAATTGAAATCATATCAAATATCTTCTCAGATCCTAGCAGAGTAAAACTAGAAATCAATTCTAAAAGGAATCCTCAAAACTATACAAATACATAGAAATAAGCAAATATGCTCCTTTATGACTTTTGGGTTAACAATGATATCAAGATGGGAATTAAATAATTCCTCAGGATGAATGATAATAGTGACACAAGATATCAAAACCTCTGGGATACAGCAAAAGCAGTGCTAAGAGGAAAGTTTATAGGGCTAAGGGCCTACATCAGAAAGTATGAAAGATCACAAATTGACAACCTAATGTCACACCTCCAGGAAATAGAGAAATGGAACCATTAAACCTAAAGCTGGAAGAAGAAAAGAAATAACAAAGATCAGAGCAGAATTACGTGAATTTGCAACCAAACAAATACCAAAAGATCAATGAAACAAAAGGTTCGCTCTTTGAAAAGATAAACAAAATCATAGACCATAGCTGGCTTAACCATGAAAAGAAAAGATTCAAATAAGCTTAATTAGAAATGAAAATGGAGACATTACAACCACCACCCCAGAAATACAAAAGATCATTTGAGATTACTGTGAACACCTCTGTGCATACAAACTAGAAAATTCAGAGGAGAAATGGAGAAATCCTGGAAACATACAACCCTCCTAACTTTAATCAGCAAGAAATAGAAAACCTGAACAGAACAGTAATAACCAGTGAGATTTAATCCATAATTTTAAAACTTGCCAACAAAAAAAGCCCAGTGCCAGACAGATTCACAGCCAAATTCTACCAGACATTCAAATAATTGGTACCAGTCCTACTTAAACTATTCCGAAAGACTGAGAAAGAGGGAATCCTCTCTAACTCATTCTGTGAAGCCAGTATCATCCTGACGCCAAAGCCACAAAAGGACATAACAAAAGAAGAAAAATACAAACAAATATCTCTGATAAATGTAAACGCAAAAACTCTCAACAAAATACTAGCAAAGTGAACCCAACAGCATATCAAAACAATAATTTGTCATGAACAAATGAGTTTCATCCCAGAGTTGTAAGAATGGTTCAACATACATACACAAGTCAATAAATGTGATTCATCACACAAACAGAATTAAAAACAAAAACTGTATTTATCTCAGTAATCTAGATCATTCATTCAACAGTGAATAATCACAAATGGTACTGGATGCTTCTTTGGGGTACTGGCATTCTTTCTACCAAATGAACTTGTTAGTGGCTCTTTTCAAAACTCAATGTTATTGGTAACTATTACATTAACTCCTTAGTCTAAAACCTTGGAATCCGAAATTATTTACTCAGACTTTTAAAAAGAGACTGTAGTTTCTATTTTATGATGGAAAAATACTCTTTATGTAAAAAAAAAAAAAAACAAAATCAGGTAAACAGTATGCAAAGAATGATAATTAAAATCCCATTGAAGAATAAGGAAAGCCCCTAGCTTCCTCTTTGGATGTAGAAAGCTGGAAAGGGTATCATTCTCATCCTTACAAAAAACATAAATGCTACATCATAGTCTATAAATTAATAACTTAATTTTTTTTTAATTGGGAAGCCTCCCAAGCCAGAATAGGCTCAGAGACACTACCTAATAACTTTTCTTGAACCCATCAAAGACCTGAAGTAGTAGACCAACCAACTAAAAAAACAGCACTTGCTTACCCAGGACAGACTCTGCTGGACACCAGTGAAAAGAATTTGGCCAACATTTTGAGAAGATTTTTAAAGGCTGACTGTAAGCAAGCAAGGGAACCCAGAATCCCTGGGGCCTATGATATAAAAAAATTCACACCCACTTTCAGGCTTTTCTCAGAACCTCACCTGGTCTCACAAGAGAAACTGGTGAAAGTCAAGAGAAAGCGTCCTTTGTCATTATGGTACAGCCCTGTGGAAAAAGATCAGCAGCCACTGCAGGAAATGTATGACAGGCTGCCCAGATCCTTCTCCCCTAAATACCCTATGGAATAATGCCTTAAATGCCTGAAAGAAGAGCAAAAACCACTGATAGGGTTTAGCTGTGTCCCCACCCAAATCTCCTCTTGAATTGTAATACCTACAATCCACAGGTGTCAAGGGTGGGACCAGGTGGAGGTAATCGGATCTCTGGGGCAGTTTCCTCCATGCTGTTCTTGTGAGAGTGAGCTGTCATGAGACCTGATGGTTTTATAAGCCTGTGGCATTTCTCCTGCTTGCACTTACTCCATCCTGCCACCCTGCAAAGAAGGTGCCTGCTTCTTCTTTGCCTTACACCATGATTATAAGCTTCCTGAGGTCTCCCCAGCAATGTGGAACTGTGAGTCAATTAAACCTCTTTCCTTTATAAATTACCCAGTCTCAGGTATTTCTTCATAGCAGTGTGAGAATGGACTAGTAGAATCGCCATTTCCCTTAGGGAGCTGGCAAAAACATATGGCAACTTTAAGAAGGGAAAAGGAAGAAAAACAAATCATATTCTCTAAATCTGGGGGAAAGGCAAGAATACTGAGAAGGCCATACTGCCAAACCCAGGGGCACAGTGACTGCCCAAGACTAGACTTAATCAGGACATACCCATAACTTGCCTCTCATCACCAGAGTGTAAAACATAGAGCAACAAGTAATTGCAGTCTATCACCAAGAGAGGGACAAAGGAATGGAAGGAGAACCTATCTGAGTCACAGCACAAAAGGAGGACCTGAAACTGAAGTTCAAGCGGGCACTGAGCAAAACCTCTGGCAAATCAGGCCCATCCTAAAAACAAGGTAATGGCAAAGGAATTTGAAGCCTTTGGTGTGTCCAGGGTAACCATTGCAACAATATGTATTCAATATTACTCATAATTATCACATGTAATTCAAAATACAGTATTCAATAAAAAAGTAAACAATCTGTAGGGATATAGAAGACCTGAAAAAATCTACCAGCTAAGTTCATCTAAATAATATTTAAATAGAACATTCTATCCAACAACAGCAGAATACACATTGTTTTCAGGTGCACATGACATTTTTACCAGGATGAAGTGTAGTATAGCACAACTAGGTGAGATTTATCCTGGGAGTGCAAACCTGCTTCAACTTTGAAAGTCAAAGTAATATAGTATGCTAATAAACAAAAAAGAAAACATATAATCATCTCAACAGATAGAGAACATTTTTTAAAGTACTACTTATAATAGCATATCTCATCCTACAAAAAGCCATAAAATACTTATGTATAAATCTAAGAAAACATATGGAGGATCTGTATGTAAACACTGGTCAGATAAATCAAAGAAGACCTACGTATATGGAGAAATATACCATATTCATGGATTAAAAAACTCATTGTTAAGATGTTAATTTTCCCCAAGCTGATCTATGAAGTCAAAATCTTAGAAGGCTTTTTAGTAGATCCCAACAAGCTTCTTCCGAAATTCATGCAGAAAGGCAAAAGATCTAGAATACCCAAAGCAAACATTATGCATTATTTGCATAATGTTTCACTCAGCAACAGACCACATATGTGATGGTGGTCCCACAACATTATAAAATTATATTTTTACTGTACCTTTTCTATGTTTAAATACATGAACACTTATAATTGTGTTACACTTACTTATGGTATTCAGTGCAGAAATGTGCTGCAGAGGTTGTAGCCTAGGAGCAATAGGCTATACCATATAGCCTACATGTGTAGTAGACTATGCCATGTAAGTTTGTGTAAGAATACTTTATAATGATTGCACAGTGACAAAATAATGATACATTTTTTCAGAACACATCCCTGTTGTTAAGTGATACATGACTGTTCTTTCAAACTCTTCTTTAGTTAAATAAATTGTAAGGGTAAATTAAATCAAGGTAGCAACTTTTAGCATCAAACTTTGCTATTATCGTATTTCATAATAGTACCTGGCCGTAATTACATGTCCTAAAGATAATGCCAGGAATAATAATGCCTAAGTTGCCTTTGTAGAAGAAATATCAAAATTTCTGTTATTTCAAGGGGCTTGCACATTTACTACTACTAACAGAAATCTTGCCTTGTTCTATTGGCAGTCTCAGCTTTTATAAACGAGTCCAAAAAGGCAGCTGATACCAAAGTAATAGAAAAATTTTGGAAAGGAGCCATCTTTTTCTTTGAGTCAAAAGGCAGATGCCAACTAGGAACATTAGTTCATTGCATTTTTTTTCTCCCCACTCCCTCACATCCCTCCATGTATAATCTGTGCCTTTTTTTTTTAATAGCCTGCCACCAGGTTCAGCTGGCACTGGGTACAAAGCTCTGTCCTTTTCGATTTCTATCTGCCAGCCTGCAGCATGGGTACTGGTTGAAGCCAGAAATCCTTACTGACATGTGGAGTAACTTGTGCTTCTTTTCTTAGATTGTTCTAAAAGGCGAATGGCCACGGTCACACTTTGGCTGTCTTGTGAAAAAATCAAGCAGAATTGTCACCCCCAACCCTGTGCTACACAGTTGGGGTTGCTGGGTAGCATGTTTGAAACTGTGGTGGAATATACTACAAAGGTCTTGGCTTGAGAATGAAACTGATTGCTCCTTTGTTTCTTAGTCTCTAGATACAAAAACCAGGAAAGCCATATTGGAAAAAATATTAGGATTCCAAATTAATATGTAGTGCTTTGTTAACAGAGCATTTAATGATCCCTTGAATCCTGTTTATAAGCATCATATATATATTCATATGGATCTATTGAGATACACTTTAAGTTAAAAAAAGGGAGATAATTTATTTAAGGTGTACATTTTTCTTTCTTCTGATGTAACATCAAGGTATGTAAAAGTAATATTTGTCTTATTTGTATGGAAATTTTTGTGAAAAATTGGATGAATTATGTTCATGTTCTTTTCATCTTTTATGGTGTGTTACAAAGAGAAAATGATGGGAATTTCAGTGAACTGAGTTTCAGTCCTAGTATGAATGTTAAATAACTTTATTTGTGCTATGAATCAGTGAATCTGATCAGGTCTCAGTTTTATTTTTATTTTTATTTTATATTGAAGGAATTGAATTGAGTATGCTTCAAGTCTCTTCCATTTCCATTATTCTGAAAAGAATGTAGCTAAAAAGAGGTGGGAATTTGGGGAGATGTCAGGAATATTGGTGAGCTTTTGACATACAGGTGTCAGGGCTTATCAATGAAAAATTTCTGAAAGATGAAATCAAACAGCTCTGCAAAGCAGATCTAACTTGATAAACACATGTATTAGATAGTAGTACCTTATTCAGTTGCGTGATTATATGAGCCTTTATTGGCCCAGTGCAGGCATAATGCAATTGGCAATTTTTAATGTATGTAAATTTTCACTGCTGCCTTGCTTGGCATAGCAGAGACATTACAGCCAGGACAAAGATGTATGACTAATTCTGTGTGACCACTTAACTTCTTTTTTTTTAAAGTAATTTGGTGTGTTCTCCCCCAGGAAAACTTTCTAGGTAATAAAAAAGTACCATCTGCCAGATTGTCTAAAAGCAATTTCAATGCAAAACAACACTTGCTTTAGATTACTGATTCTTACTTGCTGCTCTGTGTGTTGAAGGTTTTCATTTCAGTGAATAAAGTTTGATATCTGAGAATGTGTCTAGATGTGAAATTTTACAACAGATTGTGCTTATATCTAGATTGTGCTTTTATCTACCTTTACAGTGCTAGAAGATTGTGCTTATATCTAGATGGTACTTGTATCTACCTATACTTTTTCAAATCGGTGAAATTAAATTCCATATTTTAAAATATTAACTGTAGCTCAGCCATTGCTTTAAAAAAGAAAGAGAGAGAGACACATGGAATTTAAATGTTTGGGAAACTGACATTAATATTTATCTGTGAGTTAATTTATGTGTAATCTTTTCTCTGCCACCTACCCCCATAATCATCATTTATTGAAAGGCATCATTTGGATACTGATAAGAAGATTTAACAGTAAAAGCATAAACAAAACTGTAATGAATTAATTCTACCCACCTATCCCCTATGACTGATGGAGACTATGTTTTGAGCTACCAAATCTCAATTATTTCAGATATATTTCTTTGCACATTCATGATGTTGCTTAGTATCGTCATCATTCTACCACTCCAAAGAACCTTATTGAGCCCCTCGTGTGTCAGCATTATAAGCAGTTAAGCATTGTAGGCTATAGAAATGAATAACTCTTGTTCATTACTATCAAGTTAAAAATATTCTTCTTTCTGTCAAACGACAAGAGATTTAAATGACCTATTTTAGTTAAGCTAAGCAATATATTGGATTTAGGAAAGAGATATAATAACTTTTGACTTCAAGTGAGGTAATTGCTTTACTTGTCAATATGTGACATTCTCTAGTTCAGCCACCATGATTCCCTAAGTTATGAAAGAAATTACAGAAAATTAAGTTTAGTATAATACAATGATTTGGATATTCAATTTATTCATATAATTTTTAGTCTTAGAAGATTTTGATGTATATATACTGTATTTAATGAAATCCAATATAATTGAAGAAAATATTACTTTAGGTCTGATTCACAAACTCTTGTCATTTTTATAAAAATGTATTAATTTGGAAATGATATATCACACAGTACTTTAATAGCAATGAATCTTATGTTCTTATTCAACAAAAATCGAGGGTGTGAACAAGTTTTTATAATATGTATCTCTACTAAAAAATGAAACAGTATCCACTTTTTTGAGCTGAAAACAACCAGACTTTTTTAAAAATAAACTCAATAGATATTTTCAGTGAATAAAATTTTGTTCTCTTTTAATTTGAGCCTTTCTAATTGCTTTCTTTTTTTAACTTTTATTTTAAGCTCAGGGGTACATGTGCAGGATATTAGAGGTTTGTTGTACAGATTATTTCACCACCCAGGTATTAAACCTAGTAATCTAGTTATTTTTCCTGGTCTGCTTCCTCCTGCTATGCTCCACCCTACAATAGGCCCCACTGTGCATTGTTCCTCTCCATGCGTCCATGTGTTCTCATCATTTAGCTCTCACTTATAAGTGAAAACATGCATATGATATATAGTTTTCTGTTTCTGTGTTAGTTTGCTAAGGAGCCTGCAGCTCCACCCATGTCCTTGCAAAACACACAATTTTGTTTTTTTGTGTGGCTACGTAGTATTCCATGGTATATATGTACCACATTTTCTTTATCCAGTCTATCATTGACCAGCATTTGGGTTGATTCCACATCTTTTCTATTGTGAATAGTGCTGCAGTGAACATATGTGTGCGTGTGTTTTTATTATAGGACAATTTATATTCCTATGGGTGTATACCCAGTAATAGAATTGCTAGGTCAAATGATATTTCTGTTTCTAGATTTTTGAGGAATCACCCTAGTGTCTTCCACAATAGTTGAACTAATTTATATTCCCACCAACGGTGGAAAAGTGTTACTTTTCTCCACAATCCCACCAGCATTTGTTATTTTTTGACTTTTTAATAATAGCCATTCTGACTGATGTGAGATAGTATCTTATGGTTTTGATTTGCATTTCTCTAATGATCAGTGATGTTGAGCTTTTTTTCATGATTGTTCACCATGTGTGTCTTCTTTCAAAAAGTGTCTTTTCATGTCCTTTGCATGCTTTTTACTGGAGTTTTCTTTTCTTGTAAATTTAAGTTCTTTATAGATGCTGGACTTTAGACCTTTATCATATGCATAGTTTGTAAAAATTTTCTCCCATTCTGTAGCTGGTTTACTTTGTTGATAGTTTCTTTTGCTGTGCAGAATCAGAAATGATAAGGGGGATATTGCCACTGACCCCACAGAAATACAGACAACAACCAGAGAGTATTATAAACACCTCTATGCATATAAAGTAGAAAATCTAGGAGAAATGGATAAATTCCTGGACACATAACACGCTTCTAAGACTGAAGCAGGAAGAAATGGAATCCCTGAAGAGACCAATAACGAGTTCTAAAATTGAAGCAGTAATGAATAGCCTACCAACCAAAAAGAAGCTTAGGACTAGATGGATTCACAGCTGAATTCTATCAGAGGTACAAAGAAGAGCTGGTACCATTCCTGCTGAAACTATTACAAAAAATTGGGGGAAAAAAAAAAAGAACTGACTCCTTGATAAGTCATTCTGAGTCTGGCAGCATCCTGATACCAAAACCTGGCAGAGATACAACAAAAAAATAAAATTTTAGGCCAGTATCCCTGATGAACAATGATGTGAAAATCCTCAATAAAATACTGGCAAATCTAATCCAGCAGCACGTCAAAAAGCTTATCTGCCATCATCAGGTTGACTTCATCCCTGGGATGTAAGGCTGGTTCAACATACACAAATTAATCATCACATAAACAGAACTGAAGAGAAAAACCTCATGATTATCTCAATAAGTGCAGAAAAGGCTTTCAATAAAATTCAACATCCCTTCATGGTAAAAACTCTTGATAAAGGTATTGAAGAAACATACCTTCAAATAATAAGAGCCATATATGTCAAACCCACAGCTAATATCATACTGAATGGGCAAAAGCTAGAAGCATTCCCCTTGAAAACAGGCACAAGACAAGGATGCCCACTCTCACCACTCCTATTCAAATAGTGTTGGAAGTCCTGGCTAGGGCAGTCAAGCAAGAGAAAGAAATGAAATGTATTTAGGAAAAGAGGAAGTCAAACTATATTTGTTTGCAGATGGCATGATCCTATATCCAGAAATCCCCAGTGTCTCAGTCCAAAAGCTTCTCAAGCTGATAAGCAACTTCAGCAAAGTTTCAGGATACAAAATTAATGTGCACAGATTGCTAGCATTTGTATACACCTACAACAGACAAGCTGAGAGCCATATTATGAATGAACTCCCATTCACAGTTGCTACCAATACCTAGGAGTACGGTTAACAAGGGAAGTGAAGGACCTTCACAGGAGAACTACAAATCAATCGGAGCAGACACAAACAAATGGAAAAACATTCCATGCTCATGGATAAGAAGAATCAATATCATGAAAATGGCAATATTGCCCAAAACAACTTATAGATTCAGTGCTATTCCCATTAAACTACCATTGATGTTCTTACAGAACTAAGAAAAACTACTTTAAAATTCACATGGAACCAGAAAATAGCCCAAATAGCCAAGGCAATTCTAAGCAAAAAGAACAAAGCTGGTGGCATCACACTACCCAACTCCAAACTGTATTACAAGGCTACAGTAACCAAAATAGCATGGTAGTGGTACAAGAACAGACACATAGGCCAATGGAACAGAATAGAGAACCCAGAAATAAGACTGTACACCTACAACCATCTGACCTTTGACAAAACTGACAAAAACAAGCAATAAGGAAAGAATTCTCTATTTAATAAAACTGGTTAGCTCTATGCAGAATAGTAAAGCTGGACCCCTTGCTTACACCTTATACAAAAATCAACTCAAGATGGATCAAAGATTTAAATCTAAAACCCGGAACTATAAACACCCTAGAGGAAAACCCAGGCAATACCATTCAGGACATCAGCATGGGCAAAGGTTGCATGATGAAGATGCCAAAAGTAATTGCAACTAAAGCAAAATTTGACTAAAAGGATCTAAAAGAGCTTCTGCACAGCAAAATAAACTATCTAATTGTACACATTAAAAGTGTCTGTAACATTCTAAAAGGCTTTGTCTTAACATTTTTATCTTCAACTATGACCTATCTCTTTTGGTGTTTATAAAGAGCCACATTGTTAAGAATATTAGGTGTATAAATGCCATTTAAGTCTTGGGGAGAGATGTATTACCATGATCATTTGCTTAATTTATTTGTGTGTGTGCGTGTGTGTATCATGACATATGCCCACAATTGTATATGGTTATTATAATTCATTAAAAATTTTAATTAAAAATAATTCAAATTGTTTCTAAAGTAGATAGATGATGGAGAATGAGATAGGCAGTGTCATTTTCAAATAGAACTGTAATATGCTAGCACTGAAATCAAGCTTAGGGGTCATGATATTCTGACACATTGGTTTCAGATCGGGAAACAGAAAACAAGAGGCTTAATTCTCCATCACAGTATACATGCCCATTGAATGTGAAAACCAGGATTGCTGTTGACAGTTTCCTGCCCTGGGAATACAGATGTGAAGTAGGCTGGTTCTCTAGGCTGGGCTGTGGCCAGGCTGGAAGTCAGGACCTCTCTGGAAAGTACTCCATTAGACTGACATTTTTTTTTTTTTTTTAAAATGAGACAGAGTCTCACTCTGTTGCCCAGGCTGGAGTGCAGTGGCACAATCTTGGCTTATTACACCTTATGCCTCCCAGGTTCAAGTGATCCTCCTGCCTCAGCCCCCCTAGTAGCTGGGATTACAGGCAAGTGCCTCCATGCCCAGGTAATTTTTTTTTAAAGTAGAGATGGGGTTTCGCCATGTTGGCCAGGCTGATCTTGAACTCCTGACCTCAGGTGATTCACTGCCTTGGCCTCCCAAAGTGCAGGGATTACAGACGTGAGCCACTGCACCAGGCCTAGACTCTCATTTTCTAGTGCTCCTCTGCATCTCCCTAGAGCTGAACCTCAAGTACACTTCTGTGTCAGCCTTCAGCCTTCTGGGCTTGACTGAAAATGGGCTCTTGGCCCTTCTCCTGCTGGCAGGGGCAAGTCCATCTGGCCTTTGGAGGTATGGGGGAGAAGTAGGTGATGAAGTGTGAGAAACAGTTCTGATATATGTGTGTTAACACTTGTTATTTGCGTGCTGTGATTAGTGTGCAGTTCTGGTTTTGTTTTGGTTTGGGAATCGATTAGAAGTCCCACCTGAATTCCAAGTGATCCCAAGGTGGACCATGCTGAGAGCCCAAGAGAGATGATGATGGTACTTGAGCTCGTTTATTGTGGTCTTTTAGATTCTGTGTAGCATTTGTTCTGATTATGAAAGTAATATTCACTATGTTTCCATACAAACCAGCAAGAAGAAGTCAAAAAAGGTATTCTATAATTTCACCACACAGAGAAAAGCCACTTTGCATTTGGGGTATATCCATGAAGATACCCAAAACACAGGCACCCAGAGGAAACCACTGTAAACATTTTTGGTGAAATTCTTTCCAGATTAATGAGTATTAGGTGGTAATGACTATGGTAGGAAGATTCACGTACCCGTGCAGAACCCTGTAAAATAAACATTTTAAACTACTTTCATTGTTTTAGATTGTGAGGCAGAGGCACAGAGAAATTAAATGACATTTTCAGGGTCACATTCTAAGTGGTAAATATCAGATTAGAGGGTCAGATGTCTCTGTTCCTAGTTGGGACACTTTTTACATTATACAGTATTATGGCCTCTTCAGAAAAAGCATGTTTAGACTGCTGCTGAACTGTCAGTTAGAGATTAACATGGTTTTCTTGTAAGTCTGTAGCCCACCATATAATTGGTCCATGTAACTTAGCTGGATAATGTTTGTATTCTTGGAGTTAGATTGGCTGTTGTGATCTTCTTGAATTCAGAAAACTGAAAACTCTGAGGTATGTGTGACTACTATTGATAATTATTTGCTAAATTAAAAAGACTGCATTATTTTTAGAGGTAACAGTGACATTTCTCTTATTTTGTCTCCACCTGTTCATACATATTTGGCTAAGTTTGTTGTTGTTGTTGTTGTTTGGTTGGTTTGGATTTTTTTAAAGCAAGAATTCCTGACAAAAATTTAAAAACCTGTTAAAAATCATTTGTATGGGAAGGAATACCCTCCTTATACAAGAAGCCTGCCTCTTGGGTACCTCATAGGACATGTACCCCCAAAAACTGCTTACTGCAGACCATCAGAAGTAATCTGCTGGGCTGCTGTTGCTTTCTACAAAAATTGTAGCATATACAAGTTTGAAAACATTTGTTTTTCATATAAACATATTAGTGACATATATATAAATCAATATATATTAAATCTATTAAAACAAATATATAAGGATGTGTTTTGTTAATTTAAATAGGACTCAATTTGTCTTTAATAGTTTTTTTTTTATAAAGGAGATGATTTGTAACAGAAAAGTATAAATTTGCATGCATTAAGAGTGCCCTAAGACATCATGATTTTATGTTGAGCTATTACCCATTACTCCGGTTACTTAACGGGAATTATTCACCCGCGAATTTCCACTGTCTGCTCTGCCTCTCTTAAACCATCTTACTCACAGTTGTGCACATTCTTCCATCCATTATATTGTGTTGTCTTGCTGGTGAGAAAAACCAAGAGTCATATGTTAGTTTCCATTTATTACACAATCACAAATAGCTCTTAATGTGGTCTAGTGTCATCACATGGCAGTTCTCCAATGATTCAGAACTGTATTTCTGTTGTACTTAGTTATGGAGAGCCACATGAGAGTCATGTATTTGTTTATCTTCATGAATCTCAGTCAGAGGACCAAAGATCTTTATTTATTTATTTATTTGAGAGAGTATCTTGCTCTGTTGCCAGGCTGGAGCACAGTGGTACAGTCTTGGCTCACTGCAACCTCCGCCTCCCGGGTTCTAGCGATTCTTCCACCTCGGCCATGCTAGTAGCTAGGGCTACAGGCACGTACCAAATGCCCAGCTAATTTTTGTAATTTTTTTAGTAGAGATGGGGTTTCACCATGTTGGCCAGGATGGTCTCGATCCCTTGACCTCGTGATCAACCCACCTCGGCCTCCCAAAGTGCTGGGATTACAGGCGTGAGCCACCGCACCTGGCTCAAAGATCTTCTTATGGTAGATACCTGGCCCAAATTGTACAAAGTTATTAAGATTACTATAAATATTAAACAGATAAAAATTACACTGTAATCTCTGGAAAAATTGCAGATGGCCTAAATGTGCGGTCATAGGAGGCAGGTGAAATAAATCATGATATGAGTTGACTCTTGAATCATTGCATTCAAGATTCTTTACAGATCAAAACAGAACAACCCAAAGCGTAGTTTTTCATTTTCAGCTCACTGAGTGTAAAAGGGAACCACTTGCTCTGGCTAGCATGATGGTAAAATAAAATGTAGCTAGCCCATGGACATTGCAGGAGATAAAGTATTTAATAAGTGTCTTCTAGAAGTAACATCGAGATAGAACACCTGCTCTTTTCATTATGTCTTTAAACAAGCTGAGTCTCTTGGGGTTAGCAAGTCCCTCCTTTTGGCACACTGTGCTACGACAAAGATACATTTTAAACCTCAAGTAATTTGCTGTTGTCTAGAGCATGCATTTTGGAGAGAAGGGAAGTAAGTCCCTGACTTAAGGCACAGTAAGGCCCATTTTGAGTACAACTTCGAGATTGTGACATTTGTCAGGTTATGCCGCATTTCCTGCCGCATTGGCAGCCTTCATTATTTGCTCATTGTTATTTTCAAGTTTTATATATTACCAAAGCACATAGACAGTTGGTCTGTAAGGCATACCTGTGCAGTGGACTTCTGGATTTCTCTGTGTGCTTTCAGGAAGGGATCTGAGTGGCCATTGAGTAATGCCTTTGCTGATGGCTTGTTTCTGTTATGCCTTTGCTTGGTACAGTCCTGCCTGTGGTAGCAGCAGGGGTGGGTGGAAGTGAAAGAGCGCTGAGTGCCTCTTAAATCAGTTGTCATTTTGGCAGATTCAGTCTAACCAAGGATGACTTCCATATGCAATGGCTAGGAAGGACCTTTTGGCCTAAGAAAATAATATTTAATCAGCAGTGTGGTTCATCTTATTACTCTGAGGAGAAAACAACTCACCACCAAATTCTATTCTATCATAGATAGAATTTTTTAAAACCAAAATCAAAACATCTGCTGTTTTCTAGCCACATGAACCTGAGGCTCTGTGCTCCTGGAGGAGCAGCGGTTGTACAACTGCTGTGCACTCTGTATCTTGTAGACCTTGCCACCAGGCGAGGGGGATGCTCTCAAGAGTTAATAAGCAATTAGGATGTTCTTCCCCGTCAATTAACTGTCAGAATAATAAGACCGCAGGAGCACTCTCTTTAAGAATGCCAAGACTTATGTTTTCTGAAAAGCATGTCTTTCTCTGCTGCTTGCAGTTACACAAATAGACAATTACTTAATGCTGGGAAAATGCAATAAAAATTGTACCTACAGCAAACAGAAAAGAGAGGTGTACAAATGGGATATCATTCACTCTAAACTCAGAATTCATGGATTTCCCTCCTGAGTGGCCATAGTGACATTATAATATCTTCTGTCATCTTATTTGGCTTAAAGGTTGACAGATAGAATACTTAGGTAGTGAACATACCAGCAGCATTGCAAGTGACCTGTGTATGTGTGTGTACATGTGTGTGCACATGGCTGGGAGGCTGACATAGGTCCCATAGCTAATAAAGGGTAGGGCTGAGATTGGATGGAACCCAGGCAGTTTGATTTCATAGTCTATGTACTTTTATCACTACATTGTTTTACCTTTCATATTGTATTGGTAGAACATAATAATAGTGATTTTTTGTTATTACTAATGTGATTAATAATTAGTTTGCTGGGACCACCATAACTAAATACCACAGTCTGGGTAGTTTAACATAAACATATTTTCTCATATCTCCAGAGGCAGGAAGTTCAAGATCAAGGTGCCGACAGGTTTGGCTTCTGCTGAGGCTGCTCTCCTTGGCTTGCAGACAGCCTTTTTCCCATGTCCTCACATGGTCTTTCCAGACAGACCTCACTTGGTCTCTTTGTGCATCCAAATTTCCTTCTCTTATAAGGATACTAGTCAGATTAGATTAAGGAGCACTCTAATGGCCTTATTTGTAAAAATTAATTATTTTAGTTGATCAAAATTCTATATATTTGTCATGTACTCCACAGTGTTTTGAAATGTATATCCATTGTGGAATGGCTAAACAACCTAATTAATGTAAGTTACCTCACATACTTAGTTTGTGTGGTAAGAACCCTTAAAATCTACTCTTAATGATTTTCAAGAATACAATACATTGTTATCAACCATAGTCACTGTGTTGTACAGTCACTGTATCATAGATAGATCTCGATCTAACTAAAATTTTGTACCCTTTGACCCAGCATCTTCCTAGCTTCCAGCCCCGTAGCCACCCTTCTACTCTCTGCTTCTGTGAGTTCAACTTTTTAAGATTCCATGTGTAAGTGAGATCATGCAGTATTTTGTCTTTCTGTGCCTGCCTTTTTAACGTACTGTCCTCCAGATTCCTCCATGTTACTGGAAATGACAACATGGAGGATTTTTTTTTCTGTTTTAAGGATGAATAGTATTCATTGTGTATGTGTTACCACATTTTATTCATTCACCTGTTGATGGACACTTAGGTTGATTCTTGGCTTTTGTGAATATGCTTCAGTGAACATGGGAGTGCAGATATCTCTTCAACCTACTGATTTCAGGTCCTTTAGAGAAAATTCCATGCTGTTTTCCATAGTGACTGTACATTCCCACCAGCAGTGTGCAAGGGTTCCCCTTTCTCCACATCTTCTCCAACACTTATTTTTCATCTATTTGATAATAGCCATTCTAACAAGTGTGAGTTGGTACCTCACTGTGGTTCCAATTAGCATTTCCCTGATGTTTAATGAGCATTTCTTCGCATACGTGTTGGCATTCATACCTCTTCCTTTGAGAGATGCCTGTTCAGGTCCCTTGTCCATTTTTAAAATTGGATTGTTTTCTTGCCTTGAGCTGAGTTCCTTATGTATTTTTTATATTAATGCATTATCAGATGTATAGTTTGCAGACATGAAGTTTTTCCCATCCCATCGGTTGTCTGTCACATTGTTGATTGTTTCCTTTGCAGTGAAGATGCTTTTTAGTTTGATGTAATCTTGTCTATTTTTGCTTTTGTTGACCATGCTTTCAGAGTCATATCTAAAAAGTTATCGTCCAAACCAATGTAATGGAGCTTTTCCCCTCCATTTTCTTCTGGTAGGTTTACAGTTTCAAGCCTTATGTTTAAGTCTTTAATCTGTTTTGAGTGGATTTTTGTACATGGTGTGCAATCAGAGTCCAATATCACCCTTCTGCATGTTGGTATCCTAATGGATTCCATTTAACTCCATCACATCTTTAAAGGCCCTATGTTCGCATGCAGTCATGTTCTGCAGTACCAGGGATTAGGGCTGCAACAAGTGAATTTTGAGGATATACTAGCCAATAACAATAACATACTATTATTAATATTAGTATTCTGCTAAATGCTGTCAATACTTTATTAGTTCATTTATTTGTTCGCATACTCATTTCTGTTGAAGTGAAATTAGAAAATTTAGCAAATAAGAGGTTTTTTGTAAAGTATTCATGAAAAGGTTTCGAATCAATTTTATTAAATATTGGCTATTAATGTCTTCTTGGTCAAACTTTAAGCTTCCTATGGGAATTTCTATTGTAAATTTCATGATTGAATATTTTCAGGGTCTACAGTGGATATCTGAGAAAGGCCAGGAAATATGAAATCCCAAATGTTTTCCAACTCATAGTTAACAGCTAACTGTCTATATAATCTTCCAATTCAATGGAAAGGTAGAATTTAAAGATGATGTTAAGAATAAATAAAGGAGAGTAAACTTTTATCAAAGATACAACTCACATCAAGAACTAAATATATTTGTAGTTGCAATGTCTTCAGGTGATTTCTGAACAAAAGAGAATAACCACTGTTGTTCAACATGTTTCAGTAAATGAATAGAGATTGTGGGTGTATCCAAGGACTACAATTCAAGAAAGAACAAAGATGTAGTTTGCAAATAATTTTAAATAACCAGAGGCAACATTTCTCTCAGAAATTTTGGTTGTTCTCAACCCTGGCTGCCTATTAGAATCATTTGGGGAGCTTTGTAAAGTTACCAATGCTCTGACCCCAGAACAAATCAGAATCTGTAGCTAGTGGGGTTGGGGTGACGGAGTGGCCACAGAGATGGTAGTGTGCTGCCCAAGCTCTAGGATTGCTCTGTAAGCTCTCCAGGTGATACTAACAGGTCTTTATCTCCTCTTAGGGGAAGAATTCCCTGAGAATCAAAGTCAGAGGTTCTCATTTATTTTTGTGTCTCTCAAGAAGCTCTAGCAGAAGGTAATGGGTGCTTTCTTTTTTCTTTTCTTTCTTTTATTTTTTTCAGAAAGAATCTGGCTCTGTCACCCAGGCTAGAGTGCGGTGGCACCATCTTGGCTCACTACAACTTCTGTCTCCTGGGCTCAAGTGATTTTCATGCCTCAGCTTCCCAATTAGCTGGGATTACAGGCACATGCCACCATTCCTGGCTAATTTTTATATTTTTAGTAGAGAATGAGTTCTGCCGTGTTGGCCGGGCTGGTGTCGAACTCCTGGCCTCATGTGATCTGCCGGATTCGGCCTCCCAAAGAGCTGGCATGAGCCACCGTGCCTGGCCTGACTTCTTCTTTTTGTTAAGTTGAAGGTACACATCGTACCATCCACTGGTTGTCCTCCATGTTTTATACATAATTTTTAAAATATGTAGAAAACCTATAATGTGCGAGGTATGAGCAAGATAGCTTCTCCCTCACCCCAAACCCCTCCAGATAAGAATCAAATTATCTGCCCTCAAGGAATGTGGTCAACAGGGAGAAAGAGAGACAGGAAGGGAGGGAGGGCAGGTGGAGGGAACTTGTAAGGCATCAACAAAAATAGCTGCTACCTATAAACTAATGCTAACCAAAGAGAAGGTCAGCAGATGGTTGGGAATGTTTCGGGATGCGGTGGAATGGAACGGATGGATGGACGGATGAAAGGAAAGTGGTAATGGTTTCCTAATTTGTCTCCATGATGAAAAAAGCCGTTAAGGCCAATTTTCATCATTCTTATCGGAACTAATGCAATTAAGAAAATATAAAATAGTGTGTTTTTTGTGTATTCCATTCTCTAGGCTTGAGTCTTTACTTAGGAGGATTGTTAACACAATGCAGTGAATTTTAATGATTATTGCTTGTGTTCCTTTCAAAAAATTGCCTTTTAACATGTTTCTTATTAGAGAGGAATGAAAATTTTTTTTCAGGTCTTTTAGTGGTCAGAAAAGTTGCAGTTCACATGAGCACCAATTAGAGACGATTATAACTTGATGGCGTGGTTGTGCCATTTAAGGAGAGTTCAACTGACACGTTTTGAAATTGTGGAAAAATGTTAGTTTGAGAGCCAAATAGCAGTGGTTTGGCCCTGTAAGAATTACACAGAGTTCTCAGTAATATAGTTATTCTAAGGCCTTAGAAGTAACCTGGTCCAGACTGCCTTGGCACTCTGCACCCTAGAAAGAGAGTTTATTAGCTCAGAGCCACATAGCCTGTCGATCCCTGGGCTTATTCTGGAATCTACATCGTTAAACTCCCCATTGACAGCTGTTTCTACCTTATCACATAAGTTTGTTTTAACTATACAATTAGAAAAGCAAACTGAATTCTTCAGGAAGCAATAGTGCACATTCTGACCATCGTGAACTATTCTCAGCTACCTTAGAGGATTGTTAGTAAGATCCTCTGCTACCCACGTTTGCTTTGAGAAGCATCTGGTGAACAGCTACAGAAAGGTGGGAACTTCATACTTTATTTTAGAACTTATTTTACATTTTAATGGGTTCCAGCGATCATTTTGGTGATGTATTCTTAAGACCAAAATGATGAAAGCTGACAACCTAATGGGTGCTGGAAGACTGCAGCCGGACATCTCTGCCAGTTTACATTTACTGTTAGGTGCCTGGTTATTTTGGCTGCTTTCACATGTGGGAAGACGGCAGGTGGCATTGCACTGTCCTCCTCCTGCTATGGCCTCCTAAGCACAGGATAAGGTTAAATGAAAGACAACTGCTCTTCTTCCTCGGTGCTCATAGCTTGTGTTCATATAACGACTGTTGACCGAATACCTACTGTGTTTCTGGTGCCGTACTGAGAGGATGGTAAATAAGACAGCACCTAAACCCTGAGTGGAGAAACTAGACAGTAAAGAAGATGGAGGGTGGGAGGGAGAGAGTCAGAGGTACACAGGTAAGTCTTTCTCAGCTATAATTTCCCTTGGGGGAAAGAAGTTAGCTTAAAATATATGTATAAAATTTGAGACTTTAAGGAAGTCTATGGCCTGATTTCTTTCTTCCTAATAAAAGATTAGTAATTAATAATGAGGGTGATTGATTTTTTTAAATTCTGAATACTGATATTTCTTACACCATTTTTTTCAACAAGAATTTATAGAGTACTTACAGCATCCAAGAGAATATGCTTATAGGTTTAAGAACCCGTGTTTTAATAATCCCTTGTTATGTTTTTATTATTTTATAACAAGGTAATCGTTTTTAGCTTTCCTGTGATGTGAATAGACTTTAGTGATAATAAAAATGCTAGCAGAAAATAATGATTTCTAGTCACTAACAAACAAGTTGCTTTGTTCTTTCAACTTTTCATCTGGTATTAAATATCATTCACCCCCCACCCCCTGCAATAAAAAGAAAGCGAGAGAAAGAGATAGGAGAGAGGATGAAGAGATGGACAGAGGGATAGATAGGCAGATGGAGTGATAAAGGTAGTTAAATTTGGAGGCAGTGCTATGAAGAAAATAAATCAGCATGTTTAAAAAATAATGGGATTGGAAGTGGAAACTAGTGGGGCAAAGGGTCACAAAAGACCTTTCTAAGGAGATGATAATTAACATTTAGATTGAGGCCTGAAAGATGAGGAGTGAAGGGGGCATTGCCTAGAAAGGAGACATGTGTTTATATGATACATGTTCATATATGTATGGCAGGATGTGTTAGGGGTGGAAGCAGGCGCAGTAGGGAGCGTTCACCCAGAGGGACTTGCCTTCCAATAGTATCAAGGTCAGGGAGAGACTGGTGTGCTTGAGGGTGCTGAAAGCAGAAGAAGTTGCCAAGCAATGAATCAGGCAGTAGACTGGGGCCAAGATCTCACAGGACCTTGAGGACTCAGGGAGGGTCACTTGGCTGAGGGGGCTGTGAGCTCTTCTTTTGGATGCCCTGCCTGGCTCTGCCTGAGACCTTGACAGCATCATCAGGGAGATGCAATGGGTAGTGTCAGGAGGTGGGAGACAGGAGCCCTGTTTGCACACCCTTCCCAAACCTCAGTCAAGGGATCCATGTGCTTGTGTTGCAAGACCCTGGAACCACATAAAGTAGCAAGTCATTAATTAGAAAGCCACAGTTAAGTTTGTGGTGTTTTGCCTTAAAGCTTGTTAAAAGTTGTTAGAGCAGGTTAAGCACTGTCACCTTGCCCCAGGGGCAGATGCAGCTCTTCTGAATGTTGTTTCGATTTTACTCTTTGTTGCACATTTGCAGCTTTTTAGCATCAAGGGTTACTGATCTTTGAGAATGGGACCACTACGTCATGTCATCCCAGCTGTGCCCTCCCATACTGGTTTTGCTGATCACAGTCATGTATTTGCATGCTAGGGATGCCAGAACAAAATACCAAAGACTGGGTGGCTTAAACAACAAAAGCTTATCTCTCACAATTCTGGAGGTTAGAAGTCCAAGATCAAGGCATCAGCAGGCTGTTTTCTCCAGGAGGCCTTGCTCCTTGGCTTGCAGGTGGCTCTCTTCTCACTCTGTCCTCGCATGGCCTTTTCTTAGTGCACACACATCCCTGGAGCCTCTCCCTCTGCATATAAGGACATCAGTCCTGTTGGATTAGGGTTTCACCCATTTCACCTCATTTAACCTTAAATACCTCCTAAGGGCCATGTATCTAAACACAGCCACATTGGGGCTAGGGTTTCCATAAATGAATTGGCAGGGAGGATACAATTTAGTCCCTAACAAGTAGCGATATATCTACTGAGTGCTTACCACATGCAGATTCGAGGATCAGTGCTTTACTCGAATTCACATATTGCAGTCCCCATGACAACCCTATGAAGTCCCATTTCAGAGATTTGGAAATGAATACATGGATGAAATGAGTTGCACAGATTGTATGATTAGTGAGTAGAATTCAAATTCTATGCTGTCAAAATACCATCGGAACCTCACACTGTTTCTCAATCTCTTGACATCCCTCTGGTGGGAGTCCCACTGTGAGAAAGGACCACCTGCCCCACTAAGCTGTGCCTGCCTCCATTCTGAGGTGCTCAGTCCCACTCAGCCTTCTCCCCAGAGTCACATTTTAACATTGATATGGTCCTCTCTTTCAGCCAGTCATCTGACCTCTCCAGACACCCCATGCCTTTGTGTCGCAATAGCAGGTTCCATATTGCCTCATTCCCCAGGAGACATGCAACCCTGGTGTTACGAGGTGTTACCTATCATCACCAATCCCCAAGGTCTCCTGCTCTTGATTTCAGGGTGTAGGTCACACATTCTGCTGGGAAGATAAAGTGGTTTTTTTTGTTTGTTTGTTTTGTTTTTCTTTCGTTGTCAGCATTCGTCTGTGTTTGGGCTACATCTTTTTTACTCTGACATCTTTGTTAGAATTCCAAGTGGAGAAATGACTCGGGGCCCAGAATCTTCTAATTGTTAGGTTTCCACTTCCGCAGAACTTCCCACAGAAAGATCTGACTCCCCAGTGCTCAGAAATGTTAGGAAAAATGACAAAAGCTCTAGCAGGTGATAAGGGAAAGGACACTAGCCAGAGACAGTGAGCTACAGGAGTCCTAAGCATGACACAGAAACAGAGGGATCATGGTGGTGTTGACCCTCGTGGCTTCTGACAGTTAGACCAGCTCTTTGGCAGTGTAATGTTCCAGGGCCAAATCAGCCCATATTGTGTTCCTCTGCCCGTCTAGCTTATGCATGTCGTCCACACCTGCTTATGTGCTTTTGTTTACTTACTACTTCAGGGTTGGAAAAAGTAAGAATATTTTTTGATTGGTGGTCTCAGTGAGGTGTCTTTGAAGTTTATGGAATTTCCCATCTGTAAGAGATCTTGGCAAAAATTGATTCTATATTCATTTTAGTGATACTGCCCAAGGGGGCAGAAAGGCAGGATGAAATTCACTCCAGATTCCAGTCTTGTTTTAAGAACAAATAACCAAAAGGCCCTATGTGAAGGTGCAGCAAGGCCTAGACATGGTTTGGTACTCCTGATACTGGGTAACGTACAAGAGCAGGTGTGGAAGCAGCTCAGTAATCTAAATGTAAGAGCTAACACTCGACAACTGTTAGAGGAAAATATAGATGTACATCTTCATGACCTTGGATTGGTACTAAAAGAATAACAACCAAAGAAAAATAGGTAAATTGAACTTTATCAAAATTAAAAATGAAAAGAGCCTGGGCACAGTGGCTCATGTTGTCTGTAATCTCAGCACTTTGGGAGGCGAAGACATGAGAATTACTTGAAGCCAGAAGTTCAAGACCAGCCTGAGTCTTGAAGTGAGACCCACTCTCTACCCCCGCAAGAAAGAAGGAAAAAAGTAGTGAAAAGATCATCACAGAATGGGAGAAAATGTTTGCAAACCATGTGTCTGATAAGGGACTTTAATCACGACTATATATGGAACTCTTACAATTCAATAACAAAAAGCCCAGTCAGAAATGGGCAAATGATCTGAATAGACATTTTTCCGAAGAAGATATACAGAAGTCCCATAAGCACATGAAAAGCTCTACAGCATTAGCCATCAAGGAAATTCTGATCAAAACCACAGTGAGATATTACTTCGCATCTACTAGGATGGCTATAATAATTATTTTAAAAAGCAATCTTAGGCTAGCAAGGATAAAGAGAAATTAGAGCCCTCATCCAAAACTGATAGGATTGTAAAATTGTGTATTTGCTTTGGACAGTAGTCTGGCAGTTCCTCAGAAGAGTAAACATGCAGTTTAACCTTAATATATTAATCACCAGTTTTTAAGAGAAATCAAAACATATACCTACACAAAAACTTACATATAAACATTTATTATAATATTACTCATAATAGCCAAAAAATAGAAACAACCCAAATGCTGGTCAAATTGATAAATAAAATGTGATATATGTATACAGTAGAATATTATTTGGTCCTAGAAAGTAACAGAGTACTAATACAGGCTACAACGTGGATGAACCTGAAAGTATTATGCTAAGTGAAAGAAGCCAATGACACATGGCCACATTATATGATTTGATCAATATGAAGTGGTCATAATAGGCAATCCATGAAGACAGAGAGTTGATTGGTGGAGCCAGGGGCTAAAGGTGGTGAGTGGGCATTGAGAGAAGAAATAGAAGAAATAGAATGCTAATTGGCATAGACTTTCTGTTTGGGGATGATAAAGATGTTCTAACATTGATTGTGGTAATGATTATGCAACTCTGTGAATATCATAGAAAGGGTTGAATTGTCCACTCTAAATAGGTAAATTGTATGGTATAGAAATGAAATCTTAATGAAGCTATTGAGTAAAATCTCAGTGAAGCAATTATTTTTTCTTTCTTTTTTAAATACTTTTAAGTTCTGGGATACATGTGCAGATCTTGCAGGATTGTTGCATAGGTACACACATGCCATGGTGGTTTGCTGTTTCCATCCACCCTTCACCTACATCAGCCAATTCTCCCAGTATTATCCCTCCCTGACCTCCCCAACCCCCACTGTCCCTCCCCTGGCCCCTCACCTCCCAACATACCCCTGTGTGTGATGTTCCCCTCCTTATGTCCATGTGTTCTCATTGTTCAATATCCACCTATGAGTGAGAATATGCAGTGTTTGGTTTTCTGATCTTGTGTCAGTTGGCTGAGAATTTCCAGATTCATCCATGTCTCTGCAAAGGACATGAACTCATCGTTGTTTTTTTTTTTGTGGCTGCGTAGTATTCCATGGTGTGTATGTGCCACATTTCCTTTGTGCAGTCTGTCATTGATGGGCATTTGGGTTGGTCCCAAGTTTTTGCTATTGTAAACAGTGCCACAGTGAACATACATGTGCGTGTGTCTTTATAATAGAATGATTTATAGTTCTTTGGGTATATACCCAGTAATGGTATTGCTGGGTCAAGTGGAATCTCTATTTCTAGGTCTTGAGGAATTGCCACACTGTCTTCCACGATCGTTGAGCTAATTTACACTCCCACCAACAGTGGAAAAGTGTTCCTCTTTCTCCACATCCTCTCTAGTATCTGTCTAGATTTTTTAATGATCGCCATTCTAACTGGTGTGAAATAGTATATCAGTGTGGTTTTGATTTGCATTTCTCTAATGACCAGTGATGATGAGCATTTTTTCATGTTTGTTGGCCTCATAAATGTCTTCTTTTGAAAAGTATCTGTTCATATCCTTCGCCCACTATTGAATGTTTGTTTGTTTCTTGTAAATCTGCTTTAGTTCTCTATAGATTCTGGATATTAGCCTTTTGTCTGATGAGTAGATTACAAAAAAATTTTTTCCCATTCTGTTGATTGCTGGTTCACTCTTTATGATTGTTTCTTTTGCTGTGCAGAAACTCTTAAGTTTAATTAGATCCTATTTGTCTATTTTGGTTTTTGTTGCCATTGCTTTTGGTGTTTAGTTATGAAGTCCTTGCCTATGCATATGTCCTGAATGGTTTTTCCTAGGTTTTCTTCTAGGGTTTTTATGGTGTTAGGTCTTATGTTTAAATCTTTAATCTATTGGAGTTAATTTTAGTGTAAGGTGTAAGGGAAGGGTCCAGTTTCAGCTTTCCACACATGACTAGCCAGTTTTCCCAATACCGTTTATTGAATAAGGATTCCTTTTCCCATTGCCTGTTTTTGTCAGGTTTGTCAAAGATCAGATGGTTGTAGATGTGTGGTGTTGCTTCTGAGGCCTCTTTTCTGTTCCATTGGTCTATATCTCTGTTTTGGTACCAGTACCATGCTGTTTTGATTACTGTAGCCTTGTAGTGTATTTTGAAGTGAGGTAACGTGATGCTTTCAGCTTTCTTCTTTTTGCTTAGGTTTTTCTTTTTTGGGGGGTGTGGTTTGTTTTTATTTATTTTTTATTGCATTTTAGGTTTGGGGGTACATGTGAAGAACATGCAAGATTGTTGCATAGGTACACACAATGGCAGTGTGATTTGCTGCATTCCTCCCCTTCACCTATATCTGGCATTTCTCCCCATGCTCTCTCTCCCCACCTCCCCACCCCCCTGTCCCTCCCCCATTTCCCCCCTACAGACCCCAGTGTGTAGTGCTCCCCTCCCTGTGTCCATGTGTTCTCGTTGTTCAACACCCGCCTATGAGTGAGAACATGCAGTGTTTGATTTTCTGCTTTTGTGTCAGTTTGCTGAGAATGATGGTTTCCAGGTTCATCCATGTCCCTACAAAGGACACGAACTCATCGTTTTTGATGGCTGCATAATATTCCATGGTGTATATGTACCACATTTTCCCTGTCCAGTCTATCATTGATGGGCATTTGGGTTGGTTCCAGGTCTTTGCTATTGTAAACAGTGCTGCAGTGAACATTCGTGTGCATGTGTCCTTATAGTAGAATGATTTATAATCCTTTGGATATATACCCGGTAATGGGATTGCTGGGTCAAATGGAATTTCTATGTCTAGGTCCTTAAGGAATCGCCACACTGTCTTCCACAATAGTTGAACTAATTTACACTCCCACCAACAGTGTAAGAGTGTTCCTATTTCTCCACATCCTCTCCAGCATCTTTTGTCTCCAGATTTTTTAATGATCGCCATTCTAACTGGCATTTAAAAACTGAAGCTAACTGTGTGGTATTCCAGATTGAGGAGTTTGAGTTTAGAATGAAGGATTTTTCTGTGTGTGGGGTGTGTGTGTGTGTGTGTGTGTGTGTGTGCGTGTGTAAAAGCAGGGTTATTGAAATTCTAAAGATGCTAGATTCTTGGGACATAGCTTCTTTTTCACAGACTTCATGAGTTGGATACCCAGTCCCCAATCCCTCTTTGAGTTCATTCCCTTGATTCGGTTAGAGATAGCCATAAGGCTTTTTTTCTTCCCCTTTCTGCTCTCTTTGAGATCTCTTAAAGGTTTTTAAGATTTTATAAAACTATACTCTGCTTAACAGGATAAACCTCGAAGATCATAATGTATATGCCCAGATCCACCTTATCCTATTGGAAATAGTTGTCTTTAGCATAGATCAGCCACAGCAAACCTGTATGTCTTCAGGAGCCAAACAGATAACCAATAAATCTCATTAAAGCAATGACGAATTGTGGCGCCTATTGAGTCTCTCAGTTCCTTAACTGAAATTTTTGTAGTACAAAAGTTGTTCTAGAAATAATAATACCTTCTTTTTGTAAGGATCCAATGAGATGATGTTTAAGAAGGCATTGTATAACATGTAGAGAGCTATGCAGTTTTTAATTTGGATATGAAATGAAGTCTGTTCTTTTATCAAAGAAATTGTAAAGGTTAATTTTTATCATTTTATTGAGATATAACCCATAATCAAGATCACATCCGACAGATTCCTCTGCTTCTTGATAATTTATTCCTACCCTCCTCCACCCTTATCCCCTACCAGCCACTGGTTTCCTGTCTCTGTGGTTTAGTTTGAATTTTGTAAATTTTTTTTATAAACAGAAACATACCATATATGTTTTTGTTGTCTGACTTAATTTACTCAGCATAGCTACTTTGGAATTTATCCATGTCACTATGTGTGTTAATAGTTCATCCCTTTTTATTCCCAAGTAGTAGTCCATTGTACAGATATACTGTAATTTGTTTATCCAGTCACCTGCTGATAAACACTTGGATTTCCAGTTTTTGGCTATTGCAAATAAAGCATCTATGAACATTCATCTACAAGTATTTGTATGGACATATGCTTTCATTACTGTTAGGTGCATACCTAGGAGTGGAAGAGTTGGGTCATGTGGAAAATGTGCATTTATGTTTTCTTAAACTGTCAAACCGTTTTACCAAGTGGGGGTTCTATTTTACATTCTCTCCACCAGTGTTTGAGAGTTCCAGGTCCTTTCTATCTTCCTCAGTACTTGCTATGGTCAGTCTTCTTAACTTAAGCCAATCAAGTGGGTGTGTAGTACCATCTCATTGTGATTTTCATGTGTGTTTCCCTAATGAATAAGTTGAACATCTTTTCTTGTGTTTATAAGTCTGCTACTTTGACATCATTTCATGTCCAGCCTACTCGATGCATAAGGAATTTCACTCTTTTAACTGATTGGATTGGGATGCAGCCCAACATGTCATTAGGAATTCCAGTGGTACTCTGTTACTTCATATTTAACGGGGCATGTTTGTGAAAAGACCCAGAACATCCTCCGACTAAATTTTCTTTGTATGTGTTAGGCTAAAATTTTGACCAAATTGGTTTTTAAGGTTTTGTCCGATTTCAAGGCAAAATTAGGGATTATCAACTTGTTTTATTAGATGTCTAATTCTACAAATTAATATATATGCAGAAGTGGATTTCCAGTTGAAATAAGCTCTAATATTGACATCTTGCTATATTCCGAAATAAGGTGTTTGAGTTGGGAGGGACCCTAGCAGACTCTCAGCCATTCCCATCGTGTCCCCCCGCAGAACTCATAAGGGGGTTCATCTTTCCACTGTCAGAGATTCAAGTATCTGGAAGGGCCTTGGAAAATAAACATAAAACAAGAAAAATTTTGCTTTTGTAGATTGTTACCAACTGACCTTGATTTGAAATTGTTTTATAGTAGTTATTTTATAGTAGTTATCAGGTGAGATTTAGCCAGCCAGCCAGCCAGAACAAGCTCTGCCTATAAAGAATTTCAGTGCCATGTTTTTAAATATAGGTAAAGCATAAAAAGGGGTGGGGGCAGTGGGCAGGAAGAGCCTAGAATCTGTATGCCCCCCAGTCTGTGATGAAGGAACACTATAATTAGTGTTCTGGCTGTCCAAGCCTTTGTTTCACAATCACAACATGGCGTGGGTTTGTAGTCAGTCAGGTCTGAGCTGGAATCCCAGCTGTGTCTGTCCTTCTCCATGAGCGGAGTCAAAAGGGATTATGGATATTTTGTGGGTAGAGAGTTATATTGTACCCTCCTTGTAGGGCAGCTGAGATGCCTACCTGAGATAGGAGATGGAGAATACTGGTACCAGGAAGGCACTGGGTCTGTTTCCTTTTCTTGCCTCTTCATTTCTTTTTCTCCTCTTCCACGTTTTCTCTAATCACTTATCTTAGATCACTTACAGAAATCATTCTTTTTACTTCCATTTCAGTCAGTGTTGGAAATTTCTCCCAAAAATATAATAATGGCAGTGAATACTTAAGCTGTAACATTTAGCAAGTCTCTTTTATGTACCGGGAGTATCAAGTACATTTCATGCATTTTTTTTTCATTTACTTTTCATAAGAAGTCATAAAGTAAGGTACAATTAAGGCAGAGAGGAAACTGAATGAATGATGGAGTCAAGGTGTGAAGCCAGGCCTATCTGACTCCAGAGCTCTTAATCACTCTGTATATTGCTCCTGCATCTAATTTTAGGAATGCTCATTTCTCTGTGTTTCTACCCCCATCCAGATGGTGGTAATTTGAAAACAGTAACAGCTGGTACATACCTTGTACTGAGCACTGGTCTGCCTACTTTCCACATATTAACTCATATAAGGCTCACTGTAACCCGTTACAGGTTCTATTGCTGTCCCCATTTTTGCTCTCCCCATTTATCATCAGGTTGAGGAAACCAAGGTGCAGAGAGGCTAAGGTTCACATGGAGTTATAATTGGTGTTCTGGCTGTCATTCTTAATGCTTCATGTACCTTTCCCCTATCATGTCATCATTTTTTAAAATTCATTTTACAATCTATTTTAGACCAATCAGAGAAGAGATGGGAGCTCCCTCCTGCTTAACTTAGACATCCCAGCTACTCTTTCCAGTAACCCATGGAATTCCTTCCTTACCCTTGCTCCAGTCTTTCTAAAGTGATGATATGTTAGATATTTCATCCTAAGGCTGAACTGAGACTAATGCCTAAGCAAGAAAGAAAAAATAGCAAATTCATTAACTAGGAATCTATTTACAGTCAATTCCCAAGGCTCATTGTGTAGTCAGTGGTTCTGCATCATTTAGAGTTGCTAATAAATGAAAGCCTTTGCATCTTCCTTGTGCCTTGATATTTACAAGTCTCATATTTTACCATAGGAAGTGGCTTCAACAAGCATATTCATGTGTTGACAGTTCTAATTAATATAAGTAATTAGCCCTGACAGTAGAACTGTGAAAAGGAGACCCATTCATAAATTTGCTAATTATGTTACTCTGCTCAGAATTTAATCGCAGTCTAGTCTTTAATCATTTCTGTATATGGGCAAAAGGCCATCTTAGTAAATTCTTCAGACTTTTACATTTACTTCTAGTAAGAGGATTTTATTGAAATTAATTTGTGGTTGCAATTTAATTTTCCAGTATGCAGGAACTGGTGAAGAACACAGATTATAATCTTTTTGGAAAGAAACAAGAAAATGAGACAAGGCAGACAAGGGAGGAGGAAGGCATCAGGCACATACCATATGCCTTCTTATATGTAAAGCTTGTACCTTTCTACTTATTTTGATGCCTTTTCTGAAAATGAAGATAGTCTTATTTAGGCCACTGGTAGGTTTATGGTACAGAAAATTTGAAGATGGTTGGTTACTTTGGTCCGAAGTTGAGCCCTCCTCTCTCAGATGTAAATAGCCTACTTTTTTGAGTGCTTTTGTTCTTGAGCAGTGCTTCTCAACCTTGGCACTATTGGAACTGTGGGCTGGATGATTCCTTGTGAGGTGGGTGAGACTGTCCTGTGTCTTGTGGGGTGTTGAGTAGCATCCCTGGCCTCTACCCATTAGATGCAGGTACAACTCTCCCCTAGTTCTGACCCCCAAAAGTGTCTCCAGACGGTGCCAGTTGTCTCCTGGGAAGCAAAATCACCCCTGCTTGAGAACCACTATGCTAGAGATTACCTTAAGATAAAAAAGAATCCAGTAAAACTTCTATGTAGAACACTTACAGTGGCTGTAGCTAAATAAGTAAAGCACCTTTTCTTGGAATTGCTTACCAGGCATCATGGTACAGAATCCAGATTTGGAATGATATTCTTGAGTTACAGTACCTCTTTCCTACTTTTTCAGCATTAGGCTCCCTCTGGTCCTCTTAGAAAGAAAGTAGAGTTGTGCTTGGTAGTGGAGTAGCTTACCTAAAACCCCTTTACTTTTCTTTTTATTAATAGATACACTAGGCTCTCCAAATTCGGAGATTTAACATTTGAAGTTTTGGTTACTCTCAGGTGACCCCAGTGTTCTGAGTAATCAACTCTCAGTGTTCTTTGTCCCCCTTTCCAGTTCATTGATTCCTTCCTTTGTGGTCTTGCTTTTCTCCCTCCACTACTTAGATTTCTGGTCCTTATGAATGCCTTCCATGCTCTTGCTTCTCAGCCTTTCCTTCACTTACCTGGAAAAATTCCAGACTTTAGTGAGCCTGGCCACTAGGCTTCTTGGAACGTGATCTGGCAGCTAAGCCTGATTAGAGAACATGACTCAACAGAGCAGACTGAGCCTGTTATACATGTACATCAACCTTTCAACTATCCCAGACTTCCCCAAGCAATGGAATCCGCCTGTAGGTGATGCCCCCAACCTCCCATCATGAAAACTACAAACATACCTATTCTATACTCATCCCACATCCCCGCCCCCCCCCACCCCCCGCCACTGAACTCGTTCCTTCCTGACACCTGGGCAGGGAGGTCTTCTTTCTCTTATCAAAAGCTAATCCTTCACCCACCTACCCCAACTTCTCAGAAAAATATTTTGTCATTGATTATACCCTTTTCCCTTGTGTCTTCAGCCTCCCAGTCTCTACTGGATCTTTTCCATCAGCACTGAAACATAGTCTTAGTCTCTCTCCTCTTATCCTGAGAGAGAGAGGAAGAGAAAGGGTGAGTGTGCAGTAAGCCATAGCAGCCTTTCAGTAACCACCCTTTCCCTTTCCATTTACATTCATATTGGCCTCTTCATCTTTGAATCTTGCCTCTACTACTACAGTTATGTTGCTGCTCCCATTATTCTTATGAAACAGTTCTAGCTAAGTTCCCCTGCACCCTCTATGTTGCTAAGGCCTGGAGTCACTTTCCTTCCCCAAATTTGCTTAACATAGTTAAATACTCCGTCCTTGAAACCATACCTTTTTTCTTCTTTGTTTTCCCAGTGTCACACTTTCCTGGCCTTCCCACTATAGTGTGGTCTCTTTCCTGGGTCATCTTTGCAGACCCACCTACCCCTACTCTACCTTTGAATATCGGCTTCCCTAATGACTTAGTTCTAGGTCTTCTTTCCTTCTCCCAAGGCTTTAGTTGCTGTTTATATGCTGGCAACTTCCAAATTTCTCTCTTCAGCCCAGTTTTCTTTCTGAGCTTCTAAAATTACATATAAACCTACTCAAAGACATCTCAGATGCGTCATGTACAAACTGAATTTATAATTCTTTTATGCCTTTGCAACTCATTCCAAGTTTGGCCTTTTGGTTGTATTCAGTAACCAAGCCTTCTTCATGGTAACTCAAGATACATCTCAAATCTTTTCACTTCTTTCTCCATCTGTTAGTGAGAGCCACTGTGCTTTACAAATGGGTAGTAAAAGGTGAGGATGTAGAAATAAGAGCCAGGTCACACAGGGCCGTTTTGGCCATCTAGGACTCTGATTTTTTTCTGAATGAGATGGAGCCTTTAGAGGGTTTTGCACAGAGTAACATTATCTAACTCAGCTTAGAAGGATCACTGTGGCTGCTGCATTGAGTAGAGCCACATAGTAGGTAGAATGGTAACCTCCAAAAGATATGACCACCCAGAACCTCCAAGTATGACCTTATTTGAAATAAGAGTCTTTAGAGGTCATCAAGGTAAAGATCCCAAGATGAGATCATCCTGGGCTGGGGACAGGTGTCCTGATAAGAGGCCGAAATGGAGAAAGCAGACACAGATGAATGAGCCATGTGAAGACCGGTGGGAGAGCAGTCCCAAGCCAAGGAACACCAAGGACGGCCGACACCACCCAGGCTGGGCTGGAGGCATGGAGGGGGTTCTCTGCAGAGCCTCCAGAAGGAAACAACCCTGCCAGCAACCTTGGTGTCAGAATTCTGGCTTCCAAAACTGTGAGAGAATAAAGTTCTGTTGTTTTAAGGAATTCAGTTTGCGATATTTGTTATAGCAACCCTAGGAAACTGACGCAAGCAGCAAGGATAAAAGTGGAAAGCCAGTCAGGAGTCCATTGCAGTAATCCAGACAAGAGAGGACTGTGGCTCCACTCAGGTAGTAGCAGTGGAGGAAGTGTTAAGAGGTCAGCTTCTGGACACATTTTGCATCATTCCTGGGAAATAAGGTCGTTTCAACATAAGCAAATCAATAAATGTGATTCGCTACATAAAACAAAAACCATATGATCTTCTCGATAAAGTGCTGCCTTTTCCAGCATCATTTAGGAGGGTAGTTAACTAGTGTTAAATAAATAGATCCTTGATGCTGCTCATCTTGGAGCCATGGAGAATTGCCCAGGTGAGAAGCAGGATAATCACAAGCAGTGCCTGCAATTTGGACCATCTGTCCTTGCACTTCTCACTGTGAGGCTCATCTTTGATATCAGTTTTCTCTGCCTGCGCTACTAACGATACAGAAGGGATTCTCCTAGGGGCCTCCTGGGTAGCTCAAAAGCAACACTATTCAGTACAAGTATCTGCAGTAACGGACGTGCTCTGTGTTTTCATTGTCCATTATGGTAGCCACTAGCCACAAGTGCTGAGCATGTAGAATGTATTTACAAATGGATAGTAGGAGGTAGAAATAAGTACAACTCAGTACAACTGAGGAATTGAGTTTTTTAGCAATACATAATTTTAATTTATATAAATTCAAATAGCTATGTGTGCCTGGTGTCCAGTGTATCTGTGCAGATCTAACGCATTGATTCTAAAATGATGCCTGGAATCTTGTTAGAAATATAAACGTTTAGACCCTGGCTTCAAACTCCTGGGCTCAAGCAGTCCTCCCACCTCAGCCTTCTGAATAGCCAGGATGACAGGCATAGAACACCACAGCCTTTTTATTTTTTATCTTATTTTTTTGGTAGAGATGGGAGTGGGGTGGGTTGGGGTGGTTGGGAGCATGGGAGATCTGCTGCACCAGAAGCTTTGGGAGTGAGACCCAGGATTGTGTTTTAACAAGCTCTGCAGGTGATTCTGTTGTACACTAAAATTTGAGAACCATTGCTGTTTCCCCACTCTCAGAGTTCCTCATTTAGTGGTTCTGGGAGGGTGTCTGAAAATTTACTTTTCTAACAGATTCCCTAATGATGCTGTGATGCAGGTCTGGAAATATCTGAGAACTGTTGTAGAAGATAGACCACCTCTTTGTGAGGTGGCCCCAGTTCCCAAGAGTAAATTCCAGAGATCCCTCATAACAAAGATTTCAAGTCAGGGTATCTCAAGTGTACCCTCCATACTTCATGAAAATCTTCCTACCTTTTTTCCCATGATCTGGTAACAAACTGTGTCTTCCTCATGGGAGGGCTGTTAAGTACTTGTTGAATTAATAAAGAGATTATATAAATTAACCTGAATAAAATATCTGAAGTTAAGAATTCTTATCCCACCTGTAACTTTATGCATGTGATAGGTTTTTGGCATTCATGATAACCTATTAGTAGAATTCCACTTTTCTGATTCATAATTCTACAACTTGTTGTAGAAGTCATTGTAGTAATTTTTCTCTCTATGGCTTGATAGATTTTAATTGTTGCAATGGAAAGAAGTTAATTCTTAACTAGAAATGGGTATAGTGTATCCATACCCCCAAGAGGCATTTGCAAATATGTATGTGAGAGGGCTTTTGAATTGTTGAAATGATAGGAGTCAGGGTAAAGGGGATATAATAGTCATTCAGTGCCAGGGGCCCGGGAATATCAAATACCCTGCATACACAGAACTGTCCTGTACAGTGAAGAGAAACTCGGTAGCCTGTTGGTAGGTGACAGTAATATTTCCCCAGTAAAATTACTCGTAAGGCCATGACACTGTCTTGCTAGCTGTAGCTCTCTCTCCATGAGCATTTTGTATGAGTTTTATGTATCTCACAGGAGGGTGAAACACCTTCTGTCCTGCTCTTGCATAACATAATGTGATTCTTGCAGCAAATATTTAGTGCTGTGTAGTTTACAAAGATGTGAGACATGAGCCTGCCTACAAAGAAGTTAAAGTACCAGCAGTAAGCTGGAAATGGCGTAAGAGTTGCATAAACTGTGGGAACAAAGAAGCGGGTATTACCTGGTTTATCTGTTAAGGTTCAATCAGGAGACAGAACCAGTGAAAATATGTATTAAGAGCTATTGCAAGGAGGTGCTTATGCAATTGTGGAGGCTGACCAGGCAAGTGCAAAATCTGCAGAGCAGGCCATCAGGAAGGGTGAGCTGGAATTCTCAGGCATGGCTGAAGCTGCAGTCCACATGCAGAATTTCTTCACATCTGCTCTTAAGGTCTTTTAACTGATTGAATCAGGCTCATCCAGATTATCTAAAATAATCTCCCTTGAAGTCAGCTGATTATGGACTTGAATCACATTTACCAGATACCTTCACAGCAGCACCCTGATTAGTGTTTATTTGAGTAACTAGAAATGGCATCCTAGCCCACTTGACAGGTAAAAAAGAGCATCACACTTGGATATAGAATGTTTGAGCACTTTCTCTTGAAAAATGTGGCATTTGTTCTGACTCTTGAAAATGGGAAATTTTTAAGTGGGGTAGTTGGCATTCTAAGGGGGTGAGTATTAAAAATTAACCATTGGGAGGCCAAGGCGGGCGGATCACAAGGTCAAGAGATTGAGACCATCCTGGCCAACATGGTGAAACCCTGTCTCTACTAAAAGTACAAAAAATTAGCCAGGTGTGGTGGTGTGCGCCTGTGGTCCTAGCTACTTGGGAGGCTGAGGCGGAAGAATCAATTGAACCCAGGAGGCAGAGGCTGCAGTGAGCCGAGATTGCACCACTGCGCTCCAGCCTGGTGACAGAGCAAGAATCCATCTCAAAAAAAAAAAAAAAAAAAAAAAAATTAACCAAAGGAAACAAAACAAGCCAAAGCATGAAAGTATAATCGGTGTTTGCAGAATGGCTGGTTGTTGCTATAGGCTTTTCCCTGAACCTCAGCTCTCAGTGTCCTCATCTAAGAATTGGGTTCAGCACTTGTCATAACTGTCCTCCAAGATGGAATGAGTTGATGTTTGAGGGTGCCTTTTGGAAACAGTAAACACTGTGAATGCTAAGGCTCTCTCTACCCTCCTCTCTCCCTCCCCCTCCCCCTCCCTCTCCCTTTCCACTCACTCCCCCTCCCCTCTTCTCCCCCTTCACCCTCACCTATCTCCTTCCCCCTCACCTCCCCCCTTCCCCTCCCCTCCTTTTCCTTCCCTTCATCCATGTGTCCAAGGCATGAACAAGGCATGGGCACAGGCCAAAAGCCAAGCAGGGATAAACAAGGGGTTGCTTTGTCTCTGGCTGATGTGAGATGAGCACCACCAACTAAAAGGTACTCTTCCCAGGTCAGGGCACTGAGGTGTTTTATAGTCGTGGTGGTGGTGACAGTAGCATTGGTGAGAGTGAGGTTGGTGTGATGAAAACCAAAGGCTTGGCCTGTAAAACAGAGCCGGATTGTTGCAGGCTTCGTCAAAAATTTGTGTTTTTAAGAAAAACAAAAACAAAAACAAAAACAAAAAAACGACATTCTCTTGACCTTAGTTCCTAACGGACTCAAAGAATGAAAAACATCCCTGTATATAGTCTGTGCCCAGCTGTCACAAAGAGGCAATAGCCATTTACTCTGGGCTAAGACAGCTCCACTCTCTTTTTTTTAATACAGAAGTAGAACTGTTTTTGATGCTTGTGATATTAGAGGTGAAGGAGAGTCATTTATTATAAACATGTTGAATACTTTGCCTAAATAGGGAAAGGGGATTAAACCGTGTCCAAGTAAGCTGTTCCAAGTTTCTTAGGTAATAGCCATTATAGCCAATTGACTCCGTCACCAAAGAAAGCACCAGAAACGATGCTAACGTGAGTACCATCAGACATACTCCTTTCCTTTCCAGAGCTGAGTTCTACAAACCAAGCTCGTCTCCCCTAATTGTTAAAACCATACGCATTTTGAAGGAAATTTAATCCATATGTTTTTGAGTCACTTCTGCCTAAGTCATTAAAAAGTCATTTTTAAAATGTGACTTCATGTTTGAAGTCATTTTAGAGTATTTTTAGTAGACTTTCATTCTCCATAATGCTAAATTTTTCTTGGTTTGTTTTCTTGTTTCATTTAAACACTGTGTATCATCTTAACACATCCTGTGTTGAGGCACAAAGGAAATCTTGGACTCAGAAGGAGGCTCTAGGGTGCCGAGTAACGCATTTGAAGCAGTCAATTTCTATTTTCAGAAGTTTATAACTGTTCTCCCTCCTTAATTTTTTATTTTATGTCCTGGTCTACTTTTAACCTGGTCACATCATCACCCCAGCCCTCCCCACCCCCTCCCCAAATGGGCGTCCATGAAGAAGCAAAGGGAAAAGAGAAAAACGACAAAGAATAAAATCACATGGCCTCTTTGGATATATTTCTGTGCTGTGTTACATGATCCTTTCTTTCCAGAATTGAATGTCTTTTCCCCTTTTACCTACTATTGTTGCTAGCTGGGAGAATTGAGGTGTTTTATAAAGTGTCAAGAAAAGAGAGAAGTTAAGACTGAATTGAAGAGCAGTCTCCAGCTTCTCATTCTTAGGGTAAATAGAAGGTGATGTCTGCTTAGAACAGAGACTAATTGAAAAATGGTTTCCTTTTCTTCTAAAATAAGCTTTTCCCTCCTTTAAACCTTTGTCTGGAATCTCATGATATGAACCAAGCTTTATCTCTACATGAAGCATCCTGGTTTGTGCGTGAATTTGTCCATCGTGAACATCTGTTGGCTGCCAGAGGGCACTGAAACAGCCTTATTTTTAGGCTGTGGTAGAGATTCGTTTCTCTTTTGCTATACGGTAGCAGGTATGTAGCATCAAACATAGCGAGAGGCATTCACCACCTGGAGGAATAAAGACGTAAGGAGTTAACACTTTTACTTTTCATCTCTGCGAGCTTATGAAATACTTTCCAATGTACTTTTTAAAATTTGGTTCTCAGAACTGCCCTGAAGCCCATGGTTTCTGCTTGCTTTCATTAGGAAATTGAGGCTCAGGGATGTGACTTTCTTCAGTATGTCACAGGCGATCTTGGTGATTGGTGTGTGCCTTGGAGAGAACCAATGTCCTGCCCATCATGTGGGGACATTTGAGGACTTGATGGACTTTTACTTTTGTGGGGACTTGGTGGACTTTTACTTTTGAAAGTCCTGCCCCGTGTCAAGTGTATTAAAACATATGCAATCTTATGTCTGTACCACAGATCCCATGTATAATATATATCATCATATATGGGAATTGAGTTACAAATAGTTGACATGGTACATTTCATAGATAGTTAAAGGTTTATTACTTTTTTATAGTTTCTTTTTCATTCTGGAGCCAACTATTTTGAGGTCTTGAATATTTTCATAGGCCTTTGAAAAACTCACCGTTCCTTGAGCGCTGTCCCTACAGTGGCTGAAGTCGCCTTTTGCTCACATTCACTCCTGTTTCCCTCCTTACACCTGTGGCAGAACTGAGGCACATGCTTAAAAAATATTTGTTGGTGAATGTCCAAGTGAGTGGCAGGAAGAATAGAAGAAGTAACAAGTGAAATACAAGTAAGTGGTGAAGTCTGGTGCTGAAGGACACCTGAACCATTTGCTGGCACATTTCTTTGCACTGCCATCACAGTGAAGCAGAAAGGGCATCTTCAAGCTGTGTATCAAAGTGTATTCCTCCTAATTTCTCATTTTTTTTTTCCAAGAGAGTTTTCTTCTCAGTTACAGCTAAGGCACAATGAAGAATAGACTACACAGTTATTTGACTGTTGATAGCTTCATGAAGTAGCAGTAGCCACTTTGGGGTCATAATTCATTCTTTTCTCTCTGTTTAGTTGCTATAATTTCTTTTTTTGCCTTGCAAATATGGGATAAATGTGGCTATTAATATTCAAATATCCATGTACTTTGCCCACTTTTGAAAAGAAGACATATATGAGGCCAACAAACATATGAAAAAATGCTCATCATCATTGGTCATTAGAGAAATGCAAATCAAAACCACATTGAGATACCATCTCACACCTGTTAGAATGGTGGTCATTAAAAAATCTGGAGACAACAGATGCTGGAGAGGATGAGGAGAAATAGGAACACTTTTACACTGTTGGTGGTAGTGTAAATTAATTCAACCATTGTGGAAGACAGTGTGGCAATTCCTCAAGGACCCAGAAATAGAAATTCCATTTGACCCAGCAATCCCATTACTGGGTATATACCCTAAGGATTATAAATCGTTCTGTTATAAAGGCACATGCACATGGACATTCATTGCAGCACTGTTTACAATAGCAAAGACCTGGAACCAACCCAAATGCCCATCGATGATAGACTGGACAAAGAAAATGTGGCACATATACACCATGGAATACTATGCAGCCATAAAAAATGATGAATTCATGTCCTTTGTAGGGACATGGATGAATCTGGAAACCATCATTCTTAGCAAACTGACACAAGAACAGAAAATCAAACACCACATGTTCTCACTCACAGGAGGGTGTTGAACAATGAAAACACATGGACAGAGGGAGGGGAACATCACACCCTGGGGTCTGTTGAGGGGGAATAGGGGAGGGACAGCAGCGGGTAGGGAGGTTGGGGAGGGATAACATGGGAGAAATGCCAGATATAGGTGACAGGGGGATGAAAGCAGCAAACCACATTGCCATGTATGTACCTATGCAACAATCCTGCATATTCTACATATGTACCGCAGAACCTAAAGTGTAGTAAAATGTATTCAAATATTCAGACAAGTTTCTTGACAAAACCAGAGAGGTGTTTTTTGCCTCTTGTTTCTTTTGGTTTTTCTTCTTTAGAATACTAGATGTTTGCTCTTAGTTAACTTTCATGTGATTTGTGTGTTGTGCGATATGACTTTATTTCGTTTTTAATCCAAAGGTGAATCTTCGTGGTCTTTCTTTACAGCTCTGGAATTTGATGGCAAGGAACTTGCCTGAACATAATGGAAAACTAGAGAGAAAGCCCACTTTTTTTTTTTTTTTTTTTTTTTTTACTTTAAGTTCTGGGATACATGCGCAGAATGTGCAGGTTTGTTACATAGGTACACATGTGCCATGATGATTTGCTGCATCTATCAATCTATCATCTAGGTTTTAAGCCCCGCATGCATTACCTATTTGTCCTAATCCTCTGCTGCCTCTTGCACCCCAACTTCTAACAGGCCCTGGTATGGGTTGTTCCCCTCACTATGTCCATGTGTTCTCATTGTTCACCTCCCACTTCTAAGTGAGAACATGCAGTGTTTGGTTTTCTGTTCTTGTGTTAATTTGCTGAGAACAATAGCTTCCAGTTTCATTCATGTCCCTGCAAAGGACATGATCTCATTCTTTTTTCTGGCTGCGTAATATTCTATGGTGTATATGTGCCACATTTTCTTTAGCCAGTTAATCATTGATGGAAAAAAAAAAAAAAAACACTTCTTAAGAAAGAAACACAAAGGTGCTAAATGAGAGGAGGAAAGAGAGAGACGGGGATTATCTAAAGAGCAAAGTTACCCTCTTTCTCAGCCCTGCTGTGCCCCCTGGAAGAGGGCGTCTGCCCATATGAGTGAGCCTGGAAAGGCTGCTCTAGCCGGTTCACCCAGTCTCCCAGGGTCACCAGATGGCACCAGGTTAGACATGGGCCACACTCAAAACCCTGCAGTGCTGCTTCCTGGTCCGTGAGCTGGAAATGGTGGAACTTGCCCTGTGTCAATGATAATTGAGTCAGTCATTCAGCAAATAATGAGTGGACACCTGTGATAGTGACACGACAGTGAACAGCACAGACTTGCCTCTTGAGTCCAGGGCTCTCTGCTCACACTCAGTCAAGCTCTTGCTCTTTGAGAGTGCCTTTCGTGAAGTCTATTTGAAATGGTTTTGGTTTTTTTCAGTTTGGGGTTGGGTTATGGGTAGGTACACAAGTTCCCATGTGTATTCAGAAGACTGAATCCCTCCATTTATCAACTAAAGTTAAAGGAAGGGAGGCTGTAGAAAAAAAAAAAAATGGGCATGTAAAACTTCAGGTTCCCCTCACTGCTACATGATTTTCTATATTTATGTTTTAATTTCTTGGTGGGCCTGGACTTCAAAGTAGAGATGCAGAGCACTACCTGAGTTTGTGTTGCGCCCTCTGACTGCCGTCCTTCCTCACGGAAGTTCCTCCCTGGGATTCGGCCTCGGGATTCTTGTTCACTTTCAGTATTTCCTTTTTACAGTGTGTGTGTGTGTGTGTGTGTGTGTGTGTGTGTGTACAAAACTATGTAATGTCGATTGTCTCTAAATGATCTTCCAAACTCATCCAAACCATTTAATTTATAGCAGGAATGTCAAAGTATATCCTCCCCAGAGAAAGAATGAGATTTGCCTGGCATCAAGTTTAGGAAGTAATTACTCAAAAAAATTGTGTGAGACATTTTCCTGTGCTAGAGATGCTCGTGAGCATGAAGTGGGTGCCTGGGGGAGATGTCTGGCCTCACTGTCTGAGAAAGCTGGGAAGCCGGTGTTTTCCTATTCCTCTTTCCACTCTGCTTCCGCATTCACTTCGCCATTTACCCAGCCGCCCCCATTCTAAGAGTGGTGCTTACTGATCAAGAGCAAAGCTCTACTGCCTTAGGAGTATTTCATAAAATTATTCCTAGATGTAATATTCACTGTCTTCTCTGCTCAGTCCCCTTCAGCAAGGACCTCTCTAACATTTTATGTTTGAATTGTTTTCTTCCAAAGACAAAGGTAAGTTAGATCAAGAGTAAGCAGGGGGAGATGTTCATTCTTGGAAGCATCAAGCATTTTGTTATCATTGTTATTGTCTGAGAGAGTGAAAACGAAATGAGAAGAGCCTTGACCTGCCTCCTTCACTGGCAGAAGTGAAGTAGGTCATATTTTTCTTGCAGCATTTCTGTGAGTGTTAGAACAACCCCAGAGCCCATGAATAAGACTACTCTGTGTTAGAATTGTAATTCTGCCTGTTCATCATCCTAGCTGCCCATCCTCTCAGCGGCCCTCTCCTGAGAGTCTCCTTTTTGTTCACATGGGCTCTTTGGTAGCAGAGTAGCTGCCTCTCTGCGATAAGCTTGAGGGTTTTGTGGGGAAGAGGCCCGGAGCCCCTCACTGCCTTTCCACGTGCTTGCCTTCTTACCTAGTTTTGCAGGTCTTGAGAGACGACCAGCATTTGTCTCATGTGCGATTCCTTTTTATACATCACTTGATATAACACTTTAAGGAAATAATTGCCATTCTGAGTCTTCTATGCCCTGTGCATACAACGTGGGGTGGTTCAGCTGAAGAGGGAACTTGACCCCAGAGTTTTGCATGGGTGTTGCCTTCTTGAGTCCTGAGTGTCAAGGTGTTAACTACTATAGGGTCATTTTCTCATTGAACAAGGGCGTACAAAAGAGATATCTAGTTATTAGATTCTTCCAGTTTGGCTGAAAAATAAATGGGAATCTACCTGTGGAAGTGATTTGCATAGATTTCCAGGCACCAGGATCCTCTTTCGTGTCCTGCACCCAGGAGCAGAGTGGATCCCCGCTGCAGTCTGAGAGTCTTGCTCCGTACAGTGCTCATGGTGTCGTTAATATATTCAGAGATCACTCTTTTCAGGTACCTCACCAGGGCAGGGCTCAGGCACATCCTGGAGACTTTGGTGCTACCATTACCATTTTCAGGCCATGTATTTCTTCCAGGCTGTGCTCCCATGGCACAGACAAGGCCGAGTTCTGCTGCTCTGATGGCCACACATGAATCAGCAGCAGTGACTCCATGGTCTGTGGTGAGAATTGGGACTCTGGCTGGTAGCAAGGAAATTACGTTTTTAAAACCACTAGTTCTTCCTGCCATTTAGTTGGCAGTTCCTTTTCTAACATAAAATCTTTCAGTTCTGAGCTATCGTAGGGCCTCACAAGATTTAACATGGTGGCTGGGCATGGTGGCTCACGCCTGTAATCCCAGCCCTTTGGGAGGCCGAGGTGGGTGGATCACAAGGTCAGGCATTCGAGACCAGCCTGGCCAACATAGTGAAACCCCGTATCTACTAAAAATACAGAAAATTAGCTGGACGTGGTGGCTGGCACCTGTAATCTCAGCTACTCAGGAGGCTGAGGCAGAAGAATTGCTTGAGTCTGGTAGGCAGAGGTTGCAGTGAGGCGAGATCGTGCCACTGCACTCCAGCCCAGGCAACAGTGTGAGTCTCCACCTCAAAAAGAAAAAAATGTTAATATAGTGCCAGAATGATAAATGAGAATAAAGAGAAACTCTTGATAACAAGACCATGTAGAAAATATGGAATAGATGGCCCTGAGGTAACTAACTTGATTGTGACACTCATTTCACTATACATACACATGTACATACACACACACACACATCTGTAAATACATATGTCAAATCATCACGTTGTATACCTTAAACTTATACAATTTTATTTGTCAATTATACCTCAATAAAGTTGGAGGTGAGAGAGGCCCGAACTCAATGACAGTTTGCTTTCCTCAGAATGGTCATGGGGTGAAGGGAGAGCCCCCTCCTAGAGGGAGCAACTTCTTGATTTTTCTCATCCTTTCTTATTTCCCCCTGGGGTAATAAGCCAGGTCTGTCCTACCCAAATTATAGAAAACCTTGTTAGTCTTCCTAATGAAAGGGTCAGTTTGATATAGAACAGGGGAATCTGCTTGAATTTCAAGATAGTGTCAAACTGTTGTCCATTGCAGAGAAATACATGTCTTTCTACAAGAAGAAGAAATTCTTTATTAGGAAACAATCTAAAAGGAAACAATTCCTTTTAGAGGATTACTTTTTTCCCAATTTTGGCTTTCGTAATCTATCTAGGATTACCTGTAAGGAATAAAACGATGGATTTTAAATACTGTTTGTGGAATGTGTTTAAAGGATTGATTCTAGAACCTTTGTATATTTGATGGTATTTCTAACTTTCATTTCTTTACTGTTTGCAGTAAGAAATGTTCATGTTCTGCTATTCAATCAATTTTATGCATGTTTCTTTAATTTTTTTAGATTTTCTTGGATGTATAGTTTAAAGAACAAAAAGTCTCTTAAAACTGTAGCAGTAGTTTGCTGATCTAGCAGAGAGGAAAGTTTTGGGGTTAAACTTTGTATTTCCTTTCTTATAGAAGCTTCTAAAAAGGTATTTTTTTATGTTCTTTTTAACAAATACTGTGTATAACCTTTAAAAGTCAATGTTTGGATCAAAACAAGACCCAGCTTATTTTCTGCTTTCTGTAAATTAAGCAAACATGGTATAATAAAAAAAAAAGAAGAAGAAAAAAATCCTTAAGTAGTTTATATATGGATCATTGTCAAAAATTCCAAGTAAATGTTTGACAATGATCCATACATAAACTCCTTAAGTATCACCCTGTGTACTGACATATTAAAAGTTATAGTGATGCTTAGGAACTACGTATTATTTAGAAAATATTTGAAAAGACATACACAAAAGCAAGATTTTATTGTCACCAATAGAAAGCAAGCAAGATTTCCCTGTCCCTCCGAGGGCTCCGATGAGTGCATTTGGCCGCAGGAGTAATACAAGTAATTAAGTAATACAAGTGGGCCCCAGGTATTGTGTTCTGTATCTAGATCTGAGCAACAGAGAAAATACAAGGGAACAGTCACACTAGTGGTTCCAGTTGAAAATAGTCAGTTCTCCTGCCCCTATTAGCATAGCAGAGCCTGTCTAGTCACAAGTCCTGACTGACTGGTTTGGAGACTGTGTGCTGTATGGATTGGAGCAGAGGTACAGTGGCCTAAGTTTTTGGTACCAGGGACACTTGGAAGGTGTAAGAGCACAACCTGCTCTTTCCTCAAGACCAGCCCAAACTTAGCAGCCCAGCAGGGCTTCTGGGGCAGACCAGGTGTGGAACTTTTGTCCATCATCACTTACGTCCTCTGTCATTTTGTCCACGTCCTGTGGTCATACTAGATCTTGGATATGCCCACCCCGCTGGAGACACAATTGACAAAGAGAAATGAGGATGTCTCATAAGTGACTTCCCCAGTCCAAGTCAAGAGGTCTGCTTTGGCTGCTGTGACATGCAGCAAGGAGCTGTATCCTAATATAGTAACAATTCATTGTAAATTATCAAAATGTGTGAGCCTCACCTACGCCTCCGTACCTCAAAACCCGCTCCTGCCTTTCCCTCTTCTTTGACCATCTCATCTTCAACGTGTCGGAGACTCACCACCGTACACTGGTGCAGAATGCACACAGTTCTGCGCAGTGCTACTGCTACCTTAAGCTCGTCTGGAACACTCAAAGGAAGAAAAAAGACCCCGGTCTAACTTCACACATCAGACTACTGTCTCATTTTGAGGGGAGGAGAGTAGGGAGGATTAGGAGTACCTTATCAGGGCCTGGGTGTGGCTTCTAAATGCTGCAGGTACAAGGTACTTATGGGGTAGGTGTCTGGAGTAAGGCCTCTTGGCCCTGAGGGACAAGGGCAGTGGTAAATTTCAATGACCACAATACTGTTCTGATATTTTCCCCCACCTGGTGGCATTTTATATATAAAACTGAGGTTTCATTTATTTTGACCCCCTCTTCCCTTTGAAGGAGCCATCATCTTTTTCTTAGAGGCCCCAAACAAGCAGAGTGATGGATGGCAGAGGCCTCTTGTCTGGCACAAGACTCGGGTTCCTGGTTTGCCCTTCAGGCCAGGATAGGCCGGCCTCACAGGTGGGACTCAGAAACAAGCCAGTGCTCTCCTGAGCTCCTGTCTTCATGGAAAAGGGATCTTCGTGATCATTTGTTTCTGTACCTTTGTTTTGGAGATGCGGAACTTGAGGCCCAGAGAGGTCAAGGAGCATGGCTGGACGTCTTGCATCTCTGGTTTCCCAGTTCAGAGTTTGTGTCTCCCCTTCATGAGCTCCAGCTGCCTTTAGTTTTTGCATTTAACACAGTCTTGCCTTCATGACTGCTGCCTCCTTTTTTTCTGTAAACATGAGTATGAAGTGTTGCTTTGCTTTTCAGCCCTGTCTGCCCCCCTAAGTGTCCAAAATAGCCGGCTGGAATTCATGAGAATGTTATGTCTTCAGATGTTTATAATCCAAAAGAATCCCTTATGGTTTTTAATAATAAAACAACTTAGATGTCAGTATTTTGTGTTGGAAAGGCGAGCGAAGTTCACAATGCAGCAATTACAATGCAGTGCATTATGTATAATTTGCAGCCTGCCCCAGGAGCAATGGTGAACCATGAAACACTATCCTGGCCCTGTAGCGTAATTAGCAGGATCAAACGCTGCACAGGGAGAAGCATAATAGTTGTCATCTGAGGTAAATAAAAGTAAGGAAAAGTTCTGATACACCCCAAATTATATAAAGAGCAGCCCTTATATCAGGCTGCAAATATGTCAAGAGTCTTCATTGCTAATTGAAGAAATCTTTTGAGGTTTAGCACCTCGTAAATTCACACTGGGAATTGCCCTGTTGTTCTAAGGTTATGTCTTGTCTTTGAAATTTAACAGTTGTACTTTCATATTGAGTTCCTCCAATAGTACCACTGTAAACATGAAGAGTTTGCCTTTTAACATAAATTTGAACAATGTGGTTTTAAAAGAGTTCGCCACATCAAAAAGAGGCTGTTTGGGCATGTTTTATACATTCTTTTCTCTGTAGTATTTAAAGCTGTAAATGAGTCACAGAAGTATGTTCCATTTAGATCAGTCATGTTGGTGTAGTGTCCTCACTGGAGCTTCTACTGCCCTTATTTTTTCTACTCTGAGATAATTATCTGAAAACAGTTCTAGGCCTTTTGCCAAGTCAGTTGCCCTTAATCTACAGTCTTCAGATCCATAGAAACAATTCTAGAACACTGTTACACTTGGTCTAAACAGCAACACATTTGGTGCCTGTTCATGATCATCTTTTTGTAATTCAAATAATCAATTTGCAGTTTCATCTTTCTCCATGTACCAACTACAACCCCCTTTCTATAGCCTCCTACCCCTCCCCATTAAAAAAAATTCTCTGAGTTTTTGCTAAGCCACTAGTTGGAGTAAGGAAAGGTTGGATGTTAAAGGGAAAGATGTGTGTGCTGGTGTCCGAAGCAACGTGGTGGAGCACGAAGAGCACTGGGCTTGCATCTGACCCCTGGACATATGGGCCATACTGTTTTCTGGCATGAGACCTCAGGAAACTGCCTACCTACCTTGAGCCTCAGTCTTACCATCTGTTTAATGAAGGCGATACTTAGCAGTCTGCGTCTCCTTCCATTCCTGCATTTGTTCATTGTTCATTTGTTCATTGTTCATTTGTTCAATGAACAAATGCAGGAATGGAAGGAGACGTAGACTGCTAAGTATCGCCTTCATTAAATGTCAAAATGATCAGATTTACAAATAATCATGAATCATGGCATCATGCGCTTTGAAGAAAGGGGATCCTGTGAGAGCTTAGGGCAAAGGACCCTCATTGGGGGTGATCAGGGGATACAGGCACTTTCCTAGAGAAGTTATGTTTGAGCCAAGAACCACAGGACCTGAAGCAAGGAGAGGTGGGGTGGGGCAAATGGAGGTGAGGGGTTAGTGGGACTCAAGGAGGCTAGAGAGGCAGCTGGTAGCCATGCCCTGCACTTACTGGGCAGAGGAAGATTGATTTATTTTTGCTGTAAAATAAAAAGAAACTTTTGGAGGGTTTTAGGCAGAGGGTAAAGTGGATGAGATGTTTGTTTTTGAAAAGTTCTCCCAGCTACAGTGTGGAAAATGGCTGGTAGGAAGACAGGAACCCGTGTGGGGAAATGGTTTAGGGGTTATGTTAGAGTTCTTCAGAGGGATAGAACCAATAGGATATATATGTGTATAAAATGGAGTTTATTATAGAGAATCACCTAAGTGGTTACAAGCAAAGTCCTATGATAGGCAGTCTGCAAGCTGGGGAAAGAGAGAAGCCATTAGTGTGGGTCAGTCCCAGTCCAAAAGCTGCAGCTTTTGAAAACCAAGGAAACCTGCAGCACAGCCCTCCGTCTGAGGCCCGAGGCCCAAGAACCACCCTCGGGAGGCCACTGCTGCAGGTCCCAGTGTCCAAAGGCTGAAGAAGCTGCAGTCTCATTGTTGTAGGACTTTCTCCTCAGTTCAGCTAAAAACTGGGTTCTTGTCACACAACCAAGAAAGATTAGGCTCATGGACACATAGAAAAGTGAGAAAAGCTGAATTTATTGGGTGAAAAAGGAAAAAACTCAGCAAAGAGAGAGGGATTCCTGTTAACAGGCCTCCATCTCACTAGTTGAATCCAGGTCACCAGCTAGGAACAAGAGGGGTGGGCTCCTTCCCCCTGCAAATGGCTCAAACTTCCTGAGACCCCACCCCATCCTCCCATTGTACAGGTCAGTTGGAGATTCTCTGGGGAGCCCTTTTTACTTGGCTGGCTCATCATATCCAAAGGCAGGAGGAGAGGAAGCAAGCATCCCGCAAGGGAACAGAGGGAGACGAGAGCAAGAGGACTCAGCAGGCTGCATACCCTTCTGCCATCTGCCCTGTTCTAGCTGCACTGGCATCCACTGAATGATGCCCACCCACATTGGGGCGTGTCTTCCTCTCCCAGTCTCCTGACTGGAATGTCAGTCAGTGTCCTCTGGCAACACCCTTCCAGGCACACCCATGAGCACCCGCCTCACCAGCCATCTAGGCATCCCTCAGGCCAGTCTAGTTGACACCTAATATTAGGTGAACCATCACAGGGTTTCAGGCACTGGTGTAGGCTCATCATACAGGTGACTCAGACAAAGTTGGTGACAGGGGCAGATGGAGAAGAATGGACAAATTTGGTAATGTTCAGGTTAAAATGTCAGGTTCTGATGATGCATTGAATTTGGAGGCAGGGCTAGTGGAAGAAGAAGGCGTCAAGGATAACTCTAGAGTCTGGGCTTGTGTGGCTAACCAGAGGGATAGCAGGGGCATTTCTGAGAAGGGACAGCCCAGAAAGGGGGTTATTAGTGTAACTGTCAGCACCACTTTCCTTTCATGGCTTTGACCCAGGTGCTCACAGCCTTTAATTCATTTGGTTCTCGGAACACACCCATAAGATTTTACAGATTAGAAAATTGAGGATCAGTGAGTAAAGCAACTCATCCTAGGGCACAAAATAAGAGGCAAAGCCAGTACTCAAGCCCAGCTGTTTCTGGTTCAGAACCCTCACCCTGCTGCTGATCCCCACCTAAGCCAGGTAGCAGAAGGGCAGCTTTGTCAGACACCAGTGTCCACTCCTGATTCAGTAAGCAAGGCTTTAAGCAGAATGAAATGCGTAGAAGAGAAAACAAGATACTTGGGGTGTGATTCAGTGCATCTTAGCTCTTAGGAAAACCATTTGCCTTCTCCGGACTTCAGTTTCCCATCTGTGACATGAACAGGTCAGATCTACTATCCTGAAGACACCCATCATGTTCTGGAAATGCATGATATTTATGATGTCATCCTGATGCATCTCATACAGTCTCCCGTCCACACTTGATTAAATCTTTAGGGCTTCCATCTTAAAACTATATAGTCATTTCTTTGCTAGCTTTTTATCTGACCAAAGCATTCAGAGAGCAACATATTCTTCCCTTATCTAAATATTCATTTATCCAAGATGAGCCTAATTCTAGATTCCTAACTTGGGATTGAAGTTTTAAAAATTTAGTTCTTGGGTTTTCTTCTTCTGTTCATAAAATAAGTTTTATTTTACTAGAAATTATTAGTAGACATGTAGGAATAACTCATTTTTGTTGTTTTTGAATATCTCTCCGTAGCAGAGACCATTTTAAAATAATTTCCAAGTTTAATTCTAGTTCAGTTTGAGACTGAGGCAGGCTATTTCAAGGGAGTAAAAGCAGTCTGAGGCACCCCTTGGTCTGCTAGAGGCTGAGTGGGCTTGTTTGTAAGAGGTGTTAGATTTCAGTCACAGGATCACCTCCTGTCTCTGGAGGTTAACACAGAACATAAGAACACACCCATGCAAGCATGCAGACACATGCACACACTCACATGCACTCATGCACAAGCATGCACACACACACACACATACACACACACAAGAGTCTCTAATGGGTCACAAGATTAGGATTTGGGAGACGGATAATGAGTTACTCAGACCTAAAAGAACACACAAAAAGTGGTTAATTAGACTCAGGGTTAAATGCCATCAAATACAGAAACAAGCATGGTTTTAAAATGACCATCATGCTTCTCAGACAGTTTGTCACATCACAGAAACTGGCTTCCCAGCCATCACAGTTCTAGGCTAACTCTGACCCACATAAGAATTTCTCAGCTCTAAGGTGCAGAGAGCAAGGTCCCTGCTTGTTTGTGCACTTCTCCAGATGATTTCTCACTGCCACATATCTCAAGGAGCTTATCCACCCCAACGGATAAAGGTTGCATCGCCCTCATGATCCAAGTTATCTAGACCTCTGTGGAGAAGCCCACCCTGGCTTCCTAAATCACAGGCTGCTACCTCTCAAAATTCGTTGCTATCATACTTTTTTGATAAGGATGTCATTCCTCTTTCACATATTTTCAGCTTCCCTCCACCCTCTTTTATTTTCCTCCCTGGCAAGCACACATCTGGCCACAGTCCTCTCATGTGGTAGGGGTAGGCTGTGAGGTTCCCAGTGATGCCCTCAGCCCTGCTCTGATGATTTGGGTTACCTTTTATACTAGCCATGACTCACTCTAATTGCAAGTTTTTCTCAGAGTGGTTTATCTTCCTCTAGTTCGAACTGCAAGAGATGGATGCCAGGTGGCTTTCAGCTTTAATAAGGGCTTTGGACCACTGTGTTCTCCTAGGCCACTAAGAATCTCAGGGACAGTTTCCTAGGTCAGGGATTGTTTTTGTAATTATGCATTGATGTTGGTATCTCTGGACATGTAGTTACGTACTAATCAGGCTTATAGTATTTGAAAAATAAAGATAATTTGAACTTTTAAAACATGTAAGACAGTACTCAGTGTAAATCGATGTAATACATTTTGTACCTCAGCCTATTTCTAGCTACTGGATGTTCTTTAATGTGTCCAGAATCCCAGAGCCCAGGCAAACCATGTGAATTTCATAGAGAAAACAAATAGAATGAATTGTGTTCCAAAGTATATGGGTTTGTAGCCTTCCACCCCTCTTCTTCACTGTGTGTGTCTCAGGATTTGAGAGCTATTTAGTGGCTGAGGCCAGAATTTGAAATTTGTCCTAATGGTGTGTTAGCTTGTTCTTCCATTCATTCCTCAAGCATTTATGATGCACCCACCATGTACCAGGCACCATGGATCCAGAGGTGAATTCTTTTGTTCCTAGGACTGAGTGAGTGACATTGAGCAGCTTCTTCTACACTAATAGAATTTCAACCAATAATTTTATGTGTTGCATTTTTCAGGATAACTGGGTTGCATTGGTATCTTTTAAAATCGACATCACCCAAGGTTAAGCATAGCACAATCTAGGAAACTACCAGAGTCTTTGACCCACAGTAAATGTCACCAGAAACCTACTTATACAAAACCAAATGCCATGCTCGTGCAAATGGTCAAAGCCAGACATAACCACAGAACACAGTATGGTATTCCTGTGACCAGAGTTTCTCAAAGTGGGGCATGTGGGCCAACGGCATTCAGCTCACTTGAGGTGCATGTTAAAAATGCACATTGCTGGGTCCCCCAACAGACATTGATCTGAAATCTCCCATTAGAACCCTAGAATCTGCCTCTCACCAAGCTCCCTGAAGTGGGTTTGAGAACCACTGTTCTAGTTTCAGCATCTAGTCTTTAGCCCTTTGAAGCATGCTGTGTTTTCTGTGAGAGTGCAGCATGGAAGCATTGGGACCTGGAGCCACATAGGTGGTTTGCTTTATTTGCTGCTAGTCAGTCAGACCACCTAGCCTAGGGGCCAGCCACCTCAATCCACAACTTTTCCCAGGCCCAACAGCCTTGCTTTACTAGACACATGGTTAGCTGTAGTAGTGGTCCAGGATGACCTAAACTTGACCACTCGGAGATGGTTGTTCTCAGCAGAAGTTGCCGACTCTTTGTCCCTTTTCAAAGTTCTCTTCCCACTGGCTCATCTTTTTTTCCTTATTCCTTGAATGCTTGGGGTGATATTTACTTGTCCTTTTTTTTTTTTTTTTTTTTTTTTTGTGCAAAGGTTAAAGAGTGTTTTAAGAAGATTGAGGTTTCTCAGGGAAATGTTGGCTAATTTCAAATGGCCTTCGATTTCAACAGTCAGTGAAAACATTACGTTGATCCTTTGTTTGAAGGGCTGGAAATTGGGCCATCTCTCTGGTTTGAAGCTCAAGTGGAAGGGAGTGAAACAAAAACAAAACAGGTCTAAGTGTTATCAAAAAATGCTTCTTTATACCTTTGTCCAAACAGGAGATTTGAGAACTGGGGCCAAAAAGCAGTGGTGTGGGGGATTTTGTTATTTGTGATGAAGGAACTACCCCTGCTTGTGTAGGAGGGTGAGCCCTGCAGCTGGCGTTGTGTCCCTTGGAGGGAGAGAGCTGCTGCCCCAGGCAATTATGAAGCCACCGCTTGGGACAGGGTCCCAAGAAAGATGTGTACTCTTCTCCACCAGAAAGCACATCTGTTCACCCCTGAGATCACTGGGGGCCTGCCCAGCAGCTGTGCCAGCCAGCACCTGCTGACTACCAGTTGCCAAGCTGCCAGCTTCAACGATGCTGCCTTAGCCAGTCCAGGCCACCTTAACAAAATGCTGTCATAGACTGGGTGGTTTCAACAAGAAAAATTTATTTCTCACAGTTCTGTAGGCTAGAAGTCCTAGATACTAGTATAATCAGGTTCCAGTGGGGTCCCTCTTCCTGGATTATAGACAGCCACCTTCTCACTGTGACCTCACATGGCAGAGAGTGCAGGCTCTGGCCTCTTCATTCCGCGATAAGAGTACCAGTCCCATCATGGGGACTCCACCCTCCCGACCTCATACAAACCTAATTACCTCCCAAAGGCCCCACCTCCACATACCATCACATTGAGGGCTAGGACTTCAACATACGGATTTTGAGGAAACACAAACACGGAGTCCATGACAGCTGCGTCGTGATCTCCCTGAGCCTAGGAGGACCAGGGAGAACAGTAACAGCTAACTCCCTGGGGTCAAAGGCTAAGGAATTAGAAATATCCTCCTGAAAGAAACCATTGTTGCTGGAGACTTTTGCAGATTTCTGGAACTCGTGGAATACTCTCTTTGTAAGTCCTGGTCTTGTACATTTACTCAGTGCTAAGCAGAGTCAAGCCAGGTTCTTCGTGTCCTTAGACAGCAATGTGCATTCTGAACCAGGCATCAGGAACAGTCAGAATGAGAGCTAGATGGGCCTTTTATCTCACTTCCTCCCTTCTGATGCTCTCTGGGGGTTGGTGGGGGGATGAGGAGGGGCAGAAGCAAAGAGGAGGAGTGGGGGTAAGTACAAGCGGGGTATTTGAGTGAAAATGTGAGCCAGTAACCAGAACCACCTGGTTAGACCTAACGTAAATCATTTTGAGTATTACTGTATCCAGGATTGATTGTCTTATTACCATAGAATGTGTCTGTTTATCTCCTCTGATTTGGAGTTAGCATATTAAGGACGCTCCGGATCATTCTTGCAGAGCACTCACTAACATAAGGCAGTGTGCACAATAGCAGGAGGAAGTTCAGAATCAGAACTGGCGAAACTATCTGCATTCGTGTCCGTATCTGTATCTGCATCTCTTCCAGTGCCTTGTCAGTCTCCTCTACTCTGGAAGAATCCTGATATGACATAGAAACTGCTAGATGCTGGCAAATAATCCATGGGTTTCAGGCCATCTAGACAATAAACAACTCCATAATATTCAGTGCAGCAGCCTCTGTAGCGCCCATCTGTTTCAAAATAACCCTAATTCTGCTTACGATGCGGAATGCTTTGTTGACTGGAATTTGTCCTAGTTTTCTTCAGCAGATTTAATGTCATAGGCCTCTGGTTCCACCTGCTGGAAGATGTAAGTACTGGCATGAAACTCGAGGTGGATGTTTTCAGTTGTAAGAAAAATCTGAGCTGTAGTTCAGTGGTTCTCAAAGGCTGATGTACTTTGGAGTCACCTGGGAGTTCATTAAAACTACAGCAGCCTGGGTTCTGTGGCAAGCCCACCCAATCAGCAACTATTTCTTAAGCAGCCCTCCTGGTGATTCACACACCCCACCAACGTTAGACTTCACTTCCCCTGCAGTGAGGGGTGCAGAACCCAGCAAGTTTAGGGATGATTCCAAACCACCATATCCTACTCATGCCCAAGCAGGGGATGATACAATGAGAAAGCCGCCTGGAGATGTTCATCCGCACAGATTGTCCAGATAACTCTTAGTGTCAAAGGCCAAAGCTTTATTCCTTGGAAATCATTTTTAAAAAGAAAAATTTAAAAGTGGAGAAACGTGGTGAAAGCACTACTCATCTAAGTGCTCAAGGTTGACTCCAAAAGTGATGTCATGTTGACAGCATGTTGATACGTGATGAAAAGGGCATTTCACCTCTGTGGTATTCTTCACCAAAACCCAAAACACCAATCTAACCATGAGGACAGATAGACAAACCAGATGGAATGACACTCTGCAGGATATCTGGCCACTACCACTCAAGATTGTCAAAGTCACGGTGGTCAAGAAAAGGACTTGGAAAGAGCCACAGACCAAAAGAAACTAAGGAGACTTGATAACAAAATGTACTGTGATCTCCAGGATCGGACCCTGAACAGAAAAAGGAAATTAGCAGAAAAAATGGTCAAATCCATATGTCTGGAATTTAGTTCAAAGGAATGCATCAATGTTGGTTTCTTAGTATCTTTGCAACTTTTGCGTATATCTAAAATTATTCCAAAAGAAAAAGTTCGTTTCAAAATTTTTCAAGGAAAAAAACCCCATCAAAAAGTGGGTGAAGGATATGAACAGACACTTCTCAAAAGAAGACATTTATGCAGCCAACAAGCATATGAAAAAAATGCTCATCATCGATGATCATTAGAGAAATGAAAACCACAATGAGGTACCGTCTCACGCCAGTTAGAATGACAATCATTAAAAAGTCAGGAAACAACAGATGCTGGAGAGGATGGGGAGAAATGGGAACACTTTTACACTGTTGGTGGGAGTGTAAATTAGTTCAACCACTGTGGAAGACAGTGTGGTGATTCTTCAATGATCTAGAACCAGAAATACCATTTGACCCAGCAATCCCAATCCCTTTGGGTATTACTGGGTATATAGCCAAAGGATTATAAGTCATTCTACTATAAAGACACATGCACACATATATTTATTGCAGAACTATTCACAATAGCAAAGACTTGGGACCAACCCAAATACCCATCGATGATAGACTGGATTTAAAGAATGTGGCACATTCCACCATGGAATACTATGCAACCATAAAAAAGAATGAGTTCATGGACACAGGGAGGGGAACATCACACACTGGGGCCTGTTGGGGAGTAGGGGGCAAAGGGACAGATAGCATTAGGAGAAATACCTAATGCACGTGAGGCTTAAAACCTAGATGATGGGCTGATGGGTGCAGCAGACCAGCATGGCACATGTATACCTATGTAACAAACCTGCACATTCTGCACATGTATCCCAGAACTTAAAGTATAGTAAAAAAATTTAAACATTAGGGTGGGAGGGTGTCACTGAAGAGAGACCAAATGTTTTAGAGGCCATTGCCAAGGAGCATAATCTGCATTTTTAACAGGTTCTTCATTCCTGTGCACACTTCAGATTAAGGACCACTGCAGCAAACGGCAATGGTTGCTGTTTGATGGAAACTTCTATGCATGGGGCCAGGGCTGCTAAAAACTGGGAAGGGGAGAATCTAGCTGCAGCCATTCTCTTAGGATGAAAGTCATAGCAGGTGGGAAGCAGCAGGGCCAGGACCCAGAATGTTTAGGAGGAGGCAATATTTTATTCGATTTTGAGCTCAATGTATTATCATTGAAGCACTGTTGCACTCACTACTCTTTTCTTTTTAAAATAATGAAATTAAAACTTACCCAAAGACAATCTCAAGATCAAGAAGCAAGAGGTTGGGAGTGAGACTCATACCAGGGCCCCGAGGAGGCCACTGGAAGTCTCTTCTCCTGTCTTTCACCCAACTGTACCCCAACATCATCAGGAAAACCAGGCCATAAAGAGACAGTGGCAACTCTCCTGCGCCCCAAGATAAAGGTCAGAACAGACAAAGGACCTAGATGCCTGGGAAGCTTGGAGCAGGCTGCAGTTTGGACCTTGGGAATCCTTTGAGGCCTCAGGATCCCTGTAGTGGAGTTGAGCCGACTCCAGCCACGTGAGGTGGAGAGCAGCTGCCTGCATGTGCCAGGCTGGCCTTCTCTGTGGACTGGTGTGGAATCTGCATTAGAGACATCAGAAGAGGCTGGGGGCTGCAGCTGCCTCTCCAAGCAGACACATTGGCCCTCAAGCTTCTGAGAGGAATGTGGAATTTTAATATTCCAAAGGGTTTTCATACTTTTTCTATCATTTTACAGACCTCATATACATAGATACAGATATATTAAGAAAGATGGGTCACAAATTCCCTCCCCCACTAACAAGTGACTTCCTTACTCTATCTTCAGTTTTCTTTTTTCTATTGTAAAATACATTCTCAAATCTGTGCCTCAAGACAGGGCACATGTGTGTTTTCTCCCTGCTATCCTAGCCAGGCACTGAGGACCTGGTGTGTATTAGGCGATGAGAACACAGAAGTGAGAGGCACAGCCCCTGTCCTCAGGGAGGTTCACCTCCAGTTTTCCAAGAGTTTCATATATTTGTCCAGGGACTATGTCTAGATGATTCTGAATTGAACGAAAAAGGTGTATAGACCCAAAGTACATGAACAGGGAAGGATACTCTTGGAGATAGTCAACTTTTCAATCCCCAGAGTCAGCCAGTATGATTGAGTAAACTGAGACACCTCCAGATTGCTTACCAATAGAATTCTATTTTAAATTAAGGAAAAGTTGAGACAGCCTGAAGCATCATTAAATATATTCGATTGGGCCGGGCGCGGTGGCTCAAGCCTGTAATCCCAGCACTTTGGGAGGCCAAGGCGGGTGGATCACAAGGTCGAGAGATCGAGACCAACCTGGTCAACATGGTGAAACCCCCGTCTCTACTAAAAATACAAAAAATTAGCTGGGCATGGTGGCGCGTGCCTATAATCCCAGCTACTCAGGAGGCTGAGGCAGGAGAATTGCCTGAACCCAGGAGGCGGAGGTTGCGGTGAGCCGAGATCGCGCCATTGCACTCCAGCCTGGGTAACAAGAGCGAAACGCCGTCTCAAAAAAAAAAAAAAAAAAAAAAAAAAAAAAAAATATATATATATATATATATATATATATATATATATATATATATATTCGGTTGGTGCAAAAGTAATTGCGGGTTTTGCCATTACTTTCAGTACAAAAACTGCAATTACTTTTGCACCAACTAAATACATAAAGGTCTTTGAAAATCGTTCCCACTCTCAGTACAATCTTTCTTGATAAAGTGCTATGCTGGTGACAGGATTTTGAAATAATTTAAGACAGGATGATTTAAAAAAAAAGAGAAAAGACCTTTTCCATAAAAATCTATATTCATTTTTTTTAATGCTTCAAGTTATGGTGACTCCTAATGAGAGCAGGACACGCTATTCCTGAGCTGCTTCTTCCTCCCTGGGGCTCCTCAGGAAAATGAGATCGAATGAGCATAGAGAATTATTCCTGTAAGAAGTTATAAACTGTTCTCTATTTTAAAAAAATACTTGAGAGTTAACTACCAAGGCTGACTTTTGCAACTGGACCTATCTGTTGGCAAACCTTACTCCTTGTCAAAGGAGATCCCAAGTCTAGATGCATTCAGTTATCCAAAATAAAGCCTTACTATTTGCAGTGAGCCTAATTTAAGGCAGAAGATGCGTTGCTTCTGCTGTATTTTAAAACAGACCCTGTCTCCAAGTCATAATTAAAGCAATAATATATTCTTAAGGGTTTACACATGCTGGTGTTGGGGCTGAAGAAGACATTGGAGCACTTCATGTCTGAAGGAGAATCGAAGGGGATTTGAGTTCTTGACTCAGCCACTGACCAGCTATTTAGCTTTGCCAAGTTACTTAAAGTCTTTAAGCCTCAATTCCTCATCTATAAAAATAGACAAGGAAATTCTACTTAGAGGGATAAGTAGGATAAAAATCACATATAACAATAGGGATGAATCTCACAAGCATAATTTAAAATGAAGCCACTCACAAAGCATACATATTGTGTGGACCCACTTATGGACAAAAATAGGGAAAAAAAAATCTATAGTTAGAAATCAGGATCGTGGGTACTTTTGGGTGTCGGGTATAGGAACCAGAAGGGGGCATGTGGTGGCTTATGAGTACAGGAAATATTCTGATATTTTTAGAAATATATTTGTATTTTGACCTGGCTGTTGGCCTCATACATCCAGTTTGTGAAAATGAATCAAGTTATATACTTCAAGGTGTTGGGGGAGGGGGCAGTAAACAGAGTGAGCATGTAGAAATTGTCCTACAAATATTCTTTGTCTCCCTTTGACTTTACTTGCTGGTTTTTTTTTGTTTTTGTTTTGTTTTGTTTTGTTTTGTTTTGTTTTTGAAGGGGGGCAGTAGTGAGAGAATTCTAGAAATCAGACCATATCTTGTCTATATTACAGGAAACACTGACCTGATATACTGGACCTGATGCTATAGGTTAATTAAATTGCTCACTGGATTGTAGCCTGTTGATTTTAAGTCACTTGTGTTCATTAAGGGTCTCCAAAATTTAACTAACTGGAGGGGAGAAAAAAGTTCAATAAGTAAAGTGGTAACCTAGGGTCTGAATTGGTCTCCATTTCACAATGAGAGTGCTAATCACAGTAAATTGCAGAGACCTTCATCTCAAAGCCTGTTGTTCCGGGATTCCAGATATTATTTCAGAATTAGGGAATCTCTGCTGTTGCAGACTTGATTGAAGAGATAGAAATGTGAATGTTTGCTCTCTAAAGTCACATCTAAATACTACCTTTCTCGTAAACCATAATGAAATTTCCATTTGTATGAAACTTATACCACTTTAAGTTAATTTCATACTATGTATAAAGAGAGAGAATATTATAATTAGTGACTCCAAGAGTAAAGTGTGGTTACTGCCTTTAAGCATCTCCCCTTTTCAAAGAATGTCTTGCTGAGTGGTTAGACCTGGGGTTCCTTCCAGGCCTTTTTGGTCTTTGACAGTACATAACTTAACAACCATCCTTTCAGGAGGCATTTTGGAGGCTTTGTAGTTCATGGAATGCTAATAAAGTAACATGCTTGAAAGAGAGAACATGGGTTCCATGCTGCTGCCGTCATCTGACAATAGAAATCCTGGAGAACACTGGTGATTTATTTAGAGGTTTCCTGGTTTAGAGAGAGAAAAAAAAAAAGTGATTGCCTCTTTAGCTCCCTAATTTAAGGGAGAGATATTGTGCTATCCTGTGACTTCACTTTAGTATAATTTCACTGTATGGTATATAGTGCGTTCATCAGATCGTGGGCAAGATCTATGAATACCACAAAATTAAACATTTCTATTTACATGGGTGAGTAGGGAAAATGGCCATCAACTCATGGTGCTCCTTTTAGTAATTCTTATCTGGATAAAATTGCTTCTCTTCCCTTAGATGTAAAATGCAGAGGCTAGCCTCTGCATTTTACATAAGGTTAGAGGACTGAACATTTTTTCATCAAGAACCACAAATCAATAAATTTTATGATCTTACTACCAGTGCTATAATTGAGGTAAATCATCTTAAACAGTCTGTGTTCCTTAGGTTCTCTGAAGCATGCTCACTGTTTCTCTGAGTAAAGTTGAGGGCTGACCTCCATTTACAAGAACACAGAGGCAAGGCTCATAAATACTCATATTCTGTACCAAGTTCTTCAGAGCAGGGCCGTTTCACCCAGACCTGTAAATGTCCAATGCATGATTTAAGCAGAGAAAAGAAGATCCTGGCTGAACACTCCAGCGCTGTCAGCCACCCAAAGGCTCCTTCATGTGACAAAAGCCTGCTGCTTAATAAAGGTCATTAGTTACCTTTTTTTATATCTATTTCCTAGAAGACAGGTATTTAGTTACTAACAACTCAGCACTTTGTACAAAGCACTGCCAAAGGGTTTGCAAACAGAATTGAGCTCTGTATTTTAAGAAGTCACTGTTTTTGAAATTTTGTGTATCTCTTACAGAGTTAGTTAATGATAGGAACAAGTAGACATTTAGTATGTGATTCTTTTTGTTTTTTTGGCGGGGGCAGGGTCTTGCTATGTTGTCCAGGCTGGAGTGCAATGGCTATTCACAGACATGATCCCACTACTTATCAGAACAGGAGTTTTGACCTGCTCCATTTCTGACCTGGGCTGGTTCACCCCTCCTTAAGCAACCTGGTGGTCCCCTGCTCCCGGGAGGTCACCATATTGATGCTGAACTTAGTGTGGACACCTGATCAGCATAGGCATTGCAGCCCAGAACTCCCAGGCTCAAGCAATCCTCCCACCTCAGCCTCCTGAGTAGCTGAGATTACAGGCACACATCACCATGCCTGGCTGGCACTTGATTCTTGATGATGATCAAGAGAACAATCATACCATCCAGTGCTCAGCAGGCATTTACTGTCACATGGCACTCAGCTAATCATTTTATATGCATTATCTCTTCTAATCCTTCAACAACCCAACAAAGGAGCTACTCTTAATATTCCCATTTTATAGATAAGAAAACTAAGGCCAAGAGCAGGAGGGTAACCTACTTGCTCAAGGATGTGTAGCTAAAAAGTGGAGGAGTTGGGATTTAATCACAGGTTGTCAAACTTCAGAGTCATGGAAAGGACCCTGGAAGTCCCCTTTTTCAGTAGCCTCCTCTCACAGATGAGTCAACTGGAAACTGCTGAAATGAAGCATCTTGTGTAGGGTGTCTTCACGAACCCCAGGCAGAGGTGGGAAGCCATCTCCTAATTCCCTGCTAACGCTTTTTCCTTTGTACTCATGGGGACACCTCCTTCTACCACCCCAGTGAGGCTCGTCCAGATTCTTTCCTCTGTGCTTAACAAATGTTAAGTACGTACCAGAATCACAAAGATGAGACCCTTTGAGAAAGCTTGCAGAGGATGCTGGAGATTAAGAAGAGAGGTAATAGATCGTATGACATAAGTGGAAAGTATAGAAACAGACAAATGAATGCAAAGGTGGGGAAGTGGAAGACAGAGCATACCTGAGACTGAGTGGACAGCCAGGAAGTCTTGTCCCGACTGTGTCTCCAACCCAAAACACACACACAGTAGTCTGTGTGGGTTAGTGGCTAACTGACATCAAGTTTGTGACTCTCTTTGAAATAAGTTTTAATGCTTAAAAACATTCCCCCCCAAATCAAGTCATATTCAGAACAGTGTAGTTTTCAGAGCTGGAAACAAACCAGCCGTTCTTCAGAGAGTAAGATGGCCTTTATATCAAAAACACTGAGTTTGAAGGAATTAAAATGCTCTTAAGAGCAGGCATGGAGGCTGGGCATGGTGGCTTATGCCTGTAATCCCACCACTTTGGGAGGCCAAGGCAGTCAGATCACGAGGTCAGGAGTTCAAGACCACCCTGACCAACATGGTGAAACCCGATCTCTACTAAAAATACAAAAATTAGCCAGGCGTGGTGGCATGCATCTGTAATCCCAGCTACTCAGGAGGCTGATGCAGGAGAATGACTTGAACCCAGGAGGCAGAGGTTGCAGTGAGCAGAGATCACGCCACTGTACTCCAGCCTGGCGACAGAGTGAGACTCAGTCTAAAAAAAAAAAAAAAAAAAAAAGGCATGATTACAAATCAGGCATATCAGGCACTATTGTGGTTTTGGTTGTTGTATCGTTATACCCAAGGCCTTCTTGGTTCTCCTAAAAAGCCGAACCATGCTAGTAGCCAGTGGAATTTAAGGAAACCCATGTTGGAAACTTTTGAGTCACATCTTTGATATCATCAGAGTCCCACAGAATTGAGGACTTAGACTGGACCTTTTTATTTTTCTATTTTCAAATAGCAGTGAGCTTCCTACATTTCCATATCCATGAAGAAAAGGGACACTGGATTTGGTCAGGAAGGTGGGGGATGGTGAGATGTACAACCCTGAACATATTCGGTGTGAGAACTGGTGGCCATATGGGGAAGTGGGGAGAAACTCAGCAGGTTCGCTTTTCTTCATGCTAGCTTAGTGCCCTCAGATGTGTCCCTAACACTCTCTGAGCCTCTGTTTCCTCATCTGTAAAACGGAGTTGATTCTGTTGGGAAGGGATCATCTAAGTGGAGAAGGGCACCTTGAAAGGGCTTTATAAAGAAGAGTGTGATGATTGTTCTTCTCCTGACGTCAGTTTTCTACTTCAGCATGTGGCATTTCTTCGGTTGGCTCAGCCCTGGTTCTCCTCGAATGCCCTGCAAATGGGTCCAGGGCCATGTGTGCTGGCTGCTCATTTGAGAGCTGGACCTTGGGCACCTTCCCAGCCTCCCTCTCCTAATTCCTCCATGCAGTTGCCTTCATAGAAATTATTAATCCTCGGGTTTTTTCTTTTGAAGAAATGCTAAAGAAAACACTAGAAGACATGGTGTTTCCCTCTGGGAGTCTGAGCAGTCTTTCAGCCTCTGTGGGTTTCTGCCCTGTGGCCCTGAGTCAGGGTGCCACGTCGAGCTTGCTTCTGACTCTGCCCTTAGCTAGTTCTAAGAGAGTTCCCGGTCCATCTGGAATGAGGTGTCAAGTCCTGGCCTGCACTCACAAGTGCAATTAAGACCAGTCTTTTTAAAAACAACTGTTGAAAAAGCAAAGTAGGATTTGGATCTCATCATATAAAACAGTTTTAAGCAATCAACTAATGGTGATTTGATTAATGAATTTGTCATTTCAAAGCATTTACCATTTTGAACAAAGAGAAATTCCTTTATAAATACATATGGCTAAAACGGTATCCAGGTTTTTAACTTTTAATCTTACAGTATTCATAAAGTCTTTATGGTAAAACTTTTATAAGCCTATAATATGCTTGAGTATCATCTTTAATGAAAGTTAACAAATTGCCCTATTTTTCACTGTATCAAAATGCCTTGAAGCAGGGATTTATCCAGCAGAAGTGAGTGCGGGGGCTAGGCCTGCCTTGTTTATTTTAGGGTGTTCTAGTCAGGAAGGGTACAAGCGGTTGGGGAGGTATAATTCTCCCATGCTTCCAACTGGAAAGGAGAATCAGTTATGGAAAACCATTGGCATCTTCATCAGTAGAGAAGCAAAAATATAAAAAAGGGGTTGGCTTTGACTACTTTTTCGAATTTCTCTTTGACAACATAAACTTCAGTTGTAGATGGAAAAGTCGGACTCTTTCCCATTGCTTTCTCTAACATCTTTTCACTATAGTTTTAACGTTGTCATGTCAGCTTATGCGTCAATGGACACATCTCTGAAAAGGTGCCACTCTTGGGCAGTGAGCAAGAGGGATTGACTGTTCACTTGCCTTCCCTCTTGGCTTCACTGTGCTTTGCCCACCCTCCCTTCCCAGCCAGGCCAGTGCTGCCAGAACATCTGGCCCCGAGTGGGTCATGTCAGAACCTCACTGGGCAGTGTTGGAAGTCATAGCAGGTGCTGTTGAGCCAAGACCATACATTTATCGTACAGCTCCTGTGTGTTCAGAACTGTCCCAGACACTGGGGAGAGGGAGATGTGTCAGAGAGGTCCCCTGCTATTTTACAGCTTATGATCCTGGTAGGAGAGAGAGTCGTGGTGCACAAATACATACACATCTGGCAGGATCTGGTGATGGTTGAATGAAGACAACCAAATGGAAGGTGCTGAAAGCTGAAGAGTTTGAATTGGGAGAGTTCTTCCATTGGTTCCATCAGGGGTGGCCTAGCATTACAAGAATGAGTGAGACTTCTGGTTGATGTAGGTGATGGGAGAGAGCCTTTCAAGGCAAATTAACAGTGTTAGCAGAGCTATGGTAGTGAAAAGGTACAGCCTTTTTGGTCCCCATGTTTAGAAGTGAACCTCTACTTACCTGTTTCTATCAATGATGCATCTTCCTGGTTACCTCATGGGGAATATTGCAGCTTTTTCATTAGCTTTAGATTGCTGGTTCCTTGAGATCAAGGACTATATATTTTTCTCCCTTTATTACTACTCATGATGCCTGGGAGAATGTTTTCTTACATAGTGATTGAAATTCTTGTATCATTACAAACTGTATTTTTGTTAAGTTTGCATCACCAAGAAACCCTTTTCAGTAACTATTTCCACAGTCCTTCCGATGATCTTGAAATACGATGCCTGCATTTTTGTTTGCCTGCCCAGGTATTGATCAGTATGATAACTCTGCTCCAGCTCTGTGGCCCAACATGCCCTGTGGGCGCTTGTGTCTTTCAGTCACGTATGATTCTGATTGGCACCTTGATGCAGGAGGTAGCACATTAAAGGAAAGAACATGAGCAGCCAGAGGCTGATCAGGAGAAGCCACCCAGCCTCGTTGGTGGGGAAGTTAGTAGACGTGTCAGTAAGTTATATATGGGCATAAAAAAACAAGACAGTTAAGCCCTTGAGACACTGTGTAAGCCTGAATGATACAAATTATGGATCACGGTAGAAGGAAAGATACAAGTGGGAGGATTATCAAGAAGCCTCAAAATGAGACAAATCAGGTTCATGGCTGAACCACTCTAAAAATGTTTACTTGATGTTGAAATTTAGTACTGACAACTGAAGTTGAAATATGTTTGTTATATTTCTGTGTTGTGTTAAAATAAAGATGACACCCAAGCTATCATTTTGTTCCCTTAGAATCCTAGAGTACACATGCCTTGTAATGTCAGAATGATTGATTTTTCCTTTGAATTTCTCACTACAGGAAATACCAGAAATAGCCCACCACCCTATGGGTTTCGTCTCTCAGCAGAAGAAATGAGAAGACAGCGGCTTCACAGATTCGATGGCCAGTGAGGTGGCATCTTGGGAAGATGTGTTTTTTTCATGTAATTATTGTCCATTTGGTTCATTCTGCAAGCCCCTTATTCATTTTAAACAAAAGCAGAGTGTACCGGTATTGCCGTGGATGGCTCACGTCTGCCTGGGATGGTCCTTCCATGACCCCTCTGATTCAGCTCACATTTTGATGGGCGTGGGCTCATACAGGTCACTTCCTCCACGAAGGGACCAGTTTCCACACTCCCCTCTCTCACCACTGAGTCAGCAATGCCTCTGCCTCTCTCTGCCTTTGAAAACTGCCACCTTCACCGGGAGATTTTACTCTGACCAGGCAGGAAGATGAGTTTCTCATCCTGCCTGGAGTGCCCTGTGTTTGACTTGGCAGTGGGTGCAGAGCCCTCTCCCCATCCTCCCAGCACGTCACCACTGCGGCTGTCCAGGAACAGGATGTGGCTGCCTTGGCCACGTGTGGTCCTACTCTCTCCCACCACAGTGCCTCAGCTCCTCAACTCCTCCGGCCCCTGCATCTGACTGCTGTTTGCAGGGCCTTTGCTTTGCTCTGGTATTGCTCTGCCTTTATAGAAAGTCTTATGGAAGAAGTATAAGAGAGACCTCAGGTGGGAAGACCCCTACACACACCATGAGTATCACATGACACCAGCAGTGTAGGTTCCCAGCCACCCGCCGGTGGCAGCTTGTGTGCCCAGGAGACAGGACTTGTCATTTGTGAATCAGCAAAGTAGCAGCAGATGCCACATACAGAGTAGAGTGAAGGCATTCGGTGGACCGGTCACTAGAGAGCTGTCTTGCAGAAAGTACGTTTTTCCTCATCAAAGTGCCTCTTAATTGGCCACTGTGCCAGCCACTTGTCCTAGCCAAATGTCCAAAACACGCCCTTGGGCCCCACAGTGTTAAAATCCACAGATTGTCTGTCTGAGTCATTCGAGTTTTTTCCTGGTGCTTGTATTCCGCGAATAAAAGGGCAAAGTCAAAAGATCACGGATGTCTTACTGTCACAGAGATATTTTAAAAGAGAGAAGCAGGGGCTGGGCATGGGGGCTCATGCCTGTAATCCCAGCACTTTGGGAGGCAGAGTCAGGTGGATTACCTGAGGTCAGGATTTGAGACCAGCTTGGCCAACATGGTGAAACCCCATCTCTACTAAAAATTCAAAAATTAGCCGAACATGGTTGCACATGCCTGTAATCTCAGGAACTCAGGAGGCTGAGGCAGGAGAATTGCTTGAACCCAGGAAACTTGCAGTGAGCTGAGATTGTGCCACTGCACTCCAGCCTGATTGCCAGAGCAAGACTCTGTCTCAAAAAAAAAAAAAAAAAAAAAAGAGAAAGAAGCAGGAAAAGATCTTCCTTTTTTAATCTACAGTTTATATAGTTTTCTGATTATGCACATAACAGATATGCCTTCCATATGCATAAAGCAAACATCTGGAAAGAAATATACCCAAATGTTAGCAGAGACTATCTTTGGGAGGGGAATACGTGGGATTTTGCTTAATTTTATATTCCTGTCTTTGAAAAATGTGTATACGTGTGTGTGTGTTACTTTTACAATCAGGAAGATGTATTTATATAATAATAAGAAATATGCAGTCAGAAAAACAGACTTCAAAATAAATACTATGTTTCCATTGAGAAAATTCACAATATAAACAGAAATACAAATAAATAGGCACACAATTTTAAAGTCACCTGTATCCCTACCCTAAGAGGTATGTAGGATTAACATTTTGGTGGTATTGTCTTCTCAATTTTTCTCTTTATATATTCTGCAAATTTGGGGCATACCGACTACACAGTTTTGTATCCAGACCCAATCTGAATTTCCTCAGAAGAGGCCTTAGCACTTGCTTATGAATGAGCTAAGAAACCCACTGGAGCCTTAGGAGCTCTTTGGCCTCCTGGCTGGCCCAGTAATACCTGAGCCCCTTTAGTTAATTTATAACTGATGTAAAACTACATCTTGTGTATAATATAAATTGTACCTGTGAATCTGGAAGCTTTAAATGTGTTTAAATGAAAATATTCAAGTGAAATGTTATTCCTCTCTCCCAAATTCTGTGAGTTTGACTCCCATTACCTTTGTTGTATGCCACTTTTATAGCATATGGTAATTCTGCTGTAACACTTAGATCTTACCTGATTATTATCTGTGCACAGATCACAGAGGTGTGCCCTCTACATGAGAACACGGATTCTGAATGACTCTGTGATGAGGCCTGAATCTCAGATACCTTTCCACCCTCTCCTCATCTCCCCTTTCCAACCCCAAAGGCTCACAGTTGGTGCTCGTTAAATGTCAGTGTTTCACCAAAGTATTTTTTCCGATAGTTGTATTAAGAGTCCAATCACTGTATATGGAAGTATTCATTTTATTTTTTTATGTCACGTGAGTCCTCTAGTAGTACTTTCTTGCTCTGTTTGACTTGTGAGATAAAAGACACAGGATTAGATTTTGGGTGGTAAACTTGTGATATGCTCGGCTTCTTTATTTATGGAGTGGAAAGTCTTAGTGATGTGAGAAAGGCCATTTTAGTCATAAATGTACACCAGTTATTTTAGCACAATAATGAAGATGTTCTGGAAATTGTTATAATTATTTTCACTTAGTAGACCTGCCTGTAACAAGTCCTATTGTTTTGAATGTCCATTTTATGTTTTTTCCTTTGCAATAAGGAATCCCTAAAGTTATGCCAACAAATGGGAATTGGATTGAGAAAGACAAAAGCAAGTGAGCAAGTGTATTAGACTAATGATCTCTAATACGGAATAAGCACTTAGAGCTGATTTTTGAATTTGGTTTATTTAATAGAAGTTCCCTGATTGTCCATTAAGCCCTTGGTTCCCACAGTTTGGTGTGATCAGTCAACCTAAGAGACCTCTTTATACAGAATCTTTACTTGGTTCTGAAGAGGAGGGAGTAGTTAAAATTGCTTCCTCTTAATGACTCTGAATGTATTGCCTGTGATTCCAAAGTTGTACATAATTGTTCAAACCTCCTCCATCCTTTTAAATTGCCTGCTGAAGTAAATAACTAGTTAGAGGAAAACTAGAGCCAGTCTACATATTTGGCACGTTCTGCTGCCTGGGGAGTAAGTAAGCTAAAAGGATGGGAAAGACCACCTCCCCCTACCCTGAAAATTGGACTGCAAAGCAGGGCAGGAATTGGGTAGCTGGCAACCTGGCCTCCTTTTTCCCAGTTTTAGTTTTTCTTAAGAGATTTAGTATTCAGTAAAGAATAGTATTCAATTAGTTGTTAAAAAAAAAAAAAAACCCTGTTATTTCTTCCATTCCTTTTCCATGAATCATTGCAGTCATTCCCTAAGTTTCATTTCTATTTTTTTTCATGGCTGCTAGTATTTCATTTTAGAATCACAAACTCTGAGCTTAGAGAGTCTCAATATCTCACTTATTTGCTCTGTTCGATACTTAGAGTACCACCTCACTCAATTCTACATAACTCTGCCAGCTTTGTCTTCCAAAATTCACTTTCATGATGCCACTCATCGTCGCAAATACCTTTTATTGGCTTTCTGCTGCCAAAAGATAAAGGTCAGAGTCATTAGCCTCAAGAGTGGACTCTAATCAGCCTTTGGACCTCAGCCCCATTTATCCATCACAGAGGCTGGTAACTAGTCTCACTGCTCAGGCTGTGAGTGTTCCTGATCTTGTGATATTCTGTGCTGTGCTTTAACATAGAACAGCCCTTTCCTCTCTCTTGGCCCATATCCAGATCCTCCTCATCCAGCCCCCATCTGAATCCTGTAGCAGACACAACCACATCTACACAGTTTCCACATACCACTTGGAATTGCTGGTTATGCTGCAATGAGAGAATGCTTTTGTCTTTAGATTGTAAGCTTCATGAGAGCAGGGACCATGACTGTTTTTCTCTCTCTCTTCACAGTGCCTTGAGCAGTGCTTTGTCTGGAATGTCAGAACCAATAAACACTTGTGGATTGAAACCAAAAGAGAAGCTTGTTTATATTGTCATCAGTGGCGCACATAAACACAAATGTGCACTGCTTACTAATATCGCTTAGGTCTCTTTTTCCCTTGAATCATGTAAAGGAAGGCATTTGCTAATGGAGATAGAGACTTTGGGGCCTTTGTCAATCTGAAGACATGTCCCACTGCATTGAATGCTGTGACCTCATACACAAAGCTCCAGATTCCCACACAACCAAGAAGCGTCACCAAGGAGTCCTTGTGAATGGTACCAAATCTGGCTATGTTCTTTTCACAGGTCTGCATTGGATGTGTCTGTGCTAATATTTTTTTTCTTCTGTGGTATTTAGGGGCAGAGAGAGAATGATCTTGACATCTTGATCAGATGATAGAGATGAATTGGCAGATTTGGATATGTAATTTATACTGTAGAAAAACTAAAATGTTGCTAATAGAAATCATTAAATTTGGTTATAATACATACTGCTGCTTGGGAAGAGAGTAGTGTCATAAAAGCAATGGTATCATGTGCCTTAAAGAGACGCTTGGAATCTGGGACACATGCAAAACCCTAGGAACAACACTTCCAGTATGTGGCTCTCTGGATGCGAAACTGGGTCCCTTCGCTAAGTATTTTCAAAAACACTGTTCAGCCACCTCCAGTGACAGTTTCTGCCAGGAAGTTGGGAAATTACTGTTTCTTTCTCTCATTCTATTGCCTCCTTAGATAACTTGTGTAGTGCCTGGATGGAAAGTCTAAAAGCAAAAATCAAAAGTGCGTAACTTAAGAGATTCATGATATTTATTTGAGATTCTTGCAAGTCATTGTCTGTCTCTGCCCGTGTCTCTTTGCAAGATCCTCTCCCTCAACAATTTAAATCTACCTTGCGTATCCCTAGTAGCAGATAATCATTAATGCAATTGAACAAGGTCTTCAGAGTCTCCTTACAGAGGAGCAACCAAGGCCAAACTCTCTGCTCTTCAGGGTGTGCACTCAGGGCCCACAGCACCTGGGAGCGTCTACAAATTCAGACTTCTGCTCCCCAAACCAAATGATCAGAATCTACATTTTAACAGGTCCCCAGTGGTTTATAGGCACCAAAGTACTTCTCCAGTTTCAGTGCACACAAGTGCATTTCACACCATTTATTGTATGTAAGGCAGATTGGCTGCTTGGGGACCAGAAGAGCATTTTAGCCCTTGTTATACCATTTTCCCTACTTTTGCCAAACAGATAAAAATGATTATAGGTTGAAAATTTCATCTTTGGCTGATAAAATATAACCACTAAGTATATGATCACTAAGGATGCAAGATACCCCCTAGAAATAATGTATGAAGGAATGGCCTTGGCGAATGGGAGAATAAAAATGACTAGGTTGGCTGGTGCTGCAGTGACTGAACCATCAAGTAAGGGCCTTCAGATCCTCCCTTCTCCAGCTCAGAGCAGTTGCCCTAAATGACTTACCTTGGGTTTCTAGGGGCTCCAGAGGTGATATGGTTTGGCTGTGTCCCTACCCAAATCTCATCTTCAATTCCCACGTGTCATGGAAGGGTCCCAGTGGGAGGTAGTGGAATCCCGGGGCAGTTCTTTACCATGCTGTTCTCATGATAGTAAGTCTCATGAGATCTAGTGGTTTTGAAAAGGGGAGTTTCCCAGCACAAGCTTTCTTCTCTTGTCAGCCACCATGGGAGACGGCCTTTCACCTTCCACTGTGATTGTAAGGCCTCCTCAGGCACGTGGAATTGTAAGTCCAATAAACCTCTTTCTTTTATAAATTGCCCAGTTTCAGGTATGTCTTCATCAGCAGCATGAAAATGGACTAATGCAAGAGGCATGGCTGGTTTTCAGTTGACCCTGAGATAGAGACCTCTGGGCTCCCCCAAAATAGCTGTGTCCTCTGGTTCCTTACCCCCTCCCTCCAGAACAGCTTGAGACAATCTCCAAGTTGAGCTGGATGGGCTACCTTAGAACCTGTAAAACAAGGGGCTTTGCAGTGACAGCAGTAATCCAGGACACCTCTATGCGAGACCCTCTATTTTCTAACCAATTCACAAATGGGAAAAGCCCCTGGGAGGTAATACTGTAAAGGATAAAAGCATTATCTTTAGCAATAGATGGATAAGGGTTTGGGTTCTACTACATGGTGACTCTATGACCTTAAAGAAGTTATTTATTCTCTCTAAAGCTCAGTTTCCTTGTCTGCAAAACAGGACAGCTGTAGAGTTGAGAGGAAGCATACATAGCAGAGCCAGTACTATTCCTGTCACATAGTAGATGGTCAGGGAATGTTAATTGAGTATCCTTATTTCTCTATCAGGTATAAGGTTGGCCCAAATACCAATGAAGTTCCTTCCTACTAAAAAGTAAGTCCAAGGTTGGGTGCAGTGGCTCATGCCTGTAATCCCAATGCTTTGGAAGGCTGAGGCAGGAGGATGACTTGAAGCCAAGAATTTCAGATTAGCCTGGGCAACAGAGCAGGACCCTGCTTCTACAAAAATTAAAAATCAACCAGGCATGGTAGCACATGCTTGTAGCCCAGCTGGGGTGGCTGAGGCAGGAGGATCACTTGAGTCTGCGAGGACCAGGCTCCAGTGAGCCATGATTGTGCCACAGCACTCCAGCCTGGGCGACAGAGCAAGACCCCGTCTCTTTAAAAAAAAAAAAAAGAAAGAAAAGAAAAAAAGAAAAAGCCACAAAACAGTTTTTGAATCTCTACACTCCACCTATCCCCATGTTTGGCAAATGATACAGGGGCCGTAAAGAGATACGTATCAGTACCTAACTCCTGACTTCAAGTCACTGTGGTTAAAAGTAACAATATCTTTGGTTTCACAGATCTTTTTGTAGTTGACTTTCGCAGCTTGAATCCTCCAAACAGTGCTGTGAAACAGGTGGTCTTTTTCCTCAACTAATAAGAAAGCTGAGGCCAAGAGGGTCTGAGCCCCATGCCCACTGGCCACTGCCCAAGCAGCTCCCCTGGGGTTGATAACAGACCTTCCACCTGAGGCCTGCTTTCATTTCTCTTCTGCACCCCATCACTGTGCATAGAACAGTGTTTCCAGGAGCCTCCGTATCCCATGCTTTCCAGCCTACTCGCTTTCCTTCTGCAGTTTACAATTCCACAAGAGTGAGCCACATTACAGTGTAGTTTAAAAAAAACGTAAACCCCCATTAGCTTGAAAGAAAATAAATGCACCAGATAAAACACAGTTGTTTTTGGAAGTTATCACGGAGTTTTATATATAATGAACCATATTATAAATCATAATACAACAAAGATGTAGGTGCCAATGGCAGATCGGGCATCTTGCAAAAGTTACAAGCTGAAAGTCTTTAACTTTACAACCAGAGGTTAGAGAAAGGGATGCAATTTATTAGACACGTTTCACATTTTTCCAATGAATCATTAAATATTGAAGCACCATAAAATTCAAGCATTTCACATGGATGTGGCAGCCAGCATTGGTGGTTTAAAATGCATTATGCAGAGTTTCTAGCAGACAATAACAGTGAAAATTGCAGAGTACTGATTTTAATGTCAATTGTTTGTTCCCTGCAGAACTTACTGATAATGTCCCTGCAGGAAATTGTGATATTTTTTGTGCTACAGTAACTTTGAGGATTGAAATTAAACAGCATTCCCAATGACATTAAGAACTGGCCACATATAAATAATTCTAATCAGCAATTTATATACCCTGTGAGAATCATAATTCTACTGTGTAAAAAACCCAAGAAATATTTCTCATATTAAATAGTTTATTTTAAATACAAAATGTGACCATAGTAAGTGTATGATGACCGATATATGCTAGACAGGTAATCTAACTTAACTGTCAGTGCAAGAGTAGCTGTTATGTCCCACCTTATTAATGAGGGAAATGAAGCTAAGAGAGTTGACAGAACTCACCCAGGGTAACAGCTGAAAAATGACTAAGCCAGATTTCAAACCTGGGCTCAACCAACTCTCAAGCCCTACTCTTTCCACTATTCTTGCAGCCATACCAAGTAAAAGTAACAATTATCAGATTATTCCAGTGAGCTGATAGAAACACAGATCTAATATGATTTCCTGGAATACACTGAATGGTTTGTTTTACTATAATATACACGAGGTTCAAAATAAGACGATAAAGCCCAATTGTAGTGCACCATTCCATTGACTATTTTTCGGAGCACCAATAACATGTATACAAATGTGTAGCAAAGATTTTATGCTAGAAAGCTCTTAAATCCTGAGGGAATACAGATTACAGCATAAGGTGAGTTATGTCACATTTCACTGAAGGGTCTTCTCAGTCAAATCTCTCAAATCTCATTTCTAAAATTTCCGTTTGTAGAAAAATAAATATATTTTTTGGAGGGGTGTGATAAGCTCATTAAAAGCTTATCAGTTGGCTCTCTGGCAATAATTGTAACAAGAGATTGTGAATATGCAGATATATTGAACATGAAAATATTTTGAAGTAGGAAATGGTTTATACTTGTAACCGTCTTGCTGATGAAGACCTTATATGCAGAGCTGAACACCTAATACCTAATGATGTTTATGGAATTGTCATTGAAAAACAGAATTAGCAGTAATGTGTTCAGCTCTGTGCTAATAAGCATTGGGCATGAAAAAGCAAGTCAAGCGTGGTTCCCGCCCTCAAGGGGCTTGCATTTTGGCAATGGAATGAAGGAAGTGTACTGAGTCGTTAGAGAAGCAATGGCGAATGGAGAAAATGAGGACAGTCCCTTGGACTACACAAGAGCAGCAGAAGGGAGCCCAAGTTTCCCCCAGGGAATTCACCTTCCCCGCAGGGTAAACTGACCCCCAGGGAGGACATCACTGGTGGAGCAGGAGCACAGTCGAAGAGGTGCTGGGAGTGTCTGCAGAGCTGCACACAGTTCATTGTGACAGGAAATACTCCTAGAGGTAACCCTCGGACAGTCTCCACCGGACCTTTCACCCCATAGGAAGTGGTTTGGACTTCATGGGCAGTGGCGTCATAGTAGGATTCTAATCCAAAGGATGACAAAATCAAGTTTGGATGGATCTTAGATGGCAACTGGGATGTGAAACTAAGGCACCAGCTGGGAGATGCCTACTGCAAGGGTGGAGGCGGAAGACAAAAGCTCTGTGAGACAGGGGCACAGGGATAACGAGGAGGTAGCCATCTAAAGCAGCGATGACTCAACTTTCAACGTGGGGAGTGTGACAGCAGAAGGAAAAGGCTGCTCATAGCATGGAGACCTGCCTGGATGAATGGGCTCCACTCACTGACAATCAGAACCCACAAGGAAGCATCCCAGATCTCCAGCACGGGCACAGAACAGTTCCCATTAGGGCAATCTAGATACATTCCAGTCTACAAGGTTGGTAGAGAGAGGGGGAGAGGAAGGTTTGATAAGGACCATCATCACTAATGGGTTAGGAGAACAGCTTAAAAGCTCTGTTCATCACCTCCGCAAAGAAAGGGTAATTGAAGACACATTGATCTATAACCAGGTGAAGAAAATCTTAATGGTTTAAGATAACAGGATCTTCTATTCCAAGAAGTTATTTTTTCTATTTTTCTGCCCTTTTGATCCTTTAAAATACTTTTGCAAAATTAGAGGGCAGCGTCGATGCTGCAATTAGAGGTAGCCCTTGTAATACTAACATTTTGGAGAGTGTGATGCCTTCCCAGGCTCACTGCGGAGTAAACTGTCTACATAATTTAGCATGTGTTTGTGCGGGTTTGTTTTTGTTTTTTTACTTATTTATAAACTTATGAAGATAATACTCTAATACCAAAATTAAAATGTTTAAAATAATTAAGCAAGGAAGCTTATGTTTCTGATGTTCCACTTATTACCCTTACCTCTTCCCAGAAAATGTTCTTGGGCTAAGTTCATGATGAACAAATTGAACTTTTAGGAGGGTTGATTTCTGGTAATAAAGCTTTTTTGGAAGGAGAAAAGTTAATTACAAATAAGATTGAAATTGGCTTAAGGTGTAGGTGCTCAAAAATATTTAACATGCCAAAGCATAGTTTAAAAAATATCAAATGGGTCAAATAAACTAGGAAATCTGCTACGTCGAGAAAACATTTCATCTTAAAAAATACTCTTAAAATAAATTGCCATCCTGGGAGCAGCCCATGGCAAAACTCATTTGAAATGTGTTCTGCATATAAGAGCTCATTACAAATCAGAGTTTGGCAAGGAAAACATTTCTCATAAACAAAATTTTAATTGAGTTTTTCTTCTCAATTATTTTTAAGTGCATGGAAACTAAGCACTAAAATGAGTGTCATGTTCTTGAGAAATTTCTTTAGTTTTCTCTAAAATGCCTTTTTCTTTCAGATGAGGAAAGTAAGTTTCCTAAAAATGTTTCCAACAAATCTTTTTAATTTAGTATTAGACCAATAAATTCCTAGCAATTAGAAAAAGGGATCATTTGCTCTACAGAAAAAAAATATCCATTATAAATTGACACACATTCTAAACTTTATAGAAAATACTAATGCCAAATGTCAAACTACTACCTGGGTACAAGACTGGTATAAAATACAAGAATGTCTTTAAAACTGGCAGAATGTGATGCTCCTGTAACAGACAACCACGGGAGCATAAAATTCAAACTATAAATTGTCTTTGTTTCGTTTAAAGATACTGCCACGTCCTCCTGGTGGGGTAACCCTGACTTAAATGAATCTTCTTACCTAAGTTTAATTAAGTCGGCCCTTAATTTTCTCCCAAGTGCATAATGATAGCTCTGTCACGTCCCCGTGTGAGCTGCCATTATGTGTGTGGAGGAAACTGTCCGTTGTGAGTGTAAGAAGCTGTGCAGGCTCTCCTGGGGAGGGGAGTGAGATGCTTTGTATGAAGCGTGCGCCTGCCTGTGTGAGCCCCATGTAGCATCGGTCCCATTAGCATGCACGCACTGGTGACACGCCGGACCCCGACTGGGGAAAAGCAGTCTGTCTGGAAGTTCACTGCAATGGGGAATCAATTTTTGTGAATAACTACCTTAATATTCACTAATAGCTTTTAGGCTTCTAATCCCTTATTGAACATATTTTTTTCCGTAATTGCTGCTTTTCAAAAGGGTTGCCAAAGTAGGCATTTCTATTCTCTGAAAAATGCAGAAGAGAACATAATGTTTTATATTCATCTGTGATGTGTTTATGCTAATGTCGCATCTCTGGAATACAGCGACTGTGGGCCTTCCTGGCATGATTCATTCTGCTTTGAAAGGAACTGTTAATGCTGGCAGTATGAATTTTTTTCTTCTTCTTCTTAAAAAATCTCTTTGGGTCGTGATCTTACCATTATTTAAAGTATATGGAAAAATAGATTACAGAGGAAATCATTTTGAAATGTTGAAAATCTCTGCTTTCTAGTTTCATTTGTTGGCCTGTTTATTTTTTCCTGTAAAATCTATCCAGAAACCCACTGTATTATACTATTAAAGAGTAATTGACTTCAATTGTTTGAGATCCTACACCCATGAATGAAGTTTTCAGTAATGTAATTTGTAATCTGGCCTTTAGCATCTACTTGCCTTTCTGTGGATTAGTATGTTTTAAAATAAAGCCACCTCTTCTGTCATCCTCAGTAAAATAAGAGTATCTAGGTTCCGTCTAGATTGGGAGGTCCAAATAAATCCATCTGTGCAGCATTTGCTTAATGCATAAAAAATCATAGGACTCTGGGAATAACCATGACAAAACAGAACGAACCATTGAAAGGGAGTCCAAAATGAGCACCATGACATCTCTTAGCACAGTCTAGGAAGTCTTAGCCCCCTAGGAAGTTTCTCTTGGCCACGTGTTGGTGAATATCACAGTCTCTAGCTATATTTCATGCAGACCTGGCACCGGCTGGTTTTCTGGCGTTGGGCCTGGCTTTCTTTTAAGGTGTCTGGTGCTGGAGCAGGGGAAAACTGCAAGTCTGCTTTCACCGTTGTTAGCCAGAAACTATACTCATTTGCAAAAAAGTGGCAAGTTCCCTGCCGGCCTTGGCATTCAAGGAACGGTGCTGCTCTGAAATCTTCCAGGCAGCTGCCGGGTGACATGAGGGCCTGCCCTCCTCCTTGGTCCCCAGCTCCTGTGTGCTACCCAGAAAACAAGAGAGAATTAGGGCTCAGACATACACAGACAACCCCAGACCCAATCAGGGACATGCCCAGCTTCGGGTCTGATCTTGACATTTCTCCTTAAATTATTCCATAAAGAACAAAATACAAGCGCTGAAAGGGGGTCGTAGTGAGTATGGTGAGTGTGCACACAAACTGGCTCCAGGTTCACCGACCGCTGAAGCAAATTCATCTTCTAAGTTCTCTGAATGTGATCAAAATCAATCACTGTTTTTAAAAAACTCATGGTCCTGTATCCCAACAGGCTATGGTTTGCAACAGCCTCCGTGACCTTACGTCCTAAGTGCAGAGTGGGCAGAATTACTGTCCAATCTAGACAGAAAGGGCAGAAGAAGGTGTTAAGAAATGGTGGATGTGCCCGGGTTCACGGGCATGGGACTCACCATCAGGAATGAATATCCGACCCAGAGGCTCCTCCAGGTCTGTGGACATGGCGGGATGGACTGGTCCTGGCTGTGCACTGCCACCGCCTGGGCCGGGGCCTCGCATACCGCACAGCGGCTGATGTAGGGGCGGATTGCCTCTTCAGAGACTGGCATCATGGGGAGGGGTGCAGCACTGGCCAGCCAGTAGGATCTGTCATTTCTCTGGGCATAGTGGCACACCTGGTGGATGTTGCAGTAGGCAAAAGGCAGTGTACTAAACATGGGAAGGCAAGACCCTGCCAGACCTTGGGAGGGAAGAAGAGACAGCTGGTGTCCAAGCAGCCCATGCAGGTATTCCCAGACCCTTCCTTCCTCCATCTGGCCTTTGCAGACACGTGTTCTGGCAGCTGGAGGCCCTCGCCAAAGCCTATTTCGGTGGTGGAGAAGCCATTTCTGACACCTCCTTGGTCCTGTGGGCTAGCCCTCATCCCCTTATCCCTCACTCATGAGCCAAGCTGGGGCCCAGGTGCTGAAGGTGAGCACTGAGCACATTTCTGTGTTCAGGAAGCTCATGGCCTAGTGGGGAACTGGATGAGCAAAGAAGCAATGAACATACAGCACAACAAACCCTAAGAATGAGAAGTGTGGAGTTCCAGGACATCAAAGAAGGGTAACTGGAACAGGTGATTTTAAGTTAGGACTTGAAATATGAAAAGGATTTATCCAGGCCTGGAGATGGTGGTAGTAACTGCTCAAAAGAGATACAGTGACAGAGGGGGCTGGAGTTAAGGGAGCGTGGGGCTCAGAGAACTCAGACGTGTTCAGTGCAGGGAATGTGAGCAGTGGGTGTCTGTATGTCTGCTTGTCTCAGGGGAGTCCAGTGATAAATCAGACCATTGGATATGGACTTTGTCAATCTTGTTAAGGAGTTTAGACTTTATCCCAAGAGTTCTGCAGAGCTTTAAGACGTGTGCTCTGGTTAGACCAAGGCAGGAGAAGTAAGACTGATGGTACAAAGACCAGGCAGGAAAGAAACTGATGGCAGGGGGAGAGAAGGAGAGAAGAAACGAGATTCAGAATGTTAAACATCACTTCTTCCTTCCTCCTGTGCTCAAAGAAACTAGGTCCTAGTTATGGGAAAGGCCATAGCCAACCCAAGGGAGAAATGCAGGGAGCATGTAAGTACTCGCCACTCCAGGCCTGCAGTCTTGGACCACCCTTTTTAACAGATGGGGTCACTGCCCAGTGACAGCAACAGCAAGCACCTCACCATCAACTGTCCCGTCAGCATATCCTTCCTGCACCTTCCATTATAACCATGATTTTCTTGGAAAGACGGTGTTTCCCAGCAGGCAGGTACTTAAGTCCCTGCAGCTTGTAAACCTACTATTGAAAATTGACAAGGGCTAGGCACAGTGCCTCACACCTGTAATCCCAGGACTTTGGGAGGCCAAGGTGGGCAGATCACCTGAGGTTAGGTATTTGAGACCAGCCTGGCCAACATGACAAGCAAGACTCCAGCTCTACTAGAAATACAAAAATTAGGCCAGCCGCAGTGGTTCATGCCTGTAATCCCAGCACTTTGGGAGGCCGAGGTGAGTGGATCACCTGAGATCGGGAGTTTGAGACTAGCCTGGCCAACACGGTAAAAACCCATCTCTACTAAAAGTACAAAAATTAGCCAGGCATGGTGGCAGGCACCTGTAATCCTAGCTACTCAGGAGGCTGAGACATGAGAATTGCTTGAACCTGGGAGGCAGAGGTTGCAATGAGCCAAGATAGCGCCACTGGACTGTAGCCCAGGCAACAGAGTGAGACAAAAATTAGCCAGATAGGATTGTGCAGGCCTGTAATCCCAGCTACTCAAGAGGCTGATGAAGGAGAATTTCTTGAACCCTGGAGGGAGAGGTTGCAGTGAGCCAAGATGGTGTCACTGCACTCCAGCCTTGACAACAGAGCAAGACTCCATCTCAAAACAAGAAAATTGACAAGCAGCACAAGAGATGACCATCAAAATAATGTTCTGTGAATTAAGAAAAATTGGGGCCAGGCATGGTGGCTTACGCCTATAATCTCAGCACTTTGGGAAGCCAAGGCGGGTGAATCATGAGGTCAAGAGATCAAGACCACCCTGGTCAACATGGTGAAACCCTGTCTCTACTAAAAATACAAAAAATTAGCTGGGCATGGTGGTGCACGCCTGTAGTCCCAGCTACTTGGGAGGCTGAGGCAGGAGAATTGCTTAAACCCAGGAGGCGGAGATTGTGGTGAGCTGAGATCACGCCATTGCATTCTAGCCTGAGTAACAAGAGGGAAGCTCCGTCTCAAAAAAAAAAAAAAAAAAAAGAGAGAGAGAGAGAAATTGGAGGGTGGAGAGTTGATGCTGGCAAGTGCCCTGAATTAACCATCAGGGTGCTATGGCTGCCCCATGTTACATATATATGCAGGAATTGATCACATTCTGGTTAGACAATTTACATTTGGAAGCAAAAAGTGCATTTGATAAGAGAGTTACATTTAACTTACTGAGGAAGAATCATTTTTATAAAACTAATAATCAGTAGCCAGATAATAATTAAATGCCAAAGAATCCAGAATGAGCTTCTTTGGCATTTCATAGGATCATAGGTTTAAAGGATTGAGAATGAGCATGGTAGTGATTTTTTTTAAAGTAAGAATAATCCCATAGAAGATTAGTGATCATTTAAGGTGTTAATGAATCAGTAAAATTAACCCCAATTTTACTCTTCAAGGAATAGACATGGGCAACTACGTATTCATACCAAGGTCTTGATTGTGAGCTTTCTCTTGCCCTTCCACGTATAACAGGCTGTACCCAGTCCAGAGCCTGGGCATGCCCAGGGGGCAGGTGGGCTCCCGGTCCGACTGACTGTGGAGAACCAGGAGGAAGCCACTAAGGTATCCAGGGCCAAGCCCTTTGGGCCCAGGATCCCCAATAGGACCAGGAGGCCCTGGAGAAACAAAAAGAAATGAAGGCAGGTTAGGGGGTTCCATTGAATAAACATGTTAAGCACCTCTGTTCTTGCACTGTGCTAAGCACTCAAGGAGCAAAGGGGAGCATGACTCAGCCCTTCCCCACCTTCTGGAATCTACACAGCTACACAGCAGCAGTACACACAAACACAACTCATTCAGCAAGTATTTTTTCCAAGCAACTCCTAGGTGCCTGGGCTACAGTAGCATAAAGACAGAACACAGAGGAAAATCCCTATCCTCCTAGAGCTTGCATTCCACTTGAGGAAGAGAAATAAACAATAAGCATAACAAAAAAGGTAAGTTATGGCTGGGCACGATGGCTCAAGCCTGTAATCCCAGCACTTTGGGAGGCTGAGGCGGGTGGATCACGAGGTCAAGAGATCGAGACCATCCTGGTCAACATGGTGAAACCCGGTCTCTACTAAAAATACAAAAAATTAGCTGGGCATGGTGGCGTGTGCCTGTAATCCCAGCTACTCGGGAGGCTGAGGCAGGAGAATTGCCTGAACCCAGAGGCGGAGGTTGCGGTGAGCCGAGATCACGCCATTGCACTCCAGCCTGGGTAACAAGAGTGAAACTCTGTCTCAAAAAAAAAAAAAGGTAAGTTATGAAATACGCTAGGAAGAAAAGAACGAGGACAGTGTAAGGGCACACCCGAAGTGTGGACCTCCCAGTCTGAACTGCTGAGCAGGGGCTCCCCAAAGTCAGTCTTTCTTACACCTTCCAGACCTCTCCCCTGGTTCCAGCATGTTGTCACTTCCATTCTGAGAAAGGCAAAGGCTTGGGATCCACATCTACAACTTTGGCTCTCTTCTTTGAGAAGAGAGGGAAATGGGAAGAAGGCCTTGTAGCATTCTTGCTGGCAGACGGGAAATCAACAGTTCTAGAGAACGTGAGCAGGGTCTGTCTCCTGCGGCACCTCAAAGGGGCTGACCTATTGAAGGAGGCCAGGAGCTGTTTCTTATTGCCAAGAGCAAAAGGTGAAGTTAGACGTAGAAACCAAAAGGTGTTTCGTTTTCGTGTTCCACCCTTGGTTCTGCAAGACTGGCAGGCTCTCCCCATCTACACTGTCAGCAAGAGATGATAAAGCAGTAGCCTATGGACTGAATCAGGCCTGCCTGTGTGTTTTGTTTGGCCTGTAAGGATTGTACAAGTTGATATTTTGAACTTGAAAAGAGCAGAGTGTAGGTCCACATTTCTGTAGACTGTAATTGGCTGGAGCTAAGCTGTAGCTTTTAGCCAAAGCTCCATACTGACTCCATCCAGCCCTCCTCACTCATTTCTACTCACTACTAACCTGGTACAGGAGTTTACACCCCCAGCCAGGTACTCTCTGGAGATGGGATTGTGTCTTAGGGTTTTTGGATCCGTGTGCCTAACGAGCTACCTGGTGCATTGTTTCACATTTCTGTCCCACAGACAACCAGGCTGACAGTCCCTTCATGACCTTGAAAAGTGAACAGTAGAAATGGCCAAGACTTTGAGGATGATGTATAGCAGTTTGGGAAAATCCTGAATAGGAAGCAGGGCCTTGCCTAGGTTTTCTGATGGTTTAGCATCAGTTAGAATGTAGGAGATGCATCCCAGTCTGTTCTCATTGCTTCTGTCTCTGATACCTGGTGAGTCAGCATCTAAGGCAAATGCTCTGAATAAGATCCAGTTTGGAAAGCTGCTGGAGAGATCAGAGATTCTGCATACAGCTCTAAGGTCAACAGTGTCAGAGAAAAGAGGGGAGACTGAAACTCTACCTGGTCCTCCAGGGCAGCCGTCTTCTCCTGTGTCACCTCTGTCTCCGGGAGGCCCAGGAGACCCAGGGACGCCATCCACACCCCTCCTGCCATCCAGCCCAGGCTCTCCTTTGCACCCTGCACAAAAGTTTATGATGCTGGTGGTAAAAATAACCATGAAACCTTTACCATGCGTATACCGTGTGCCAGCCCCAGGCTTCCTTCCCACTTTGACTGCATGCGTCAGCTTATTTAGTCTCTGCAATGACATGAAGTTGGGATTTTACTATCCACTTGCAGTTGGGGTAACTGAGGCCCTGAGAGATCAAATCATGTGCCTAATTGAAGTCAATGAGCCAGTAAAGGGCTGGGCCAGGATTTGAGGCCAGACCATGGAGGTGTTGAGAGACAGGTTTTCACATTTTCTTTCTAGTCTTGTATATTTGACTTAAAAAACAAAACTACTGAACATATATGGCATTTATAATAAATATTCTCCTTAATAATGATTGTTTAAAAGCCTAGATGGAGAAATGAATGAAACTTAATCAGTTCCATTTGAGGTCAAGTTAAATCTGGAACATGATAGGGACAGCAATTTTTTAAAATAGCTTTTTACTGAGTGTTTACAATGTGCTAGGTACCGTGCTAATCCTTTTACGTGGATTATCCAGTTCAGTCTTCCCAGCAGCCATATGACTAGGTACTCGTACATGCCAGTTGTACCAATGAAGAGACAGGGGCTCAGAAAGGTCACAGAAGTGATCACATGTGGAGAGGAAACTTGGGCCCAAGGGGGCCAAGTACAGAGGCCTTCAGCCACCATCCCCTTCCCCTGACAAGCTGCAGAGCTCTGGAGATAGCGTGGGGGACTTGGCTGCAGTGGCATTAATCCTTGAGGGTATGCAGTTGGTTTTGTGCCAAGGCCTCCATTCATTAGCCACCAACTCCCTTCAGTCAGGGTAGTAGACACATCATTGTCTTTGGGCGAGTTTGCCACCGTTACACCTAATTCCCTGAATCACCAGTCTTCCCCATGTTTCCAGGCTCTACTTACTATTCTTTCTTTCTCTCTGTGTGTGTCACAGAGTAGCCTGGTATGGGCTGATATTTGTGTAACCCCAAAGTTCATATGTGGAAGTCCTAGGCCCCCATATCTCAGAATGTGACTGTGTTGGAGATAGGGCCTTTAAGGAGGTGATTCTGTTAAAGTGAGGTGGTTAGTCTGGGCCCTAATCCAAGCTGACTGGTGTCCTTATGCAAGGAGAAAATTTGGACATGCAGAGGGACCCCAGGGATGCATGTCCCTGGAATGGCACAGAGGAGGGGCCACATGAGTACCCAGGAAGACAGTGGCATCTGCAAGCCACAGAGGGAGGCCTTGGGAGAAACCAGCCCTGCCGTGGCTCCTTGATCTTCGACTTCTGCATCCAGAACTGTGAAAAGATGTCAGTTGTCTAAGCCACTGTGTCGGGGATACTTTGCCGTGGCAGCCCGAGGAGACCAACACATATAACCTAAAATCAAACATGAAGTCAAAGGGGCTTAAGTGACTTTCACTCTTGCCTCTTGCCTTCACCCTCCAGTGACTATGTGACGATGACAAAAGTGAGGATGCCAGTCAACCACGGAACTCATGGAGCCTCCCTCTCCCACCCTATTAAGAGACCAGCCTTGCCTGGTTACATGGGTTCCAGACCATGAAATGAGTGTGTTAACACAGACACTGACTGAAACCCTCAGCCCTTAAAGCAGCAACCATGCTATGAAAAGGATGCATAGAGGTTTAAGGAGGTTTGACTTGGTGTTGCAAGCTAGCCGAAATAGAAGATTTCCCGTGCAGGCTCCTCCCTGCCCCTCTGTGGCCCCAGAGGAGGCCTTGACTGTGCATCCACACTCGGTAGAGTGGCTAACTTGCCTAAGCAACCCTGGACTCTAATCGACCTCCTCCAACCCACCTAAGCAACATCAACAGGCAACATAGGCCTAAACAGCATGGTGACGCAGTCACTACTGCTCTGAGAACAGAAGCCCTAGGATGTTCTGGAACACTGGCTCACACTTTGGTATAAATCAGCATCTGCCTCGGTAGGTGTGGGGTGGGGGCCTGAGAATCTGCATTTCTATCAGAAATCCCCAAGTGATGCTAATGCTGCCAGTCCCAGGAACCACACTTTGAGAACCAATGCTCTAGATGACTTAACTTCAGCATTCTTTCTGGTGACGACCTTGGTGGCATACTTTGAAAATCCTACATTTCTGCCTATTCTTGAAAGCAGAAATTCTACTCAGATAATTTATTTTAAAGAAACAACAGCAATCGCAAACAAGTGTACTGTTTATTCTGTGTCAGGCCATGTTCTAAGTGCATCCACATAATCCTCACGATCAGCTCTTTTAACAGATCATGAAACTGAGTCATGATCAGTTTCATGTTATAGAGCCAGAGTTATGAACACATGTCATCTATTTCCAGAATCTCTATTTTTTTTTTTAAGAGGGAGTCTTGCTCTATCACCCAGGCTGGAGTGGAGTGGCACAATCTCGGCTCACTGCAGCCTACACCTCCCAGGTTCAAGCGATTATCCTGCCTCCCCTACAGGAAAAAGCTACAGCCTCCTTAGTCGCTGGGACTACAGACACATGCCACCATGCCTGGCTAATTTTTATACTTTTGGTAGAGATGGGTTTTACCATATTGGCCAGTCTGTTCTTGAACTCCTGACCTCAGGTGATCTGCCCACCTCAGCCTCCCAAAGTGATGGGATTACAGACATGAGCCACCACAACCGGCCCTTATTTCCAGAACCTCTGTTCTTATCCATTATACTATTTCTTCATGATAATCAGGGATGTGATGTGTATAAGACATCATTACCAGTTGCTCATCATAGTGAGAAAGTGGAAACTCCTTAAATCAGAATAGTTACTGGACCAGCAGCAGCAGTGGCAACACCTGGGAACGTGTTAGAAACAAAGACTCTCAGAGCCTTCTTCTTACTGAACAAATCAGGACTGGGGTGGGCTCCAGCAAGCTGTGTTTTAACAAGCTTTTCAGGAATTCTGATAATCTGGGAAGCTTGAGAACCAAGGTCTTAAATTCTCCTCATAATGCCCCGTCCCTACCTCCAGGTTCAGCTTCCCTGTTACAATTTCCCACACTACCCCTTGTTAACATTCAACACATCCGAACCGACCTGCTCAATGTCTTCATTTTCTGCTAGCCTGTGGCTCCAGAAAGCAGGGCCTTGTTGGATTAACTTATTTCTAGCAGAGCATCTGGCAGCAAACCAATCAATAATTGGTGAAGATAGTGGTTAAATAGTGGCACAATCAGATAAGGCAATATTCCTCAGCTACGACAGATAATATTGTAGGAAAATATGTAATGACATAGAAGAAAGATTATGGTAAGAACAGGTTGCCAAAGAGTATGCCTAGGATGATCGTGCAGAAATAAAACTGGAAAAATATACAGGCAATTGTGTCTTTTGAAAATGTTTTTAAAGTTACCTTTTCTTCTTCTTTTGTAATAAAGTTTTTTGCCCACCTTCACCTTATGCCTCCCCCATAGACTAAAGATACATCTCCCACCTCCCTCCACATCTCTCCCTACATAAATAGTCTTCAACATTAGGTGGTTCTGCACAGCCCCACTCCCCCAGTAGACACTTGACAATGTCCAGAGGTATTTTTGGTCCTCACATGGGGGAGGAGGTCATTACTGGCATCTAGTAGGATAGAGGCAAGGGATGCTACCCGACATCCTAGAATGCACCAAGCAGCCCTCCAAGATAAAGAATGATCGGGCCCCAAATGTCACAGCACCAAGGTTGAGAAACCTCCACACAGTAGGCTACACCCAAGAGTCACATATTCATTCACCAAACGTTTACCAAGGAGCTTCCATGATCCAGGTCTGTATATGGATATCACACTGAAGAAGACCATATACTGCCCTCAAGCTTCTTACAGTCTCTAGAACAGTGGCTGGCAAATTATAGCCTGTGGGCTGTTCACTGCCCATTTTAGTAATCCCAGTTATAGTGGGACACAGGTATCCATTGATGTATTATCCACAAATATGCTGCAGTAGCAGGGCTGAGTGGCCCACAGCAAAGGTCATCTGGCTCCAAAGCCGAAGCAGGGGATTGAAGTGCTTGGGTGGATGAGGTAGCTGTCTCACTTCCCTCGGTTACACATGCCCCACTGCTTGTAAAATTGTGTCCTCGTATTGCCTGCCTGAGAGTGTCCCCCTCTCCTTCCATCCCTACGACCAGCTGGTCTCTCCCCTCCATGCCCTGTGCTGGTTGAGCTATACTCAGTGTAGAAATCCCAGTGTCTGAAATGCTCCTGTTGTGCTTTTGTGCCCCTGAGATTAGAAACGAATTATTTCAGAGTGTGCTGGACTGCATTCTGTATGTGGTTACCACTCAGTAAGTGAGAAAGGGAACATCCCCTCCTCCCCATCTGGGTGAGAGGAGCCCTGCCCTTCCTGGTGACTGGGCAGAAACCTCCTCTCCCCGACGTGGCACTGCCGGTGGAATCTGAAATTCCAACATCTTCCAAGAGTGTAGCAGTTATTTTGGAAGAAACGTGGGGCCCCAACAGTGAGCTCAGACCATTCCTTTCTCTGTCCCACCCGATAAGATGATTGTAGAAAAGGCTGCCCTAGTGGCCTCAGTTTTGATACTGAGGCGAAGCAGTGCATTTCAACCTTGGCCGCCTGCTATAGTCACCTGGGGGCCTTTGGCAAATGCTGACATTCAGGCTCTGCCACCTTCCACATTCTATTGGCCCGAGATGAGGCTCAGGCACCAATACTCTTTCAAGATCTTCCCGGTGGGCCGGGCACAGTGGCTCACACCTGTAATCCCAGCACTTTAGGATGCCGAGGCAGGCAGATCATGAGGTCAGGAGATCGAGACCATCCTGGCATGGTGAAACCCTGTCTGTACTAAAATACAAAAAATTAGCCGGGTGTGGTGGTGCGCGCCTGTAGTCCCAGCTACTCAGGACACTGAGGCAGAGGCATTGCTTGAATCTGGGAGACAGAGATTGCAGTGAGCCGAGATCATGCCATCGCACTCCAGCCTGGCAAAAAGAGCAACACTCTGTCTCAAAAAAAAAAAAAAAAAAAAAAAGGATCCTCCTGGTGACCTTAATCTGCAATTAGGATTGCCCTGTTAAGGAAGTTTCTACTCCGGGCTGAATCGTTAAGGAGTGCATTCATGTATTAGTGAGGGCTTCTCAGATTTGCATGGGTATGTAAGTATTTTGGGGACCTTATTAAAATGCAGATTCCGATTCTGCATGTCTGGGGTGGGACCCGAGTTGCTGCTAGTTCCTAAGCCAGGACCACAGTTACAGTAGCAAGGATGTTACTGACTCCTAACTGCCAAGTGATTAGGCCAACCAGCTCGGCCTGTGCTCCCACCATTTCCCTGTTGAACAATTCTGGCTCCTCAAAGCCCAACCTTTCCTTAACGCTCTGTTCAAACACCAGCTCTTGCTAGGGTCCTGGCAGTCCTGCAGTTCTCCATGCTGGAATTAACCTCTCTCCATCCCATTCTCCCGATACCCTTGGTTTGCAACTCCCTTTTTTTTAAGATGGAGTTTTGCTCTTGTTGCCCAAGCTGGAGTGCAGTGGTGTAATCTCAGCTCACTACAACCTCTGCCTCCTGGGTTCAAGCAATTCTCCTGCCTCAGCCTCCCGAGTAGCTGGGATTACAGGTGCATGCCATTATGCCTGAATAACTTTGTATTTTAAGTAGAGACAGGGTTTGAACATGTTGAATCCAGGCTAGTCACAAACTCCTGACTTCAGGTGATCCACCCACCTCAGCCTCCCAAAGTGCTGGGATTACAGGCATAAGCCACCACACCTGGCCTGCAACCCCTTTTTAACACCAACTGTGTAATAATCTACCATTACCTTAAGTTACTTATATTCTGCTGGCTATTTCTTTCATGGGATTTTGAGAACCTGGAGGGGGAAAACACATCGAACTCACCTTTGCATCACCCACACCACGTGGGAGCATACTTTACAGAGAGTAGAGGGAATCTGGAAGTAATTACTGAATTGCATTTTCAGAACCCAGCTAGAGATCACATCTTCAACTTGAAAGTTATTTTTTTAAGTTGGAGGGACCCAGCTTTTGATATTGCAAACATATACATAACAAGGTAGCCTTTAAAATGAGGTTGAGTGACCAGTTACACTGACTGACAGAACTTTATTCATGCAAGGGGTCCCAAGAAAGATGAGTTAAATAATGACTGACCCAATTCCCAGTTCTCAGGGGCCATTAAAGGAAGTTGCTACAACCAACACCCAATTAACCTGGTGCACAAACACAGATGCAATGAAGTAAACACACAACAACTACCCCATTATTAATTTGAGGATGACTCCGGGGCTGTCTTGGCCACCACCTAAGAACTAGTCTGACTCTGGTTGAAAGGGACATCTCTTGGGCACTTAACTTTTTGGTTTTGGGGAACCACAAGAAAAACAAGGGGTACAAAACTCAGTTCTGCTTCCAATTCCTGTTTCGCTGAACCAAAAAGAGCCCAAATTATAGTGGGGCGGTCGAGGGGGAAGGAAAGAGAACAGCCTGGTTTCTCCTTTTCAAAGAATTTGCACATGAGTTTTCTAGACTCAAAGCTACTACCAACGGGTCTGAAGAGAACAGTGACTTCTAGGTGCTCAGCCCTGGGCTCCCTAATATCTTTTAAATTACCCAATGAAGTGGAGATATGTGGAAAGGAAAATCATTTGGAGAACACTTTTTGGTTTTGTTTTTTTGAGATGGAGTTTCAATCTTGTTGCCCAGGCAGGAGTGCAGTGGCACCATCTTGGCTCACTGCAACCTCTGCCTCCCAGGTTCAAGTGATTCTCCTGTCTCAGCCCCCCAAGTAGTTGGGGTTACAGGCATCCATCACCATGCCCAGCTAATTTTTGTGTTTTTAGTAGAGATGGGGTTTCACCATGTTGGCCAGGTTGGTCTTAAACTCCTGACCTCAGGTGATCCACCCACCTCGACCTCCCACAGTACTAGGATTACAGGCATAAGCCAACTTGCCCAGCTGAAGAACACTTTTTAAAAGAATGGTTTAGCTTAAATACTTAAATTAGGATCCTGACACCCAGCAGTTACTGAACAATGCTCCAATGATTAAATGAACATGTAGTAACTGCCAAAATGCAGAACAAGGCTCCTACTTTTCCCCACCCCTCCTCTAACAGCTCCTTCTTCCTTCTCGCAGTCTCTGTTTCTGCGCCACCAAGAGCAGATTTTGAATTGTTTTTAATTCAAAATCAAGTAGGCAGCTATTAATGACTGTTAATGGAGCATCTACTATGTTGTGCTAAGAGGTTTCAAAACTCCACATCCAAAAGCTGGCCAAGTATGAAAGACTTAAGTAGGAGTTCCACGTAAAAATAGAAGGGATGTGTGGGTCCAGTTAGCTCATGATTGATGTACTTTGGATCAAGGTAGAAACAAAGTACGAGGGGAAAGACATGCTTTCTCCTCGCTAGTTGTTTAGGCTTCATAAAAAAAGCTACAAAATAAAACATCTAGAATTTCATTTCAACAATATATATATAATAATGAAGAATCAGCACGAGGCTCATACCTGGTCCTGGGGGCCCTCTCATTCCAGGGAACCCCATGGCTCCTTCTGGTCCTCTCAAGCCTGGTACCCCAGGAAGCCCTGGGATTCGGGGACAGTCATCCGGGTCGGCAGGTGGCCCCGGTGCACCTGAAATTGGAATCACCGCTGGTGTAATAGATGCACATGCTTATGAACAAGCTGCTTCTACAGTCTCTGGTTAAAGTTGGACTTCTGGCATTATCCTGAAATTTAGTACATGTTTAGTATAAATTTCAGTATAAATGTTTTGTAAAGGTTCAACAATCCAATGTAAGTTCCATGAAGGCACAGATCTGCCTTGTTCCCTACATGGAAAACTTCCAGAATGTCAGACTGACCGCATAAGTGAATGGAGTATCAGAGGAAGCAGAAGTGTGAAACAGTGAAGGTCGGATGATGCAGCGATGTGATGACCCTCACAGGACTGCCCAATCTTTGGGCCATTTTCTACGGGAGTAGCAGCCACAGGTGGCATTGCAAGAGGGACTGGTGGGTTCCTAAAGCTCAGCTTAATGTGTCCCTGAGTCATTACTCGACACTGTAGACACATAGGTTTCCATAATGTCAGTTACTCAAATACAATTTAAGCATTGCTAGAGGCTCAGAAGCAGTGACTTTCAACCTCATGTGAATGTTGGATTTATCCCGGGAGCTGTGGAAATATACTGATGCCTGGATCCCACTCCCAGAAATACTGGTTTAGTTGATAATAGAATGTGGTCTGAGCAGTGTCCTCATCATTGGCTGCTTAATAAACTCAGCTGGTGAGCTTTTCAAAAGTACTTATTAATACTGGGGCCCCATCTAGACTCATTAATTAGCGGGGCGGGGCGGGGGGGGGGGGACCTGAGTGTCAGTAGTGTTGTTTGTTTAACTCCCCAGGTGATTCCAGTGCCCATCAAGGCAGAAAAGTACAGCTGTAAAGCTATAATTCTGACTGTAGCATATCAGAATTATGTTGCTAATTTGTTAGAAACCAGAGTTCCTGAGTCAGAAGGTCTGAAGTGGGAGCCATGTACATTTCTACCATGTTCCCAGGGAGGTTGATGGCGTTGATCTAGGACTCTCACTTTGAAAACCACAGGCTGGGCACAGTGGCTCACGCCTGTAATACCAGCCCTTTGGGAGGCCAAGGCAGGTGGATTACTTGAGATCAGAAGTTTGAGACTGGCCTGGCCAACATAGTGAAACCCTGTCTCTACTGAAAAAACAAAAAACTAGCTTGGTGTAGTGGTGAGTGCCTGTAGTTCCAGCTACTCTGGAGGCTAGGACAGAAGAATCACTTGAACCCAGGAGGCAGAGGTTGCATGAGCCGAGATTGTGCCACTGCACTCCAGCCTGGGCAACAGAGCAAGATTCCATCTCAAAAAAAAAAAAAAAAAAAAGAAAGAAAGAAAGAAAGAAAGAAAGAAAAGGAAACCACTATACTAAAGATGTGACTTTTTTTTCTTTTACCTTCACATCTTTAAGCTATTCTTTCTAAAGCTTCATTCTGTCACTCTGCAAACATCACACAGTGATAAGAAATAATAACACCGAGCAATAATGATAACAGCTGAGACTCACTGAATGCTTTATCACGTATCAGGCCCTGTGCTGAATATGTTTACTATTAAATCCTCCCAACATGACTGCATGTGTGCTACTGTTATGAGAAGGTTACGGATAAGAACGCTCAGGCTAAGGTAAATAAGTGACACTTCTGTGGTGACACAGCTTACACATGGCAGAGTCTGCATTGCAATCCAGGGCATTCTGGCTCCAAACCCATGTACTTAACCACTTCATCGGACTCTATCAAGAACTCTCAATATCTGGGTGATGAATTCTAAAAAAATGAAACATATTTTAAATGGTATCATCTGGCTGAGCATGGTGTTTCATGCCTGTAATCCCAGCACTTTGGGAGGCCGAGGCAGCTGGACTACCTGAGCTCAGGAGTTCAAGACCAGCCTGGGCAACATAGTGAAACCTCGTCTCTACTACAATTAAAAGAAATTAGCCAGGTGTGGTGGCATATGCCTGTAATCCGAGCTACTTGGGAGGCTGAGGTGGGAAAATTGCTTGAACCTGGGAGGCAGAGGTTGCAGTGAGCCAAGACTGTGCCACTGCACTCCAGCCTGCATACTAGATCAACACTCTGTCTCTAAAAAAATAAAAAAAATGATATCATCTGATTAGCTATGGTGTTCTTATGCAAATGTGTGAAATAATTTCAAGAACATCAATCATAAAGCAGTAAGAAAATCCTTAATAAAAAGGGAACATCACACACCGAAGCCTGTCAGGGGTTGGAGTCTGGGGTAAGGATAGCATTAAGAGAAATACCTAATGTAGATGATGGGTTGATAGGTGTAGCAAACCACCATGGCACATGTATACCTAAGTAATAAACTTGCACATTCTGCACATGTACCCCAGAGCTTAAAGTATAATTTTTAAAATGTGGCATAATAACAAAGTTTCAGTCTGCTAATTCTTATTGGGCCTATGCAAAATGACCTGGAATTCTTGTAAGCCATTTGGAATTTAACCCTGTGTAAAATATCATATAAAACCACAAGCAACACAGGGCCAAATGCATTTTTCTAATAGGTACAGTTTCATGTAAAACTTGGCTTTTCTATGATGGGTGACTTGAGAGGGATGCACAGGGACATCTCCTATTTTCCCTGAGCAATCCTGGCCCTTCTCAGTGGGAACAAAGCTGAGAAAGTGGGTGCATGTGGTTGGTGCTTCCTATTTAGAATTTTGATGTTCTCTTGAAATGACTTTATACAATTACAGAGAAACAAGATTGAAATGAAAACATCAAATGTACTTAAACTTTTTAATGTAAACATTTAAAATACCAGGACTTTTTGCATTTTTTATTTTTCTTTTTTTTTACTTTTTAATAAATCAAAGTGAAAAAAAGAGGGAGAGGCGCTGAGACCTCTCTTCTAAAGATCCTAAAAATAATACATGGTGTCTATATTCAGAGCAGTTTTCATTAGGGCTAATAACAGAGGCTGGGAAAGAACACATGCAAGCATTCACAATTTTTCTTTTCCTTTGAGAAATGCTTTTTGTTTTCTTTGAAAATGCCAGGCGCAAAATAACACGTTGTTTTTGCATTGCAGAGCATTAAGTGAACATTTTCCTTTTAACACGCAAAGAAATGTGCTCCTTGAAAATGGACTTGAGGGTGTGATAGGAAAGGCTTGTCACAGCCCCTTACTGGGAGGTGAGGCCCCATTTTTTAATGTCGTGTATACCACTTATTTTAGGGCTGCTCTATGTATTTATATTGTAGAATTTATAAAAGGAATTTACATCGGTATGTACTACAGCCTTTGACAGACAAAGCCCACATACTTCATGCCCAAGTTGAAACGACATAAGCTAAGGATCTACACTACCTTGGCAACCTGTAATGAGTCTGAGTGTTAGGATGCTCTAATATGAGGTTACTATATCTGTAATCAGGAAGCAAAGCACTGCAGCCTAACATCCTCAGAGCAGCCCATCTATAAAAATGTGACAAAGTTTAGCTCACACATACAGAGGAAAAAGGACAAGTACAGAAATGACTAGAAACCAGAGTGAGGGGAAATTACCAATTTTATAGCAAAGCTTACCTCTGGGACCTGAAGGAATCCAAAAGACGACAAACGAGGCCAGGCAATGATTTTCACAGGGTGGAAAGAGGTTTTAAATTTTTGGATTAGGACGAAAATGAAACAGATTGAGAACATACATAATAATTGGAGGCCGCATCAATGACAAGCAGAATGGCAGCATCTTATTTACATAAAAAGTCTCATCAATGTGACTGACAGGAGAAGCTACAATTTAGTAATGGAGTTTTCATCTCTAGAAAGACTTGAAATGAAACTCTCTTGAGCAATATAAAATTCTAGTTGATTTCTTAACGACAAATATCCCCTAATTTAGTGCATGTAGGAATTCTATCCATTTAAAAGCTTCTGAAATTTCCATATTAATTTGCCAAGTTGTATAGGGTATGCATAGAAAGGAAATATAAAAAGAATCAACATATAAGCCCTTGTTCCTGCTATATTATGATACATCATAAAGCAGTGCTATTTATTTCTTTGAACTATAGTGCTAATTTAGGACATTGCACAGTATTCTGAACTGATGCCACATTACCATAATACTGATTTAGGATCTTGAAAGATATTACTCTGCCCATCTCAAATAAACACATCTGTTTGCCCCTTCTCTCCCCAACTCTTCCTTGTCATATTTTGACCCTATGGTTAAAAAGTGTTGTCTACAGAGTTAAACCGAATAGCTTTTTCCCTTCCTAGGAACTAATGGACTTTACAGGAAAAGTTAAATAAAACATCTAGGAAAATCAATGAAAATTCAGGGATTGGCATTGAATATACAATCCTAACAAACAATAATCAAATCAGTCTTTGCCTCTTGCATGAAGGAACACATATTGATTTCCCTTAGAAATAGTCTACGTAGGTCAGGCACAGTGGCTCACACCTGCAATCCCAACACTTTGGGAGGCTGAGGTGGGCTGATCACCTGAGGTCAGGAGTTTGAGACCAGCCTGGCCAACATGGTGAAACTCCATTTCTACTAAAATACAAAAATTAGCTGGGCGCAGTGGTGCATGCCTGTAATCTTAGCTATCTTAGCTACTTAGGAGGCTGAGTCAGGAGGATCGCTTGAACTCGGGAGGTAGAGGTTGCAGTAAGCTGAGATTACACTACTGCACTCCAACCTGGGTGACAAAGCAAGACTGTCTCAAAAAAAAAAAAAAAAAAAAGAGAGAGAGAGAGAAATAGTATATGTAAAATCAACTCCTAATTTTCAAACTTATTCATTCTGATAATAAATATTGCTTTACCAAACATAAGACTTTGTAATGCAGCCTGAAAGAAATATACTCGTCATAGAAGAAAGGGCTTAAGGAATAAGAATGTGTTAGTAATTCCGAATATTAACTACTTTCTGAACGATGACCATTTTAGTAAACGTTTAAACAAAATGCTATGTGTGGGTTGGAAGCTCACCTGGAAGACCAGTGGGCCCTTTTCTCCCTGGAGGTCCAGGTAAACCCTTCTCTCCAGGTGGCCCAGGAAATCCATGCGGTCCCTGTGGCCCTGGGAATCCCATTGGTCCTTAAAACAAACAACAACAAAAAAAAGTAAAAATGAAGGCACTGAAATGAGACAAGATAAAAACAATGACAGTTTGATAGACTGAATTCAGAGATTCACTCCAATAAAATGCAGTGCATAACTGGCCTGAGAGTCAAGATTAGCCTCGCTTTCCTCTGTAAGGCTTGGAAGGGTTGCCTCTGAAGGAAACATAGTGATCAGCCAAAAGAACTAAGGACATGGTTCCATGATCAAGACAAGACTAAATAGAATGAAAAGTCCTAAAACCCTGAACTTTCTCTGGAGACAAAGGACTGGAACTGAAAGAGAAATCAGGAATGAGCTTTCAATATCCCGGAACAATGTGGCTCCCCAGCGAGTTCAAACTCCTCTCCTCCTCACTCTCTTAGTTTTAGGCACAGTTCAGTTGCTCATACGTGGTGTTCCTTTGCTTCTCCCGCATCCATGACGTCTTCCTCATTCTTTAGAGTTAAGACCAAGTCTCACTTTCTCAGGGAAGCCTTCCCTGGAATCCCAACTGAAGTTTAGTTGCTTTTTGTTAAGCTCTTCATTCAGAACACTTAACTGGATTTAAATTGACATATCCCTTAGTATGTGTGTCTTTCAAAAAACTATGCGTTTAACAAAAAAATTATTATTATTATTATTATTATTATTATTTGCTCCATTACCCAGGCTGGAGTGCAGTGGCACAATCATTGCTCACTGCAGCCTCCAACTCTTGGGTTCCAGCAATCCTCTCACCTCAGCCTCCTGAGTAGCTGGGACTACAGGCACGCACCATCATGCACAGATAATTTTTTAATTTTTTTGTAGAGAGGGGATCTTGCTGTGTTTCTTAGGCTGGTCTTGAGCTACTGGCCTCCAAGGATCCTCACACCTTGGCCTCCCAAAGTGTTCGGAATACAGACGTGAGCCACTGAGTCAGGCTGAAACTCTGTCCTTTTAAGATTAGAAACTCTGCTTAAATTCATTCACCGCTATATTCCTGCAGGTGCCTAATAGATATTTCTCACTGTGTAAGTCATAAAAGGTAAACTGAGGAAACTCACTCTCTTTATAATAAAGCCCTGTTTGGCCCTTATATTCTCTAGACTGGGAGTCAAGAAGCATGATTAGTGATTCTACCAATATTTCTAACTCCCTGTGTATTCTTGCATAGATCACTGGTATTTATATGGCATGCTATTTCCTCAGTCCTGCATTTTATGTCCAGGTAGAGATTTATTCCCTAGAGCAGACAAGGAGGAAGAGTGTTAGCCAGCCCCTTCTTCCATCCCCTTAGTGACTAGAGTGTTAACATGTCAGTCCAGTTCTGAAGTTTAATAATTGGAAGCCCACTTACCTGTAGATATGAGCCACATTCTCTAAAATTGACATAATTGCTAATATAGATGAACAGGCTTGCTCCATACTGTTTTACAGGGTGTGCACTGCACAGTTTCACAGATGCCTTTTGCACTGTGGTCATGGCAGCCTCACAGTGAGTTTGATCTACGACCTAATCTTTTGCCTTATTTCACAATTGGTTCAGAAATCAGGCCAGATGCTAGTTATTGGGTTCCTTTTCCAAATTTCAACTGTTGCTTTTCTGATATCCAGCTTCCTTATTTATGAAACAGAGGAGTTAAAATGGATACTCATTAGTCATCTTTTTTCAACAAAAAAAAACTTCTTCGAACCTAAGAATTCTCTGAAATTCTGGCCACCAAAAACTGATGTTCCAAATATCAGCGGTGGATAACAATTAATTAAAATACATATTTTAACCTTAAATAGTGGGGAAATTTGGCCCTTAGTGGGGAAATTCGGTGACTGGGGATCTTTGCATGAGTATGAAAAAGCAAAGTCAGCAGTCTAAAACTGAGCTGTCCAGTACAGAAGCTACTAACCACACACAACTAGTTAGCACTTGAAATGTGGCCAGTCCAACCTTAGCTATGCTGTCAGTGTAGAACACACATGGGATTTCAAAGGCAGGAGGAAGGCGTGGCTTATTTGCAAGAGGAACTAAGTTTGCACAATCAGCTGAATTATCTCACTGATAAATGTATATTAATCATATGTTAAAATGATTAAATACATATTTAATATTTAAATACGTAAAATATTTAAATATATTATGTTAAATAAAGTATGAAAGTTGTCATCACTTGTTTTTACTTGTTAAAATGTGACTACTACATTTTTAAATTGCACATGTGGCTGGCATTACATTTCTACTGTTCAGTCCTAACCTGGAAGATTATCAAGAGTATTATTAGCGGCTAAAGATGAACGTGTGTTTCTTCCTTTTACTTGTCCAAACTTGTCCTTTTACTTGTCCAATCCTGAAGTTTCACCCAAACTTCAGGATTCTTTGGGGAAATAAGGTCATTTTGGAAAGTAGTCATTGTGCATAGGAAATAGGAATGATGGTGCAGGACCCCAGGCCCTCAAGAGCAAGATAACCAAGGTGTTCACACATGACTGAAGGGAACGACATTCACACCTTTCTGGCCATCTTTTCCATCACATCCTGGAAAGCCTTTGTATCCTGGAGGGCCTGGTGGGCCGGGGGGACCTGGTGGCCCTGGTAAGCCGCAGTCACCTGGCTCCCCTCTTAGAAGGGCAACACTCCCAGGGGGGCCTGGAGGCCCAGGTGCTCCTGACCAAAGAGAGAGAGAAAAAAAACTTCTTTTATTTAAAGACAAATGTGTATACTGGCTGCTTGACAGCTTCTTAAGAAAAACAATTTAATGATTTGCAAGCTAGGAATAAAGAGAATTAGGAGAATAAGAAAGTCAATGATATCATCAGAAATAAAACAGAATGGATCACAACACCAAGTTGAGAAATGGTGTAGATGATAGGTTGGCAACTGTTAGACAAAGTAAACCCAAGCAAAACCTTCCTTCCCTTCAGAGTCATTCCTGTTGAAAATATCATTTTGGGGTTTTGTTTATATTGCCATCTTACTGCTCTAATAAGATGGATGGATGGATAGATGGATAGATGGTTGGATGGATAGATGGGATAGATAGATGGATGAATGAATGGATAGATGAATAGAGTACCAAACAGGCAGATGAATGGATAGAGGGATGGGTGGATGGATGAATGGATGGATGGATGGATGGATGGATGGTTTGATGCATAGGTAGACAGACAGTTGGATGGATAGATAAGATAGATGAATGCATGGATGAATGAATGGATAGATGAATAGAGTACAAAACAGATAAATGAATGGATAGATGGGTGGGTGTGTGGGTGGATGGATCAATGGATGGATATATTGATGGACAGATAGACATTTGAGGAAATACGTCTAGTGGGAAAGAAATGTTCACTCAATTAAATTTGTAATCTTAATGGAAAACAAGTTTCAGCAAATAGGAATAAATTGACCCCAATTATATTCCTGCTTAGCTTCTATACTTCTTAGCACACTTTTGAGAGCTTTATTTGTTTTAGTGTGCAATCTCTAAAATCCTAAAGATTCAAATATGATGGGCATGTGTCTTTATAAAAGAGTTCTAAGAGCTTGAATGAATGCAATTGTCTGCATTTAGCAAGAGATCACACAGGGCCACATTCTTCTCCCAACTCCCAACCCATCTCTAGTCTAACCTATTTGGCCAGCTTAGCAATGACTTCCAACACCTTTCCTTGCCAAAGTTTGTCCTTGTGAAGTGATGAAAGAAAAAATATGTATGGTCAGCAGCACATGAAGAGACTTTCTGGTGTGCAACAGGCCTGTGTCCTCTCACTCTGGGCTACTGGCTTATGCAACATGGTTTATGTCACAGTTTATGTGACAGTGTTTATGTCACAGTGTTTTATGTGACAGTTGCTAGAGACCAACAAGGAGGGAGCAATTCCCACTTGCTACCCGCTTCTGAAGACTTTTGGTCAGCACCAAGCTGGTGATAGGACATGCTTGTCAGTCTCTACCCTGAAGAGGCAAGGGCCTAACAGAGCTGAAACAGAAGCATGAGAGGGCCAAGTCCTGGTCCTGGATATGGTCCTGAGAGCCACCACTACCCACAGCCCCACCCCAACTGTGTACCACTTGTCCACCTGCCAAACTAACGGGGAGCCTGCTTCAGTGCTTCTATTCTGCCGCTCTCTGGTCCCACATTCCTCCAGAGCTGGCAGCATCTAACTGAGGAAGCACCGCCATCCTTTGTCATGAATCTCTGTACCTCTTGAGCCATCAGGACCAGGAGGTCCCTGATCTCCAGGTGGGCCCGGGTTAGGAACATCCTTAGGAGGTCTTCCTGTAGCACCTGCAGGACCAGGTGGCCCTGATCTCCCTAAGAAGAGACATGTTCACATGTTAGCCTCATTGCATTTGGAAGGTTGTGGTTTAGTTATTGAAAGAAGGGCAAAGCATGCTGCAGCTTACCCGGGGGCCCTGGAGGACCTTTTTCTCCACAAGGACCTGGAGGAGAGATTCCAGGGCTCCCAGGGTCTCCTCTCACCCCTTTTAGCCCAGGTATTCCCACTGGACCAGGTGGGCCCACATCACGCAAACCTTAATGGGGAAAACACAATTAATAATATATCTTCTCTTTGCTCGTCCCAGTTATAGTGCCTGGAAAGGAATCACTTCCCAATAGCAGCAGACAAGTGACTGATTCTTCAGACACCAACCACTGGTTGCAATGGTGGTCCAAATGACTGTACCATTTCTCTCTCAGGAACCATCACACTGGTCAGCCATACGTTTTATTTCTTTCATATTTGTTTTCCAGATTTAAACAACAACAACTTAGAGACAATACCAGCATTCCCACCTCTACAATGGATAGAGTAAAAACAAATGAGATACAATAAGTAATTAAGAATAAGTTGCTTGAAATTTGAGGTAGAAACTGGCATAATTAGAACTATTGTGGAATTTCACACTGGGAAGGAAGGACATTAGTGTTTTCTTGGAAGGCACACATATTTAATCTGACTATTTGGAGCAGTTACTAAATGAATCTTACGTAACTATATCACAGAATCTTCCAATCTATAGATTTCACCTCTCTCCAACAATATATTAAAACCTAACAGCATAATTTCTGTCCCCCAGGGTCATTCAAATTTGCACATTAGGTCCCAGCTACTTTGATCATAAGTGGTTTTTCTGAGAAAGTAACACAAGAAATATGCATTATATTAATAGAACAAGGTAAAATGCACTTGCTAAAGATTAACCATTTTATGGTATAAAAATAACAGCAAATTGTAGAGGTAATTTGTTTTAGCTGTGGCCATAAAAGAATGCTATAAGTACTAATTCGACCCACGTGGTCAAACATGGCATTACTATACTTAAAACAATACAAAAATTCTAAAATCCCCAACTGTTTACTTGTTAGGATAACATTTTGAAATCTGGCTCCATTAAAGCAATTGTTCAGAGTACTTTTAGTAGACAGAAAATTCCAAGCAATGTCGACATTCCTTCTTAAATAGGGTTTTCTCAGATGTCATTTTCGAATGCCATTTTCGGCAGTAAAAATAGTTCCAATCGTATGTCTCTAACCTAAGCCAGTTTTTGTAGTTTTGCCTGCAAATCTCATGAAGTTCAGAAACACCAGGGAAGGGTACCACTTTCTCTCATGAACCGTTGATTGAAATCCAGTGCGTTACGAATGATGAGGGGCTTACCTGAAGCACCTTTGGTTCCTTTCTGACCCTTCAATCCATGCAAGCCGTTGAGGCCAGGTGATCCGGAGGGACCTGAAACACACACAGGCCTGTGATCTAAAGAAGTGGCCAGCCACCGGTACTCAATCTAGCTACGACCACAGGCACTGCCCAGCAGACGGCCCTCAGAGTCTGGACTTCATCATCAGGGTGGAAACCCAGGCCCAGAACTATCTGACACATTCATCCGATAAAGATTTTCTGCCAAGACAGCTTAACGTAAACATTTCTTTGGTTTTAAACTACTGCTGTTCGTTTCTGATCCTATCATGACCAGATACGGTCTAGAATTACCGAACCTTGGCGTAGTAAGTGATCTTTGCTTTTATGAAAATAAAATCCCCCTAAATAGATAGGGAAAAAGATTGGATGGGAGCAAATCCAGGCCTCCCACCTCCCAGACTTGGGGTCACTGCACCCTCCCAGGGGCTGCAGGCTCTGGTTTCGTCAGGATCTAGTCATGGAGAAATGCATTCAGACAGAGGACACGTGGAGCTGTGGCGTGCTGGTGAAAGCTTGCCCTGCGATGCTCAGGCCTGCGTGGCGAGTACGGCTGCAGCTATTGCTTTGCAGACACTTCTTTCAGAACCATTCTGATGTCTTTGTGCAGAAGCTAAGTTGATTTTGCGATGATCACTGAAAAGTCCCATCTCTGCAAAAAGACACTACCTCACTGATGCCTGTGCCTTCTCTCAGAACCTTCTGTTTAGTTCTCTAAAGAGCCGTCCGCCAGCCTGGTTTGACTGAAACTGTCACTAAACGCTTCCAGTGGAAAGTCTGTCTTTTCGTCAATGTGCTGAACTTGTGTGAATGAGAGCCTTTTCAAATGACACCTCTTAACGGCCCTTGGTAAAGTTGGAGGGGGAGGGGGAGGGAAGAAAGCAGGGAAGGAATATTTATCAAGCATCTTCTGCGCACTGAGCCCTCTGCTGGGTGCCTTCTCACAAGGCCTGTCCCACTAATGGGTATGAGCACTGACCCTTCTCCCCAGCTTCTGGCCAAGCCTGGGAAACCTCCTTTCTCATCGGTAGATCTTCCACCCGGTGAGCCTCTCGGTGCACAGCCAGCCTGTTTGCTTAGTTTAGGGTCACATCTCTCAAACTTGGGATAAAAATACCATCAGCTTATATGGTTGAACACAGAAGGTGCCCCTCACCCACCCCAATAATATAGGACTCCCCTGATGCTTGATGTGCATTCCACACTGTGCAACAAACATGTCTTTGGGTGACTGTCTCCCCTGCTCAGGGATAAATCAAAGTTCAAGACTAGCTCCTATTACTCTTTCTATCCCCATACTTAGCATGGATGTGCTCAATATTGAATACCTTGTAGTGTTCAATAAATGTATGTTGAGTGAGTCAATGAGTGAATGAGAAAATACAGAACAAGGTGGATGAGGGAGAAAGATATAAAAAGGAGCAGGCTACAATTTCTATTTGTATGTCATATCTTCTTTAATAGATTTATAGGACAAATAGAATTTATAGAAGTTAGAGGTATCCGTTTGCATATAAATAATTCAAGTGCTATTTGTTAGCTACTCATTTTACGCAAGTCCTCTATGCATTCTTATTAGAAGATGGCACAGTTAGTTGGTTCCATTCTATTTAAAATCAGTACTTGAAACAGTCATTATTCCTTTCTTTAACATCTAAACTGTAGGTTGGTTCAAATGAGCCGTACTCTCTTGCACCAAAAAAAAAAAAAAAAAAAAAAAAGGAATGAATTTTTATTTTCCCTAAATATCTTATACCTAAACACTTTTTACAGTTCTGGCTTATTCTCCCATCTTCTTTCCTATTTTATGAGCCAGCATTTCAAGTTTGCACCAAAAGAACACACAGACCCTCTCCATCTGCCAAATCTGGATATTTATTGCAATCTATCTGAAATGATGATAAATTTTCAGGGGACCACTTCACTGTTTCCACATATTTTGATCTCCAGCTTTAGTCACCAAGATTGATGGCTTGGGGACTTGGCTGGGGTGGAATGTCCCTGCTATTTTCTGCCAGCTCTCCATTGTCACATCAACACATCCAGATCCTGGGTTGTCACGGTCCCAGCCTCTCACCATTGTTGAACTGGCCGACCCTTATCTGACCCAATGTTATCGTTCTAAACTGAATGCAGCTACATCTGAGTAGGGTTGTAAGGGTAATTTTTCCTTTTTACTGAAAGCTTTTTATCAATCCCATCTCTAAATCAGAAAGTTGTTCATGCATGAAATATATACAGTGCAGATGAGAGGCAATTAGGCTAACAAAGCACATTTCTGGGTAATGAGGAATTTTTATTCACCTCTCTGGTCGTCCTCCTGCTAAACAACCATCATTTAAGGCTGCAGCACACTGCACTTTCAGGCGGGTGCTCTTTCTCTAGTCAGTGAATCTAATCTCCAATCCAGCCAGAATTGCAGCTCCCATCTTTGTTAACCAGCAGGCTCTTTATGACTAGATTCCCACTTTCAGGCTATATTTTGTTCTAAAGCCTGAAAACATTTCTCTATCCCCACCCCAGGAGCCTTTATATGGGTTCAAACTTTTAATAGGGTGTGCAGTGTGTTCCTGTTTGCCTAGGACTTTTTCCTGGTTTCAGCACTAAAATTTCTACACCCTGAAATACCCACTTAGGCCCTGGCAAAACAGGACAGCTGGTCATCTTAACTTTAAAGCTGAAGGGTAGAAAGACCTTTGTGACTATAAGTGATGGTTGAAAAACCTGGAAGATTCTTATCAACAAAGATTCTGAAATAAGATTTAAATTTTTTTTATAACAGCAAGTTCGTGAGTGCCTACTAAGGGTGTAAGATATAATTCCCTAATGCACAGGGAGTCTGCCCCAAATGTACCTCCTGGCAGGTGCTGTCAAGACAAGGCAGAACAAGAAAGAAGCATTTCCTGACTTGACAGAAGAAACAGGCAATTATATCCAGTGAGGTAAATGCCATGGGGGCAGGGCAGGAGGGGAGTCATCTAGTAAAACAAGGGGGGAGAACATTGCCATAATTTTCCTAGCTCTAAAAGGCATGACATGTCTTTTCTGAGGAAAGCCATTTGCCGATTCTTTTTTCTTATGAAACATTTTACTTGCTACCAACCAAAATATCCAATCCACATTATTTCCAGCTCTTGTCATGCTACAGATAGTTTTCTTTAGGTTTCCATTATTTCAATCTTATATTACTTTCCAGGTAGGAATTGGGTATTTTCCTTTTAGAGTGCATATGTACTTAAAATTTTAAGTCTAGAAATCAAGCCCTTATTATTATTATATTTTAAGTTCTGGGATACATGTGCAGAACGTGCAGGTTTGTTACATAGGTATATATGGGCCATGGTGGTTTTCTGTACCCATCAACCCATCGTCTACATTAGGTATTTCTCCTAATGCTATCCCTCTCCTAGCCCCCACCCCCCAACAGACTCCAGTGTGTGATGTTCCCCTCCTTGTGTCCATGTGTTCTCACTGTTCAACACCCAATTATGAGTGAGAACATGCAGTGTTTGGTTTTCTGTTCCCGTGTTAGTTTGCTGAGCATGATGGTTTCCACCTTCATCCATCTCCCTGCAAAGGACATAAATTCATCCTTTTTATGGCTGCATAGTATTCCATGGTGTATATGTGCCACAATTTCTTTATTCCATCTGTCATTGATGGGCTTTTTGGTTGGTTCCAAGTCTTTGCTACTGTGAACGGTGATGCAATATACATATGTGTACATGTGTCTTTATAGTAGAATGATGTATAATCCTTTGGGTATATACCCAGTAATGGGATTGCTGGGTCAAATGGTATTTCTGGTTCTAGATCTTTGAAGAATCGCCACACTGTCTTCCACAATGGTTGAACTAATTTATACTCCCACTAACAGTGTAAAAGCATTCCTATCTCATTGTGGTTTTGATTTGCATTTCTCTAATGACCAGTGATGATGAGCTTTTTTTTTCATATGTTTGTTGGCACATAAATGCCTTCTTTTGAGAAATATCTGTTCATATTCTTTGCCCACTTTTTGATGGGGTTGTTCTTTTTCTTGCAAATTTATTTAAGTTTCTTGTAGATTCTGGATATTAGCCCTTTGTCAGATGGACAGATTGCAAAAATTTTCTCCCATCCTGTAGGTTACCTGTTCACTATGATGATGGTTTCTTTTGCTATGCAGAAGCTCTTTAGTTTAATTAGATCCCATTTGTCAATTTTGGCTTTTGTTGCCATTGCTTCTGGTGTTTTAGTCATGAAATCTTTGCCCATGCCTTTGTCCTAAATGTTTTTTTTTAATATTAACAAGCAGTTTATTTTGCAGAGTCCCCAAAATGTATGAAATGCTCTCATTTGATTATGTAATCTTCGTGGAAATTTACTGCAGTTGCATTAATAATATGTTTTCATTTTTTATTATGAGGTTGATATTTGTGTATCAGGTGTGAGCTTTTCCATGTTCTCTAAATACTTTAACACATTCTTTTCATTCTCTGTAATTCAGACAACAGAAAGTGTACATCGCTACCCAGGGGCCCTTGGCAGAGACCACCAAAGACTTCTGGCAGATGCTCTGGGAACACAATTCCACCATCGTTGTGATGCTCACCAAGCTGTGTGAAATGGGCAGAGTAAGTGTGTGGCCTCCAGAAGACATTTTCTCAGCATCTGAGCCTCTAGGGGGTATGGTTTTAGGTCTTACATTTTTTTGGGGGGGGTATGGTTTTAGGTCTTACATTTAAGTCTTTAACCCATCTTGAGTTAATTTGTGTATAAGGTGTAAGAAAGGGGCCCAGTTTCAGTTTTCTACATATGGCTCGCCAGTTTTCCTGGCACCATTTATTAAAAAGGGAATCCTTTCCCCATTGTTTATTTTGATCAGATGGTTGTAGATGTGTGGCATACCTTCTGAGTCTTCTGTTCAGTTGTGTTGCCTATATATATGTTTTGGTATCAGTACCATGCTGTTTTGGTTACTGCAGCCTTGTAGTATAGTTTGAAGTCAGGTAGCATGATGCCTTCAGCTTTGTTCTTTTTGCTTAGGATTGTCTTTACTATAAGGGCTCTTTTTTGGTTCCATATGAAATTTAAAGTAATTTTTCTAATTTTGTGAAGAAATTCAATGGGAGCTGCAATCAAGCCATTTTTAGCATATGTTTAAGTTAAAGTTTAAATCTTATTGAACACAAGCAGGACTCAAAATCCATATGGCCTGTTCTAGCAGAGCAACTCTTCAAAATAAATGGCTTCTCCCCACGAAATCACACCACGTAACACCTACCACACGACAACTTCTGGAAAATTGGAATTTTTTCAAAGCTATCTGATGTGTAAATAAGGCAAAATGTGGGAAAATCATATTTGAATGTTCCAAACAATAAAAGGAATAATCCCAAAAGAAGGGTTTTCCAACTCAGTACCTTCTGAAAGGAGGTACTTTTTATTTTACCAAGATGTCGTATATGTATGAGTCAATGAGTGAAGGCAGGTGGAAGGAGAAGGGAAAGATGAAGGAATAGAGGAAACTTGGTTAGAGGACACTACCAAGTAAGCTGGAACCATCAGCTGTTGGTTCAGGTAAGGATTGCAACCTCATGGCTACCAGCTCAGTTATTCATTCTCCTGTTTGTCCATTCATTCATGCCACCAACCAATATACTTACTGGGTTTTGACTGGGTCCCAAGGATATATGAAAGGTCCTTGCTTATTTAAAAAATCATACTCTATTTGAGGAGAAAAACCTCCAAACAAATGTGATACAACATAAGTGTTATGGTAAAGGTATGCCCAAAAATACCCATAGAAAAATGTATATTTTCTTTTCTTTTCTTTTGAGATGGAGTTTCGCTCTCTTGCCCAGGCTGGAGTGCACTGGCACAATGTTGGCTCACTGCAACCTCCACCTCCTGGGTCCAAGTGATTCTCCTGCCTCAGACTCCCAAGTAGTTGGGATTACAGGCATGCACAACTACATGGCTAATTTATGTATTTTTAGTAAAGATGGGGTTTCACCATGTTGGCCAGGCTGGTCTCGAACTACTGACCTCAAGTGATCTGCCCACATCAGCTTCCCAAAATGCTGGGATTATAGGTGTGAGCCACCACACCCAGCCAAAAAAGTACTTTTTCTGAAGTGGATGAAATGGACTGAAGAGGGATGAATACAATGGATGAATGGGAGGGAATAAAGATTGGTTAATGACATGCATTTTATATTATCTTATTTTATGTTATATTATAACCAGATTTTTATAACTAGTCCAGTATTGCCTTTACAGATCAAGAAATTCAACCCAGAAAAAATTATTCTTGATCGAACAAAGATGATGAACACTAATTACTCTATCTCGGTAGCACCTTATTACTTTCTCTTTCTTCCTCTTATCATGATCAGTAAACATATATTCATTTCCACATATATTATTAACGTCTTTCTCTCCTGCCATACTGTGAGCTCCATGAGGGCAGGAAGCAGGTCTATTTTCTTCAAAACTGTTCACCTAGCATCTAGCACAGAATCTAGGACATAGTAAGAGCTTAGCCATATGTGAAGAGAATACATGAATCACATATTCATGTATTCATTGGCTAAATTCCTTCAGAAATAAGATGGCAGCAGCTGGTTGCTCACATCCTAGCACTTTGAGAGGCCAAGAGAGGTGAATCATTTGAGATCAGGAGTTTGAGAACAGCCTAGCCATGTTTGAGACATGGTGAAACCCTCTCTCCACTAAAAAATACAAAAATTAGCCAAGTGTGGTGGGGGTGCCTGTAATCCCAGCTACTCAGGAGGCTGAGGCAGGAGAATCATTTGAACCAGGGAGATGGAGGTTGCAGTGAGCTGAGATCGTGCCACTGTACTCCAGCCTGGGTGACAGAGCAAGACACCATCTAAGAAAAAAAAAAAAAAAAAGGAAAGGAAAGGGAAGGAAAAAGGGAAGGGAAGGGGAAAGGGAAGGGGAGGGAAGGGAGAGGAGAAGAGAGAGACAGGAAGGGAGGAAGGGAGCAAGGAAGGGAGGGAGGGAAGAGAAGAAGGTAGCACCACCATCTCCCTGGTAGAAGGCACGTCAGCTGGCTGGATGGGCACCACCTATAGCCCTGGCTAAGGAAGAGTAGGGAAGATGCTAATGGCACCTACGGAAAAGAGTGGCATGATCAAGAGCAGGGTCACTCACTGGTACAGGAAAAGACACCTTCAATTTGCCCTCATTGACCTGTATCCTTCTGATAAGATGGGCTCCCTTTTGACTTACCTTTTATTCCCGGAGGACCTGGTATCCCTGGATCCCCCTGGAGGCCTCTTAGCCCAGGGTCTCCCATTTCTCCCGGCTGTCCCCTCAGTCCAGGAATCCCCTGATCACCTGAGGATGACAGAGAAGTTTGGCAGACGCCCAGATCCAGATAATAAATGCATTACATTCACTGGGAAAGTCATCTATGTTCTTAATATATGGATAACCGTGAACATCATCTCATTACTTTTTTTCCTATACAATCTTAACTCTATGGAGTAAAGATTTTAATATAAACAAAATGCCCATAATTTTGAAAACAAAATGCCCATAATCCCAACACCTTAACACAATTGTTCATATGTACATACATGTACAGATAATACTCACAGAGTTAAGATATATAATTTAAAATACATTTAAATTAGGGAGGAGGAAATACAGTTCCAAATGAATGAATGAAGTTGCCAATTATAGTTTTAAACTTTTCCTTTTTTTTTTCTGACTTGGCAGAAAAGGTATCCATTAAAATACTGTGCTGTAAGTGTGACATCTGCCTTAGGTCTAAAGAAGAAAAAAAAATCCAGCATCCTCAATGGCAGGGGAAATGCAAAGGGCTAGAAAGGAGCTGTAATCTTGGCCAGACACAGTAGCTCATGCCTGTAATCCTGGCTCTTTGGGAGGCTGAGACAATCTCCTTGAAGCCAGGAGTTCTAGGCTACAGTGAGCTACAATTGTCCCACCATACTCCAGCCTGGTTAATAGAGTGAGACCCTCTCGTTCTAAAAAAATAAAAATTAAAACGAAAGGAGTTGCTATCTGTCAGACCACTGCTTTGTGTCTGGGGCCATGCTAGGCACTTTACAGGTGCTGTCTTAGTCTACTCCAAGTCACTCAGTGAAACCCACTACCTTATAGGTGAGGCATAGCTGAGTTTGAGTGACCTAACCAAAGTCATCGGTCTGGGAAAGAGTAGGGCCATATCTGAATTTAGGTCTAGTTAAAGACTGGCTGTTTCTGAAACACTCTGAGACACAAGAGCGCTCAGGAAGTCTCCAGATTTCCTTTCAAGGTACCTGGGCACCCTGGTGATCCAGAGGAGCCAGGTGGTCCTGGCCTTCCAGGTGATCCTCTGGGCCCTTGAATGCCAGGCAAGCCGGGTTCTCCGGGTGCTCCAAAATGCCCTAAAGAAGGAAAGATCAAATATCTGAGTTGCTGTTTGAGACAATGAATTTATAAAATCGCCAACTTCAGCCCACCCTCTTGTTTTCTATCCTGACTTTTTAATTTTTAAATAGTTTCTATTGGAAATGAAAATAACATTAAGGAAAAACTGATAACAAAATGCCCATAAACCCACACCTTAACACGATTCTCCATATGTATATACACGTACAGATAATAAACGCAGATTTTTTTAAAATTAGTGTTGTATCATAAGTAATTTTCCAAGTTTATGATAGTTTCCCTAATTATCATTTTTAAGTGAATGGCCGATAGCTTTTTAAGTCAATCTTAAATAAATTAACTAATCAAATTTTCTTCTACTATTGACCATATAAGTTATCTCTAGTGCTTGTCTGTTATTCATAATGCTCTTTGTACACCTCTCGTCATTTTTTTTTCTGCTATTAAATTATTTCCTTAAAAAATTCCTAAGAGTAGAATTTCTGGATAAACAGCATGATATTTTGGTATTTTCAAATGAATTTTAAATGGTGAAGTATTTTAAAGTATATTATATCGTAGTGTAATTCCATCCCTAAATAATTCAGGAGGTAAGATGTCTGAAAACCAAGAACATTTTTCTACATTGCCAAAATAACATTTTCACAGCCAAGAAAATTAATAGCAATTAATACCATCTAATGCTCATCCCATACTTGAATTCTCCCAGTTCTCCCCTTAATGCCCTTCACAGCTGGTTTGTACACACCACATTCTGTCCCAGAACCACCCACAATATTTCATGGATAGGTCCCTTCAATTTTTACATATTTAAAACAGTCCTTTTCTCATGACAGTGACTTGCTGCAGAGCACAACTCAGTTCTTCTCTAGTTTTCCAGAACAGACCATTCAACATTTGGTTCTTGGTACAGGTTGTCAGTAGTTTGGAGTAAGTGCTGCACGGACTCCAACCACCATATGGAACCTATGCACAGCTCCAAGAGCATGCCGTGTTCTTACTGGGGACATTTTAGTTGGCTTCTTTTCCTGCTAATTTATTAAGGATAAAATGATATTTCAGACACATGAAATTACATTTCTTTGATTGCTAAAGAGGATGGCTATTTCTCCATGTGCTTATTTACAATGTATGAGTTTAATGCATGTTTATAGAATAAACCAGTAGTGTGTGCTGAAAATCACTGGTTGAATTTGCAAATAAAATATGTCTCTGTATTTACAAACCATGGTGGGGGCGCTGTAGTCATCACTTATTATAACACACAGGAAACAAGTTTTGTTAGTCTACACCTGTTCACTAATCAAATTTAATATCTGTTAGTCTCACTATGTGTTATCTTATTTATCCTGAAAGCATTCCTACAGTAAAGGTAAGGCAGAATTCTCCTCTACAAGTGATAACACTGAAGTACTTTTTAAAAAAGTGTCTCCTGAATTTTGTAGGGTTGTGTTAAGAACAGAACTTCTGAGTTAATTTGCACTGTATTTTCTCTCTAAATAGAGTGTAGAGTGGGTAGGACTGAAGCCAGTACAATCACATGTCATCCCAAGACCAGCTGCAGATCCATGCCTTCTCGCAATGCTCATTCAAATTCAGTGCAGCTTTCTCCAGTCAACGGAAATAGTATATTAAGTATACTCCATGCTGGTGAACAACATGTAATATAATTTAACATTTCTAAGCTGAGGCCATGGCATATGGGAAAGGGGCCAATTTAAATGGTGGTAACCACAGGAGACCAGGCCAATTCAGCCAAGGCAAATTTTCTGAAAGAGTCAGCCTAAGTGTGAAATCACTCGAGTTTATGATTTTTAACTTAAAGTACTAGGTAACATCACAGGCCCCCATTTTGGACTACTCTGACCTTATAAAATCTTATTATCTTCATGATTTGCTGATTGATGATGATGAGGAGGATCATTGCACTTTACATTTGTATAGTCATTTTCAGTTTCAATTTATTTCCTTTGCTCCTCAGGATAATCCTTCAATATGCATAAGGCCTGTTTATAGGTGAGGGAACTACACTCAGAAAAGATACTCAGCTTACCCAAGACCACAGACGAAGTAATATTGGAGGTTGACTTTGAGCCATTGATTTTTCCCTTCTGAGGCTTCTTGTTTTGATATTTGTCATGGACTCCCATAATCTTGACCTCAAAACTATTTTCCTCATCAAATGTACACTTCAGTTACACAGTGCAGTTAACATATTATGCTACCTTGGCTGGGCAAGGCGGCTCACACCTATAATCCCAGCACTTTGGGAGACCGAAGCAGGCAGATCACTTGAGGCCAGGAGTTTGAGACCAGCCTGGCCAACACGGCAAAACTCTGTCTCTACCAAAATATAAAAATTAGCTGAGTATGGTGGCACACACCTGTAGTCCCAGCTACTTGGGATGGTAATGTAGGAGAATTGCTTGAACCCAGAAGATGGAGGTTGCAGTGAACAAGATTGTGCCACTGCATTCCAGTCTGGGCAACAGGGTAAGACTCCATCTCAAAAATTTAAAAATTATACTGTCTAAATATATCTGTCCATGTCAGAGGTAAAAAACCCATAGGAAAGAGTGGGAAGAAGATGAGAAAGGTACCTTTTGCCACTGTACTAACTTGTTTATGTTAGACTTCCATTTTAGTGATCTTATGGTATAAAAACAAAGAAAATCACATTTCTCATAATAGTTTTGCTCAGAAAATGTCTAATATTCTTTCAGCTATATGAAATGAAACATGACTATTGCCAGAGAGAATTTTAAGATAATGCACAAAATTACTAACACTAGGTGTTTTAATTTACAAGGGACCCATCTAAACACAAACCTGGTTTCTAACCTGACCACTGTTGGCTGAATCTCCTGGGGCATAACTTATTTAAGCAGGCATCTGTGGAAGGACATTTGTTCCGTCCAAACAATGGATATTCCTGGGCATCCATCTTTGTATACTTGTCTGACTATTGACTCCAGATAAATTCCTAGGAGTAGAATTCCTAAGTCAAGGGATATGCATATTTTGAATATTGATGCATTTCTATAGGGCCCAGAAAGGGAGTATCAATTAATATCCCCAACTTTTTCTGAAACATAAACATAAAGGAGTGCAAACCAACACAGCATTCTGTCCTAAGGCTGCTTTCCCCTCTGGGGGTCCTGTTCTATTGGCTTGCACTCCAGTGATTTCCCTTTCCCTGTAAAGCATAGAACTGCGCATAGCACTGGCACCCGCCTTCTGCTGTGAATCATCCAATGTAGCCAGTGGTGGCCTCAACTGTCACAAGAACTCAATGGTGCATCACAATCCATTCTGAAGAATTCCATGTTAATTGTTATTGAGAAACAAAATGTTGTTTTAAATGACTTAGATTTCTTGTTGGTGATGAGGTTTATGTTTGCTTGATTTGGTGTGATTTTTAGTAAATTAAAATAGGTTCAGTGATAGCTCAACAATGGCGCACCTCACTTACACGGGCACGTGCTTTCCTCTGTAGAAGGAAAGAGATGGAATGACAACCTGCAGCTGTAGTCAGTGTGAGTGGTTATTGCAAACGCATCATTTTAAATGAAGGAGATTGCAAAGCAGTCTAGATTTTAATTGTTTGCAATATTCATTTTTGAGTTTGCCAAAATATGGGCACACCTGGGGAGTTTATTGTTGTGTCAACATTGTCGGTCACATGAGCCATGATGGAAAAATGATCAAGAATCCCTAGTGCATAATCCTGGTGTTCTTCTAGGCCAGAAATGCTATAGAAGTGTTTGTACGTAATTTGTTTTATCTGTACCTTATTGCCCAAAGGGGGAAGAAATATTGATACAATTATTGCCAGCTACAAGTAATTGTTCCGTTTCTCAAACTAAACTATTTCTTTTTGTTTTAGTAAGAAAAATATGCAGCTATACCTGGACATCCAGGGCTGCCCAGCTCACCCTTTGGACCAGGTGGACCAAAGTGACTGGCAGGGTCACCTGTATTTCCTGAAAGGGATAAAACACATGTGACATTATTTCAGACAATTTAATTTGGTCTCATACAAGTGACAATAACTTTTACGGTATTTGTCTGCAAAGCCTATCTTCAGATATTTTAGGAGAGTATTTCTGAATACTTTTTTCCTAAACAAGAACAAATATAAATATAGATGCAAGATGCAATGTAAATCACACACACACACACACACACACACACACACACACACACACAGTTTTAGAGTTCATCACAAGTATAAGGATCTCCAGGTCTTAATAACTTTGAGTTTTTAAGTCCTGAAAAAATTTTCAAATTTAGGTTTTTATTTAAGAAATTGTTCAGCATTGAGTGACTATACCCTTAGTCAAAAGAGTGACCAAAATCATCACTGTTCTGGCTGCTGCAATCATATTTCAAGCTCTCTTATAAGGCAGTTCAACTCAGTGCCCTTGCAAAAAGAAAATCACAAAGGCATACTGCATGGATGACAAGAGACAGCACATTCAGAAGCCACTGTAGGCCATGACTCCCACAGTCCCACGAAGCTACTGGACACAGCCCCATAATGCTTCCAGACATAAGGATCTACATTATGGTTGGGAGCCAGTTTGAAGTGGAGGACTCAAAACGGAGTGCGAGGAAAAGCAAGAAAATCAATGGGGTTTCAAGAGAATTAGAGAGCGAAATTAGGTGTATCTTACAGTAACTGCGCATTTATACCCATTTCTAAAGTGGTCCCACCAGCACCTTGTGGAAGCCCTTCTCCTATCTGACCCTACTCATAGTCGTGGCCAATTGCTTGAGGGGTGGGACTCTGACCCATTCCAGGTCAACCAAGTCTCTCCTTGAGAAGATGGAAGAAGAAAGTGAGAAGCCTTTCTCCTATCTGACCCTACTCATAGTCATGGCCAATTGCTTGAGGGGTGGGACTCTGACCCATTCCAGGTCAACCAAGTCTCTCCTTGAGAAGATAGAAGAAGAAAGTGAGAGTTTGAAGTCTTTGGCTATTGGGACAGAAAGGATTATCATGAGTTGCCCTGATGTAGAACATGTTGGAGTACACCCCAACATATCCAGAAAATCCAGAAAAGATACTGCATAGAGAGAGATGAAGCCAGTTGGTAGACAGATAAGTAAAAATTAGACCATGGGGAAAGGTGAGAAGCCATGGGTTGCCTAAGGGCTAAGTCGCTTTAGCCTTGGCAGAACTGTCTCCTATCTGTGGGATCCATGAGACATCTTTGACTCCAGGTGCCTTGAGTGCATTTCAATTTCTTGTAAGCATGGCCCAATACAAGCATGAAGGAAGTGAGAAGAGGTAAGCTTTTACTGCGAAAGAAAGGTAAAGAGATTACAATAAATGTATAGTTTAGCAGAAAAGAAGTGATTTCTGCATCTTGAAGTTATAAACTATAAAAATCAAATATAAAACCTTTTCTATTTGTAACCATTTCACAAGAATCTTGAGAAATGCTTATTCTTTCTGAAGAAATAAGCCCACACAGTTCATGTTTTTTTACAGCATTTAGCATGTTATTCACAGAGTGTCTCTCAAAGTAGTAAGACAGAAGACTTTAGGTCGTTCATTACTTAATATTTTATATCGTAAATTTATTTTAACCCATATCAAAATGAAGGATAACTGCATGTTAACCTGTGAATTTACAGCCACTTAGGCTAAGGCTAAGGTTAAAAAGGTGAATCATTTTAAAGTAGATTTCAAGAAAAATATTAACCCGATGGTATACCAAAATAGTAAAACTATTAAAGGTTTTATGCAAACGTTGCAATTCAACATATCTGGTTTTTTATTGTTTACTTGTTTGTCTCAAATGGTTAATGAAGCCTCTCTTTCACTATAATATCAGGTATGTTACAATGCAACATTTTTTTTGACACAAGGTAAACTAAGACCCATGGGCCAAACCTAGCCTGCAGCCTATTTTGTAAATAAAATTCTACTGGAAAACAGTCACATTCCTTTGTTTACATATAGTCTAAGGCTGCTTTCACACTATAACAACGCAGTCAAATAGTTGTGACTGGGACCACATGGCTCAATAAGCTGAAAATTATTATTATCTGTCCTGTTAGGAAAAACATTTTGCTGACCTTGACTTAAGGTAAAAAATAATCCAATTGTAAATTACGCCTATCTTGGAACTTTTTTTTTTATTATTGTACTTTAGATTTTGGGGTACATGTGCAGATCATGCAGGATCATTGTATAGGTACATACCTGGCAAGGCGGTTTGCTGCCTTCCTCCCCCCATCACCTATATCTGGTATTTCTCCCCTCGTTATCCCTCCCCACCACCCCCACCCCCTGCTGTCCCTCCCCTAGCCTCCTCCAACTGACTGCAGTGTGTGATGCTCCCCTCCCTGTGTCCATGTGTTCTAATTGTTCAACACCTGCCTATGAGTGATAAAATGCAGTGTTTGGTTTTCTGTTCTTATGTCAGTTTGCTGAGAATGATGGTTTCCAGATTTATCCATGTCCCTATGAAGGACATAAACTCATTGTTTTTTATGGCTGCATAGTATTCCATGGTGTATATGTGCTACATTTTCTTTATCCAGTCTATTGTCGATGGACATTTGGGTTGGTTCCAGGTCTTTGCCATTGTAAACATTACCACAATGAACATATATGTGCATGTGTCTTTATGATAGAACAATTTATGATTCTTTGGGTACCTTGGAACTTCTTAATACCTGCTAGAAAGTCATGGCTTTAGCCTCTGTGTCCTAACTGGGAATCTAAAAGCTGTACTTATGGAGTCCTTAGAAGAGATACTGGCTCCTGTGGGACATGGGGTTTCTAAGCCCACCGATGTGAATCCGTTCTCCTTGCAACTGAGCTGTTACTTGAGGGACTGCAGTCATTCCAAGCACTGTCACTGGGACTCTCACTGAGGAGGAGGACCCAAAGAGCCTGCAGGCATGCTGTTTTCTATCTGATGCCCTTGGATCTGAGAGAGAGCTGTAGAACATTTGGATCTTCAGTGTCTGACTGCCTAAGAAGAACCCCTTGAGTGTGGTAGTTTCTTTTACATACTTTGCTTATCATGTAAAAGGCACTTGTTTACAATGTTATAAACGCTGAGTTTGACAAGTGGCTTCTGTATCTCCAAACCATACCTTTAGGTCCTCTTGATCCATCAATTCCTGAAAATCCAGGGGGACCTGGAGAACCTGGCTCACCCTGACAGTTTAATGAAACAAAAGGCCTGAATCAGATTTCAAACACAAATGGTACATGCATGATATGATCCAGTTGTAATTTTCTATAACTAATTTGGTTTTTGTCATTTGCAGTGGTAATGAAAATTGAAATGCATTGCAGGCTTCCCACTGCATGTATGTAGTTTTTCAAAGTTGATATAGCTCCTCCAGAATTAGAGCTCTCAATAGCAACTGGTAGCATCCCATTCTCGACACTTGGTTGTGAAACAGTAATTGTGTTTCTAATTTGAATTTTAAATTATAAATAAGCAAGTTGATACTAAATAAAATAGTATTAGAGGTCATAGCATATGAAATAGACTTTAAAAATTCATTTCATTACAAAAGATGGATAGTGAGTTATACATTTTCCAGAAGTGTCATGTCGGGTACTACACATATTGTACCTCCTGGCTTCTTAAAGGGTATTTCACTCATGGTTGTGAAGATTGAATATATTTAAAGCAAAATCTGTGATATCTGAAATGGGAAGACCTTAAAGACAGAATTTAGGTGATTTTTTTCAGGACAACTTTCATTCCAGAAGACCAATGGTCATAAGGCAAGTCTTTATGGGGTTGTTTAAACCGGGCTGGGGGATGTGGATTATGCGACCTAGTCCTCTATGTTAGGGGAACCAGGCAGGAGCACTGGTCAGAAATGTCAGTTTCACTGTGGCCTTCTAGAAGGTTCCATTTTTTCCTTGGGCTATACCTCACGTTCTAAAAGCCAGTAAAAAGGCAATGGGATACACTGGCAAATTACAGCTCCTTACGGACATACTAAGAGCAGAAAGGTTTTATTATCTCTTCCCTCGCAAAGCAGTAGCCCCTTACCTGGTCACCTGGAAGTCCTGGAAAACCAATGAACCCTCTTAAACCAGTTGATCCTGGAGGACCTGGGGGTCCAGGAGGCCCTGGCTGACCTTTCCCACCAGGTTCCCCTCTGTGAAATCCAGGTGGTCCATGTCTTCCTGGCTCTCCTCTTCTCCCCTGCATCCCAGGAGCTCCTTTATCACCTGAGGAAGTTGAAAGCGTTACAGGTGAAATTTTGAGCTAGGTAGTAGTTAACCTGAAGGACTTGGTCCTACTTTTAGGAGACAAAGCCAAAGGTATTGAGAATTCTGATTCTTGCCCTCAGCCGCTTCCTGGCTTCAGTGACCTCACTGAGGAAAGAAGCTGCCTGGGAACACACTAAGGACTCTTAGAGGTGGGAGGGAGCACACAGGACTATTTGCTTCAACTGCTTATTTCACACACGAGGAAGCACTTACCCAGAAAACTTAAAATATTTGCCCTGTAACAACTAGCTGAAAGAAGCCAAGATGAGCACTTCATGCAGACTAAGTCTGACCTTGGAAGAGCACGTAAATGGGGTGGTGAAAATCCTCACTCTGCCATCTTTCTGATGCATGGGCATCAGGGCACCTGTTAGAAAGGCAGGATCCCTGGCTGCCCCACAAGCTGCTGAATCAGAATCGGTATTTTAACAGGCTCTCCAGGTGATTGTCCATTGAAGTTTGACAGGCACTGGTTATAATGATATGAACAGTCATTGTGCTATTCACTTTAGAACCAACTGCCAAACCTGAAACCTATTTTATGTTTAGCTCAGGTTAATTCTAGTTTAGAATATCCAAATCTGGGAATTCACAGGAACTTCAGCTAAGTTTCAGCATGGGGAAGCAAAAGATGTACCACAAGGTTTATTAGTGTTTATTTATATCTAAAAAATGTCCTTTTCTCACTGTGGCTCATGCCTATAATCCAGCATTTTGGGAGGCCAAGGCGGGTGGATCACCTGAGGTCAGGAGTTCGAGATCAGCTTGGTCAACATGATGAAACCCCGTCCTTACTAAAAATACAAAATTAGCCTGGCGCGGTGGTGTGCACCTGTAATCCCAGCTACTCGGGAGTCTGAGGCAGGAGAATTGAACCTGGGAGGCGGAGGTTGCAGTGAGCCAAGATGGCACCATTGCACTCCAGCTTAGGTGACAAGAGTGAAACACAGTCTCAAAACAAAAGGCCTTTTCTAATCTCAGCGCTATTGAGGAAAGTTGCCTAACACACATGTGACCTATGAAGATGTCAACTTATTAGATATGGTCAAAAACTCTGTTTACCTCTTTCTCCTGGGAGTCCCTCATCTCCAGGAGATCCAGGTTCCCCAGGTTTCCCCTTTTGGGAAATGATAGCCATTTCTCCTTCATCTCCAGGAGGTCCTATGGCTCCTGTAGATATTAATTACGCAAGAGCAAAATGAACAGGAACATGGCACACATAAGTCATCCATTACCGCAATTCACTCCCAGCTCACAAATTCCCACTTAACCTACAAAGCTGTATTTATGTAGATCACAAAATGTCACCATCGTTGGCTGATTTCCTAAACAAAGGTCAGTTATTCTTTACATTTCTGACCCCGCTTGTCCAGCCATGGCGTCTAGTGTACCAGGTATGCTCAGGGAATATTTGCCAAATTCAACCAAACTGGTTGGGGTTTTCACTGAGGTTAAGACAAATTTGAAAAGTTCCAGTTTACAGAAAAAAAAAAATGTCACTTTATTCTATAAAATTTGAATTTGCCCATCTCATATTTCCAGTTCCATATCTCCTAGCCATTCTCTCTTACTTTCCTTATATTAAAAGAACAAATATTTATCTCAATGGGGCACTCCTCACATTGACTTCCAAAAGATAAGAAGGGCATATTTAACTTCCGCCTGATTTCGTAAGCACTGCCCAGCTGTAGCAGTGCCCAGGCATGGGCTCCTACCAGCTTAACGAGTGCTAATTACCAAACCCTGCAAGCCAGTTGTTAAACCACTGCTAACTTCAAATCAGCCATGGTGGGAGTATTTACACCATGGCACTCAGCAAACACTACAAACCACAGTGCTCTTTTTTTTTTTTTTTTTTTTTTTTTAATTTCAAAGAACTAGTTTACTAGCCCATCACTGGGATTCGTCTAAATTTTTAGTGGGATAATTGTATAGCAGCGTAATAGCACAGCAAGATCACTCATCCAAGTTGGCAAAGAGTGACTGATTGATTCCTTGATTCTACGTAAATAATTTACAACCTAGTAAAACAAAAAATTGTGGTAGCATCAATCAACTAAGAAGAAAAGGTAATTTCAATTCAGTATGAAGCTACTTGCCCAAAAGGCTTTAAGGGCAAAAGTCCTTGTGTCTGAAAATTGTCAAGCATTTTTTCTCAACATTGGAAAAGAAATATCTTCACCTGTTGGTGCTTCAGGGCTGAGGAGTAAGAATAAACATTTAACAGGGACGGGACATAATATTTAAATCATTGGTCTCAAAACACATTTTTCATAGTAAAGAAAACATTTCTTTCTAATGAAGCTTGGGGAAACTCTATTCATGGCCCAGATGAAACTGGACTCATGGTAGCTCCGAGGTTGGCAAACTGCAGCCCACGGGCCAAATCCCTTCTGCTGCCAGTTTGTACAGCCCATGAGATGTGAATGGTTTTTACACATGTGAAATGGTTGAGGGGTAGAACTCAAAAACAAGGTCATATTTTGTGGTGTGAAAATTATATGAAATTCAAATCTTAGTATCCATAAATACCATCTTATTGAAAATTTTATTTTACCTTTGTTTCTGTGCTGTCTATGGCTGCTTCCATCTGGGAAAGCAGACTTGAGTTGTGACAGAGACTAGATGGTCTGCAAAGCCTGAAATTGTTACCATCAGGCTTTTTATAGGAAGAGCTTACCAACCTCTGTTCTAACTGAACCAAGAGCCCCCCTTCCCAAAAGGTGAGAAAGTTCTCTGAAATCCAGAAGCTATAAATCAGTGCGTTAAAAACCACTTAATTTTTTTCAATGAATAGAGCAATTCCTTTGCCATCTACATGTAATAAGATTAAGAGGTAAAGAAAATAAATCTTGTTTAAATTTCTAAAACAAGCACCATAGAACTAAAAGGAAGAAGAATCCAACCTTCAGAAAAGTCCTATTTTATTTTTCAGAGATCACATTTCTAGGTTTGGATCAAACACTAGAAACAAATGCATGTGGCGTGGCTGTGTTTTCTTTACCTCTGGCCCCTCTCACTCCCCGATCTCCAGGAAAGCCAGGCACGCCCGCCTCTCCACGTTCTCCCTTTCTGCCAGGACATCCCTCTGCGCCAGGCTGTCCTCTTTCTCCAGGAAAACCTGGGAAACCAGGCAGCCCCCGGGGTCCTGGTGAAATGACAGCATAAAGTTTTAGGAAGACATTTTATTTTGTGATTTATTTTTCCGGCGGTGGTGGGGTGTGCACAGAGTCTCACTCTGTCACCCAGGCTGGAGTGTAGTGGCATAATCTCAGCTCCCTGCAACCTCTGCCTCTCAAGTTCAAGTGATTCTCCTGCCTCAGCCTCCTGAGGAGCTGGGATTACGGGTGTGAGCCACCATATCCGGCTAATTTTTATATTTTTAGTACAGACAGAGTTTCACCATGTTGGACAGGCTTATCGCAAACTCCTAGCCTCAAGTGAGCCACCCAACTTGGCCTCTCAAAGTGCTGGGATTATAGGTGTGAGCCATCATGCCCAGCACTAGGAAAACATTTTAAAGGCTAGTATGATTCTTATATTTGTATTCCTTGTAGTTTATCTAGAGATGCAAACTCCTCCCTAACTCTGAGTTCGTATTCAAAGGAAACAACAGATATCAACCTCACTGCATTTAATAGCTATGCTTGGCTGCAGCAGGAGGATCTTTGAGGCCAGGAGTTCAAGACAAGCCTGGGTAACATAGTGAGATCCTGCCTCTAAAATAAAATTTAAAAAATAGCCAGGCATGGGAGCACATGCCTGTAGTCCCAGTACTCAGGAGGCTGAAGTGGGAGGATCACTCGAGCCCAGGAGTTAGATGCTGCAGTGAGCTATGATCCTGCCACTGCCCTCTAGCCTGGGCTACAGAGAAAGCCTGTCCTCAGTTTCCTATCAACAGACCTGAAGTGTGGCCCCTGTTATGTCTGAGTCCTCATCTCCTAATTGAGGGTGGGGATAAGAGTGGGGATCCCACCCAAAATGAAAATGCATCTGCCCCAACCATAGGACTTTACTGTGCTACACAGTCCTCTGAAGTGTTCGTGAATTCTGTGTTAACACATTTAAACCCCTTTTCCCATTGACCAGCACAGAATCATTCTGCCACTGGAAATAATGATACAGAAGACAAGAGCCAGAGAGGCATCATCAACAGAAGGACAAAGCCAGACTAACAGTTAGCTCTCTCAGTGTGGTCATCTGTCCAGACTTCACTTGGCAATGGATATCATGTTTCTAAGACGGGGGAACATATGCAATAGAAAAGCACTGCCTACCCTTCGGACCTGGAGGACCAGGTAGCCCATCATCCCCAAAGGGACCTGGGATTCCTGGGAGCCCTGGGGGTCCATGTGCCCCAGGCCGTCCTGGGAGTCCAGGCAGACCCTTCATTCCAGCTGGTCCAGGAGGCCCCACATCTCCCAGCTGTCCTTTCTCACCTGGAGCACCTAAGACAAACCACAGTGACCACAGTGTGTGAAGGCTGAACACTGGCTTCACACCTGGTGGGAAAAGCATACAGTAGCTTAAACAATGCATTAGACAACAGTAAAACAGTATTTGTTAGCTAAAATAACATAGCAACTTTCCATCAATCTAAAAATACATTTTTCTAGATGCTCTAAATAGAAGGGCAGACCACTTGAATAAATGTTTCCCAGTAGGGAGGAATGAAGATTATAAAAATATTTGTCATGGAAAACAGGGAGAAAGAACAAACATTGTATTTGTATTTATTCTTGGTGGAGGCAAACTAACAGAAGAAAACTTTCCAGGTTTTTCCTGAAGCTCTACAGACGAGTGAACTTCAGTCAGAGCCAATGTCTAGTGTTATTGGTGCTAGAAACATGGCTGTAGTGGAAAGTTTGCCTCAATCTTGTTTGCCTCAATCTTAAATTTTTCAAGTGGGTGTATTACTGCATTTGGATAGAAGCAATGGTATTTAAACAACAGAGTAAACAATGTGAATGGCGAAATAAAGATCATATTGGAAATAGCCCCTGCTGTGTTCTGAATGTGTCACTCCAAAATTGTCTGTTGAAAGTTAATCACCAATGTGGTAGCATTAAGAGGTGAAGACGTGTGGAGGTGATTAAGTCATAAGGGCAGAGCCCTCATGAAAAAGATTGGTGACCTTACTGAAGAGCTGCAAAAGAGCTGTTTGCCCCGTCCACCTATGAGGACACAAGGAAGGCACATCAGATCTGCTGGCAGCTTGATCTTGGACTTCCCAGCCTCCTGAACCATAAGAAATAAATTTCTGTCCTTTATAAATTGCCCAGTTTAAGGTATTTGGTAGGGCAGTGCAAATGTACTAAGGCAGCCTCCCTGCACCTTGCATTAGAAGACATTCCTGGGGTCTCTTGTGTTCCTACATCTTTCCAAGATGTATGGATATGCCAAGAATGCAAGGTCCTGATGCTCTTTACCTGGGAAATTTCTCAAGTCTGTGTTTGCAGCAAGCACCCTCGATAGATGATACAGTACTTTCCTTAATAGGAAAAGCAGGCTTTCTCACAGGCTGCTATAAGCAGTGGTTCCCTGGCTCAGGGCTCCTCTCATATAATGCAACCCACTATGTGTGTGGCCAACTAGCCCACTATGTTGCCCTGTGAGACTTGGGTGACATGAGGAAATGATGCAAACCAACATGAAACTCATGAGTAATAAAGTCCTTTTTCTCATGCTTCTGGCAGCATCCATAAAAGAGTAAAGGGTGAGCTTATTAAGTTGTAAGTAGGGTAAGCCCCAGACCCTTCGCAGATCTTGACACTTACCTGGACTACCAGGATCCCCAGGAAGTCCTGGTTGCCCTGGTATCCCTGGAGCACCTCTTTCACAGGAATGGCCAGGTGGACCTGGGACACCTGGAAACCCAGCATGTCCCTCTCTGCCTTTGGGACCTTTGAGACCTGGGAATCCGGGAATGCCAGCTGGCCCTGAAATAATACAATGCATCCGTGACATACATGACATAAAACTATACAGACGGCCCATGATGAATTGTTCATGCCTATCAATAATGTAGGTGAACATTTTCATCCTGAATCGTTGTTCAAATGGGTTAAGTCTCTGAATGGATTTTCTTATCATAGATGTAATGAGCGCCTTATGAATAGAGAATGCATTGCTAAGTGTGTTACTTGATAAGGTTATGTGGACTGCAAAGTTGCCTATGCAAGTAAGAAACCACTTGGTTCTTTGTAATTTTAATTAACCTCTAACTTTGCATCAGGCTTTACACCAAATCTCTACAATATTTACAAACCCAGTTTGCACTGTACGAATCTGCATTTTATAAGTGATTTCATCACTTGCATTCTCAAATTTCTACTTACTGGAAAGACAGTGTCATAATCTTCAGGAAAAAAAACATCCCCCATAATTCCACACCCTAACCCCCAAATCTACTTTGTTTTCCTACGTTTTTTTTTGTGTGTTTTGGTTCATATGTTTACATTTAAAAATAGTAATCACAGTGCACATTCAGTTCTTGGAGCACTTCAGATCGCATATTAATCCGCAATTGCTTTCCATTTTTTTGCAGTCTTTACAAATATGATTTGAATTGCTAATGGCTGGATGATATTCCTCTGAGAGACAGTGTATATGTGTGTGTCTTTGTTCTTTCCAATTATTCCTCTACTGTAGAGAATACTATGAGAGCATTTTTATATCTGTACCCTTCTTGCACTGAACACTCCCTTAGATATATTTTCACAAATGAGACAGTCGGATTACTGGGTCATTATTTTTATTGACTTACATCATCCTTCACCTGTTACTTTCCAATTAATTGTTTCTTTGTATGTCAATATTTTTATTTACAAACTGCCATGCAAGCTCCTTGAGGGTGCTAACTCTCCCCCTCCCCTTCACCTGTCCTCTGCTAATGTACTGTAGTGGATGCCTAATAAACACTGGCCCACCCACTTTTAGAAAAGAGTCAAAATGTTGTTTGTAAACATCTGGTCTGTGGTCCACATCTTGATCACCATCACCCAAGAGGCCCACTGAAGTTCAGAATATGGGGCCCCACCCCAGAAATAATGAAACCGAATTCCTCAGACTGGGGTCCTGAAGAAATCATTTTAATGAGCCGCCCGACACCCGCTTGGTTATTTTTAAGTACGTTAAAATTTGAAACACTCCACTGGGGATCCCGAAGGATCCTTACCGATTTCAGAAAAGGATATGAATCAGTGTCCAGAACATCTTCCCCTCCTGGGTTTAATACCCTGCTTGCCACCCCAAATGGAATGAAAGTCCCTCTACCCCATCTCCTATCCAAAGGCAGCTTGTCCTCCAGGCTCAGCTCATGCCCTGCTCTCTCACAGAGTGTTCCCAGATGCCAGCCCACAGCTCCAGCCTCTAAGCTACTCTTCCTCTTAGAATCAGGCCTGCCTACCTTCCACCTGGCAACAGCTCCAGGCAGGTTACATAGTCCCTGCTCTCAGCCTTTGCAGCAACAACATACTAGCTGCGGAATCAAATCGAGTTGAAAAAACTACAGTGAGCTGCCTTGCATTTGAAAACAACCAATAAAATGCAAAGGCAAGCCTGGAGATTCAGGTTATTTGAAATGTAACCAGCACCCCATATGAGGAAAAACACCTAGGTAAACTGTTTATATTCAACAGGCCTAAAGCAAGATAATCTAAACATTCTTCAGTGACCTGCTCCAAATTGGAGCCAGTTCTATGTACTGAAAGGAGAGCAAAGCCTTCATACCTTCAGCCCCTGGACATCCTGGATCGCCTCTGGGTCCCTTTATCCCTGGTACTCCTGAAAGACCCCTTTTTCCCGGGGGTCCCAGGTGACCAAATGCAGGGTCTCCCGGGATTCCTTTCTGACCATTCATTCCTGGTGACCCGGGAGGGCCTGGGGGCCCAATAGGGGAGGACCCCCTTTCCCCTCCAAAACCCGGATCTCCCACGTCACCACGGAAACCTATTTAACAACAACAACAAAAAAACATATATTTTTAATGACAATGTGCAAGTAGAGAACTAATACATATAAGACTTACTTTAATAAAATACATTTCTTTTTCTTTCTTTTTTTTTTTTTTTTTGAGACGGAGTTTCGCTCTTGTTACCCAGGCTGGAGTGCAATGGCGCGATCTCGGCTCACCGCAACCTCCGCCTCCTGGGCTCAGGCAATTCTCCTGCCTCAGCCTCCTGAGTAGCTGGGATTACAGGCACGCGCCACCACGCCCAGCTAATTTTTTTGTATTTTTAGTAGAGACGGGATTTCACCATGTTGACCAGGATGGTCTCGATCTCTTGACCTCGTGATCCACCCTCCTCGGCCTCCCAAAGTGCTGGGATTACAGGCTTGAGCCACCGCGCCTGGCCACATTTCTTAAAAATACAGGGGTACTTACTAAAATTAAGGGCCGTTTAACAGGTAATGTTGTTTTGCCACCTTTTGTAGAAAGATAAACTGCACTTTCTGTTTCTTATAAGCCAATGACTTCCCCTAATCGCTTTCCTCCTCTGGCAAACATTTTGGCTGGACTGAGTAGTTTTAACAACATAATAGACAAAGAATAGCTCATGCTTCAGGGTGGAAGGATCCTTGGTAACTTATAAAATTATAATAATCTGAAAGTTATCACAATATAACTAAGGGTCTAATGTATCAAGAAACACCATTTCCCTATTATCTAGGGATCCCTGGGCCATTTTCTTACTGAAAGCATTTATCTGTAGAAATGTTTAAAAATTCCTCATAGATATTCCCACAACAGAAAAAAACAAAAACAAAAAAACTTCACTGACCAGGTGGACCTTGTATTTCCGATGTTCCTGGTGTGCCACGTCTGCCTTTCTGCCCATCTGAACCGCTCCGCCCAGGGGCACCTTGGGGACCCGGAAATCCCTTTGGACCTAAACAATAACAACAAGAAAGCACAGACTCAATAAAACAAAATCTAACATGAACAAAATGAGATGATTTTTTAAAAGTCTATGTTAAGTCCTTTTAGACTATGTCTACTTTATAGAAGTAAGAATGTTGCCTATCCTGATTTACAAAATGATTTTATGAGTCATACTCTCCAAATAAATGTTTTCTAGAGAGTGATTTTGTTAAGGCATTTTCTCAGAAGCCATCCTGTGAAGGATTCTTCCTGAAAGCCTTCGGAACTTGTTCCACCAACTGTAGATGACTTCTTTTGGTATCTTCCCATCCTAGGTCTGAAACATAAATATGCAACCATTGTCTGTCCTTGTAAGGGTAAAGGGATAGTGACCAGTGACTCTGTTGATAAGAAAGGACCAGATTAAAGGCCAAAATCTATTTCCCTGATTCTTACTGAATTTGCCCTTAAATGAAGTATAGGCAAAAAGCGCTTGCAAAAGTAATTGAGAAACTATTTTAAACCTTCTGTGATTTTCTACAAGGAGTTATCTCAACTAAAATAACTTATAAATCATAAACTTCAATGGAGGTACAACTGTCAAATTAAAATTTGAATATTCACTTCTCTAGAAGTTACAGCTGCTGAAAGTAATCAGACTTTTTGTATCCCCACCATGACCAGTAAAAATAAAAATGAATGTTCAATCAGTTAACCTGCAATTCTCCACTCCGCTAATACAGAATTATATTTCCACACTCTTGCCATTGCCTTGTGGTGGGTGGAGTGTACTTCCCCGCCCTTTTACCCAGGGTTTGGTCATGTGACTTGCTTTGGGCATTAGGAAATGAATGATCCTGATGCAATCAGATGTGTGGAGGGAATCTGTAAGCTGAGCCAGCCCCCTTGCAATTCTTTAATCACATGAGAAAAGCCTGGCCTTGCAATGAGATGCATGTTGCAACCCCAAAACTTAACTTGGAGCTACACTCTAAGCCAACAGAGACTATCTTAGATCAGCTAAACCCAATCAACCTGCAGACTCATAAGATAGAAAATAAGTATTTGCTGTTGTAGCCCACCAAGATTTTGAAATTATTTACACATTATTGTCATGAAATCTAATGGTAGAAAGAGTAACAGAGAGTCAGGCCATCATTCATACTTGTAATTAATGGGTAGTGAACTCTAAAGAAATAAAGAAGAGTTAGGCAAAATATCTTAGATTGATTTTGGGTTTAATTCATCTAAAAATAAGTGATTGATTCAAATGAAGCTGTTGCATGAAAGTGTAAACAGGGACAGAGATATTTGGGCATTTTTTTCAAACATTTCTAATCAGATGTTGGAAAGTAAAACTTATAATAAGTTTTTTAAATGATCATTTTTTAACTCAAGGCTCAGGAAAGGAAAGAAGATACAGTTTTAAAACTTTCAAGGGGCAGACATTTTAACTGATATGTGAGCAAATCAAGGTAAATCTTGTTGCATAAAGATTTGAAAAGCCCATCTGGAGTGTTCTCAAACCAGCAGACTAGAGGCCCAGCTACGAATTACTACAAATGCTGTTTTCCCCTATCCATGGTCCCTTGAAACTTTGGAAATAACTTTGGAAACATTCTAACTAGTTGTCTGAGGATTCACTATTGGTTGCTCTCTCTTGCTGGTTCTTTTACTCCGGGAAGTATGTAAGGCAGTAACTTCTCATTGATACTACCTGGAGGTCCATCAAAACCTGGAGGACCTGGCCTCCCAGGGTAGGTCACGTTGCAAGAAACTGTGTCACCTGCAATGAGAAAAGAAAAGCGGCATTCACATAACTGATAGCTCAGGACAATGCGAGACTGTCTCAATGACAACTTGTGCAAGATATTTTTCTGTATAATATATGTAGAAGTCAAAGAAAAAGACGACTCCCAAGGATCATTAGATCCCTTAAGCTGCTTTCATATAGAATTTGTAGGTTTTTCCTGAAATCTGAATTTCAACTGTCAGAGGACTTATAAACATAATGAAGAAAAGAAATATATTGATTCTAAAAAGCATAAGTTTTAACAACCTAGAAAAAATAAGGTAGATGATAATAATGTAATGGAGATGTATTACATGGGTAGTAGATAATAATAATAATGTAATGGAGATCTATTACATGTATATCTAACACAATACAATGAGAAGCTTTGATGAATCATGAAATAGCAGCAGGTGTTTAGAAGATCTGGCTCTTACTATGAACACAGGGAAATTGTGCAAATGAAGAGGTTGGGCTAGATGTGAAAAATAGCTAGCAATTATTGGGGGCCACATGCTTCAAACATATTGTCTCATTTTTCTAATGGCTTTGCAATCTAGTTAGTATCATCCCCCATGTTAAAGAAATGTTTAAAGAAACTTAAAAAGCAATTCAGGGTATGAACAGAACATTTTCTAAAGAGATAGATATCATCAATAAGACACCAAAGTTTGGGTCTGTCAGTTCCTCTCTCCTAAAATGGAATGTTTCTCTTTTATAATAGAAATAATGTCTTGTAATACATTTCTTTATATGCTCCTAGATCAATGATATATGAGATGAATAAAAATAACCTTAGATTTTTGGGGGGTTGTAGACTATGAATTTATACCTTATCAAATACCAACGTACTTGCTTGCCTTTCTATGCTGTCAAAACAAGAACTAAGGATATTAGTTTATTCTAAAACTTCACAATTAGCAATGTAACTCAAGATATATATATACATATTTTAAAAGAAAAAAACTTAAACTTTTTTTGAGTACCTTAAGAGTTTTCAGTTATAATCCTGAAAGTCATTTTATTGTTTGAAATTCACATAACTGTAAAATATATTTAAAATACCTTCTTTTTTCACACTAGAATGCCAACAAATAGTTTTTCATGGACAATGATAGTTTAAATGACATACTAGTTTTTAAAAGTTAATATATATAGTATTATCTCAAAAGACTATAAAAAATAATTGTATACTTTGATTATGCATATATAATATATACATATATGCAATTTTAATATAGTCAGATTGTATGCATTCATACTAAGAAATGAAGGAAAAGCAATTTTGGTATGTCAGATAAATAGAACAACAAATATATTTTAGCATCTTAAGAATTTATTTTAAATATTGATTGTGCTGTAATGCTTTTATTTAGCAAGGCCCAAGGTTTGAACAGTGCCTGGATGAAATTTTACCTAGTTATTATGCCATAGCTATAATAACTTTGCCAAGAAGAGACTCATTTTGGCTTCCATGATTTCATGTGACATTCTACCACAAAAATATTCAAAATTCCTTACTAGGTGAAAACATCATAAATAAAATTAAAAAGCAATTCAGGGTATGAACAAAAAATGTCTCTAGACAGATAGATATCATCAAGAAAAGCCAATCAAAACTCTGACAAATAATAGACATACTGAAGGAATTACAAAATGCAGTGGAAAGTTTTAACAATAGACTAGAACAGGTAGAAGAAATAATTTCAGAGCTCAAAGACAAGGCTTTTGAATTAATCCAATAAGACAAAAATAAAGAAGAAAATAAATGAACAAGTTTTTAAGACATACGGTATTATGTAAAACAGCCAAACCTAAGAATAATTAGTATTCCTGAGGGAGAAAAGAAAAGAACTAATTAGAAGAAACAATTGAGGAAAACTTCCCTGGTCTGACTATAGATCTAGATATTCAAAGCCAAGAAGCTTAAAAAACACATGAAAAATTCATTGAAAAAAGATCTTCACCAAGCCATGTAGTTATCAGGCTATGTAAGATCAAAATGAAGGCAAGAATTCCAAGAGCAGTGAGACAAAAGCATCAGGTAAGTTGTAAATGAAAACCTATCAGACTTACAACAGACTTCTCAGCAAAAACCTTACAAGCCAAAAGGGATTTGGTCCTATCATCAACCTCCTTAAACAGAACAACTGTCAGCCAAGAATTTCATATCCCACAAAACTAAGTTTCATAAATGAAGGAGAAATAAAGTCATTTTCAGACAAGAAAATGCTGAGGAAATTTGTCACTACCAAACATGCACTACAAGAAATGCTAAAAGGAGTTCTAAACCTTGAAACAAAAGCCTGATGTCCACCAAAATCGAACCTCTTGAAAGTTTAGAACTCACAGGGCCTATAACACAATAAAAAGAAAACTATCTGGGTAACAACATGATAAAGAGAACAGTACCACACATCTCAATATTCATGTTCTGTTGAGTATAAATTCTCCACTTAAAAGATACAGGATGACAAAATGGACAAAAACACCACAATCTAAATATCTGCTGTCTTTAAGAGACTCATCTAACACAGAAGGATTCATATAAACTCAAGGTAAAAGGGTAGGAAAACGTATTCCACGCAAATAGAAACCAAAAGCAAGCAGGGATAGCTATTCTTATTTCAGAAAAAAACAGACTTCAAAATAACAAAAGTAAAAACAAAAAGACAAAGATGGTCACTAAATAATAATAAAACAATCAATTCAACAAGAAGATACTACAATCCTAAATTTATATGCACCAAACACTGGAGCTTTTAGATTCATAAAGCAATTACTACTAGATCTAAGAAATGAGATAGCAAAACAATAATAGTGTGAGACTTCAATACACCACTGGCAGCACTAGACAGAGCTTCAAGACAGAAAGTCAAAAGAGAAAAAATGGATGTAAGTGACATACTAGAACAAATTGTCTTAACAGACATTTACAGAACATTCTACCCAAGAGCTCTAGAATATACATTCCTCTCAGAAGCATGGAACATTTTCCAAGACAGACCATACGATAGGCCACAAAACAAGTCTCAAAAAATTTTAAATAATTGAAATCATATCAAGTATCTTCTCAGACCACAGTAGAATAAAACTAGAAATCAACTCCAAAAGGAATCCTCAAAATTATACAAATACATGGAAATCAAATAATCTGCTCCTGAATATCTGGGTTAACAATGAAATCAGGATGGAAATTTAAAAATTACTTGAATTGAATGATAATAGTGACATAAGTTATCTAAACTACTGGAATGCAGCAAAAGCGGTGGTAAAAGGAAAGTTTATAGAGCTAAATGCCTATATCAGAAAGTCTGAAAGAGCACCAATTGACAGAACTAGAGAAACAAAAATATACTAAACTTAAAGCTAGAAGAAAAGAAATAACAAAGATCAGAGAGAACTTAATGAAACTCATACAAAAATAAATACAAAAGGTGAATGATTAAAAAGCTGATTCCTTAAAAAAAAAAAAATCAATAGACCATTAGCTAGATTAAACAAGAAAAGAAGAGACAGGATCAAAATAAGCTCAATTAGAAATGAAACTGGAGACATTACAAGCAACACCACAGAAATACAAAAGATCATTCAAAACTACTATGATTACTTTTATGCACACAAACTAGAAAACCTATAGTAAATGCACAAATTCCTGGGAATGTCCAACCCTACTAGATTAAATCAGAAAGAAATAGAAACCTTAAACAAATCAATAACAAGCAGTGAGACTGAATCAGTAATTTATAAATTTCCAACAAAGACACCCCAGGATCAAATGGATTCATAGCTGAATTCTACCTAGACATTCAAAGAAAAGGATTTGTACAAATTCTACTGAAACTATTCCAAAAGATTGATAAAGAAGGCATCTTCCCTAAATCATTCTATGAAGCTAATATCACCCCGATACCAAAAACAGGAAAAGAACACACACACACACACACACACACACACACACACATGCACAAACTACAGACCAATTTCTTTGATGAACATAGACGCAAAAATCTTCAACAAAATACTAGCTAAATGAATTGAACAGCATATCAAAAAGATAATTCATCATAATCAAGTGGGCTTCATCCCAGGGATGCAGGAATGCTTTAACATATGCAAGTTAATAAATGTGATCCATCACATAAACATAATTAAAAACAAAAACCATATGATTATTTCAATAGATGCAGAAAAAGCGTTTGACAAAATCTAGCATCCCTTTACAACAAAAACTCACAACAAACTAGGCATATAAGGGACCTACCTCAAAATAATAGAAACCATATATGACAAACCCACAGATAACATCATACTGAATGAGAAAAAGTTGAAAGCATTCACCCTGAGAACAGGGACAACACAAAGATGACCATTTTCACCACTCCTATTAGTTCTGAAAGTACTAGCCAGAGCAATTAGGCAAGAGAAATAAATAAACAGCATCAAAATTGAAAAAAAGGAAGTCAGACTATCACTGTTTGCAGATAATATGATTGTACACCTATAAAATCCTAAGGACTCTTCAAAAAGACTCTTAGATTTGATAAACCAATTCGGTAAGGTCTCAGGTTGTTGTACACAAATCAGTAGAACTGCTATACACCAACAATCAAGTTGAGAATCAAATCAAGAACTCAATTTCTTTTAAAACAGCTGCAAAAAATAAAATAAAATACCTAAAAATATACTTAACCAAGGAGGTGAAAGTGCTCAAAAAGGAGAACTATAAAACACTGTTGAAAGAAATCATAGATGACACAAACAAATGGAAACGCATCCAATGCTCATGAATTGGGATAGTCAATATTGTGAAAATGACCATACTGTCAAAAGTAATCTACAGATTCAATGTAATTCTCATCAAAATATGAAGATCATTTTTCATAGAATTAGGAAAAACAATCCTAAAATTCATATTGAACCAAAAAAGAGCCTGAATAGACAAAGCAATTAGAAAAATTATAGTCAAAAGAGCAAATTTGGAGACATTGCACTACTGAACTTCAAATTATACTACAAGGCTACAGTTACCAAAATAGCATGGTACTAGTGTAAAAGTAGGCACATAAACCAATGGAACAGCATAGAGAATCCAGAAACAAAGCCAAATACATACAGCTAACGGATCTTCAACAAAGTATATAAAAACAATACACTGGAGGATGGACACCCTATTTAATTAATGGTGGTGGGAAAACTGGCAAGCTACATGTATTAGAAGAAGAAAACTGGATTCCTATTTCTAACCTTACATAAAAATCAACCCAAGATGGATCAAAGACTTAAATATAAGATCTGAAACTACAAAAATTCTGGAAGACATCATTGGAAAAACTCTTGCAGACATCGGCCTAAGAAAAGAATTTGTGAATAAGACCCCAAAAGCAAATGTAAGAAAAACTAAATAAATAAATGGGACCCAATTAAACTAAGAGGCTTCTGCACAGCAAAATAAATAAGTGAATGGAATAAAAAGAAACCCACAGAATGGGAGAAACTATTTGCAAACTACGCATCCAACAAAGGACCAGTATCTGGAATCTAAAAAGAACTCAAATCCCCAAGAAAAAAGCAATAATCCCATTAAAAAGTGGGGGGAAAGGATACTGATAGACATTTCTCAAAGGAAGATATGCAAACGGCCAACAAACATATGAAAAAATGCTCAACATCACTAACCATTAGGGAAATGCAAATTAAAACTGCAATGAGATATCACCTTACTCCTGAAAAAAATGGCCGTTATTTAAAGGCAAAAAATAGTTGGCATGGATGTGGAGAAAAGGAAACACTTACATAGTGCTGATGGAAATGTAAATTAGTAAAACCTCTGTAGAAAATAAGTATGGCAATTCCCTAAAGAGCTAAAAGTAGATCCACCATTCGACCCAGCAATCCCACTACTGGGTATCTTCCCAAGGAAGAGAAGCCATTATATGAAAAAGACACTTACCCATGTATGTTTATAACAGCACAATTTACAACTGCAAAAATGTGGCACCAACCTAAGTGCTCATTGACTAATGAGTAGAAAACAAAGTGGTAGACAAAACTCATGGAATACTATTCAACCATTAAAAGAAACAAAATAATGGCTTTTGCAGCAACTTAGATGGAGCTGGAGGTCATAATTCTAAGTGAAGTAACACAGGAGGAGAAAACCAAAAACTGTATGTTCTCACTTACAAGTGGGAGCTAAGTGAAGAGTATGCAAAGGCATAAAACTGATATAATGGACGGCAGAGACCCGGAAGGAGGAGGGTGTCCCAAGACTAAACCAGGAAGAAGTCAAATCCCTGAATAGACCAATCTCAAGTTCTGAAATTGAAACAATAATTAATAGGCTACCAAGCAAAATAAGCCCAGGACCAGATGGATTCATAGCCAAAGTCTACCAGAGGTACAAAGGGGAGCTGGTATCATTCCTTCTGAAACTATCCTAAACAACAGAAAAAGAACTCCTCCCTAACTCATTTTATGAAGCCAGCATCATCCTGATACCAAAAATCCTGGCAGAGACACAACAAAAAAAAGAAAATTTCAGGCCAATATCCCTGATGAACTTCGATGTGAAAATCCTTGATAACACACTGGCAAACCAAATCCAGCAGCACATCAAAAAGCTTGTCCACCACAATCGAGTTTGCTTCATCCCTGGGATGCAAGGCTGGTTCAATATATGCAAACCAATAAACATAATTCATCACATAAACAGAACCAATGAAAAAAACCACATGATTATTTTAACAGATGCAGAAAAGGCCTTTGATAAAATTCAACATTCCTTTTTGCTAAAAACTCTCAATAAACTAGGTAATAATGGAACATATCTCAAAATAATAAAAGCTATTTATGACAAACCCATAGCCAATATCATACTGAATGGGAAAAAGCTGGAAGCATTCCCTTTGAAAACCAGCACAAGACAAATATGCCCTCTCTCACCACTCCTATTCAACATAGTATTAGAAGTTCTGGCCAGGGCAATCAGGCAAGAGAAAGAAATAGAGGGTATTCAAATAGGAAGAGAAGAAGTCAGATTGTTTCTGTTTGTGGATGATGTGATTGTATATTTAGAAAATCTCATCATCTCAGCCCAAAGATTCCTTAAGCTAATATGCAACTTCAACAAAGTCTCAGTATACAAAATCAAATGTGCAAAAATCACAAGCATTTCTATACACCAACAATAAACAATCAGAGAACCAAATCATGAGTTAATTCCCATTCATGATGGCTACAAAGAGAATAAAATGCTTAAGAATACAACTTACAAGGGATGTGGAGGACCTCTTCAAGGAGAACTACAAACCACTGCTCAAGGAAGTAAGAGAGGACACACACAATGCAAAAACGTTCTACGCTCATGGACAGGAAGTATCAATATTGTGAAAAGGGCCATACTGCCCAAAGTAATTTAAAGATTCAACACTATTCCTATCAAGCTACCATTGACTTTCTTTACAGAATTAGAAATAACTACTTTAAATTTCATATGGAACCAAAGAAAGAGCATGTATAGCCAAGATAATCCTAAGCAAAAAGAACAAAGCTGGAAGCATCATGCTACCTCACTTCAAACTATACTACAAGGCTACAGTAACCAAAACAGCATGGTACTGATACCAAAACAGATGTACAGATCAATGGAACAGAACAGAGACCTCAGAAATAACACCACACATCTACAACCATCTGATCTTTGTCAAACCTGACAAAAATAAGCAACGGCAAAAAGATCCCCTATTTAATTAATGGTGCTGGGAAAATTGGCTAATCATATGTGGAAAACAGAAACTGGACCCCCTCCTTACACCTTATACAAAAATTAACTCAAGATAGATTAAGGACTTAAATGTAAAACCCAAAACCGTAAAAATCCTGAAAGAAAACCTAGGCAATGCCATTCAGGACATAGGCATGGGCAAAGACTTCATGACGAAAACACCAAAAGCAATTGCAACAGAAGCCAAAATTGACAAATAGAGTCTAATCAAACTAAAGAGCTTCTGCACAGCAAAAGAAACTGTCATCAGAATGAGCAGGCAATCTAAAGAATGGGAAAAAATTTTTGCCATATACCCATCTGACAAAGGGCTAATATCCAGAATCTATAAGGAACTTAATAAATTTACAAGAAAAAACCAATCCCATCAAAAAGTGTGTGAAGGATATGAACAGACACTTCTCAAAAGAAGATATTTATGTGGCCAACAAACACAGAAAAAAGCTCATCATCACTGGTCATTAGAAAAATGCAACTCAAAACCACAATGAAAAACCATCTCACGCCAGTTAGAATGGTGATCATTAAAAAGTCAGGAAACAACAGTTGCTGGAGAGGATGTGGAGAAATGGGAATGTTTTTACGCTGTTGGTGGGAGTGTAAATTAGTTCAACCATTCTGGGAGACAGTGTGGCAATTCCTCAAGGATCTAAAACCATTCAACCCAGCAACCCTATTACTGGGTATATACCCAAAGGATCATGAATCATTCTACTATAAAGACACATGCAAACATATGTTTATTGCAGCACTGTTTACAATAGCAAAGACTTGGAACCAACGCAAATTCCCATCAGTGATAGACTGGATAAAGAAAATGTGGCACATATACACCATGGAGTACTATGCAGCCATAGAAAAGAATGAATTCATGTCATTTGCAGGGATGTGAATGAAGCTGGAAGCCATCATTCTCAGCAAACTAACACAGGAACAGAAAACCAAACACCGCACGTTCTCACTCAAAAGTAGGAGTTGAACAATGAGAACATATGGACACAAGGAGGGGAACAGCACACACTGGGGTCTGTTGGGGGCTGGTGGAAAGGGGGAGGAGAGCATTAGGACAAATATCTAATGTACGCAGGGCTTAAAACCTAGATAATGGGTTGATAGGTGCAGCAAATCACCATGGCACATATATACCTATGTAACAAACCCACACGTTTTACATATGTATTTCAGAACCTAATGTAAAATAAAATTTTTAAAAGGAAAAAGAAAAACATTTGATTACTGAAAAGAAAAAAAGTGAGAGGGTGGAGGAGGGTCTAGGGATACAGAAAACTACACATTAAGTAAAATGTATGCTACTCAGGTGACGGGTACACTAAAATCTCAGAATTTACCACTATATAATTCTTCCATGTAAGAAAAAAACACTTGTACCCCAGAGCTATTGAAATAAATAAATTTTTTTAAATTACCTTTCTGACCCTTCAAGCCATCAGGGCCCCTCACACCTGGGCGGCCTGGAACTCCAGGGTGGCCTCGCTCTCCTGGTGGACCAGGAAATCCCAGTCCTGGGGGCCCCACAGGTCCTGCTTTGCCTGGGGGTCCCAGAGGTCCAGGAAATCCTTTACCACCTGGGGTTGCATCTTCATGATCCCCCTGGGAATGTTATGTCATGAGTCAATTACCAACCATTCAAAGTCCATTAACTCAAAGCAATCATTATAGGTTATAGAAACACATGCAAAAATCCATAATTTCAGGAGACAGTTACTCTGTAGCAAATGTAATTTTAAAATAATTAACAGATATTTCTTAATATTTTAAATATATATTTAAGGTATATAACATATAAATATACATATGACATATATTTATCGAGAGAGAGAGAGAGAGATGGAGTGTCTCTCTGTCATCCAGGCTGGAGTGCAGTGGTGCTATCTCTGCTCACTGCAGTCTCCGCCTCCTGAGTTAAAGCAATTCTCCTGCCTCAGCCTCCCGAGCAGCTGGGATTACAGGCAGCTGCCACCTTACCTGGCTAATTTTTGTATTTTTAGTTGGGACTGGGTTTCACCATGTTGGCCAGGCTGGTCTCACACTCCTGACCTCAAGTGATCTACCCTCCTTGGCCTCCCAAAGGCATCAGCCACTGTGTCTGGCCAAAAAACACATTTTACATCTTTATAAACATGTATATGATATGAGCATGTGTGTTATGCCTCAAATACTAGAAACAATGTGTGTGATATGCCTTAAATACAGAATAAGAGATTTTATGTCAAACCACTCTCTAATATCATATGTCATCAAATGTAGAAATAAGTAGATCAAGGGAGGTGGTGAGATTACAAATCAAATACATTCTGATGTATTTGAAATTGTTTTCCTGCACTCTCTTGAGAAGATACATAGATAGACTCCATCATCCCCCACCCATTTGGGTAAAAGCCTAACAAGTCCTTCTCCCTCCTGCATAAGAATTTGACTTTTGGTTAACTGTCTAGTTCTGTTCCTCTGATAAAAATTAAGATTGTCAACTACATTCCTAGGCAGTATTGCTTTTAGCAAAATCAATCCATAGTTGCAGAATTTGCATCTATCTGGAAGAACTCTGAGGAGCCTTCCTCAGGGGTTCCCTCACTGGCAATTCCTGGTGGGGTCCTCAAAAGCTGTGCAGTGGATAACAGCTCCCATGGGGAAGGAGGCTTGCAAGTCAGGGCTGCCTCCATGTCTGCCATATGTGGCTCTCATCCCTTCTTGCACCCCAACTGATTGAACAGACGCAAGGACTCTCAAATGCAAGGAATATCTGACACTGTCCTGCTGGCATTTTGAGGGACCTTTTATCCTTCTAAATGGCATGGTCTCCAATGTGGTCTGCAGTAGTCTTATGGATCTGGATTGTTTCCATGAATCTAGGAAGACCTCAGTGAACATTGTAGAAATTCCTCTCCCAGTTTGATCTATATAGAACACTGTTTTTTCCTCTCCCAGTTTGATCTATATGGAACACTCATCAATTAGATAAGTACATTATGACAATGTCCACTCAGTGACAACGATTTCTAAGTAGTTCCTTAAGGGGAAGAATTAAATAAGCAGAGATTACCAAGCCTAAAGCAGAGATCATTCTTGTAACCAGGAGAAAGGTCAGAACATACTTGTAACCAGGAGAAAGGTCAGAAAGCTATAAACACCGTCTAAGCCAATTTCCAGGCTTCTCTCTCTTAGTCGCTCGTACTCTGTCTGAAGGGGTTCCTGTAGAATCAGGACATAGTCTTTCCCTATGGCAGCACTCTCAATGGCTTCCCATTATATATGGCAGGCAGCACAGTTTGGTGGAAATAGCATGCACTTTGAAAAGACAGGCAAGTTTTCACTCCTATTTTGCCTACTTGACAGATGGGTAGCCTTGAGTATAAGATGCTAAGCCTCCATTTTCTTACTGTAAAATTGGAAAGGTATTGCTTTATAGAAGATTGCTGTTATGAGGAAAACATCTGACCTGGCTTACGTGACATTGTAAGCATTCAAAACTACTGCATTAGGCCAGGCGTGGTGGCTCATGCCTGTAATCCCAGCACTTTGGGAGGCCGAGGCGGATGGATCACAAGGTCAAGAGATCGAGACTATCCTGGTTAACATGGTGAAACCCCATCTCTACTAAAAATACAAAAAATTAGCTGGGTATGGTAGCTCATGCCTGTAGTCTCAGCTACTCGGGAGGCTAAGGCAGGAGAACTGCTTGAACCCAGGAGGCAGAGGTTGCATTGAGCTGAGATCGCGCCATTGCACTCCAGCCTGGGTAACAAGAGTAAAACTCCATCTCAAAAAAAAAGAAGAAAAAAAGCTATTTTAAGTTTCTAAGCATTGGAACATCTCATCCTCTTCTTTTATGACTTTAATTACCTACACATGATGTCCACCAAAAACATGTCTGAAAAATGCAGCAATATTCTTTATCAGTGAGATTTTTCCATCAGCCAATGCCTTGACTCTGTGGATTTGCATGAGTTCACTCTTTCATGCTCACTACTTTCCCCATGTGCCTCTTCTCTAGGAAACAGAACTGATGCTAAGCATCGGGACCTGAGCTCCATCCTCTACCTGACAGAGTCGACTAAATACATCTAAGATCAGTGGGAACCTTCTAAGATACAAGTTTCTTTCTCAGGAGAAAGTAAGCACCAAGAGAATAATACAAAGGCCAAGGACCGAAAGTCTTGCTAGGACTGAACTGCCACTGAGGATTTTATACCATCTCCAATTATGCCATACCATTTATAACAATCGTCTTTTGGTGTCAGGGTGTGAAAGGTGATTCCAATTTGTGGCATCTTGATATTTTACTGAATTTCAGCTTGGCACATAGAGAAGGGGGAAATACTTGCTTGTATGACCATATAAGAAAGTTAAATTCCAGCAAGAGAAGAATTATACATACTGGGGGTCCTGGATCCCCTTTTTCTCCAGCACGTCCATCCCGACCATGTAATCCCAGCTGCCCTGGAAATCCTGGGGGCCCATCAGGACCTCTTTCTCCTTTGTCCCCTGGGAATAGAGGCCAAAACATATTCAAACTCTTAATAGCAGGGGTAAAGTAGGATAGAGAGGACAAAAAAGAAAGAAAGAAAGAAAGAAAGAAAGAAAGAAAGAAAGAAAGAAAGAAAGAAGAGAGAGAGAGAGAGAGAGAGAGAGAGAGAAAGAAAGAAAGAAAGAAAGAAAGAAAGAAAGAAAGAAAGAAAGAAAGAAAGAAAGAAAGAAAGAAAGTGACCTTGACTCTGGGTTGGTATAGTTTCCTGAGTATCTCAATTGCCCCAGTCACATAAAACATGCCAAAGCCAGAGGGAAGAATGGCTAGAACCATTGAATCTCTTTACCTGGGAAATGCTCCTTTTCCCATCCCAGCAAGGAGCTGGTACGCAAAGGTGCCAGTTACAGAATCTTCCCCTACCTGTGTGAAGCTAAACACAGCATTCTATCCCTGGTCATGGGGAAGGGGGAATGGTTCGTAGTTGGGCACTTGCCTTAAGCTAATCAATCCTTTCTGCAGTTATTTTTCTATTTGGAGCTGACAAAGTGGAACTCTCTCCATCTCTAGATGTAAGAACTTGGAGCTGCCTGGGGGTATGAAAATCAGACTGATGGGAGAAAATATAGATGGTGCAATGTGAGACAAAAGATGCAGGGACAGCCTCCTGATGCCACTGAGGCCTGGATCTGGTTGTCCCAATGCAAACCTGTGATGGCTAATATTAAGTGTCAACTTGACTGGAATGTAGGATGCCTACATGGCTGGTAAAGTGTTTCTGGGTGTGTCTGTGAGGGTGTTGCCAAAGGAGATTAACATTTGAGTCAGTGGATTAGGACAGGAAGACCCACTCCCAATGTGGGTGGGCCCCATACAATTCGCTGCCAGCACAGCTGGAACGAAGCAGGTGGAAGAAAGTGGGATATGCTGGCTTGCTGAGTCTAATGGCTTTCATCTTTCTCCCGTGCCGGATGCTTCCTGCCCTTGGACATCTGTCTCCAGGTTCTTCAGTCTTTGGACTCTTAAACTTACTCCAGTGGTTTGCCAGGGCTCTCGGGCCTTCAGCCACAGACTAAGGGCTACACTGTTGGCTTCCCTAGTTTTGAGGCTTTTGGACTGAAAAGTAGGAAAGCCACTCCTTTTTGGGCTGAGCCACTTCTGGCTCCATGCTCCTCAGCTTGCAGACAGCCTATAGTGGGATTTCACCTGGCAATTATATAAACAATTCTCCTTAATAAACTCCTTCTCATATATGCATATATCCTATTAGTTCTGTCCCTGGAGAAGCCTTGCTAATAAAAAACCTTACCTTTTAATCTTTCACATTTTGTTTAGGTCAATAAATTACTTGAAAAAAAGAAAAACCTATTTCAAGCTGGGCCTCCTTCACTTACAACTAAAATATTATTGACTAATACAGAATACTGTAATGCAGTGACTAAACACCAACCAAGCCAAAAGAGGGCTTGATTCAAATCCAAGTTCACTATAATTAAGATGTGAATGTGTGACTAAAGGAAAATTTATGTTTTCAAATAAGAGGCAGGGGATTTGGCTCCACATCACACAACCCTATGAAGGGCAGGAAGTATTTTTTTAAAGTAATTTCAACCATCCTAAATTGTATAGAATTGATCTGTGGTCACAGAGGAAATTACTGCAAGAGGAGAGTCCATACATCATTCATAAAATAGCAGGGAGTTAAGTGATTGATTATGCTTACCTTTAACTCTTGATACAACCATGTCACCCTTTGCCCCTTTGCTGCCAGGTCGTCCAGATGCACCAGGCTTTCCCTTGGTGAAAAGTAAGAGCAACAAAGTAGACTAATTGTGATGGGTCAACAGTTACATCTGTACATATTGAATCTCTCTCTTCCTCCTAAATCTCGTTAAAGATTCTAGCTTGGCATTCTTGGTCTCGTCCCCCTCCCTGCCTTCCAAGGTAGTCCTGTCTCGCAAAACTGAGGCTCTTGAACTGCATGTAAAATGTAAAAGCTGTTGAAATCTTAATACGATCTGTACCGGAGTTAAGAGGAATAAATTAATGACAGTTTCCTGGGTTTGACAGTGTACTGTGGTTATGCAAATATGCTTATGTTTATGTATCACTGGGGAAGCTGGGGGAAGCATACATGGGAACTTTATGACTGTGCAACCTCTTGTGAGTCAACTACCTCAATTGTTTGTTTTTGTTTTTGTTTTTGTTTTTGTTTTTGAGATGGAGTTTCACTCTTTTTGCCCAGGCTGGAGTGCAATGGCACAATTTCAGCTCACTGCAAACTTTGCCTCCCGGGTTCAAGTGATTCTCCTGCCTCAGCTTCCCAAGTAGCTTTGGACTACAGGCATGCACCGCCATGCCCTGCTAATTTTTGATTTTTAGTAGAGACGGGTTTCGCTATGTTGGCCAGGATGGTCTCCAACTCCTGATCTCACTGCTGATCCCAAAGTGCTGGGATACAGGCGTGGGCCACCACACCAAGCCTTCAAATTAAAATTTATAATTAAAAATTTTTAATTATCGTGGGCTTTGTAATGTGAAATGGAGAGGAAGGAAGAGAGTGGGATAACCACAGAGCTGCCACTGAAGCTGAAGGTAGAGGTTTAAGAATAAGTTTGTAGTGCAAAATGCATGGAAGTGATGTGCCGCTAAGGAAAGTTGATGAGCAGAAGAGGAAATAAAAACCTTTGCTGTAGTTAATATATTTCTTCTGTATAGCAGGTAAATAGCTAATTTTGGCTGATAGGCTCATGATCTCTTAACCACATTGCTCAAAAACTAAACTGAGTCATGCTTTTTAAGTGTTACATATTATTGCATATCAAACCATGTCAAAATTATGGCAACCTGGCTAGGCACGGTGGCTCACATCTGTAATCCTAGCACTTTGAGAGGCCAAGGAGGGTAGATCACTTGAGGCCAGGAGTTTGAGACTAGCCTGGCCAACATGGTGAAACCCCGTCCCTACTAAAAATACAAAAATTATCTGGACATCATGGCACACCTGTAATCATAGCTACTTGGGAGGCAGAGGTTGCAGTGAGCCAAGATCATTCCACTGTACTCCAGCCTGGGTGATAGAGCAAGACTCTGCATCAAAAAGAAAAAAAAAATCTCTATCTCTCTGTCTCTATCTCTATATCTATAACTATATGACCCTATTGTCAGTACATTAGAGTGGCCAAGCACCATATCAAATATCGTTATAGAAACATCATACAGAGTCCAAGGTTACTTACCTAGTGATAGCAATAATAAAAAATCCATGGTCAAGAAATTGGAGAAAAGTAAAAACGATTGAGCAGGCCAGCTGTTTTGCTCCCACAGATGCCACTAACTTGTCATGTTTTCTTTTTTCTTTCTCTTTTTGAGACAGGTTCTCACTTCATCCCCTGGTCTGGAGCGCAGTGGTGCAGTCACAACTCACTGAAGGCTTAAACTCAAGTGATCCTCCTACCTCAGCCTCTCGAGTAGCTAGGACTGCAGGTGCCTGCCATCATGACTGGCTAATTGGTTTTTACTTTTTCGAGTGTAGAGAGGGGGTCTTGCTTTATTGCCCAGGCTGGTCTCAAACTCCTAGCCTTAAGGGATCCTGCTGCTTCTAAAAGTGTTGAGCTTACAAGAGTGAGCCACCACACCTGATCCTGTCTTATCTTCACACAGTCTAACAATGTGTTCAAACAAGCTTAGCTATTTTTTTTTAACTGGACCTAATCATTTATAAGCTGTGAGCTACAGAGGAGAGGAGAGTACCCATAGAGATAAGCACACTGGCATCAGCAATTATCAGGCAGTAATGGTGAAGACAAAGCCAAAAACTCACACAACAGGCATAAAAACTCAAATGGACAGAAGGGTTGGGAGCCTTTTTCCTAGAGAAAAAATATGTCCACACAACTTGATATATCTGATATTGCTCTAGTATACCACCCTGTTTGTAACAATGTCTGCAAACCATCAAAAAGGTGGGTAGAACAAATTTCTTACAATACATTAGAAAGAATTTGAAACCATAAAGTACTAATGTAGGTTTTGTTTTATTCTTATTTTTCCTATACATGCTAGTCATAAGTAGCAATGGGGCTTGGCCAAAGTGTATGGCATATGGTATCCTATCCAATAAATGGATAAAGAAAATGCACTTCTGATGAATAAATTATCAGAACAGAAAACTGTTTGCATAGCATTTGCACCAACATCTTTCCAGAATGAGAAAAAAGTGGTATGCTTAATAAAGAAGACTTTGGTACTTTGGAAGAATGAACCCACCCCAGGAGTCTGAGCAGTTTATTACTTAGCACACTGGAGACTTCGAATGCTTGATGAATTGCTCTAATGCTCTGTAGGTGTAGAATTCTAAGTACTAGTGTAGATCATAGACTTATTTGAGCTAATAAGGAAAAAAATATGAGCTAATAAGGAAAAAAATTATCAATGCTGTTATTGGATTTCATTAAAGAAACAATTACTGAAAACATTAAGGAATCATTTTGAAAACTACATAGAACCAAGCATTACTCTGAGTACTGAGAATACAGCAGTTAACTAGACGATCTTGCCTTCAGGCACTTAGACTCTAGTGAAATAAATGTGTAGCCTAAGAGGTTCCTGGGGTAAAGATTCTTAGCAGCTTCAGCTAGAGAGCTGCTTTTCACAGTCTTAAGACCTGAGATCACCAAACACATTTGCTACTCTAAAAACAGAAAGTCCAGCTGCAACAACTCCTCTCCAGGCTGGGCAAGGTGGTTCACGCCTGTAATCCCAGCAGTTTGGGAGGCTGAGGCGGGAGGACCACCCAAGGTCAGGAGTTTGAGATCAGCCTAACCAAAAAGGTAAAACCCCCATCTCTACTAAAAATACAAAATTAGCTGGACATGGCGGCACATGCCCGTAGTCCCAGCTACTCAAGAGGCTGAGGCAACCGAATCACTTGAATCCCGGAGGCAGAAGTTGCAGCGAGCTGAGATTGTGCCATTGCATTCCAGCCTGGACTACAAAAAATTCCACTTCAAAAAAACAACAACAACAAACCTCTCTGCCAGGTATGTCCTAATTGTTCTATACAGAGTTTAGACAAAAAAAAGGTCAACTTCAGATAGCCACAGGGGCGGCACCTGTTCAGTCCAAAGGAAACAGGTGGGTAGGCATGGGGGGCATCATCCCACAGCCACAGCAAAGGTGGGAAGGCATTAACATTGTATTCATAAATTTTTAGAGTCTCAGGAGAAGCCAGAAACCTCACATTAATAATTCAAAAACAAACACCATGAGGACACAACCAAATATTCCAATAGGTCAGAAATAGCCTGTTTGTTAGTCCATTTTTGTGTTGCTATAAAGAAATACCTGAGGCTGGGTAATTGATAAAGAAAAGAGGTTCATGGTTCTGCAGGCTATACAAGCCTGGCACCAGCATCTGCTCAGATTCTGATGAGGCCTCAGGAAGCTTCCAATCATGGCAGAAGGTGAAGTGGGAAGTCAGTGTATCACATGGTCAGACAGCAAGCAAGAGAGGGAAGCGGGAGGTCCCAGACTCTTTTAAACAACCAGGTCTCCTGTGAAATAACTGGGCAAGAACTCACTCAGCACCAAAGGGATAGAGCTAAGCCATTCATGAGGCATTCCATAACCCAAACACCTCCCACCAGGCCCCACCTCAAACACTGGGGAATACATTTCAACATGAGATTTGGAGGGGGTACACATCCAAACTTTATCAGCCTGTGACAGTCTGCAACTATTGGTGCACCCTGCAGTCTCCGGGACTTTAATTCACTAATATGTACCTTAGCCAGTGCGCAAAACACATGACTCAACTGAATTCTTACCAACAAGGTTCTAAGATGGTGTTGTCATATTTGTTTTATAAATGCTGCAAGTAAAACTCAGAAGACTGCAGAGCTCCCAAATGTCAGAGATGGGATCTGAAGCTGGGTCCACTTGCTCCTAGGCCCTAGTGCCTTGCCCTCACTACAGTATGGTGGCGGGAAATCCCATCCTAGGGAGCACTGTCAGGCTAAGGCAATGAATGCAAAGACTTGGTTCAATTATAGAAAGAATTACACACTACTTAAGCCTACTTTTCTGTTTTCTACTTTTCTACCAATCTGTGGCTGCTGGGGCCAGAGATCAGCAGATGAAAGAGGAGAGAAGGGATGATGGGGAGCCCCCAAGAGCGAGAGCACCCAATAGTCTGCACTACCTTTCATGCTCTCTCTTCTGTCTTCTTCCCTTCCTTCTTTCCTTTGTTTTCTTTTCTCCTTCCTTTCTTTCTTTCCCTTCTCTTCTCTCACCTCCCCTTCTCCTCCTGCTCCATTCTCTACCCTTCCCTTCCCTAGTGCCCCATTGTATGACCCTGGCCCCTGACTATGACCACAATGTGATAAATTTAAAGCAGAGAAGCCATATGGACAGAATCACATACACAACAGACAGCAGAAATGTGGCCAGTCTACAAAGGTAAGCCCTAGAGCAACTGAAGTAAGTAAACCTTATCCATGATAACCCTAAATAAACAAGCAGTCCATACTCAAAGATGTTAGCCCTAAATAGCAACCCAACAGGAAGCCACAAAAATATTTTAGGACCATTAAAATCTTCACCAAGAAGATTAAGTAGCAACACACACAGAAATGACTATAGTAAAATGTTGGATTTAAAAAGCAGACAATAAAATGGAAATTACTTAACAATTGCAACCATGCTCATGCACATACATGCGTTAAGGACCCAGCTTCTGTTGAGTAGAGGTGGCCAGTGTCCTTTGTCTATGTGACAAGGTACTGCTGGGACACCTTAATCATTACCTTCACTTAAGGCCCTCAGGTTAGAACCTTATTTTCATGATATTTTCTGGGGAAAATGGAAAAGAGTCATTTGGGACTTGATGATCAAGTTCCAGGCCATTCCAGGATTGAGCTTTTTTAATAAGGAGGGGACAGAGTGCTCTCTCCAGCCACCGCAGGAGTACCCCACTGGGCAGTGCTTTCATTCTGAGCAATCAGACAGCTGAGAGGCTTTGCCTCAACCTGGGCCATCTGTAACTTTCACCAAATGGGAACCAATTTGAGATCAATTCATCAATATCACGTAAACTCTGACAAAGCCAGCATTTATATCCCCAGTCTGAACCTCTCATCCAAATCCTTAAGTTGAATACCATCCTACTGCCTACTTGACTTCTTGCTTGCTTTTCTAATACGCACCTCGAACTTGAAATGTCTCAAATAGAACTTTCTTTCCTCACCCTATGCCATTCCTTCCCATCTCAGTACATGGCAACTGCCTTCTTCCACTGGCTCAAACAAAAAACCCTGGTTCTGTCCTTGACTTCTCTTTTCCTTACATCCTATGTCCAATCTAACAGCCAACCTGTTGGCTCTACCTTCAAAATACATCCAGAATCTGACCACCTTGCACCACACCCAGCACCACTACAATAAGGTATTGGTTGACATATCTCACCAGGATTACATAGCAGCCTCCCAGCTAATCTCCCCGCTAATGTCCCCTGTCCATACCGTCTATGCCCCACAGAGCAACCACAGTGAGCAATCCATTTAAAAGTATTGTCTCTCTCTTCTTAAAACTCTCCCCTGGCTGTTCCATGTCATCTAGAGTAAAGGCTCAGATCTGACCCATCTGTAAAGCCCCATGCTCTGCAACCCCTCCTAACCTCAAGCCAGTTCTCTGACTTCATCTCCTGCTCTTCCCCTCTCTCTTCACTTGAGCTACAATAGATACTGATGGCCTTTATCACACCTGATGTACTGAATATTTTCTTGCTGATCTGTTAGATGGTCTGTATCCTCTCTGAAGCTCTAGGAGGGCAGAGATTGGGCTCTGGTCCCTGCTGTATCCCCAGCACCTGAAACAAGGCCTAGAACATAGTAGACACTCGATAATACTAATTCATTGAATAAGTAAACAAGGGATGAATGGATGAATAAATATATGGTTTTTGTAGTCATTAATATAAAGCATATATCACACTATAAATTAGAAAGAGGCACCTTGATTTTTATCTCTACATGTTTGATATGGTTTGGCTTTGTGACCCCACCCAAATCTCATCTTGAATTGTAATCTCCATGATCCCCATGTGTCGAGGGAGTGACCTGGTAGGAGGTGATTGGATCATAGGGAGGGTTTCCCCTGCCGCTGTTCTCATGATGGTGAGTGAGGTCTCATGAGATCTGATGGTTTCATAAGGGGCTCTTATCTCTGTCACCTGCTGCCATGTAAGACATGCCTGCTTCCCCTTCCACCATGATTGTAAGTTTCCTGAGGCTTCTCCAGCCATGTAGAACTGTGAGTCAATTAAACCTCTTTCCTTAATGAATTACCTAGTCTCAGATAGTATCTTTATAGTAGGTGAAAATGGACTAATATAGTGTCTCCTTTACTGGAAAGACGACTGGTAAGGGGTACTCACTGGTAGCCCTGGAGGTCCTTCAGCACCAGGAGGTCCTGGGTCACCTTTTGTTCCAAGCCAGCCAGGGAGCCCCAAGTCTCCCTTACTCCCCTGCCTCCCAGGAAGTCCTGGAGGGCCAGGAGGGCCCATGGGACCAGGCTCGCAGGCACAGAGTCCTTCATTTCCTAGACAGAGGATCAACGGCAGATTTGTCATATTTCCTGAATAAAATCCCCAATAAAGGCTTTACTGTACAAAACCAATAGCATAAATGAAGAACAAAGAATCTGATATGCATAATTCTTATTGCAGACAATTAAGAGTACATGCTGTGGGGGCTGGGTGTAGCATGGGGTACTGTGTGGGGTGCCTAGACATGAGATATGGGGTGGGTATACCATTTCTAACAAATGGAGGGTTTTGTTCCTTAATAAATTTATCCTGACAAATTTTAGGGGAAGAGCTGACACCCAATTCTACTGAAGAAATGTTAAAAATAATACAACTTTCTTTATTTTTAAAAGTTTAAAGGCCTGTTCTTTGGTTCCTCCTGAAAAAAACCTAAAAACATTAATTGGTGAGCACACAAACCCTAAACAATTAAGGAGACAAAATAATACATGAAGAAGGATTTTGATTGCATTGAATATTATAATTGATAATTCACCACAATGCATTTTCCAATTATCAAGACTTTTTGTCTTAAACAAATGTCTTTAAGGTAGTCGGACTCCTCATCTGTATTGATGTGGTCACACCCACCTGACTCACTTGCCCAGAATGGCTCCAAACAATTTAGAGTGAAGAAACAGAGAGACAGGCAGTTGATGAGTCTGGGAAATATAGGATCCACAAAAATCAAACATCAATACTGTTCTATCACTGCCACTCTCAAGAAATCAAGAGAACCTTGTAAGCAACGTCACCATTTGCAGGCAAATTTATTGGCAGGCAAGTGTTTCCTTTATACTCTAAGGCACAAGGCTTTGACTTTTCAGTGACTTTTAATCGCATCGCATTTAATGGAGCACTCTAGTAGGTGACTGAGGTGGGTAACAAATCTGAATGAAATGCCACATCACACATCTCAGAAATGCCCCCGATCATCCATGTGTGGTTGTCTTCTAGAAATTCTACCTTTGGTTCCTACTTGCCTTTTTCTCCTTTTGATCCTCTTCCTCCTGGAGGACCCACTTTGCCTTTTATTCCTTGTGGCCCAGGGTTCCCAACACTACAGTATGTCACTGTGAAGGGAGTAAAGAGGTGGGCAGAAAGAATCACATAATTTTTCTGACTCTCCTCTACAGAACAAGTGACTTTTGCACTCATATCCTCCCCGATGTGTTTCCTTTCCTGGGCACATTCTTTGTTCCCTTGCTTTCCTAGGATTCTTTCTGTCTGAAATAAGCATATACAAACATATAGATGATGCAGTGATTATGGCATGCTTCTGCTACCATAACCGTTGATAAGGACAACCCTAATCTCAGCCCTAAATTAGTGGGCTGCAAAACAAGACAATGGACAACAAAAGAAAACAAACAAATAAACAGAAAACTGGAGTCAGTGTATGGCAAAGATATTCCCCCCTCAGTTATCAATCCTTAGCTAGTGAAGAAAATGTAAAGCATAAATTTTGTAAAAACAAAATTTCAGAGATGTCTGTTAAAGATGACTGATAAAATGCAAACAGTAAGTTTGGCGTCCTCCCCAAATCCCGGTACAGTAAAAGAATATTATAAAAAACAGCCAGGTGCAGTGGCTCACACCCATTATCCCAGCACTTTGGGAGGACGAGGCAGGCAGATCACAAGGTCAGAAGTTCAAGACCAGCCTGGCCAACATAGTGAAATCCCATCTCTACTGAAAATACCAAAAATAGCTAGGCATGGTGGCACATGCCTGTAGTCCCAGCTGTTTGGGAGACAGGAGAATTGCTTGAACCTGAGAGGTAGAAATTGTGGAGCTGAGATCGTGCCACTGCACCCTAGTCCGAGCAGTAGAGCGAGACTCTGTCTCAAAAAAAAAAAAAAAAAAAAAAAAGAAAAGAAAAGAAAGAGCATGAACCTGCTTCGTGCAGCAGCTCACACCTGTAATCCCAGCACTTTGAGAGGCTGAGGTGAGTGGATCATTTGAGGTCAGGAGTTCATGGTGAAATCCCATCTCTATTAAAATTGTAAAAATTAGCCAGCCATGGTGGTGTGTGCCTGTAATCCTAGCTACTTGAGAGGCGGAGGCAGGAGAATAGCTTGAACCTGGGAGGCAGAGGTTGCAGTGAGCTGAGATTGTGCCACTGCACTTCATCCTGGGTGACGGAATGAGACTCTATCTCAAAATAAATAAATAAATACAAATAAATAAGCATAAACCCACAGGTCAAGGAAAAAGGGAGAAGAACATCAACAACAACAACACGTAAAAGAACTTAGCAGATCCTTTAAAAAAATAAAGAAAGCTGAATTTGATGCATGAAGCTTAGAAAGCTGAGAAAGAACTTGATTTATCCCAGAAATGTTCTCCTAAAATTCATGAAAAAAAAACTCTGGAAGAACAACAGAGAGGTCCAAAACAGGATGATTTGTTCACAAAAACAGTTAGACTAAAAAATCCCCTCCCTGAAACTGGCAGCAGAAAATGACAATAGATCCCCCATAACCCTACCCCAACCCCCAAAAATGGAAGAAATACATATTGCAGCAAGGTATTTTAATGTATTTTATAGTTAAAACAGCAGATGAGGGAGGGTATTGGATCCCTGAAACATGAACAGCCTGCTACAAAAGGAAACATTAAAAGAAAAAAACAGCAGTTGAACATTCTTGAAATTAAAATAGATAAATAGGTCATGAGAGCAGAAATTTAAAAATTCAGGTGGAGGATTGGAATATAGACTTGAGAAAATCTCCCAGGAAGTGTTACAGAAAAATAAACAGGTGAAGAGTAATAGAGTAAAGGTTAAAAAAAATGTCATGAAGGTTTCCTGACAAATAAATAGAGTCCAGAAAGAGAAAAAAAGAGGAAAAAAATGGAGGAGACAATGTTTTCAAAGGACGCTTGATCTCTTCTCAGCCTTTTGGCTAAGATCAAATGCAAAGAAACATTTGAAGAAACTTTTTCAGAAAAGATATAGAGCCAGGCACAGTGGCTCACACCTGTCATCTCAGCACTTTGGGAGGCCAAGGTGGGCAGATAATCTGAGGTCAGGAGTTTGAGATCAGCCTGGCCAACATGGTGAAACCCCACCTCCACTAAAAAATGCAAAAAATTCGCTGGGTGTGGTGGCACATGCCTATCATCCCAGCTACTCAGGAGGCTAAAGTAGGAGAATTGCTTGAATTGGGAAGGCAGAGGTTTCAGTGAGCCAAGATTGTACAATTGTACTCCAGCCTGGGCAAGAGTAAGACTCCGACACAGGAAAAGAAAAAAAAAGAGAAAAGAAAAGAAAAGAGAAAAGAAAAGAAAAGAAAAAAGAAAGGCAGGCTACATGCCTGCCACTGACTGAGTGCAAGCCAGTGCAAATGTACCCACACAAAGGCAAATCAAGTGGAATTTAAGACCATGAAAACAACAAAAAAAAGTGTCCTATGAGCTTCCAGAAAGGAAGACAGATTTCAAACAAAAAAAATCAAGCATCTAAATGTTATGAGTTCTCAGTAGCCAACCCTGAAAGCTAGGAAACAATAGAAAATGCCCTCAAAATCCTGAGGGAGAAAGATTTCCTACCTAAAATTTTATACTCAGCCAAACTAGCAAAGTCCACAGCACAATTAAGGCATTTTCAGACAAGCAAGATCTCCCAACTTTACCCTTTTATTTACACTTTTTCCCAGGAAGTACAATGAGGTAATAAAGCATTTAAAAATATATGGAAAACAGAGAGCACCAGAGAAAGAGAGAGGATAGAGTAAAGAAAGTCTCAAGATATTGGTAAAGGAAGATCTCAAGACAGTATTCTGGCAACAAGTTTAAAAAAAAAAGAAACCTGATCTAATTTGAACAATTCAAAAAGCTGCGGGAGAGATTTATTCAAGAGATAATACCAATAGAATAGTTAATGAGTTAGAGTGTATAATGATAAAATTTACATAATTCTGAGCAGTTTGAGGTTAAATTTTAAGTACATTGAAAACCAAGCAAACAGACAAAGGAAACAAGACAATTGACAGAATATTCTGGAAAAGCAATAGTTTATACTATTAGAAGGCTCAGCTGGTGAATAGCCCTTATATAACCAACTATTCAGTGTACACTCTGAATATTTATGTAACCAAAATTGTGACAATAATTGTATTGTAGTTTATGGGAGTAGAAAATGTGCACATGTGGGGTGGGGGGTGAATGAAAGCTAAATTTATCTTCCATAGAGGAAAGTCAAAAGATAATGCTGAATTGGAAAAATTGAGAAATAGCAATACAAATACACTGAATGTCGGTATAGAGGCAAGTGACAAAAGATCCAGCCACATGTGACGAAATGATTGCCCTTGAGGAGGAAGAATTAGGAGAAGGAGTTGTGGGGGATTTCAGTTGTCCATACCACACCATGTGGAAAAGTTTGACTCTTAAACCTGAAACTGCCCTTGCAAAAATTCTAACAGTGAGAAAATTGTGACAGTGAAAAAGATACGACCTAATTAACTTCATCTTGTCTTTAACCTCTAAACTGCCCTTGGCCATTTCTGAGCATGAGCCAAGCTAACTTTGAAAGAATTTAGTTATAGTTTAAATAATTACAGCCTTTCCCAAAATTAAACTGTCTGCATAATTCTAATAAAAGACCACCAGGTAAACAAAACAAAACAAAACAAGAGGGGCCTGTATTCTACTAAGATTTAGGCATACTTAATGATTACCAGCATTACTATTCCAGAGGTCACAAGATTTGCAATTTCCCCAATTACTCCTGTAAATAATATCACTATTATAAAACCTAGAGATTGGCCTTTTGAGACGTCTTTTCAGACTTTTGCATTTCTGATGGCTGGATGGCCCCACCTAGACCCAAGACTAATAATCGAAGGGTCCCATGGCCCCCACCCAGAAGTGGTTTCAGCATGTGAGGGACCATTTTCCACACTCCCATGATTTCATCCCCAGCCAAGCAGCAACACTCATTCCCTAGCCCCCTGCCTGCCAAACTACCTTAAAAAAAAAAAAAAATTAGGGCCAGGCACGGTGGCTCACGCCTGTAATCCCAGCACTTTGGGAGGCTGAGGCGGGTGGATCACGAGGTCAAGAGATCGAGACCATCCTGGTCAACATGGTGAAACCCCATCTCTACTAAAAATACAAAAAATTAGCTGGGCATGGTGGCGCGTGCCTGTAATCCCAGCTACTCAGGAGGCTGAGGCAGGAGAATTGCCTGAACCCAGGAGGCGGAGGTTGCGGTGAGCTGAGAACGCGCCATTGTACTCCAGCCTGGGTAACAAGAGTGAAAAACTCTGTCTCAAAAAAATTAATTAATTAATTAATTAATTAATTAAAAAAACTTTAGCCTCCAAATTTTCAGAGAGGCTTATTTTAGTAACTCCAGTCTTCTATTTACCCAGCTCTATGTATGCTAAATGCTTTCTCTATTGCAATTTGCCTGTCTTGACAAATCGGCTCTATCTGGGCAGTGGGCAAGATAAACCCATCAGGCAGTTACAAACCAAGCTCTTACATAACTCTGACGAAAACTAAAACTACATGTAAAAAATAAAAACTGTATTATTTTACAAAGTTCTATCATTTACACTGAAACTCCTAACAAAATGATTGCACATACTTTAATTGATGTGATAGTCCAACTTCAGTTTATTTTTTTTGCAAAGGACTACCAACTTAGCCCATCAAACATCACATAACTTTTAAAATATTTTAAAAATTATGCTTTCTGAATGACACTGCAAATATCAAAAGTAGCATAAATGCTAATGAATAAGGACTACTTTACCACTTGATCCCGGGAGGCCCTGCAGGCCTGGTGCTCCAGGCAGGCCAGGTGATCCTGGCTTCCCTGGTTTTCCTGGAGCAGAATCAGGTCTCCCAGGAATACCAGCTTCTCCTGGAATCCCAGGAAGACCAGGAAATCCTTGTGGCCCAGGGGGTCCCGTCATGCCTGCAAGATAAATCAAGAATGAAAACTACATATACTCTCAGAGTAAATGTCTCTATAGAAGAACTCAACATTCTTGCTTTGGTTATAGAATTTTTTAAAGGAAAAGAGATGGAGCTGGAGGCCATTATGCTAAGTGAAATAAACCAGACACAGAGAGAAATACTGCATGATCTCACTTATATGGGAATCTAAAATAGTCAAACTCATAAAAGCAGAGAGTAGGATAGTGGTTCTCAGGGGCTAGTAGAGAGAGGAATGGAGTGATATTGGTTAAAGGGTACAAAGTCTTAGTCATGTAAGATGAGTAAGAGATCTAATACACAGCAGGAACATGATAGCTAACAATACTGTATCATATATTTGAAATTTGCTAATGGGCTAGATTTAAAATAAATCTTCTCCCCACCCCCCACGAATGATATCTGTGTAGAGGTGACAGATAATGTTAATTAGCTGGAAGTTGGTGATCATTCTACAATGTATACATATATCAGAACATCAGGCTGTATGTCTTAAATATAAACAATTTTTATATGTCAGTGATATCTCCATAAAGCTGTTTTTTTAATGCTCTAGATGACATTTTTCAGAAGTAGAAAAAAAAAAGTAAGTGATACATAAAGTTTCGTTTTCCACAGAGCAGATTACTAGCCACAAAGCAGAAGTTATAATAATTTGAATAAACTGCATTAAAAGAAAAAAAAAAGTAGTTCAAAAATAAAGATAATATCCCAGCCATTAAACTATCTTGCCTTCTTTGAAATAAGTACACAGTGGAAAGAACTGGGTTTAGAGAATCAGATTTTCCTTACCTTTTCCACATTCTTTAGAATTATTGGAGAAGAACTATATTAAATTTAATTAAAATGATTACTTTTTCAATCTTTCTACCTTGATAACTTGGTAAAAATAATCTAAATAAACATATTAGCATACCTCATGGGTAAAAATAGACTCATATAATCATCTATGTAGAACATAAAATATTGCACCTATCACAGCAGCCCAGGTTGCTAGGGAGGGATGGAGGTGCCAGATTTGAACTTGCCTCTCCTTCTCCACCCAGGGGACCTTAAGCAGATTATTTAACTTATTGAGTATTCTGTATACACCTCCAGAGGCTTGTTATGAGGATTAAATAAAATAATCCACGTAAGAAGCTTAGTGAAATATCCATCAAGAGCACATGCTCAGTGAATGTTCAAATGTTCAGTGTGTTCAGATGAGGTCAAAATGAATAATGTGACAGCAGGAAATCCTGCTTCCCCTTGACATCCTACTCCCCTTGCTGCTGTCTTTGGCTTAAAGATAGCTGGAAGCTGGCCAGGCACGGTGGCTTATGCCTGTAATCCCAGCACTTTGGGAGGCTAAGGCAGCCTGATTACCTGAGGTCAGGAGTTTGAGACTAGCCTGGCCAAAACGGTGAAATCCCATCTCTACTAAAAATATAAAAATCACGTGGGCATGGTGGTGGGTGCCTGTAATCCCAGCTACTAAGGAAACTGAGGCAGGAGAATTGCTTGAACCTGGGAGGTGGAGGTTGCAGGGAGCCCATATCATGTCATTGCACTCCAGCCTGGGCAACAAGAGCAAAACTCCATCTCAAAAAGAAAAAGAAAAAAAAAAAAAAAAAAAGACAGCTGGAAGCCCTTGCGAGAGTGGCCACCTCTCACAGCTTCCTTTTCCTAAGCGTGTCTGGCTCCAGAACCTCTCTGTGGAAGACTGCATTTTTCACAGATGGCCACCACAGGAGCTCTGTCCTACACACTCTGGTAGAATTTTGACCTTTCTCCATCAAAAGGTGATGTGTTCCCTTCCTCCGAATGAGCCCATTAGAAGAGATCATTCAGCTTCTGCCTTGTGAGCCAAAACACTTGAGACTGGAGTTCTGAGCTACCATATAAGCAATAATATGAAGCCACCATATTGCAAGGAAACCTCAGTACACAGCCTTCCCATGGAGGCTCTTGAGACTATACAAGAGAAATCAAGTGTCTAGCCAGGCCCAGCCCTTCCTGAACTCTTAAAACTGCAGAAAGAGTGCGAGGTAATGTACTGATTGCTATTGTTTCAAACCACTCTGTTTTAGGAAATTTTTTCAGCAAGAGATAACTGAAACCCTGTCAGTAATCAGTAATGTAGCATGCTCATTAAATTAATGGCTGTCATTATTGTGTCCATATGTGCTGGGCTTCACTAGACTTACAAACATATTCATTCCTTGAACAACCCTGCAAAGTTCAGACCTTATAGATAAGGCAGAGAAAGTTTAGGCCAAATATCCATATTAATAATAGCTAATATATTGAATCTTTACTATACACTAGACCGTAGACTAAAGGCTGTATATGTATTGTTTCTTTCAACTCCAAGACCTTGTTTTACAGACAGGAAAACTGAGGTACAGAGAGGTTTAGTACATGTCCAAGATCACATAGCTTGTAAGTAGTAGAAACTGGAACTTTTCTAGTTCATAGTGTAAATGTGTAAGTATTTTACTGTACCACACCAGATTATATGGCCTTCACTAAGTGCTAAGGTGGGATTTGATTACAAGTGTCTGACTCTGAAACTGCACTTATCTCATGGTAAATATGGTAATTACCAAATCATCTAGAAAATATAATAGATATTACCAATTATCTAAAAATTATATATACAAGTATGTATACTAGGACTAGACACATGCCTGTACTTAGAATGCAATGAAAATGGGCCCCTATGGATTTGGCTGCCACCTTGTCTTCATGCCATTTCTAAGACCTGATGTGGACTCAATGCAATCAGTCAGTGGATGAACCTGGGTACTGCCTGCTGCCTTGTTCCATTGCCAAGAATGATTCGCCATCTGCCAACAGGGAGAATGGGCTACAGGGTAGGGCATATTGCAATACTGACCACCCAACTGTAGAGCACGAAATCAATACAGTAAGTTGTGACCGCATTACATTTTTTTATCATAAAAGAAATAAACAGAAGAGTGCTTCACATACCAAAAATGTATAATTTTGTATATTTTTATCTCAATCATTTGTACATATGGATACATACATATGTTTGTGTAATGTAAATGTATATGTTTTGCATATAAATGTAATGCAAAATCAAATGCATTTCTTACCATGGGTCACAGGCAAGATTTGAAAGCTATTGGGTTAATTCATTTTTTAAAAGCTTGTGAATTAAGAGGTTTCCTGGGTTTAAATCCACTAGAGACACTTGTTACTTACCACTAGATTTTAATTGTAATCTGCTGGAGACACGATTCTATTATAAACAAGCCTGAATGGAGAAATCTAAGACCAGAGTTCAGTGCTTTCTGACCAACAGAACACTGTATGTGATCTATACACTCTTGGGTCAGTTAAGCTAAGGCTGTGCTATCTAAAGATTAAATGAACTAGACAAAGATTTTCTACCTTTGTGGTCATCAGATTCTGCAAAGTGAAAGCTGGATTCATGGAAGATTAAATGAGAGTTTTGTAGTAGTATTCCTGAGTTGAATATCTCAGGAAATTTCTCACTTCTTCTCAGTAAATATAGCAAGAGAGACAGGCTGAGTAAAACTACGATTATTCTAGACTTTTCTCCTCACAGGTTTAATCAGCTCTCCTGGGTTCACAGACTGAAAATACCCTCTAAGCTTCAATTCCTACTCTCACTAGGAATATTAACCAGCATAGCACCTGAAGGCTCAAAGTCCTTATGCCAACAGGACTCTTTCCCAGGCTTTTTACCAAATGCCAATATGACCCATCATTTTCTTATTTTTGTTTTTATTTTGAGGGGAGGGAAGAAGAGTTTTTTAATGTAATTATGAATGAAAGTTTTTTTATTCATAGTTTTTACTTCCACCTTTCATGCAGGAAATTTAAGTGAAGGATTAGGTGAAAGAACTACATTTTACAAGTAGATGTCAACAGGGAACGCCTTCCAGGAGGGTGGGGAAACACTAACCCTAGCAGTGGCTTCCAAGCCTTATCTGCAAGTGATGATTTTGTGGGAGGCCTGTTGTTATACATACATATGCCTTATAACACCTCTGTGATATCAATTGAATAGTTCTGGGGTACAGCTGAGAAACCTGTATTCCTCCCATGTAAGTGACTAATTGGCTTGACTACCATGGTTTTTAACCCTGGCTATATATTACAAATACAGGAGCGCTTCTACAGTAGCAGATGCCCAGGCCTGTCTCCCAAGAGTCCAACATTCTTGGTCTGTGGTGTGTACAGGCATCGGTATTATTTTACGTACTCCTAAGGTGATTTCAATATCAGCTGCAGTTGAAAGCCGCTGGTGCCGATGATGATGCAGGAAATCTGACCTGTAAAAGCCAGGGCATCAGGGCATCCGTACCTGCACAGGCTTCCCCTGGTCTGCCCGAGAGACCCGGGGGACCGAGTACTCCAATATCCCCTGTTTCTCCATAGCGGCCAGGGAACCCTGGGTCCCCTGGGGGACCTGCCAAAGATAATGGCACATGTGAATAAACAAGGGATACATGCGTTTTAAAACTCAGACAACAATTACTTTTTGTGAGACTCAGAAAAGTATAATTAGGAGACTCTTTTTTGTAGTTTCTCATCACATTTAAAATGAAATATCTTAAATTTCAAACCCTTTGGCTGTGCGTCTTCCTCAGACACATGAACTTTGAGTGGAGCACTTTGTCATTGCTTTAGGCTCCTCTTTTTGGCCGCAGCATAGTTATAGGTGTTAGTCATATCGTTTTGTTTTTGTTATTTTGAGATGGAGTCTCACTCTGTCGCCTAGGCTAGAATACATGATCTCAGGTCACTGCAACCTCTACCTTCCAGATTCAAGTGATTCTCATGCTTCAGCCTCCCAGGTAGTTGGGATTACAAGTGTGTGCAACCACACTCTGCCAATTTGCATATTATTAGTAGAGACAGGGTTTCACCATGTGGGCCAGGCTGGTCTCCAACTCCTGACCTCAAGTGATCTGCCTTCCTCGCCTCCCAAAGTGCTAGGATTACAGGCATGAGCCACTGAGCCCAGCCAGTAAAATAGTTTCATACCATTTTTAGCTATTAAAAAAATGACTTTCTGAAAGATGACATAATAAAAATCTCAGCCTATAGTTTATGTACTGAAAAAAACGTCATGCACATGTATAATTATACACTCATGCTAAAGTTCATGCATGCAGCCTGCCTAGTGTGCAAACTGTGGAAATGCTGGGTCAGACTCTTCTGTCCTGGCCACTCAACTCCTATTTCTGCATAATTTATGGATGAACTGAATGGAAACACAAACCTTTGAGTGGAAGAGGTGGAGTCACCAAAACACCTGGTGGTCCTGGGTGCCCTCGGTCTCCAGGATCCCCCTGAAATCATTCATTCATTCACTTTTTAAAGAAATATTAATTTTACTCATGTTGCCTGGCATTAAACCAATATTAGAATGAACATGTGCCCATTCATAAGAAGCAGAGATTATAGGCGGACTACAGAAATGAAGCATCCATGGAGTTTTAGAAGCAGCAAAGATCCATCTGATCTCTTACTTATAAGTAGTGGAAGTAAATAGCAAATCACAAAGCTCCCACAAAAGAAAAGAAATTTAACTCCAATGAAATTATTCTATGCCTATCAATTGGATACCTCTGACATCACCAAGTTTCTTAGATATACTATGAGCATTAATGTCTAACTTGGCATCTATGACAAATAGTTTATTCACCTAACAAGGTCTGAATCTACATTTTATTTTAGCTACAAATAGTGTCTTCCCAAATTGTGTTTCCCTAATGCTGCCATGGCTTTAAGGGAACACAATTCCCTTGCAAATGCCGAGCAAGTGCCAGATGTGAGATCACAGAGTTTTTTTAACCTGTGTGAAAAATGCAGTGGTTAAAAGCAGAAAACTCTAAGATGTCCTCTGTTTCTAACATCAATATTATGTAAGCCCATGGAATTTTGGAAACTTTCATGATTATTCACCTTCAAAAGGATCACTTCACAAATGTGAAACATAATTATGCTTAATGTGACACTGATAAGATAATATGATAATCATACATACTAATGCACAGCATGCATTAAGATAATACACAGCACTCATGCAAAATATTTTTGAAACGGTAACAATGCAACAATAAAAATAATAAAACAATAGCATATGACAACTATTTACATAGCATTTACATTGTATTAGGGATTATAAGTAAGCTAGAGATGATTTGAAATATAAGGTAGGGTGTGTGTAAGTAATATGCAAATATTACATCATTTTATGTCAAGGACTTGAGCATCTGAGGATTTTGGTAGCCTGGAGGTTCTGAAACTAATCTCCCACAGATAATGAGGGACAACTGATATGTTTGGCTGTGTTCCCACACAAATCTCATCTTGAATTGTAACTTTCATAATTCCTACCTTTTGTAGAAGGAACCCAGTTGGAGGTGATTGAATTATGGGGGTGGGTCTTCCCTGTGCTATTCTTGTGATAGTGAATGGGCCTCATGAAATAAGGCAGTTTTAAAAAACAGAAGTTTCCCTACACAAGCTCTCTTTTTGCCTGCTGCCACCCATGTAAGACGTAACTTGCTCTCCTTGCCTTCTGCCATGATCGTGAGGCCTCCCCAGCCACATGGAATTGTGAGTCCATTAAACCTCTTTCTTTTGTAAATTGCCGAGTCTCAGATATGTCTTTATCAGCAGCATTAAAACAGACTAATATAACAATTGAATAAAAAACTGTGTCTCTTTCAAAAATTATATTCTTGTATGATTCCTTGCAATACTTTTTAAAATAAATTAGATAACATTAAGGATGTAAACTTTTATCAGGAAACATTCAAATATGCTCACTTTTTACCTTTGGGCCAAGAAATCCAAATAGCCCAGGATCTCCAACCCGTCCTAGTTCTCCCTACAAACAAGCACAAACACGCACAAACACGTCTTTTAAAAAAAGTGACTGGGTGACAAATTATCTCATTCTCATTTAATTTAAGCAACACATTGCCCACTGAGACTGTGCAAATTCTTAATACTATTCATTGGTTGCATTAGACAATCTTTTACTTCCATTTGCACCCACAGCTAAATCCTGCAATCCATAAAATGAATGTGTCTGCCTTCCTAATTACTGTGTTTGCAACGAATAGTACAACTTCTGAATTATACTAAGTTGCATTTACTAATGAAACTGTATTTATTATCTCTATAATGAGACACATTTACCTTTAATCCTGGAAAACCTGGAGATCCGTAGGAACCAGGATCCCCCTAATAAATTCACAAAAATCAGCATAAACATTATTAAATCAAAATGCATTAACCAGCTCAATGCATCATTTTTCACCTTATCAAGTTGTTCTATGGATATTTAGTCTTGTTTGCAAAGCTAGCTGAATAAAAGGATATAAACAGAAAAGAGATCCCATTTCTTTATAACATTTGCTACTTGAAGGATCTTTAGTCTTATTCAAAACATTTGTGTCACTGCCAGTGTTTTAATTAAGAATGTATTTTTGTTGTTGTTGCTTTTCCAATTTTATTTTATTTCACTTAGTGCTTGCACTGGGCCAAATATCTTTAAAATCCTTGCAATATAATTTTCCTGGAAATTAATAGTTGCTCTGCGCATCACTGGCAATAAAAATGACCATGGAAACTAATATTGTCCCTTCAGTACTAAATCTAGAACCAAATAAACTCAATCCCTATGCCAGCTGTGGTCTGGCCTCCCTGGTGACTCTATGAGTGGGGATTCAATTAGTGACACACGTGGTGATGTTTGGAGTTTAATATTGTAGTTTTTTCCTAGCTACTACCCCTAGATCACCATCTTGTTTAATCAAATAGACTTATATTAACTATTCCAAGCTACCATCATACTGACATTGAGGTGCCAGACAAGAGATGCCACAATCCTGTTACTTTTCCCAAATTATTCTCTCTCTTGCTTGCCTGTTTAATCTAAATAATCTCAACGGAAGGATGCTCTGGGATATTTAGCTATTCCATAATTCTTGTCCAAAATATTTTGTTCTTACATGAGATATTCCTCACTTTTGAGCTTATGGGACTACTGACCTGGTTTTATAAAAACGTGAAAGAGAAATATCTCCAAATTCACTAATATTAATAACAAATGATGCTTACCTGAGGCCCTGGAAATCCAGGAATACCTTTTTCTCCTTTTGCCCCAATACCAGATTCTCCCTTTAAGAGATGACAACATTTACAGGGGTTCAAGCAACAACATTTCGGCAGTAGGAAAAGCAAAAATAAAATGAGAAACAAAAATTATTGTCAGCAGTTTAAAGAAAACAACTACTTTAGAATAGAGGCTCTATAGGATTATGATAAAATAGTGAAAAATTCTGGTAATATATGTTAGTACTTAAAGCAATGATAAAGACAGTGAGGAATAGCATTTTAAGTTAAGAAAGCACATCACACAAATGAAAAAAAAGGAAGATGAAAAAGAAGGAGAAGGAAGAAGAGGAAAGGAGGAGGGGGAGGAGGAGGAAGAGCAACAACTTAAATAATTACCTTGCGTCCTGGTGGTCCTGGCAATCCAATCGGTCCAGGAATTCCTTTTATACCCTAAAAATTACAATGAATATAATTTGGTTTATTCTTATTATTTAACATACTGAATTCCATCTCTTTCAGAAATAATCTCTTTTGACAATCTGTCTCACCTTAAAAACAAAAACAACAACAACAACAAAAAACCTCAAGAGATTACTCTTCACTTGTTCTAATTAGCACTAAGATCTAAGCACACTTGTAAACCAGACACTATTTGAGCCAGTTCTCCATGTGAGAGGTATATGGCACATAACAGTGGACCACCATGGGACCAGGCAGCAGATACAATTTAGGAAAGTTGCCATTGAAAAAAGTGGCTCATTTTGAGCAAAGTAAAGAAATTTAACCTAGTAATTGAAAAGCAACAACAGAATCTACATGTGGCACCAGTAATATCAGCACTGGAAGCTGAAAGAGGAATTAATATTTGCCAAGAGTCTATTATGGCCCATTTCTATGCATTTGTTACCTTCTCAATTATCAAAACATCAAACTCATCTGTAACATCTAAAGGACAACTGGGTTTTCCGTGGTCTTTTCAATCCACACATCAAAACATTAACAAGCACACGTCACAATTCAGCAGCCTGAGCTAGGTCTGCCACGTAGCAGCTGGGTAAACTTGAGAACACTGAGAACCTTCCAAGCCTCCTTTTCAATTTTACACAATGGGGCAAATAGTAGTACCAACCTATTAAAGTAGATTTGAGACTAGCGCAGTGATGCATAGAAAGACCTCTGTACTTTGCTGGAAAGGATACATTTTCAAAAAACATTTTCTATTGCTACTTTCTAAGTGACATATGGATTTGGGAATTACCTTTTCTCCTTTATAGAGACAAAAGTCAGGTGGCTCTACCAACAGGGTGGGTCCAGGAGAACCTTGCTGGCCAACCTCACCCTTTAAAAAGAAGCAAGATAATAAAAATTTCATATTAAGTTATGTTTTGAAGATTTTTATCCATGTATTATGGTATAATGCTTCCAATCCTATGTGTCATGGATTTAAATTACAAGTCATGGCAAGTACCTCATAGAATATAAAAGGATATTGTTTTTCTTATTAAAATTCAGTACATACTTATTGCTAAAAATAAATTTAAAAAATGAAAATGATTCTGAATCCTACTATCCAGAGGTAATCTCTATTAAAACTTTGATATAGTTTTTTATGGTGTGTGTGTGTGTGTGTATATGTAAATACGTACATATATGTGTATGTATGTGAATAAGTAATTTGTTTTATGTATTTGAAAATATAATCAGAATACTATATAATATATATAAATATAATTTAAAGTATACAGCATATTTTATTAAATTTTTAAATAATTTTATATTTTTCATATAACAATATTTTGTGAGCCTTTTCCTATTATATTAAAAGCTCTTCAAGATCCTGATTTTTGTTTTTTTTTTTTGAGAAACAGTTTTCTTCTAACTCACGCTGGAGTGCAATGGTGCAATCTCAGCTCACTGCAACCTCTGCCTCCTGGGCTTAAGCGATTATTGTGTCTCAGTCTCCCTAGTACCTGGGATTACAGGTAGGTTCCATCATACCCAGCTAATTTTTACATTTTTAGTAGAGACGGGATTTCGCCGTGTTGGCCAGACTAGTCTCAAATTCCCGGCCTCACGTGACAATCCTGATTTTTAATGCCAATACAATAATCTATCATAAGAATGTACTGTGATGTATTAAGCCATTCCACTCTGGTTAGATTAGGTTATTTCTATTTATTTTCAATAATATTTGAAAACTATAAAAAAAATCAGCCAAAATTTTTATTTATGCCATAATAGATGTTTTTCTCCTGGAGAAAAGAATGTTTCCTAAATGAATTTTACCACAATCATAAATTCTCACCATTAATTAGAAGATAAATATTTTGTACTTTTCTGAGCATTACTATTATTCTACAATTAATATGATCTTTCCTCTTTGACATAGTTAAGAACAAGCTACAGGTCACGTATGTTTGCAAACCAGGCCTTTACTGGCTCTGTCACCTGGGGCAAGTTCCTTAAAATCGTCTTTCTCAGTTCACATTTCCTTAATTCCTCTAAACCTCATTTTTCTTCTCTGGGAAATGGAGATTATAATATTACTCATCTCAAACTATTCTGCTATTGAATAGATAATAGACATAAAATGCTTCCTGTGTTGAGGGTGACAAAGTAAATTCCCCAATATATAATTACTAAAACTACTAATGGTTTTGATAGTTGGGATTTTTAGAAGAATATCCAGTTTAAATGAAAAATAAAAATAAAACCAATAGTTCAATGCATACCTAAATGTGAGAACTTGCAGAAAAGCCAGGTTAGGAACATTGTTTTTTTTTCCCCTTGATTTATCTGTGCACCTAACACAGTGTTGATGTAGCAGCTGCTCTAAAGACATCTGTTTCGTGAATAAACCATTGAACAAGCACATAAACAAAACATGAGCAAATGCATAGCATGTATTGGTAAAGATAGCCACTCTTATTCTTATAATTGAGATAAACCTGAACTAAACCCTTTAAGGCTGGCGAGTAGGTGGATTCTTCAAAATATTGGTCATATTGCTATTTTTTTCATATTGTAAAAGTGCCATATACTCGGTATAGTAAAAAGTATCAAGAAGGAAAATTATGAAGAATTAAAATGTAAAAGATTCATAATTATGTCACTTAGGCATAATTAGTAGCAAACATTTAGGGCAGCATTTCTTAAAATAGGGTGGGCAAATACATTTTAGAACATTTGAGAATTCTGCATCAATATTTTATTTTATTTTATTTTTTTGAGACATAGTCTCACTCTGTCACCCAGACTGGAGTGCAATGGCACAATCCCGGCTCACAGCAACCTCCCCCTCCAAGGTTCAAGCAATCATCCTGCCTCAGCCTCCTGAGTAGCTGGGACTACAGGCATGCGCCACCATGCCCTGCTAATTTTTTATTTTTAGTAGAGATGGGGTTTCGCCATGTTGGTCAGACTGATCTCCAACTTGTGACCTCACTCCTGATCCACCCACCTTGGCCTCCCAAAGTGCTGGGATTACAGGTGTGAGCCATGGCACCCAGCCCAAAATTATAAAATGATGTGTTCATTCACCTGCCAATCTAAAAGAATTAATGGAAGCACATTTAGGATCATTTGAATGGCCACTGCATAGCCAAATACTTCCAAATTATTCTACAGCCTGAGTTTGCAAATGTGTGTGACTGGTCTGGTGCAGAAAGTCATTAAGATGCTAACGCTTGCTGGACTCTGCTGTGGTGCATGGGGTCCTGTGGCTTTGACGATTATATTCCAGGGCTCCATGGCTTCCCAAACTTGAAAAACATTGTTTTGATATATTTTCATTTAGTCATTTCTATAAGCCAGAGATTCTCAAGATGGGGGTGTAGGGGAAAGTAGTTAGGCAACCCCTTCTCCCAGTGACATTTGGCAGTGTTTTGATACATTTTTAAGTTGTCACAATTGGAGGGAAAGGATGTTACTGACATCTAGCGGGGAGAGGCCATACTGACATCTAGCGGCTAAACATCCTGTAATAACACAGGACAGCCCTGTTAACAATGAAATAACTGCAGCTGGAGGTCGAGAAACTCCTAAAGTGTATATTTTAATGTCTTTCTTGTTGCTGTTGCTTTTACAAAGTTAAGTTTATATTTTTGTAATTTGTACTTTTTGTTCAACATTATATCATGGGCACTTCCACACGTCATGAAATCTTCACATATATTTTTTTTTACTCTTGTGCCGTTCTGTTAAATGACTGTACCATGACTTACTCAATCGCGCTGGAACTCCATGAGAGCAGGGATCAGGTCTATCTTGCTAGAACCCCACATCCAGTGTCAGTCCTAGCTTGGGATGGAGCAGATGCTTAATATCAAGTTGCCCTCAGTTGTTGAAAGAGCCACTTGCCTACTGCGGGACGTTCAGATTGTTTCCAGGTGCGTTACCTTATTAAATCCCTTTTCTAAGGCTTATCCTTACTAAGTTTTACGCTTCAGCTGAAAGGACAGTGAGTGTGAGTGGAGGAGGGGAGGAGACGGGGAGGAGGTGTGTAGAAAGGGAATGGGCTGGAGATTGTGTGTGGCTCGATGCTCTTGGCTCCAGTCATTTATATTTGCATTTATGTGCATATTAATGGAAGGGTTTAGGATTTCCATGAAATTAAGCAAAACAAATCGTAATTTGGCAAAACTGTTACTCTAGATATAATATATTGTCAAAAATGTTCAATCTCTGTTTGCTAGGGTGAAATGTGTTACACAAATTAACCGGAATGTAGTGTTAAAGTTTGTCAGATCTGTCATTGTACAGTCAAAGGTAATGATGCCATAATAATTCGGCAAAGAAAAGTTCTCAGCCATAAAATTGGACAGTGACTAGATAATGAATACAAGTTCAAATAATCAGAACAGCCTCCACCCCTGAGCAGCACACACACTTTACAATCTGCTCCTCTGAGCAAAAGGGGATTCTTACCGGCTCTCCCATTTGCCCCTTTACTCCCACACCGGGATTTCCCTGAGAAAGAAATGAAAAAGAATCTAATTGCTTTTGAATTTTAAAAAAGTAATTAAAAGCAATTAAGACTTCTGGCTACACAATTTATTGCAGTTTATTATATACTTTTGGAAGTCTGATAAGAGGAAAGATATAATTCTGATAAGTATTAGTGGTCAATTATTTCATTGTTCAGGGCTCTATTTATGTATCTTGCTCATGACTGCCTACCTTCAAACCTGGACGCCCTGGTTGGCCCGGAGGTCCCTAAATCAAGGGCAAAAAACACACAAATCAATCTTCAGACATAGAAATCAGAATGCACCTTCTTTTGTTGCCCCGAAGTCTTCTTTAGGAAACCCTTAACTTTAAAACAGGTAATGATGGCGTTTCTATCATGGATGGGCTGTTGTTTTATGTGAAGATGATGCCAGTGACTCAACCCCAGGGAACCTGTGCTTCAAGGGGGAGTCCCACTGCTAACGATGGGTTTTCACTGATTCACCAGTTATATTCTCTCAAACAGTCCACCTGCATCTGACAACTTAGCTTCTTTATTTCCTGCGGAATCTGGTTTTTAAAGGGATCACATCAGCAATGCTGTACTTACCACTAACCCTGGCTCTCCGGGATATCCTGTGGGGCCCGCCGGTCCTCTTGCACCCCAAGATCCCTAAACATGAGACAAATCAGTGCATTTGTTACTCAAAATTGTAATCATCTTTCACAGAAAGAGTTGTGTAAACTTCTCTTTCTGTTATTCCATGTGGCTAAAAACATCTAGAAAAATCATAGCCCCCAGCACTTCTGCCCTGCTAGGTCATCTGCAACAGCAGCTTTGATGTGGCCCTCAAGGAGCACCAAGCTAAAGCTAGCGGCACTCTGGCAGCTGTGAGAAATTCCCTCATTTACAGTCCAGGTAAGACCCAGAGATCAATCTACCTATTTACAAATACATCCTGAAATAACAAAAGTGGAGAACAAAGAAACGCATTACTACCTACTCCTAAATTATGTTACAATTTTGATACACATCAGGAATACTGTTATTAACATTAAATATGAATGTATTTATACTTTTTAGTATATTTTTAAAATATGGCCAACAAGATCTCAAATTGGGGAAATACGGTCCCTGATTTGAGACCAAGATGAGTCAGCCATACAAAATTTTCTACAGCATGTATGTGGTGACAAAATTACAAATCCACCGATTGTCAAGGAAAGATTACAGCCCGGCAATCCTGGAAGTGCAGAGAGATGGCCCCTGGGCTCCTGCTGACTCTGCCCAAGTCAAATGATTGGGGAGTGTGTAATAAAATTGCTCTATTTAGGAAGATGAACTAATACTTATTTTAACAGCAACATTGAGGTATCACATTTATTCCATGGAGCTGAGCATCAATCATAGTAAGGAAACCAACCCAGGAAAGTAGTTCCATCACTTGCCAGAAGTTACAAGGCAAAATTATAGATTAACCATTGGAAGGCAAAACTGCCTTTTTTTTTTTTTTGAGATGGAGTTTCACTCTTGTTGGGAGGCTGGTGTGCAATGGTGCCATCTCGGCTCACTACAAGCTCCACCTGTGGGGTTCAAGTGATTCCCCTGCTTCAGCCTCCTGAGTAGCTGGGATTATAGTCACGCACCACCACACCTGGCTAATTTTGTATTTTTAGTAGAGACAGGTTTTCACCATGTTGGCCAGGCTGTTCTCACACTCCTAACCTCAGGTGATCCACCTGCCTTGGTCTCCCAAAGTGCTGGATTACAGGCATGAGCCACCACACCCGGCCGACAAAACTGCTTTCAATTTTAATCTTGTAAGTAAACATCAAAAAACTGGAAAGACTAATATAATCATTGAATTGCTGACTTCAGAGACATAAAGATGGGCAAAATATTAAATATAATACACAAACACTGATTCGACAGGCAAAATGGTAGAGAGAAGCAATGCAAGATCATTCTACCTGGTATATATTATATATGTAGTTGCTAAGTGGACTCACTTTCCTCAATATTAAGTGGCTGTGTATATCTGAGTAAAGTCAAAAGATCATTAGAAGACAGAAGAGAAAAACAGGAGGGAGCTTGCTGAGCTGCAAGTACAGCTACGTGGGCATGAAACTGATGCACTTACACAGGGCCCCATGCTTGAGTTAATGTTCTGCTGTTGCCATCTTGAAATTCTTAATAATTTTGAACAGGGAACCCACATTTTCATTCTGTACTAGGTGAGCCCCACAAATTATGTAGCTGGCTTTGCTGGAATTAAAACGTGGGTCATAGGATATTTGAGGAGGAAACAGAAACACATAGCCTGCTCTGGAGACTTACTGGTAAGCCAGGCAGTCCTGGGTCCCCTCTGTCTCCCTGCAAAAATAAGAACGCATTGCTTTATAAGGCAACACAATGTTCCTAAAACACAGATTATATAAAAATAGAAATACACTCAAAAATTATTTGGACTCATCTAACTGTGCAGTTTGTTCCGTTTTTGTTTTTTGTTTTGGCTTTGACTAAAATTGAGGAAGGGATATGCGGAGGTGATTTTCTTTCTCCTTAAGCTCTGAATCTTCCTTCTACCCAACAGAGAAAGATCACTGGAATAATGACATGGAATCGGAATGAGATTTTATCTTTGTTTAAATTGTTGTAAATTCTCAATCCAGTGGTCCCATTTCCTCACAGTTTACCTGTTGCTGGTCTAGTTCCACACCTGGCTATGTTTTATAAACATCTTCACCCCCTTGACCCTAGAGTAGACAGAAAAGAAACTCAGGTGGAAATTGCCTCACACCAGCTTCTGTCTGTCTCTATCACCCTGTGACTCTGTGCTGAGACTTAACCTACTTTAAAAGATCAAAGGCTATATACTGTCTTGAATGAAAGCTCTTTTTAAAAATGTAAAATATATGTAAGTTAAAACTTGACATTTCAACCATTTTTAAGTGTACAGATAGTTCTGTGGTATTAAGTACATTCACCCACGAATAACGCCATCCATCTCCAAACCTTTTTGTCTCCTCCATTGGAAACTCTGTTCTCATTAAACACTAACTCCCCATCCCTCTTATCCCCAGCCACTGGCAACCACCATTCTATTTTCCGTCTCCATGAATTTAACTATTTTAAAAAAGTTAATATAAGTGGAATCATACAATATTTGACTGGTTTATTTCCCTTAGCATAATATTATATTTTCAAGGTTCCTCCATATTGTTGTATGTGTCAGAACGTATTTCCTTTTTAAAGCTTTTACGATCTTCCATTGGATGGATATACCACATTTTGTTTATCCATTCATCTGTTGATGGACATGACTACTTCCACCTTTTAGCTACTGTGAATAAAGCTGTTATGAACATGCATGTACAAATATCCATTCAACTCCTTGCTTTCAATTCTTTGCGGGATATATCCAGAAGTGGAATTGCTGGATTGTATGGTAATTTTATGTTTAATTTATTGAGGAATCACCATACTATTTTCCACAGTGGCTGCACCATTTTCCATTCCCATCAGTAACGCACAAGGTTCCAACTCTCCATGTAGTTGTCAACAATTTCTAGATTTTTTTTTTATATAATAGTCATTTGAATGGGCGCAAAGTGGATATAGACTCTCAAGAGCATTGTCTCTCAAAGGTTATTAATCTACAGACCATTTTTATTAGGGATCTTCGGTTTCCTCTCAAGATAAGGAATCCTCTGTATTCATCCCCCCTTCTGTAAGTCTATATCACATGTCCTGTATTACCACAATTACAAAAAAAATGCTCACTATAACTAATATGATATGGGACATTACTGTTTAAAATGTGCCGCCATATAAATTATTATAACAGATAGCCTTAACAACGCTGAGAAGGGGGGCCGGGTAAATATTTTAATCTTCCTTCACAATTAATGAAAATGAGGCTGAGAGAGGTTAAGGGAGTTGCTTAACATCACAATGGAGAGTAAGCCTGAGTTCTCTCCTTCCAATACACCATACTGGTTCCCAGAATGATTCTGCTGTTGATGTTTAGTTTGTTAATATATCATTTAGGCTACAAACAAAACCATCGTTCTTGCTGTTTAAGAAGGAAAAATAGGCACAGAGGCTACGCACATATAAAGTGAGCTCCCTAAAGGGATCACTGCTCAGGTATGTCCATTCTGGGTGGCACAAAACCTAGGATCTGATAGAAGTAATCTAGGACTAGTTCTATCTATCTAATTGCTGCAGAATATTCTTCCTTAAGAGAAATGATCACATATCTTGGAAACGGGCTGTATTTCCCTGCAGATACATCATTTTCACTGATCCCCACCACTGATCCATGGCTTCTCATCTGAGAAATGAGGTGATCACTCAAGGGTTTATTTCTGAACATTTGTGCATCACTCGCTGCTAAAAACATACCACCATTAAATATATAAAGCAAAGCACTATAAGGTTTACATCATTTTCAAGTTAAATAATGGTGACTTTTACTGTACTGGATGGTAAGTACTAATATTATAATATTTTAATTACAAATAAATCAGCGGTCCTCCACTGGGGTTGTGTCCCCCCAGGGGACATTTAGTAATGGCTGGATATATGATTTGGGGAGTTCAGAGGTGGGGGATGCTACTGGCATCTAATGAGTAGAGGCCAGAGGCCAGGGATGCTGCCCAACATCCTGTAATGAGCAAGTCAGCCCCACACCAAACAAACGTATGGCCCAAAATGTCAGGAGTTGAGAAAACCTTGAAATAAATACATCCCTTGCATTTCTGAATAGTTCAGAGGTACTGGGATTTTACAGTACTGGAATTTTACTGGCAACTAAAGCCAGTGCCTTCGCACAAAAGTATGGTGCCATTCCTGAGGGTCAGGGTAATGATAAAAATTGGTGTATTCAGAGACATTTTGAAGAAAAATCCTGCCTGAGTATTTCTTGCAATGGCTTACCTATTTGGGAAGAAAAAATTCTTTTAACCCATCATGATCATACTACTTACCTGTATACCTTTAATGGCACCTAAAATGAACACTGAATTTCCTTTTTCTCCCTTTTCCCCAGGATGGCCCTGAAAATAAAATATTTATGTACTTAAGAGGAAAATAGCATATTACCATTTCAGTACTTTCTTTTCTATATAAAATATTACTCATCAGCTAAAATTACCATGATTGACATGATTAACAAGCAGACATTTCATTATCCACTTCCTTATTATTATCATCCTAAGGTTCTCACATATATTTATTCAATGTTCAGTTAATATCTCTTAAGGAATCTTCTAAGACAGAGTATCTACTAATGTATAGTTATTTAGCAGAACATTTTCCTTTTTCCCCACAATATAAGACACATGCATTTTTCCTACAAGTAACTAATTTTGTAATTGTTAATTTATGCCCTAAAAATAGTTATATATATATATATATATATATATATATAGTGATCATATCCATTTCGGTACTTGTATTCAAAATAAACCTACATATTCTTTGTAAGTTTAACTGTTAAAAAACATAACATGTTCCTTTTGGAAGGCTTCCATATACAGTTGCTAGTTTGCTTAGTATATTTTTTTAAAGTGAATCAAACACCTCAGTGTATTCTTCCTCCTCCCAAGGTTTTCCTACTTAACATCTTAATATCCTACTTCAATTCTTAATGTATCTTCTCTTGGTTACCACATAAAAAAATCCTACCATCTTTATATATCAAGCTCCTATGAAAGATAAACACATTACAAAGTTAATCGCTCTTACAGGAGTGCCTGACTTGGCTTCTGATGGGAGATATTTAACAGTTTTAGGTTAAATTATATCAACAATTTGCTTGAGAAATCAGATTTGATGCTATCTGCAGTTTTGGCTTTGCACAGTTCCAGTCTGAATGAATTTCAGTTCGATAGTTAAGTTAAATAACATCAGTCCTCCAAACCATGGTTCCAATTTCAGTTACCATTGTAAATTAACTGAGTACTTGAAAAGGACAAACTTCCCTGCTAGTCCCTCAGTCCACAAATCACTATATAAATAATAGAAGGGAATCGTGATTACTGCATGATCATGTGATGTCACCAAAATGTGTTGCACAGAAAGCCAATGACTGAGAGGGTGACCACTGCCAAAGAGGAAGGCTTTAATTGGGTGCTGTAGCTGAGGAGATGGAATAACGGTCTTAAATCCATCTCCCAGCCTAACTAAGATTAGGGGTTCACATCGCAGGGAAGAGATGTAACAATGCATTGGAAAACAGGACCGAGGGAGGGGTAAAGAAACAAAATGAGGGGTCTGGCATCTCATTATCTGGATGCCATGATCTGGTGAGTTTCAGTTCTTTGATACTTTTTGATAGGCCTGAGGGTCCTCTCCTGAGGAAGGAACTCAGATAAAACACAAAGCTTTCAAACTTTAAGACCAGAAAGATCCATTCCTATGTTGATCCAAAGAATGTCTATGGGACTATTGAGTCAGTTTCAATGACTTCTGTCAAAGTCTGTCTGTGACTGGCCCTTGCACATGTATTATTCAGAGCAGACACACAGACACAGATAGCAAAGCTTGTAGCTGGCTTGCCTCCTTATCTCCCAGCAACAAATCCAAATAACATTTTAGAAAAATGAATAATTGAAAGAGGAAATTGGCCAACAATGATGAAAATGAAGCAATGAAATGAAAATGGTAATGCTGGAAATGAAATTCACATAAAACATAAGTGAAGTTAATAGAAGAAACAGCTGACCATGGGAATAATGACACTGTTGTCATTTGAGGGACTGTATTTGCAGCCAGAGGAACTTAGCAAAGATGAACTTATCAACATAAACTAGGAAAAAGGTTGTGATGAAAAGGATGACAGTGTCCTAGATAAAGTGACACAGATAAAAACTTCACATTAATGGAACCCTTAGAGATATTTCACAACACTGGAATCAGATCCAAACTTAGAAAGGAGTGTCACCATCAAAACACAAAAGACATGTTCCTTTAGTATCACAAATTATACGATGAGAAAAAGGCAAGTACTGTTGCAATTACTCTTGAAAAGTTTTCACAATCAAATAAAACCCTTTGTTCCCAATGTTTCAAATTACAGTATATTAAATAAATATTTAGGTGTTTTTTTCATTTCCTTCTATACGTATAACTGACAGAAAGTTTCTGATGTTTTAACAAAACATTTTTAAAGGTCATGGGATAATAGTAATTTTTCTCATCAGTCAATAAGGTTGCTTTGTGTAGTTTTTAGCTTGCCTGGTCCTTTTTACATTACTGTGCAAAGTGAGGGGTGTCTGTATAGCAAATGAGTCAAGGGGAAGCAGGTTGTTTTGCAAAGAGACCATTATGACAAACTTCAGACTTGTGGTTAGTACTGCATGCTATGTTAAAGCTAAAACTGAGAACCTTTGCTCTCTTGAATGCTCATGAATCTGTAGAAAGGGGTTTGGCCTGATTTGAGGAGCTTAATAAATGTGCATTCACCAGACTGCACTTGAATTTTCAAATGGCTGAGTCTGAGAGTAAAGGATGGTTGAAAAACTTAGCAATGAAAGGTAGTGATTGTTCTTAGTTGATACCAGAAAAAAAAAAGTGAGTATGGAAAGCCTTTTTGAGTTTAGTGTTCAGATCAATTCCTCTAAGATCTGGAGCAAAAGGAGGACACATGAGTGACAGCAGGATGAATGACTGTGGTGGTCATGCTAAGAAAACTTTCTGAAAGAAACTTGTGAAACGATATGTAATTAAGGAAGGGAGAAATACTAAAAAAAAAAAAAAAAAAAAAAAAATCACAGAAAAACAATTTTGAAAGGTCAAATGATCTCCGATCTTCTAAGTGAGAAAAAGAGAGAGAGAGAGAGAGAGAGAGAGAGAGAGAGAGAGAGAGAGAGAGAGAGATAGGGAATGTGGGGGGTAGTACTTGCTCTAGTTGTGTTTAAATGAAAGACCAAAGTTCTGAAGAAAAAAAAGCTAAGAGCTGTAACGTTTCCCTCAAGTGCTGGATACTATCAACTGTTGCTGGACATCCATTCCAAATATTTTCTAATACATTTTCTTGCATTACAAGGGCTAGAAAGATAAAAACTACATTGCCCAGACTCCTTTATAGCTGGATGTGTATTAGGTTCCCCCTAGGAGATGTGGAAGCCGAAAGTTTGGAAGAGATTCTCTTCCTGGTCTGTTGTTGCTGCCAAGCAGGAAAGCAGAAACTTAAATGTTCTGTTCACCAGTGTCTAGACGTGGGGTGAGAGGCAGAGGTTGCAGTGCAGTTACAGCCTCCTGACTCTGGATCTCAGCTAGCTGTGAACCTTTGAAATCAGTGTCTTGTGTGGTCCTAAGTTCTACTCTTCCAACTATTATAGTAAGTGCCAAACCCTCTGTATTAGATTCCTTTCTGCTCAAAATATCTCGGGGGGTTATGTTTCTGCAGTGAACCCTGAATGATAAACAACTTATGTTTTGCTAACTGGTCTCTGCTCTTGTTTTCCCCTGCTATCTATTCTCTTCACAGCAGCCAGAGACATCGTAATGAAACATCAATCAGATCAAGTTGCTTCCTTCCCTAAAACCATCCAGTGCCTTTACCTAACATGGAAGAGAAAATCTAGCCTCCTTCCATCTCTTCAAAGCCCTGCATATTCTAAGTCCTGCCTAACTCTCTGTCCTTATCCCTGAGCCACCCCTGCTTGTTGACAATGCTCCAGGCACACTTGTATTAACTCTGTTTCTTAAATACACCAAGCCTGTTCCACCATAGGGCCTTTTCATTTAAGATTCCTCTTAAGATGAGCTGCAGGTGTCTTACCGGGGGGCCTTCTGGGCCAAGAGCTCCTCTCCATCCTGGAAATCCTGGGTCACCTCTAGAGCCATTGTAGCCACTCATACCAGGTTTGCCTCTGGGTCCAGGAGGCCCTGGGTACCCCTGCAGAAAACAAAATTATAAGTGAAGCATTTTTGCAAAAATATCATAACATGAAGGTTACACAATATAAATACTCAAATTATAGCAATTGTGATTCACACATTTACTACTTAGTTTTGTGAGTTTTGTGAAACTTTCTCTCTACTCAAAAAGGCTATGTAGCATGTAAAACTAAAATCTAAACTTTTTTTAATATAACAAATTTAAATTAATTTAGTTTGCAGTACTCTGGGAAACTGAGGAGGGAACCTTCCTTAGAATCCTTAGAAATACTATAATGAATTATAAAGCCTCCCAATACCTCTTTTTTCCCATTTCATCTTCATATCAGAAATAAGAGTATTAAGCTCACTTCCAATATTAGGACTCATCAGCAAATAAAAACATTCCTTATGAATATGAGTATACATTTATTTCTAGAACATTGTACTTGACATAACAAGTACACCTAGCTCACATTTTGAAATTTTTTCTCTAACCTGTTTGAAAATGTTGCTTTCTAAGTAAAGTGTTTTGTTCTGGGAGTTACTGTAAAAAATTTAAATGTAAAAACACTTTCATGTGCTAAAATGAGAAAAAATAAAGAGTTTGCTATATATAATGTATATTGTGTGCTATAATACATATTATATATAATATACATATATTATATAAATTTATTATAGTACACATAATTATATATTATAATTATATATATGTTATTAATATAATATACATTATATATAGCAATTATATATAATATACTATTAATATATACTATGTATCATTGTGCATGATATATACTATATATAGCAAATATGTTGATATATGTAAGATATATCATATATAAGACAAAAGAAATGGTATAATTTCATATAATATGTATCTTACATATCTTATATATTACATCTTACATATACCTGATATCACATAAGATATTATATATAAGGTATATATAATATCTTATGTGATATATGTAAAATATAAGATGTTGTATAGTGTATATACAATACATATCTTATATATACAATATATTCAGTGCAAAAGTAATTAAAGGTAATGGCAAAACCTGCAATTACTTTTAATGGCAAAACCCAAAATTACTTTTGCACCAACCTAATATATTTTATATATTGTATATCTAATAAATATCTTTTATATATGTAGATATATATGTATTATGGTGCTTGTGGTATATATAGCAAATGTTTGCTATATGTATCTTGTGGTTTATATAAGTACATGTTTTATGCATATATATGTGTGGTTTTAAGAATTTTGATGAGTATTTCTGCCTTTTTTAAAAAGTGGGGAAAATTCAGGGATACTTACAGGTATGCCATCTAAACCTGGAAATCCAGGAACACCAGTTGGACCCTAAAATCCCAGAAAATAAAACAAAGATATAAACATTAGTAAATTAACAAGCTGATTTACTTAAAAACATGAAAAACACAGTCATTGTCACCTATTTTTTACACTGATGAGTTTAAAATCCAACATTTAAGAATCAACTCTTGTACTTTTTTTTTTTTTTTTTTTTTTTTTTTTTGTACTTGGGAAAGCAACTTGGCAGTACTGATTTTGGTAAATCATCCAACATGCTGTGAAAAGAAATCTAACGGCTCAGAATCTCGATCCTAGAGTAACAAACTCTTAAATGTGAATACAGGCAATTTATAGGATTATTTTAGCACATTTGTACTACCCAAAGTTGGGGTAGAATCTCAAGTGCTCATCGATAGAGAATAAAGTATACTTTTATTCATACTATGGCATATGATACAGTATTTTTTAAGGAATAAGTTCAGTCTACATAGCCTGATTGGGAATGGTCTCCAGGACATACTGCTGAGTGAAAAGTGAAAGGCTCAGTGTGATGCATATAATAAATGTTATGTAGGTTTTTTAAAAAGCCATGAAACAATGTAACTTCTCACTGGTACACACATGTATTAAGTGCATAGAAAGGTCTAGAAGAGCATGCTCCTCTGGAAAGGGGCCAAGAACGAGGATGGATTATTGCAGAGGAGTTCAGGTACTTCATTTATTATAAGGTTCAAGTACATAGTACTCGTGGTTATAAAACTCCGGTGCTGGCCAGGTACAGTGGATCATGCCTGTAATTATAGCACTTTGGGAGGCTGAGGTAGGTAGATCACTTGAGGTCAGGAGTTCAGGACCAGCCTGGCCAACAAGGTGTAACCCCATCTCTACTAAAAATACAAAAATTAGCCATTTACGGTGGCACACACCTGTAATCCCAGCTGCTTGGGAGGCTGAGGCAGAGAATTGCTTGAACCCGGGAGGGAGAGGTTGCAGTGAGCTGAGATCGTACCACTGCACTCCATCCAGCCTGGGTGACACAGCCGACACAGTAAGACTTCGTCTCAAAAAAATAATAATAATACAAAAATTAGCTGTACATGGTGGCATGTGCCTGTAATCCCAGCTACTCAGGAGGCTGAGGTGGGAGGATCGCTTGAACCCAGGAGGCAGAGGCTACAGTAAGCTGAGATCCCACCACTGCATTCTAGCCTGGGTGACAGAGCAAGACTGTCTCAAAAAATAAAAAAAAAATGAAAAATTAAAAAATTAAAAAAAAATAAAGACCGGTGCAGTAGTGCTGGTGAGTGGTTCGTGTGAATCTCCATGTAAGATGTGGCTCACCTTATCTCCTTTGTCCCCTGCTGCTCCAGGAGGGCCCTGGTCCCCTTTCATTCCTTTCTCTCCTGAAAGTCCAATGGGTCCTGGGGCTCCCAGAGGCCCAATTGGACCCTGTGGCCCTGGTGGTCCTGGTGGACCCTGAGAAAGAAGATTAAAAAGAAATGGGGATGCAATTCTTAACTACTGTCTTCTAACACAAATATATAGTCATTCAGGCCTACAGAAGAATTGGAAATTAGATTGCACAAACTCTGAAAGTAGAAACAAATGACTGGGCATAGTGGCTCATGCCTGTAATCCCAGTGCCTTGGGAGGCTGAGACCCACGGTTCACTTGAGTTTAGGAATTCAAGACCAGCCTGGGCAACAAAGTGAGACTCCCCCATCTCTACAAAAAAAAGTAACAAAATTAGCTGGGCATGGTGGTGTGTGCCTGTAGTCCCAGCTACTCTGGAGGCTGAGGTGGGAATATCACTTAAGCCTGGGAAGCAGAGGTTGCAGTGAACCGATCGCACTGCTGCACTCCAGCCTGGGTGACAGAGACAGACCTATCTCAGAAAAAGTAAAAAAAAGAAAGGAAAGACAAGACAAGAGAAAAGGAAATGAAAAAAATAGACAAGACAAGAAAATGATTGATTTAATTAAAACATAAGAAATCGTGACATTGCCCTTTTCAATCTGAATTAAGCTAAGGACAAATTTCAATTATTACACGTGTATATATATGTGTGCAGTATGTGTGTGTGTGTGTGTACACAGAAACACATATATCAACTGATTATAGTTATCTTACTATTTTTATTCTGTCAATCACATTTAGAGATCTTGCGCTATTTAGCGAAGCAAGATACTAAAAAAATAAAGTTTTATTTACCTTTATGTTTGTGACACAAAGAGAGTAAGGGAAATTGCCAGATCTTTTATTTATTTCAAATAACTAATGATTTGCCTGCCCTTTTGAAAGAAAACATTTCTTTTTTGGCTGCTTTTATCTACGTTTTTTGTCCTATTTTAGAATTAGGCTCCACGTCACATTAAATTTATGTAATCCAACTTTCTATGAATGAAAAGGCCACCTCTAGTTTTAAGTGAAGAAGCTTTACAGGGATCCCACCTCAGAACTCATGCCTCAGGGCCCTGCCCCATCTCCCTTCCAGAGTCTGGGCCTGGACAAGGCCAGCAGCACCATCTAAAATGACATCCCAATCAGGTGCGGTGGCTCACACCTGTAACCACACCACTTTGGGAGGCTGAGGTGGGCAGATCACCTGAGGTCAAGAGTTTGACCTGCAATTTTTTGTACCTCTCAAAATTGTTCCAAAGATTTAAGAAAAATTATTTTGTAACTTCTTGCCCCACAAAACGGCATATATGACTGCATTCAATGAGCAAGGAAGTCTTGATGTATGGACAGAAAATATTGGTAGGGTTCAGCAGATATCTGCTTAGCTCAGATGTCTTAGGTCTCTAGGGTTGCCCCTTGGGAGTCCAGGGCCCTGAGCAAAAGATTTCCTGCAGAGTCCCATCTATATAAAAGCTAGAGTCACCTGAAATCAGCATGCCAGCTCTACTCTGGCAACCCAATGTCATGCAATCCCATGAAGGAAATACTTCATGGGCAATAGAAAGTATTCTGCTAAGCGACCATCCTCCTGCTACCCGGGCTCAGCCATAGGGCCCCAGACAATCCCATAGCATAAAGGCCAGAGCTCCTCATGTGGTCAACTCCACGTTGAATAGAAAGTGAGAGAGCACGCTGACAGGAAGAAACAGTAGCCAAGACCCACCTGGTCCTGATCCACACTTAAGGTGTCACTTTTCCATGTTTATCAATTATTATTATTATTATTATTTGAGACAGGGTCTCACTGTTTCCCAGGCTAGAGTGCAGTGGTATGATCTTGGCTCACTGTAGCCTCTACCTCCCAGGTTCAAGTGATACTCCCACCTCAGCCTCCTGAGTAGCTGAGATTACAGTTGCATGCCACCACACCCGCCTAATTTTTGTATTTTTAGTAGAGACTGGGTTTCACCATGTTGGCCAGATTGGTCTCGAACTCCTGATCTCAGGTGATCCACTCACCTCAGCTTCCCGAAGTGCTGGAATTACAGGTGTGAGCCACCGTGCTCTGCTGGGATGTCACTTTAAATAGTGCTGCTGGCCTTGGCCAGGCCCAGACACCAGGAGAGCGATGAGGTGGGCCCTGAGGCATGAGTTCCAGAGCAGGAGCTCCATAAGAATAGTGCAGGATCATTCACCACAGTGCTATATGCAGTCACAAGAGAAACCGGAAATCCAGGGGAAAGGCACCAACCTGAGACTCAGTGAATAAATTAGGGTTCCTTCAAACAGCGCAACCCCACACAGCCTGACTTTATAGGGGTGCTCCAGGAGCAACACAGAGGACAAGAAGTCAATGAGGCCAACTTCCCCATTTGAAAAGTGAAGGAGGTACAGGTCAGGAACAGAACAAGACCCAGCAAAGTGAAGGCAGCCAAGAAAGGGGCAGTTTCAGGTCAGTTACGCTGTAGGCACCTGGAACTTAACCCTGAGGGGAGCCCACATCTCACTCTTATCCCACCCTAGGGCAAGGGAATGGGGTATTTGCCTCCTTGGCTCAGGGCCCCTGGTGATGGGTATGGAGTGCCTGCCAACTGTGCCTCTGGGGCTTTGAAAAAAGCCCTGGCAGACGCAGATGCCAGCAGCAGACGTCCCCCAAAGTCTGAGCACAGAAACAAAAGATCTGAGGAAGATGTTGCAACAGCACGTGCAAGCCGCCAGCAAAGTCCATCTGTCCAGGCCAGCTTAGAACATCCTCCCCATGCTCATGAGGGAGAAACAGAGTGGCTGAGCACCCAGGCTATGCATCAGCCTCCTGGGTTTGAAACCCAGGACCACGCTGACTCGCTGCGTAACCTTGGGTATGTTCCTTAACCCTCTGTTCCTCAGCATCTTCATCTGTCGATGGTTTATGAGCATAAAAAGAATAATGCATGTAATGGCGTTTAGCATAGTGCCTGGCATAACAAATGCTAACTGTTGTTATTATATATTATTATTATAAATGGATAATTGTTAAATGAGAAAAACAAGCCACAGAATATTATGTCATATAATCCCATCAGTAGAGAAACAAACAAACAGACGCTTTCCCTAAACAGACTTTTATAAATGAACATTTCTAGTATATAAAAGAAACTGCATGTCTTAGAAGTGAAAACACAAGTCAGGGCAATTTTACAATCTATTATGTTGGTGCAAAAGTAACTGTGGTTTTTGCTTTTTAAAAGTAATGGCAAAGACCACAATTACTTTTTCACCAACCTCCATCAGCAAAAGTGACTTTATAATAAAGATCAATTACCACTTCTTGTTCACCATTATTAACTCGACAAACATGATTGACAACCTTTAAAATCTGCCCAAATTTTACAAAACTATATTTTATATGTACTTTCTCTTTTCTTCATGCCTGTTCATCATTGTTGAATAACTGTTTATTAAGTATCCATATAAATGCTAAAAGCTTAGAATTTTAAAGGAAACAAATACATAAACATGTATTATGAAAATGACAACAATAAAATACATAGTGTAATTACATGGGCACAAACCATTTGGGACATTGTCAGGGCTTATCAACTTACAATGGATAACTGCACAAATTCTGAACTACAATCTAAAAGGAAAAACAAGCAATGACTTCAGAGTTCTTTTCTGTCTACCCTGTGTTAGAAATAAGATTAATTAATATAATTTAAAAGCTCCCATGTTTTCTAAATATAAAACTCAGGAAATAAATGTTTTTTCATTAAGTTTGGGAATTATCTTTTCATCTTGCATGCAATTTATACATAAACTCCCCCAAATTATCTTTTGTGAGTGCAGTACTTTACAGTAATGTATTATTTAGATACATACTGAAATGCATGCTTGAATGTAAAAGGGTAAGTGAAAAGGAGACAACTAATTAACTGACTATAAATCTCTTTAATGTGTTTCATTTTAGGCATGCAATACTGAATCCAGTGAGCTAATGGGAATTTTGCAGAGGGGGAAAAAGTAAGTGGAAATGTTTAACACAATGGTAAGAATAATAAAACTCCATTAAGTATAGAAATGTGTCCTGATTTCAGAAAATGCCACAAAAAATACTTTTTTTGTTTGTTTGTTTCTTCAGCGAAAGTGCAGTGGTGTGATCTTGGCTCACTGCAACCTCCACCTCCCAGGTTCAAATAATTCTACTGCCTCAGCCTCCCCAGCAGCTGGGACCACAGGCGCGCACCACCACACTCACCTAATGTTTGTATTTTCAGTAAAGACAGGGTATCACTATGTTGACCAGGCCAAGCTCAAACTCCTGATCTCAAGTGATCCTCCTGCCTTGGCCTCCCAATGTGCTGGGATCACAGGTGTGTGCCACCATGCTTTGCCCATATAAAATACTTTGGAGAAAAAAAAAGTAAAGCAGGGATTGGTTATTTGCATTCCTGAAGGATGTTAGCCCATGCCTCTCTCTCTGAATCTCCTCCTGTCTCCCAGCCTGCCACCCTGACCTCCCTGCACCAGAGTTCTAAACAAGCTCTGTTCTTTCACAGCGTTTGCACAGGCTGTACTGTCCCAGGAGCGCCCCCTCTCTGCCTCTGGCTGACTCATCTCTCAAGACTCCCATGGAAATATTCCTCCGCTCTCCGGCCCCTGTTCTGGAGAATTAGATGCCTCTGCAGTAACACCCTCACGGGTGACTATCATCCTCTCTTTACTTGTATGTCCCTCCCAAATCCACACCCACCCAACCTCTGCTCCCGGAGGGCCAAGTTTAAGTGCCCAAGGTCATGATGGTAAGAAAGACAGAGAACAACGAACACTTCAAAAAATAAGACCAGTCCACTCCTACCCCATGGCAAGACAAGCGGCCCTCCATATCCCTGCTTCCTGATCTGAGGACTCAACTGACTCAGATGGAAAATATTTAAAAATCAATAAACAGAAAAGAACAATACAAAAAAAACCCACAAATTTTAAAATACAGTATAACAACTGTATACTGTACATAGCATTTACAAAGAATTCTAAATAACATAGAGATGATTTATAGTATTTGGGAGGATGTGCATGGATTATAGGCAGATACTATGCAATTTTGTATCAGGGATGTGAGTATCCAAGGATTTTGGTATCCACAGGGGAACCGGAACCAATTCCCCATGGATGCAGAGACAGGTGGAAATGCTTTCTTATATCTCTGACTTGTATCCCTAGAACATTGATTTACAGTAATTATGCAAAATGGCGATGATTCCACACCAAAGTGTGCAGAGTACAACTTCACACCATGAGCAATGACTCTGAATATAGGGATGTTGGTGTTTTTTGCTATTGAGCCATAACGTAGGTATGGTTATGCATTTATTTCAACCACATGAAACAGCAAATACTACCCCTACTTTGCAAGCAGAAAAACTAACATAAATGTCTCCTTTCTACAGCCATGAAAACTTTGTGATTTTGTATTTATTGCTGTTTTTTTGTATTAATAAGGGTTTTTGCTACATTATAGATTTTTTAAGGAAATACATTAAAGCTTGAATAACAGCACAAAATGTCAGAAAGTTGCTCACCAAAATTTCCCAAACACCAATCTTTGAAATAGCCATTTGTTAGTTTACCTAATTTGAGTAAATAATTTACTCATAGCATACAGAGAATAATTCTATTTTCATTAAATTCTCTCATGTAAAAGAATGGGTCAGTAAAAGAAATTGTGCTTCTAAGTAAATATTTAGGTTTACTTTTTGCATACGGTCATAATAGAATTAACTTCAGGACAAACAGATACAAATAGCAGGCCCATAAAAGCCATTTTATAACCAGAGAATCATTAAATCATCACAGGAATTTTGCATCCTTAAAAAAAAAATTCTTTAAAGAAATGTTTCACCCAGTCCTAACCCGGTACTCTCCACCACAAACAATAACCTGCTATAAAACAGGTTGCTGTGCCAGATTTAGCTAGCAAAAAGAAAAAACCTCCCAGTAGAATGACTGGCTTTCAGCTGCTCCACATCCCTGGGTTTTTGTGGCTACTGTGTGCGTGCAACTGCCCCTGCAGTTTCTGACTTTCCGTGTGAGGCGGTGAAGTCGGAAGACAGAGCTGCTGAATCCACAAATGACAATCGGCTTGACAGCTGAGGAAACTCTGGCATGCCATGTGAAGCCACCAGATCATCTCTTTCTTTCTACTCAAAGGCCAGATTGACACCGTGTCATCAGACCTGTTATTTGCGCCTCCCTAGAGCAGCAGTAGGCTCTCGGGCCAGCTGTACAAATAAAGGAAGGAGATGAGAGGAGACACAGGATCGCAGGCCTCCCTGTCTTCTGAGGCCAGGGCATTCCTTTAGGATTTTGTCCCTTGTTGGCGCCTAAGTCCAGAATGTCTCTTGAGCAGGGCTAAGATCAAATTACTTTTATTTCATAATAAGTTAGTAGAAGAGACCAAAAGATAAGAGGACACATACTGCACTTTGAAAAAAATCAAAATCTTCAAATCAACCTTTTTGGCTGGCAATGAACTGCTTACCCCAGAGAACAAACCCTGTGGGGAATGACCAAAATCTAAGAAATCCTGCATCATTTTTTCAGTAGGAGCACTAGGAGAAACATCTACAAATAAATACCTGCAGATGTATGTACAGCCACACTTTTTCTGCCACAACTTCCTGCTCTTTCTCAGCCAGAAGTTGAATCAGTGCAAAGTATTAATAAATGAATGAATAAGTCAACAAACAAGAAAGATGCTTTCGTTATACTAATGATACAGATTTTCCAAAATCACCCTTGAACTCTAAACCATGACATCAATCATCAAAAATGTCATGGGAGAAGGAAGGAATGTATTAGTCGTGGTTATAGGTTATGTGCCTAGCATGCTCCATTCCTGATTTAATGCAACCAGGAACACTGAAAAATGCAGGCTGTGATCCCCATATAGATGAAGGAAGATGTAACTTATTCAGGTTCTCACACATAGCAAGCTCAGATTCATACCTGGACCAGGCGGTCTCCCTCTCCCAAACCTCTCCTCTTTCCCCTACCTGAGCCTGAACCTAGCACGATGGAGTGTCCATCCACTAAACCAAGCTCACACCAGGCCTGGAGTGACATTTCGATACCTTCAAGGCTCTTCTTATTTTTACACTTAAAAACAATCTATCCAGATATACTTGATGCTGTTTTATAAAGTTTCCTTAGGAAGCAACGTTATTAATTGAATTAACCGAAGACCTCTATTTTTGTGGTTCTCTGTGGGTAACACCCACCATGGGCACCAAGGAAGGAGGACTGTGCAGACCCCAGGCACAATTAGTGCCTGAAGTATAACTTACTGCTTACATATATCTAGCTTATATAATCATACTTAATACTTAAATCTAACATACTTAGTTCTATGTAATCTTTCCATATCATCATATAGGTATTGTAGTGGGAGCTGTACTGACACATTTAGTGCTGATTTATGTAATCATTCTATATAACCATATAGTAGTTTGTAGCAGCAGGAATGCCTAGAGCAGTCACAGAACAGAAGCAGTACATGGGAAAACAGCCAGACCAGGAGGAGAACCAAAGACCCAGGCAGTGGTGTCCCTGCCTGAAAGGGCATACGCTGTATGGCAGGCTTGGAGCAAGAGCCTCTCCTCCTGATAAAGGAGTTGTCATATCTTGCATCTAGTTCCTGTGGAAAGCAGGCCTCAGGCCTGAGATCCTGGAAATAATCCCTCTGGTGTGACCAGTCAAGGCGGCTGTACACCCTGTCAGTCTTTTCTTGCTTCTGTGCTAGCTCAAATCATCCTCCCATAAATATCTTAAGAGCACAAATCTGTCAGCTCCCACTGCATTGGCTTGCAGTATCCTTCTGTTAGAAATCCTTTGAAGTCTCCAGCTCCCAGATAAGAAGTGTTGCACATGACACCTGTTGCACACAGCCCACCTCCTTGCCTCGGTGACCTAATGGGGGTGGACCCCTTTTCTGTACACGACCCACTATTACTGCACATGGCACCGCCCCCTACTGCGCACGGCCTACCTCTCTACCCAGGTGACATAATGGGGTGGCCCCTTCGCTTGTGACTCATGTGATTATGTATGCCCTATTACTAAGCCTAAAGATGATGACCTCACTCACGACCCTGCCCCCTGCTTGTACCTAATAAATACAGATGCTTCTGGGCATTTGGGGCCCCCACTGATATCTGATCACAGGTGGTGTGACTCCCCCACCAAGTCCAGATGTTCTTCACGAGTTCTTCAGTGTCTTGTCTCTTTAATTCTCGGATCCTGCACTTCAGCACAGCATAAGAGACACCGCACGACCCTGTGGGGCCCTACAGCCCTACAGTTCTCAAATTTACCTTAGTAGTCCCATCCTATATTCCCAACTGTTTTCTAGAAACTTTCTTGCATTCTCTTCCCCTGTTAATTCATAACATGTGTTGTGTTGGGTCAAAGCTGAGCTCAGCCCTCTGCCTCCTCCTTCCCTGTCACTGAAGAGAGTGACTCTGTTCCTTGCATCGTCTAAGCTTGCCATCCAGCCGCCAGCCTTGTTGCCCTCTGTCCCTCATTCTCCATTTCCTTCTCAGGACCAAGGCGATCAGATCTCAATTTGAATCAAAAACCAAACCTCATGCTCCCGTCTTACCTCCCTCCCACTGCCAAGTGCCTGGCCCATGGCCTTGTCATCTCTCGCATGGGTTCCACAAGCACTGATCTCCCTTACCTCCTTAACCCGGGTCTTCTCCGCACCGCCCCATACAACTTTCCATGAATCTTCTTCAGTCTCCCCTTTCCTGGAGTCATTGCTTTCACCAACACCTGCAATGGGTACAATCTCCTTTCCACACACTGGCCAACCTTATTCCCTGCGGTTTCCATACCCACACCCTCTGTCTCAGTCACACTTGTTTCCCTGAGGTCAGAGGAGCCTTTCTTTACCTGTAGCTCAAATTCTGCCATCCCTCCACCAAAAATATAATGATTCTAACTATAGCAGTAATAACTGCCTCCATGTACGAATCTAGGCACAACATAATGGTGTACTAATACATTCTTCTCATGGAATCTACCACCCTGTATCAGAAAGTCAACCCTGTATCTACGACCTTCTTCCCAAAGGAGGAAGCTGAGACTCAAAGATGTGATACAAGGGACCCGAGGTTGCGCAGCTCTGACTTCAAGGTTTCTGCTTCCACTTAACCACAGTTCTCATTAATTTCACTCCCCTCTGAACTACACACCTACCCTAGAATAATTAATGACTAAATAACCTCATCAGCTCTTGTTCATTATTGTCTTGTACATGCTACTTTGCTTAATATCTGCTTGGGGTGATGTCTTCTAGAACACTTTTTCTTTTTTTTTTTTTGAGATGGAGTCCTGCTCTGTCACCCAGGCTGGAGTACAGTGGCACAATCTCAGCTCACTGTGACCTCCACCTCCCAGGTTCAAGCACTTCTCCTGCCTCAGCTTCCCGGGTAGCTGGGATTTCAGGCACCCAGTACCATGCCTGGCTAATTTTTGTATTTTTGGCAGAGACAGGGTTTTATTGTGTTGGCCAGGCTGGTCTCAAACTCCTGACCTCAAGTGATCCGCCCGCCTCGGCCTCCCAAAGTGCTGGGATTACAGGTGTGAGCCACTGTACCCAGCCTGGGTACGGTTTTTTGTAGCCAGGGATTCATGCATGTTTTTATTTCTGCCTCAGCATCTTGGCCACTGTCTTGCACGGTATAAATTCTAAACTCATGGATTACATGATCAATTAAAACTTCTACAGTTAAAATTGACAAATATTATTTTAAATATGTTCATCCTTTTAAGTCTCATTATTCTTTTTCCATCATTACTATCATTGCCTTCTTTTTCAACGCTTCCCGCCAAGACTTGGTTGTAATTCAACAAGTAAGCCACTGGGTGGCACTACAACATCACTCACAAATCCTTTGACAGCGCCTCCAGGGGCCTCCCCTACTCCAGGAAGAAGACCCGTTGGGTATCAAGAAGCGTTATCAAAATAAATAACAAAAGGTGTTATCAACAGTAGACAGTCCAGAGACGACTGCAGTGGCAGACTGTTTTCTTGTACCTTAAAGTGACCCCACTTGTTAACAATGAGATAGGGGTAAACTGAGGGCTTTAGCCTGGAGTAACACCCATTAGAGATTTTCACAGTGTTCCTAAGAGGCAGCATGGTGGGAAGAACCCTGCACTGAGAACCAGGAGACGTGGCTTTTCCACTGAACAACAAGGTCATCCCTTAGTCCAGGCCACTGAAGAATGGTTTCCCCATTTTAAAACACCGCACTGCACCTGCTGTGGGTCCTAAAGCAGGCTGGGGGCTCCTGGTGAGCTCCCTGATGAGCTCCAGTCCACTTGCCTCTGCCTCCTTGCCTGCTGTGTTCCCTGCTGTCCCTGCCCCTTGGCCTTGCTGCGATTTTCTCCCACCTGTGTCTTGTGTGCTGGCCCCTCTTCCTCCCGGTTGGAGGCTCCAGCCCAGAGCTCTTCAGGGCTGCCCTGGCTTCTTGTCACTTTCTCTCCAGCAAACACATCCATTTCCATGGGGTCAACTTCACCCACAGTCAAAGAATCCCTCCATGTCCCTCCTTAGCCCAGACCTTTCTTTCTGAGCACCAGCCACATGCCAAATGACCTTAAGCTCTGCAAGTCCAGATCTGGACTCGTGACCACCCCTGAAATGTGCTGCCTGAGTAGCACCACCACCTACACAGCAGCTTACTCCTCTTCTGGGAGTCCCGCGTGCCTGCCCCACGAGAGTCTCCTCATTCCTATCAAGTCTGACTCCCAAACACATCCACGTCCCATCCACTTCCCTACCCTCCACACTCACCCCTCACTAAGCCCCCAGGACCTCCACTTGCATGACCACAGTAGCCTCGTAACAGGTTTTACCCAACATCACCTACCTGCCACCAGCCACATTCTCCAAACAGCACCAGATCACCTTATAACGTAAATCCAGCCTGCTTCTTCCCTTCTTAAAATCTTTGAAAGATTTATTAGGCAGGAAAACCTGTCTGCTTTTTCTGCGGGATTGCGTGCTGCTGGGTTCCTTACCCACTGTGGTCAAACCTCTCTCTGGGTGCGTTTCAGTCCCTCAAATATGCCAGCCTGTCTCCTTCCCACCTCGGGGCTGGGCAGAGGCTGTTCCCCTTGTCTGAACATTTGTAGGGAGCTGAATGGTGCCACACACACACAAAAGATACTCAATGTCTGAATTCCAGAGCCTATGACTATTGCCTTACATGGCAAAAGACACGATAAAGTCTTGAGCAGAAGAGTTTCTCCTAGGTTATTTAGGTGGCCTTAAACACTACCACATGCATGCTTCCAAAGACGGTGAAGAGGGAGGTTGATGTGGACACACAGAGGAGCAGGTGTTGTGAAGCAGAGGCAGAGACTCTGTCTCTGGTTGCAGTGAGCCAATATCACACCACTGCACTCCAGCCTGGGTGACAGAGCAAGACTCTGTCTCAAAAAAAAAAAAAAAAAAAGAAAGAAAGAAAGAAAATTGTAAGATTGTGTTATAGAGAAAATAAGCAACTTGGAGGCAGCTGTTTGTGGGTTTCTTGGGAAATTGTTGAATATAATTGTTTGAAAGAAGAAATTTGCTTTTCTTTCTTAAACCCTTTATAATAATTCCTCATCTTAGCTGATCAGTCAGATGTTACATTTGTACTAAAGAGGTCTTCATATACTCACTGCACCTGTTTCGCTGGCCCTTACTTCTTGCCAATAACAGGCTTATTTCCTGCCAATAACAATAACAAGATCCCACCAGGAACCAAGGAATGCCACAAGAAGTGGGAGGAGGCGAGGAGCAGATTCTCCCCCAGAACCATGGAGAGAGCCTGGCAGTGCTAGCAGCTTGCTTTTGGACTTCTGGCCTCTAGAGAACACATTTCTATTGTGTTAAGCCGCCACGTGTATGGTCATTTGTTACACAGTCATGGCAACTGGCAAGGCTCCTCCGCCAAGCTGTGGCTAGGAGACTTCTAACTCCACCAGGTTCAAGCTCAAGTGCTAATCCACAACTTCCTGTGCCCTGACCTGCAATATGCTCCCATGCAAAGCAAGTCAGGGCACCAAATTGTCCGCCTGGGGAGGGAGCAAGGACTTTTGTTTTGTCTTTTCTCTGACCTGACTGCCTGGTGCTCATCAGGCACCCAGGAATAGAGGCCAGGGGGGAGTCTTGTCTGTCTCTCTGCTCCACACTGATCTCCAGGCTGCAGGGATTTTTTTCTCTATCACTGAGGCCTCCATGGCCTGTTTGGATGCCTGGCATGTGGCGAGTGCCCGATAGTTACTTGCTGAATAAACGGAAAGGTATTATTATTGGTATTATTATTCGTTGCAGTTAAGATTGGGTGATAGAGGCCGAGTGCAGTGGCTCACGCCTGTAATTCAAGCATTTTGGGAGGTTGAGGTGGGCAGATCTCTTGAGGCCAAGAGTTCAAGACCAGCCTGGTCAACATGGTGAAACACTGTCTCTAGTAAAAATTTAAAAATTAGCTGGGCATGGTGGTGTGGGCCTGTAATCCCAGCTACATAGGAGGCCGAGGCAGGAGAATCGCTTGAACCCAGAAGGTAGAGGTTACAGTGAGCTCAGATCACGCCACTGCACTCCAGCCTGGGTGACAGAGCAAGACTCCATTCCAAAAAAAAAAAAAAAAATTGTGTTATAGAGAAGAAAAATAAGCACCTTGGAGGCAGCTGTCTGTGGGTTTCTTGGCAAATTATTGAATATAATTGTTGGAAAGGAGAAATTTGCTTTTCTTTCCTAAAGCCTTTATAATTCCTCACCTTAGCTAATCAGTCAGATGTTATATTTGTACTAAAGAGGAATTCTTATACTCCACCCTTTCTATTTTCCTATATAATAGAATATTTCTCCCAAACTGTGCACTGCTTTTGAGTGCGCCTGTATCGCTAGCTCTTGTTTCTTGCCAATAACAAGGCTGCCAGGCGCTGGTGATGACCTTGCTCCTCTGGAGTTCAGCACGGCCCGCATTTGCTGAGCTCTGCACCAGCCTGGCCTGGGTCACGCTGGGTCACGCGGCTTGGCAGCTGTTGCTATGGAATTGAACTCCACATGAGAAGACCAAAGGCCCTGCTGCCAATCACTGACAAGTTAATGAGGTGACTGACCAGGACAGATGTGCCCAAACCTGCCTTCAGACCCAAACCGCAAAGAGGAATCCCAGGGCAGAATCTGTCATGTTAGCTCTATACGTAGACTTGGTCTGTTTGGAAAATAAGTTATACATTCTACAATGTAGTAGGCAGATAAAAGCTTCTTCTCTCTCTTCTCATGCACAGATACTGGATTTAAAGAGATATTTCTCAGCCTACTGAAATGATGTTAGTCAGTTGGGGTTATTTTTCCATATAGACATCAGCTGCTGCTGCAGCTTCTACTACAATTTATTAATAGGCCAAATAGCATTAAATGATAGGCAGGGATCCTTCGTTTACTCTCTGGGCCTCCCAAACCCTGTTCAGAAATCCTTACTCAAGACCAGGCGTGGTGGCTCATGCCTGTAATCCCAGCACTTTGGGAGGCTGAGGTGGGTGGATCACCTGCGGTCAGGAGTTCAAGACCAGGCTGGCCAACATGGCAAAACCTCGACTCTACTAAAAATATAAAAATTAGCCAGGCATGGTGGGGGTGCCTGTAATCCCAGCTATTCAGAAGGCTAAAGCAAGAGAATCACTTGAACCTGGGAGGTGGAGATTGCAGCGAGCCGAGACAGCACCACAATACTCCAGCCTGGGAGAAAGAGACTCCATCTGAAGAAAAGGAAGGAAGGAAAGGAAAGGAGAGGGGAGGGGGGAGGGGAGGGAAGAGGAGGACAGGGAAGAGGAGGGGAGAAGGGAAGGGAGCAGTGGGGAGGTTCTCCTATGGAAGGGAAGGGATGGGAAAGGGGAGGAGAGGGGAGTGGGGAGAGGGGAAGGGAAGGGAAGGGGAAAGAGAGGGAGGGAGGGAGGGAGGGAGGGAGGGAGGGAAGGAAGGAAGGAAGGAAGGAAGGAAGGAAGTCCTTACTCAAGCACCTACACGGACATCCTATAGCTGGAGGTTCATTCAGCCTTTAACTTTTTTAAATGTTCCATTCTTCAGAAATCAAGGTTCCTGTTCTTGACGCGGGCGGACACTTTAACAAGCTAAGCCCAAATTGTAAACTGGAAGCTGATGGGCTGAATTTTACTGGAAGTGTGTTTAATTGCTAGACACTAGGTTGAAAAAAACAAAAACAAAAACAAAAAAAACTGAACTCTGATGCCTTTAAATCACAAATGCACTGTCCAGCTCCCAGTGGTCCCGTCCTGAGCACCTCCACACCCCATTACCACATTCAGGTCACCAGCTGTACCCCAAGGGCGTATGAGTCTACCACCTCAGACAGGGATGTCATTTACCAGGGAATTCTCCAATAGCGACAACATGAGCCAGAGAGTTCCTGGAGCAGGAAGATGTAGCAAGAAAAACAAAAAAGCAAACCCAACAAGCTCAGGGGTTGAAAAAAGACCAACTTTCCCAACTTCCAATTGTCAATGGAACTTGTTCACATCAAAATGGAACACAATTGACTTCAGTGAACTTTGGGCACATAAAAATCATTGTTCTATTTATCAGGCTACAGGTAGAAAGTGTCCTAAAACACAGCTGTGTGAGTGATAATGAGACTGAACGCCAAGTGCAAGTAATTCAATGAAATGAAAAATGTTAAGAGCAATTAAACTTTCCCAAGTAAATTCCATTTTTATCATGGAACACAAGCTCTTAGGAGTATAAGGGATGAGTGAATAAGATCGCAAGGGACGTACTTGCATTTTTTTAGTGATTTGAAATTCTCAAAAGAATTATTCACTCACGATTGATTTTGGTTTTCAAACCAGAAAAACTAAGACAATTCTTGACTTTTAAGCCATTTGACTTCCGTGTTTGTAAAACCACCACGTCAATTGGTTTTGTTAATTTCACAGTTGTTAAACTTCCTTGAATGGAAAACAACATGGATCTGTTTTATTCTGGGGAAAAATCTGTGGACAGTGTCTTTATTATCATCCTTATTACTAAAGTAGAATTTACAAAAGGCCCCATCCTAATTTTTAAGGACATGTAATTTTCTCTGCCAAGATCCCACTATTAAACACCAAGAGCTTCCTCCCTTGAATCTGATGAAGAATAATGGAAAATCCTTCCTGAAACACCTGAGTCACATCCTTAGAGACGGGCCATATGAAATGTTCAGGGAAATAAATTAAATAGCTGTCATATATGAAAACCCACGCCCCATATCACAGAACCATGGGCTGCTAAAGCCAAGAGGGACAGACCAGTCCCCTCTGGGACAAATTCCCTTGTCCCATATGAGGGCTCTGAACCTGAAAAAGATCAGAGGCAAGCTCCAGTCCCATCCCCTTAGCCTGGAGCCACTATACCTTAAAAGATCCAAGAGCTGCAACCCTCTTGTTTGTTGCTGCTGCTCAAAGTGCTACCTGAAATTCACAAGGGAATTTGAACTATGTGAGATTACTCATGTCATAACCACTTAAATGCTAGTGTGTGGCAAGAAAGTCTAGGGTTGGGGAAGAGACTCCCCACTAATTCTATCCTCCTCTTCTCTTGGGTATGGGAGATTCTCCTACAGAGCCCCTGCATGCTGGCCTGACCACCAGCTCAGCTCCCAAATCCTGTCCGTTCTGGAATCTGAATTTTTTTTTTGAGACAGAGTTTCACTCTTGTCAACCAGGCTGGAGTACAATGGCATGATATTGGCTCACTGTAACCTCCGCCTCATGGGTTCAAGTGGTTATCCTGCCTCAACCTCTTGAGTAGCTGCGATTACAAGCACCTGCCACCACACCTGGCTAATTTTTTGTATTTTTAGGAGAGACTGGGTTTCACCATGTTGGCCAGGCTGCTCTCAAACTCCTGACCTCAGGTGATCCACCCACCTCGGCCTCCCAAAGTGCTGGGATTATATGCGTGAGTCACCGTACCTGGCCCCTACATTTTAATTTGTTAATTTATGAGTGTTAGCTGCCTGTTACGTGCTGTCTACTGTGATAATCTCAAAGTACAAAAAATGACCCCCAGTTTGCAAAGGGGAGAAGTGAAGTAGGCGAACTATATTCCAAGGGCATCCACAATGGGTCAGGAGTCAGGATCAACGTTTTACATATGCTCTCATGACCACCTTCAAGGAGTGTCTGCTTGCAATCTAATCAGTAAAGTCAGGCATATTCACACTCAAATCCAGCCAGAGCTACAGGGCAGGGCAGGACAAGTACTATGGAATAGAAGGAAGTAAGCAGCCTGCTAGGGGGTCCCAGCAGGGGATATTGACACTGGCTGCGATGAGCAGAAAGGCCTCATGGTTTGGCATCTGCACTGAGCTCCTTTGAGAAGAACAGGAAAGACATAACAGAAAAGCGCAGAGAAGTGGAGATACTCAGATGATCTTCGAGAGTCAATGAGTGGCCCAGCTGCTACAGCTGGAAAGCATCAAAGGGGCAGTAACAGGGATTACAGATGAAAACTCATGTTGGGGCTAGACTGTGGGCCTCCAGGGGTACATTGATGGGGCTGGACTTTATTCTGCAGACATCAAAGGAGGCCCCCACACGTTTCTCCACCTTTGATGGTCCTAGCTCCACCTCTAACTCTAGCTCTCCTCTCCAGTGAAATTGCAAACCATGGCTGTTCCTCAGCACAGAACCAGCCTTGCCTGGCAACAATTGCTTTAGACACAGCAGTTTTGATGTAGGAGTTGATAAAACTACCTACCTGGGCATTAACCCATATGAGAGAAACCCTTTCCTTCTTAGGAATACCCCACTATGCTACTCTTGGGCTGTGCAGCCTCAGGCAGATCCCTCAAGCCTCAGGAATTGGGTATATTCCTATTCTGATAGTCCCACTTAGATGTCACTGCAGCTCAGAAGCTGGCCGGCTGCTGAGGACTTGAGGGCACTGCCTTCCCAAACCACCTTCCGTTATGCACAAGCCATGCTCCCAAATCCTCGGCTGGAAAATGTGACAGCGACTTGCAGCCTTCCCATGGAAAACTCATCTATCCCAGGAAGGGCAGAGGCTCCCTGGTGTGGCACACACAGCTCTCCCTGACCATGCAGACACAGAGACACCCACAACAGAATCTCTGCTCAGGACCAGGAGCCTTTACTATCCAGAGACTGCCTCAGAGGGTGGAAAGTGCATTGTCTAAACATGTAATGGCTTGTGCTTGTTTAACAGCCCAAGGACACAGAAGAGAATGACCAATAGGGGTACATGTGAAGAAACCCAGGCTTGGTCAGATTAAAGTGGCAACCTGAGTTTACGAACTGATGCTAACCCCTAGCAGTTGGTACCTTCATGTAATCATCTTTCCATGCCAGTGGAATAAATGCTGGGGTTGAAGCCAGACACCTGAGTGTGATTCCTGGCTCTTCCACATCCTAGCAAGTTATTTAGAATTGTTGGGAATTCCATTTCCTTGCTCTGAAGGGTGGAAATAATAATACTTGCATCACAGAGTGGTGGTAAGATTAGAACAGGGCTTCTGAAGCTTGGCACAGTTGGCATTTGGGATAGATAATTCTTTGGTGTGGGGACTGTCCTATGCATTGGAAGATCTTGAATAGCACTTCTGACCTCTACTTGCTGGATCCTCCTTTCTGCTATGTTTTAGCAGAGAGCCAAGTTTTAGCAGAATGAGGCTGAGAGTAAACAACTCTCACACTGGGGCACCCACCAAGGTGCCTTTATCAAAGTGACTGATCCTCTTTGTTTTGTGGTCTGCTCATCCCTTTCTTGCCACAGAGCTGATCAAATCTATTTTTCTTGGGCTTCGAGCTCAAAGTCATAAAATTCAGAGGCACTGAGGTGTTGTTGTTGTTGTTGTTGTTGTTGTTGTTGTTGTTTTGCATTTGTACAATCTTGGTATATTTATATTAAAAACCTCACACGAAAGTCAGGCTTTTTTTCTATATAATGTACACATTGACGCAGAAAAGCCAAAGGCTTTGTTTCCTTGAAGCTTCACTTTTAAAATTATATTATGAAAGTGGCTCAAGATCAGCTGTACACCGTGGCTCTTGCCCATAAGCCCAGGACTTTGGGAAGCCAGGGAGGGAGGATCACTTGAGACCAGGAGTTTAAGACCAGCCTGGGAAACACAGCAAGACTCCACCTCTACAAAAAAATAATCAAGAAAATAATTAGCCTACAGTAGCGGCACATGCCTGTAGTCCCAGCCAATTGGGAGGCGGAGGTGGGAGGCTCACTTGAGCCCAAGAGTTTGAGGCTACAGTGAGCCAAGATCATGTATTCCAACTGGGTAACAGACTGAGACCTATCTAAAAAAGAAAAAAAAAAATAGGAAAGTAAAAGCTTAAGATAAATTCTGATGACCAAAATTTTTTATGTATTGAAGAAGGAACAAAGCAGGTTAAATATTGGGATCTGTCATAACATGCTCAGTAAGGTAGCTGCTCCCCTTAGGTCAACAAAGGAATTCATTGCACACCTGCCGTGTGAAGAGGAAACAATATGGGCGAAATATGTGGTCCCTTCTCTCTGAAAAGGAGCGTTTTATGTCCTTGTAGACTCCTCCTTACTGTACTGTGCTTTTTGGATGTCATGTACAGCCCCTATGATTGACTTGAACACTGTTACAAACTGAATGTTTGTGGGCCCCAAAATTCATATGTTGAAATTCTAACCCCCAAGGTGATAGAAGGAGGAGATGGGATCTTTGGGAGGTAATTAATCAGAGTGGAGTTATCATGAATTGTATTATCACCCTATTAATGGGAACCCTGAGAGCTCTTTCTCTCCACCGTCTGAGGGAACAATGAGAAGGCACCACCTGCACAGGAAGCAGGCCTTAGCAAGACACTGGATCTGCCGGCACCTTGCTCTTGGAGTTCCCACCCTCCTGGACTGTGAGAAATACATTTCTTTTAAGCCACCAAGTCTGTGGTATTCTGTTATAGCAGCAAGAATGGATGAGGACACATTTCAAATGAATCACTGATCTGACGCAAAAATTGTCCAAAACTTCTATAACACACTCCTCTCTTGTGAGATTGGGGGAGTCATTGTAATTAAAGAATTGTTTGATCTAATATTCCATCACAAATAAATTAGTGGGCTGCTGTCAGAATATGCTGCAGACATTAATAAATGTTCAAGAACAGGGAATCTAGCGTGGTCAACAACGCCACCGTCTGGGTGGACCTGAGCAAGACACTAACTTTCCTGGGCTTCGGTCTCCTGCACTGCAAAGGTGGAATCCTAAGAAAGTTCTTGTGAGAAATTAATGAGCTAAAGCATTTTGAACTCATAGAACAGTGCCTGGCACATAATAAGCATGCAAAAAATATAGCTATCCCTTCATTAAAACACCGTGCCACATGTTTAAATCGGTATGATCCAAGAAAGAATCCTGTCTGGAAAGACAAACTCAGATTTTTTTTCTACCAAGTCAACTATCTGTAAAGACAAACAAACTCAAATTCTTTCCCACCAAGTTCAGTACTTCTTAGAGCCTTTAAAATGCCATATTTCAGGATGGCGACCCAGTGGGTACCATTTGACACCAGGACCCTTCCCCATAGGACAATTCACAATACTAGTGTCGTATAAAACAATGAGTGAGTCGCAGCTTCCTAGACTGTCTTCTAAGCCCAGGCTGCCTAATATAATTGAGATTGCTTATTAGAATGTGAAAAACATTGACTGTGAAATGCATAAACATTATTGAGGACTAAAATTTGCTAAGAATCTGAGACTACTTAATATTCACAAGGTCTCAAAATTCAGGAATGCTGCCACATCAGTTTTCACATCACTTACCCGAGACCCCTTTTCAGGAATGCAATGGCAAACAGAGCAATCTCTCCCTCCGCAAGGACCAACGTACTTCTTTCCACTCTGGAAAGTGAAGCATCTTATTTAGTATACCAGGAGTCATCATTTAACTGCGTACATAATACATACATTATAACAAGCACTCTTGGTTTACCTTTGACTTCATGAGAAGAAAGACTAATTTTGACATACACAAAGACGGAGAATGTACACAGTGGATTACTAAAAGGGAGGGTTGATTACATGAGCAAGAAGCTTCCAAAACTGAGGACGCTGAAGGAAAATAAGTCTCCTTCTAAAGTCGTTTTGCTTTAACTGGAATCTTCTGCAATGTCTCTCTAGGTAATTTATTAAGTTATGAACAGTTTTAGAGTGTAAAGTGTGTGGTTAGGCAACCCATAAATAGACAAGGGAGTCTAGTTTAAATGAAAAGCTTGGCTTTTTTTTTTTTTTCAGGACCCGTTTTGTTTTGTCTACAAGATCAGCTATGGTGTGTCTCCTCCCTCATCGAACTGTCCTTTGTAGAACAATTCTCTTTCACATCCTTGGGCTTAAAATTAAAATTGTTCTTCCTACAATTTGCTGAGACTCCAAGATGCTTTGTCAAACAGAAACTCCTGAACTTGAATAATGTGACCTTTCCCCACTTTTAGCAAGCATTTCAACACTCTCTTTAGAGCATCACTACACATGCACGTGCACACACACACACACACACACATACACCCCAACACAAACACATGCCCTTTGGGAAGAATCAGCTCCTGGTTCTCATCAATTCTAATCACCTATACCCAGAGTCATCATCCACTTCCATACAAAAGCATAGTCCCAGAGTACTATTTCCATAAGCAGATCCCTTAACAGCAATCACCATGACGCCCCTGCAATGAACATGAGCACTGAGCCTGCATTCCCAGGCTGGGCCTGCCAGCAAAAAGGGAGTGGTGGTTTAGGCCCCTATGTAGGAAAAAGCACCTCTAGGTGCTAGGACCCAAGGGCATGGATAAGAATATGAAGAAAGCATCAGAGATAAGCTTTGCCTGGTTCATGACGTGGTCTAGCCGTCATTGCAACATTTATGCATTGACCTTACAATTTCATGACTGATCAAACTTTTTAAACTTAAGGCTATCAACTTAGGCCTTTAGATCAATGTATAATGGAAAAACATAAAACAATGAAATTGATATTTATAGTTCTCATAGAAGACATATATACATATGTATGTGTGAACGCATATGAATACGTATGTATATATGTGAATATACATACATGTATACATATATATGAACAGATGCATGTGTACGGGAGGGAAAAAAGTCTATCCAGCATATATCTTTTTTCTTTTCAATCACACAATTCAGACTTATTTTTTGGAGAACAATATGCTCAGACACAATACAAAAGAAAATATCTTTAAGCATTAATTTTAAAAAGACATCTTTATAAACAATATTCTCTTGGATTATTAAAAGCACACAAGAATTTAAAGCTTGACAAGAGCCAAGCAATTAGATAATTTAAGTTTAAAAATGTATTTGAAGTTTCAGAAATATATGGCTCTTCAGTTTTGAGTAACATTGTTATCTCTAAATGCAGAAATATTAAGTTCAACACCCTGATAAGGTTAAAAAAAAATTAAATACCCAGGGCCAGGTCGGGACAGCATGAAAGCACTTAAAGTAACTAGACCAAATACTTGGGTTCATTTAAGGTTGGGCTCCATTACTATGTGTTCACTGAAATATCAAAACAACTAGAGGAAAAAAGTAAGGTCAGTTGATTAGATGGTTTGATAATAAGCACAAGTTTGTTATTATTATTTCTTTGCTTATTTTTGCCAAGCATCACTGAGATGTTTGCAGCAAAATTATGTTTCAGGAAAGAATCAGTTTAAAATAGATTAGCAGATTCTAAAAAAAAAAAAAAAAACAGAAATAGTCACATACCAAGAGGTGATTTTAGCCTCTGCAAAGTTCTTCGACGTGAGCCTTCCCCAGTAAATATGTAAAAGAGGAGGGTAAGTTTATAGAGGTCTACGCCTCAAAAATAGATTATATAAATCAATTTTAAAAGATAAATACAATATTTCAAACAATTAAACATTCAAAGTATGAACCACATATACTGGGAATACATTCACACTCTCGGAAACTAATGTTACCCTTCTTCAAACAGGAAAAAAGGAAAAGTCACTATCTACCTTACCTCAGATATTTTTAAACATATATTTGTCACATAGAAAAGTTCAAAGGCTGGGTGTGGTGGCTCACACCTGTAATCCCAGCACTTTAGGAGGGTGAGGCAGGCAGATCACTTGAGGCTAGGAGTTTGAGACCAGCCTGCCCAACATGGTGAATCCCCATCTCTACTAAAAATACAAAAAAAATTAGCCAGATGTAGTGGTGCGTGTCTGGAATCCCAGCTACTTGGGAGGCTGGGGTGGGAAAATAGATCGCACCACTATACTCCAGCCTGGGCAACAGAGTGAGACCTTGTCTCAAAAAAAGATTTTTTTTTCAAACAAAGAAGTTATTAACGTCTTGTACTTCCATTTTCTTTCTTGAAAAACAAATAAAATATAGGCACATAATTTTAAAAATTCAAATGGTGCAAAAGAGTATAACAGAAAAAGAAATGTCCTCTTTCAACACTGGCCACAAGTTCCCTCCTATATAGGATAATTTTTTACAAATTGGTGCCTGGGCATTAATAAGCATATTCATATAATGATCTCATTCACACACACACACACACACATACACACACACACACACACACACACAGAGGCAAATGAGCACATGGGCACACACATGCACAAATGTGTACAAACACACTTTTGATGATTCTGGATTTGTTTCATTTTTATCCAAATGATGGATTGCTTTATATTTTAATGTTTTCACATAGTCAAAAGTCTTCAAAATCATTCTGAAGTAATATGCCTGTCCATCAGACCACATGCCATGGCTTGTTTAACCAGTTGTTGTTGAAGAAAATTTAGGGAGCTTCTTTCTGTCTATTCTGAACACTATCCTGAAATTAGTATTCTTGGGCATATTTATCTGTATGCATAAATCAGAATAAACATGTATGACAACTTCCAAACAGACACATTCCTGTGTCAATAGGCATGGGCATTCAAAATCCAGATGGGTAATGACAAACTGCTCCCCACAGACATGGCATCAATTGGTATTGCCACCTTTAAAATCCAACGATAGTATGGCCACTCTCTGTGTGAAATCTCTAGAATCTCTGCACACCACAAGCTGGTACGAGGGCCTGGCATAGAAAAATCTTTGGTTCAGGAATTATATTTACTTGTATGGAATGTAAAAAACTAAAAAGGCAAAATCTAGGACTCCACAGACTTTTATAACAGAAAAAAGAATATAACACAAAAATAAACTTTTAAAAATCAAGTAAGGGAAATAGAAAAAATACCCATGTGTATATTACAGTATTGTTTCCACTCATTATTTCAGGCGATGCTCTCAAATGCATGTCAACTAAGCTGGCAAGTGTTATCATCTCTACTCAATACAGGAGATAACTGAGTCTTAGATAGGTTAAGGAATGAATCACTGGCAGAGCCAAGAACATTGGCTCCTCATTCTTTAATCCAGGTGTTTTCTGTTCCCAACTTGTAGGAAAAGAGAACAGAAGGTAATGTTGCATTTTGGTTTGCTTTGAAAAGACCTACAATAACTGGACTCACTGAAATTGCACTGGGTGAATCCAAGGTAAAAAGTATGAACAGATAGGCATGTGTTCCCTAGAGTGATTTAAACCAAGTCAGTTGTCTCAAGATCAACCTGAGTTGCAGGCAGGCCACATGGAATTTCCCAGACACATCTGAGGGTGAGTTTAATAACTGAAACTCTTCGGTGAGGAAGCAGAAGAAAGAGCTTATTACAGAATGTTCTGGGCTTATTTTTTTTCTGAGCTACAATGTTCAAATTATTCTTATACTTCTTGATTTAATCTTGAAATGACCCAGCTGCCTTCTGCCTGTCTCCAAAAAAAACATTTAAAGAAAGGGCTATGTTAGTTTTAAAATCGAGAAATCCCCGATACCTAGGCAATTTGGTAAGCAGTCTTGACTGTGCAATATAAAAGAAATCTTAGAGTTTATTTAGTCCAATCTTCCATTTTATAGATGAGAAAACTGAGTCCTAGAGGGTGATTTGTTTGAAAGCATAACAAAAATCATGCATTCAATAAAGCAAATTTTCAAAATGCAGCTGGAGCTAGTGAATGTACTTACCCCATACACATAATGTACAGAAAAGATAATGAGTATAAATGACCTACAGAAAAACAAAAATGCAGATTAATTTAAATGGTTTCTTTTCATGTGAAACAAATTAAAAAGAAAAAGAGTAAAGGATCTAATCCCAGAAAGCTACTTTTTATTTCTAACAGGTTGCTTCCACTGGCTGACTTGCCATCAGTGACAAGATTCATGTTTTCCGCTCTCTGGCTGCCATCGCTGCCTTTCCTCTTTTTAATCAGTCAAGAAGTATGTGTTGAACCCCTTGTGTGGTCCTCATTGTACTGGGGACCGTGAGGGCGCTCTGAGGGTGAGACCTAGAAGGATAGACGAGTGAAAGAAGATGATTCTTATAATGAAAACTGCAGGAGAGAGGGAAGGAGGCAGTTTTGTACAGAGTCACTACAGAGACCAGCGGATCCCAAATGCTATTTAGTGGAAGCAGCTAGAAGGAGGGAGGATGGAAGACGGCCTAACCGGACTGGGAGGATGGTTTGGAGAAAAAGGGAAATAATATGGAATAGTCAGGGAAAAGTTATGTAGTCCAGGGCCTTATAAGTAAGGCAGAAATCCAATTGGGGTAATTTCATTATTACAAACAAATTGTAACAGAGGAGGTATGCAATTTTAAAAGACCATTAAAAAGCGGAGCACAGTGGCTCATGCCTGCAATCCCAGCATTTTGGGAGGTCGAGGTGGGCAGATCACCTGAGGTCAAGAGTTCGAGACCAGCCTGGCCAACATGGTGAAACCCCATCTCTACTAAAATAGAAAAATTTGCTGGATATGGTGACACACGCCTGTAATCCCAGCTACTCCAGAGGCTGAGGTAGAAGAATCGCCTGAACTCAGGAGGCAGAGGTTGCAGTGAGCCGAGATTGTGCCACTGCACTCCAGCCTGGGAGACAGAGTGAGGCTCTGTCTCAAAACAAAAACAAAACAAAACAAAACAAAAAACCCACTAAACATTTGCACCTATTTTCCAGGCCTTACATTTGTCAAACAGCTTCCGGATCCATCATCTCATTTAACGCTTAAAACAGCTGTGGTTAGAGATTCAGGTCACACTGTTCCGAAGGATACTAGGAGAACTGGGGCTCAGTCCTGGGCTGTGATTTCTCTGCCATCCTTGTTCTTTTGTTCGTGTAGAGCCTTCTCCTCTCTGAAACCTCATGTCCTAAGCGAGCCTTCCTTCTCCCTCTACTTCTTCCTTTTGTGCTGAGAGGCTGACAAATACCACAGATGTTTACAGGTCTGTGTGTCTGGGTGAGACCCTGACTAGGAGATGAGTGACTGGGTTCAGCCCATGCTTAATGGCTCCCACACTAAGTTCCCTCTCTCCCCAGCTGTTCTCATGATAATTCCAATACAAGCCAGGTGGGCTTTTCATTGTAGTAACCAAGTAAATAAAGAGAAAAATATAAAGGAGGTGTGAAACACTAGGAATCAACTGTTTTAAAGCAGTTTGAATGTGTATTTACAACTCTTGCTTGTTCAATGAGTTATTAACACTGGACATTTTTAAGGAGGGTATGTTGCATTTTATAGCCATTGTGGCTTCTCTTTATATAATCTCATTAAGGATTGTAGGTACAGCATGTTTCTTAAACCTTTTATAGAAGAGCAAACAGACTTAGAAAAGTTGGATAATATGCTCCAAAGAATGCAGACAGAATGGCCCCGAGGGAGACAGCTCGGGTCAAGTCTGAAGCTCCTTCACAGTCCCTTTATCCTGTACTGGATTTGTTCTTTCTCCCACTGTGGATTTTTTTTTAAAATATCATTCCTTTTTTTTCTTTTAAAAAATACGCATTTAACATTCCTTTCCATTTCTTCTACATCCACTGCAAATCAGTAAGACTGGACCGTATTCCTTCCCACCATCCTCTCTTCTTTCACTCCCCATAATGTCTTGTTCATCAACCTGAGAACTTTTTGTATTTTTCACTATTTAACATTTCCTTGTGTTAACTCCCAATGTCTTTTTGAGTCTAATCAAACAATCTCATATTGGTTTCCTGTTTTCCTATTGCTGCTGTCACATGTTACCACAAACTCAGAGGCTTAAAACAATGCATATATATTATCTTATATTTCTGGAGGTCAGAAATCTGAAATGGGTCTCACTGCCAAGAATCCAGGTTTTGGCAGAGCTGTCTGTATTCCTTCTGGAGGACGCAGGGAAAAATCTGATTCCTTGCCACGTCCAGATTCTAGTCTGCCCACATTCATTGGCTCTTGGTCCCCTTCCACCTTCAAAGCTAGCAACAGCCAATGCATCTCTCTTGCTGTATCCCACTAGCCTCTGCTTTTGTAATCAAAACTCCTTCTCTGACTATTCTCCTGCTTCTCTCCTTCACTTCCAAGGACCCTTGTCATTATATTGGGCCCATCCAGATAAGCTCAGATCAACTTCTCCATCTCAATGTCAGCTCAACCATAATTCTATCTGTAGCTTTAATTATCTCTTGCTATGTAACATAACATATTCAGATTCCAGAGATTAAGATGTGGACATCTGTGGGGGACTGGGGGTGTTATTAATCTGTACTGTATGAAGTGCTCCGTCCTAACTCTATGAGTTATAGGGACCCTGAGGCTTTGGTCATGTAAGGTTTTTGCTATTCAAAGCTAGTGAGTAAGAGCGCAAGAATCTGGGGCCTTTCCTTGTACAGCTTCCCATTTGGTGATTATGTGGGTGCATTTCAGGGAAAGTTGAGATGGTTGGTGTTCAATAACAAAAATGAGTCACAAAATGGCAGATATAACCTCTAGCCTTCTGGAATGATTTGGCTTTTTGACATATTAAGCATTCAGATGATTTCTATCCATAGGACAAACATTGAGTAAAAATTACTAAATCAAAGCAGGCAGTCGCACTGAGGATACTCACCAGGGGCCTGTGCCCAAGGCCTTGGTCAGTCTGAAAGAGCACCTCATTAGCACCATGTGCAGAGACTATATCACAGGCAAGGCTTGGTACTTAAAAATTATTCTGCCAGTCTTTTCTTCCAGAAGGTTCTTGTTGACAAGTGAGTTTCTGTGTCCTGAGTCAAAATCTGTTCCTGTTAAATATAAATGTATCACTTAAAACACAGTATGCATTATAATGTCAAAAATAATTACTTTCATTTTTTATAGTAATGGAAATATTTTCTAAATGGTAACGTCAACAAATTTTAGATGTAACAATCTTTCCTTCGTGATGGTTAAACTGAATAAATATCCATTTTCATCTTCAGAAATAAAAAAATCCTCAAACCCTTTCTATATCATAAATATATTTTGATAAATGGAAAAATTATGTACATGTTATATTCTTAAAATATATATTTTTAAATATAAAATACATTTTTATGTATAAATAATTGCTTCATTTTGCTATGTGGAATTTTCTTCTGTTTAATTATTTCTCTTGAACATGCAAGTTAAAATTCACTCAAATGCTTCTTTTACTTTATGAAACTGGAAAAGGAAACTTCTAGTATACAAATATACATTTTTGGATATTTATTCACATACAGCAAATACACATAAAAGGATTTTTATGTAAAATGATACAACCACTGTGAAAATATTTTTGGCCGCTCCTCAAAAAGTTATACGATCTGGCAATTCTACTCCTGGATATATGCCCAAAATAATTGAAAACACATGTTCACACACAAACTTACACATGAATATTCATGGAAGCATTATTCATAACAGCCAGAAGGTGAACACAACCCACATGTCCATCAATGGGTGAATGAATAAGCAAAATGTGGTATAGCCATACAATGGAATACTATTGGGCCATAAAAAGGAGTGTAATAGTGATTATGTGCTATAACATGAGTGAATCTCTAAAACATTATGTCAAGTGAAGTAAGTCACATGTTTTATGACTCCATCTATATAGAAAGTCCGGAGTAGGTAATCCATACAGATAGACAATTGATTGATAGTTGTCAAGGTTTGGGAGAGGAAAGAATTGGGAGGTAGAATTTCTTTTTGGGATGATGTAATTGCAGTGTTTATGGCTGTACAACATTATGAATATACTAAAAACTGCTGAACTGTAAACTTTAAAAGAGTTAAAATAGTGAATTTTATTTTATCTTGTGAATTATATTTTTACTGAGATAAATTTAATTTTATCAATAAAATATAGAAAAAAATTTTAAACTCTTTGATAAAAGATATATTTGGCTCAAATAATTGAAATGTATCATTTTAAAAAACTTTAGCTTCTTTAAAAGGCCTATCTCTATGACAATTAGGTAGAGATAAGGAAACCAGTAATGTCCAACATTACTATTTTTAAATTTCTAGATAAATTCTGGGTAAATTAATTCAATGCTGTATTTATGAAAGACTGGTTTCCCAAGCAAGTGGTAGACAACATTCTAAAATAAAGTTTCAAAAGCAAGCAGAAACAGAATCACTTTGAATACCCAGATCTTTTCCTATCCCTAAATCCATAATTTTAAATTTGTTTTAGTTACACACTCAGGGGTGCCTAAGGGAGAGATTACAGTCATAGGTTCCTAGTTTCCATTTCTTTTTGGGCCAGTAAAGCCCCTTCCTCATCTCTCTTTTCTGCTTATCACTAGAGACAGAAACTAAAAATCATGGTGTCAGGCTGCTAAAATCCTAAAACAAAACAAAACAGAACAACAACGAAATGAGGCAGGTTGGACAAGCTTGTCTAGAAGCACATCCCAATAAAACAAATTTTTGTTTTGGAAGGAAAACACAGATTGTTTGAATTATTCAAATTGCATTTGATATTTTTAAACAAATAGGAAAGACAGTCAAAGGTAAAAGAAAAACCAGAGATATCTACATTTTAATCCCAAAAATATGATACAAATAAAATTCACACATCTCGTGATAAATGTTGTACAGAGGAGAACTTTATGAAAATAGAGTGGTGTTGTGGTCAAGTTCCAGAGGAAGAAGGTGTGACTGTGGTCCTAACACCTGGGAGTTTCTCAATACATTTTAATTGGATGGATGGATGGATGGATGGATAGATGGATGGATGGATGGATGGACAGATAGATAGGCAGATGGACAGGCAGATGGATGGATGGATCAATTTGCAGAAACATAACTTATCTCTCACTAGGCAAAACAATAAAAGGACACCAGGAATAGCCAATGCATTCTTATCACATGCCCTTGGTTACCATATAAAATCTATGACAATAGCAATTTTGTCTCTTTTTATTCACAGATGTATCCCCAGTGCCATCATAGTGCCTGGAAGGTAGTAAGTGCTCTAATATATATTGGTTGGGTAAATTAACATATAGAAGATGCTTTGGGACCTTTTGAATATAAATCAAGTATACTTAATAGGGGATATGAAAGGAGGTTAACTTTGACTATAAGTGGGGGAGTGGAGGAAGAACGAATGAGAGGAATAACTGGCCTTGGGAAAAGTAGAGAGAAACGAACACTGATTACATGTAGGACATCAAGTTACTTAATTCTCACCATGATTTATTAAGAAAATTATTATTTTCATTGTGCAGGAAAAAAAACTGAATCAGTTTAAGTAATTGTGCAAAGTCACAAGGTTAGTAAGTGGCAGAACCAGTTTGTTGACTCCAGTACGCAGACCTTCTTCCTAGTGACACTCCAGCTTAGCTATCTTTGGACTTCTATGTTCTTCTACTAAGAATTCTCTTATAATAAAAATTTTGAAACTATGTACCTACCCTTTTGTATTCGTCCATCCTCATGCTGCTATGAAGAAATACCCGAGACTGGGTAATTTAAAAAGGAAAAAGGAGATAAATTGACTCACAGTTCTGCATGGTTGGGGCGGCCTCAGGAAATTTACAATCATGGCAGAAGATACCTCTTCACAGGGCAGCAGGAGACAGAATATATGCTGGGCAAAGGAGAAACCCTCTTAGGTGGTTGTGGATAACACGTGACTGCATTTTGTGAACTGCAAACACCAGGCACACTGCTGTTTACAGTGTCAGGCCAACTAGTAGGTCACAGCTGAGCAGAGCCCCCATCTCTCTGTTGGCCTGACACTGTAAACAGCAGTATGCCTGGTGTTTGCAGTTCACAAAATGCAGTCACGTGTTATCCACAACCACCTAAGAGGGTTTTCTTTGTTGCAACTACCTATGTTAAAAGCACGAAGCATTTTGTTTCAACCAAGCTTCTGACTGCACCAAACAAAAATACCCCATCACTCAGAATAGCATCTCACTCATCTGCCTTCTCACGGATGAATAGGTGTCATCATGTGGGAATAGATGAAGCAGTGGGTTTCTGTTCGAGTCTATCACTATCACACACACACACACACACACACACACACACACACACACACAAAAAAAAAACATAACTTGTATTTAGTTTGTTCTCGCTCTGCTAACAAATACATGCCTGAGACTGGGTAATTTGTGAAGGAAAGAGGTTAATTGACTCACAGTTCCGCATAGCTGGGGAGGCCTCACAATCAAGATGGAAGGCGAATGAGGAGCAAAGTCACATCTTACATGATGACAGGCAAGAGAGAATGAGAGCCAAGCAAAAGGGGAAATGCCTTATAAAATCACCAGATTTCATGAGACTTATTCACCACCACAATAATAGTATGGGGGAAACCTCCCCCATGATTCAATTATCTCTCACTGGGTCCCTCTCAGGAGACATGGGAATTATGGGAGCTACCATTCAAAATGAGATTTGGGTGGAGACACAGCCAAACCATATCATAACTGCAATAAGCCAAAGTGTTACAGCACTAAAATAGAAGACAACAGTTTTAGAAGATCACCTCTACAGGAAACTTCTGCAGATGTTCTGTGCCTTTTAAAGGGCATGCTTTATTTTGCTAACTGTTGTTCTCCAGGAAGGAGCATTCTCTAACAGCTGTGTCAGAGCCCCACCTTCATCTCAGCTATGTGGGGTCATGGCCAGGTTTTCTATCACCTGATTTTGTCTCTCCAGTTACATGAAAAGGCTCTAGATAAACCACTGACCCAAAGAAGCTCAACCCAGAGCTTGGGTGAGTGACAGAGAACTGACTCTGGGATGAGGATGGTGTGGAGAGAATGTGGATCCATCCTCTAGGAGAGCTGGAATTAGGAAACTTAGAGAAGAGAGAGAAAGAGATGAAGAAAGAAAGATGCATCAACAGATACCCTGAGGTAGAACTGGGCACTAGATGGCTGAGGCAGGCCAAAGTGAAGGGCAAAACTGAATATAGAGAAAACGGACACACTGAGTAAGCATGAAAAGCTGTTTCAAAAGAAAAAAATGAAAAAAGAGAAGGACAGTTAGTCTCATGAAAGGATAAACGATCAGCTTACTTCTGAGAGCTTCCCCATTCCTGACATAAAGACTTGTAGTCAATTTACTTAAAAAACTGACCTCTGCAGCCCAGTTGGACAGAAGGCATGGCCCCACCCATCACAGCTGGGTCTAAGGCTGCATCACCACAAGAAGCAAACTCACTTCCTCCTTCTCCTCCTCCTCCTCCTCCTCCTCCTCCTCCACCACCAGTCCTCCAAGAAGGAAATAAAACATAAGCACCCTGGACCTTTGACATCCACCTTGCTCACCAACCCAAGTAAGATCCATACCCTCTTTCCCAGCAGTAGTAATTTCCAGCACGTACATTCAGCAAATACCATTTTGTTGCCCTCCTTTAACTCCATGAGAATTTTTTTTTTCTCTTCAACTCCTTTATGAAAATTCCTAGACTCCAATTCCCCTGGGACTCCTTAAGAGTCTCTGCCCAATGCTTTCCAAATGACAGGTTTGGGAACAAGATCTGAGATCTTCCAAATCATTTTCTCTACCACAGGGAATTTATTTTCTCTGCAACCCAACCTTGAAAACAAATACACCCTGCTGGGGTTTTCATCAAATGGGAGAGGAGAAATGTCCAAGATTGGGGGACCAGATAAACAGAACACTGAGTATTGGATGCTTCTAGTCACAGAAAGGTAACAGAAGCATAAAAATGTCTTTTCCCCCTCTTCCAAAGTAACATTAAATCTTTGATTTCCATTTAATGATAACTTTTTGTTGGTTCAGTAAAATAATTTACTACTAACTCAATGATTACATGTATTTTTCTTTTTGGCCTTTTGACACTGAGTCATCTGAATACTCTCTTTCCAAAATAATCTTTTTGATTGTCTGAACACCTGTTTGTATATACATTTCTCTTTCTAAAATAGAATTTTCAAATATTCAACTTTTGTAGAGAAATAAGCAGACAATCTCAGAGGTCAGAAAAGTGTTCCCAGAAAAAGAATGACATGTCCTATTCACCTCCGTTCACCTGGACACCTTTGGAGGACTACATTGTTTTTCTGTTTGGAGTCACCATAACCATTTCCCAATATACAAGCTGGTTACTTGGTTTTGCTCTTTCTAAAATCCCACTTTTGGGGCTTGACCCTACCTTCAGACTTTTAAAGAATTTAGGTTGGTTTGAGCTCTTTAGCAAAAACAGTCACTCTCATCCCACATCCTAAGGTTTTCAAAGTGGGTCATGAGTCTGTGTGGTCCATGGGCCACTGGAATGTGGATGGAGCTTCAAGTTCTTTGAGAAGCAACAAGGAAAACTGGACAATTACTCAAGTAAATTCTTGAGAATGACTCGGAGTTCCAACTTGATCAGAATGTGCTGGACTATAGCCAAGCACACCCCCATCTTTCCTTCCCTCCAGATTCAGCTGAACTGTTTGAGAGTGCTGCAGAGTCCTCAGTTGACATTGGAGTTGAGTTTGCTAGTACAATTGGACCAGATCTCAGTTCACCCACCATCTGGCAATATGGGCTTTTATTATCATGTTCCCCTTGAGGTCTCCTCCCAATATCAACAAAAAATTTGACAGTAACCATAATAATATCACTTCTCGGAACCACACAAAGGTGATACATGTTCCAAAAATACACAACTGACTTTCCAAATCAGAGGAGCCCTTTGCCTCCAACTTAAGAATGACATCTTGATTCAGAGTGCTGTCCAGTCTCTTGCCGAAACCACTAATGCCCCACATTTCTTTTGGTCTATGACTTTCCCCCTGAGTAGGGCTGGAGACTCTATCTGAATTCTCTGGACCTTTCAGATCTCCTGGAACTGCCCTGGGGGTGAACTCCAGCAGTAACACTCAACAATTCCAGTGGGCAGGGCCTACTCCTAACTACAATGTGAGGCTAGCATGTGCCTTCAATGACTTCTCACCTCTGCTGCCACTTCCCCTCCATCGAAACAATCTACCTCCCTTCATTGCTATCTGTGTGCTCACGGTTAGTGAATGAAAGCAGAGCTCTGAAGTTAAGAAGATTTGTGTTCAGACTTTGATGACTCCAATCATATAATTAATTATGCAACTAAAAATTACACTTCATCATGTAATCCTTAGCAAGTGTGTAGCCCCTCCGAGCACTTGATTCCTCAGTGTGTAAAATTAACACCTAATGGACTTAAATGAGTAGGACTTGGTGCCTAGGACAATGCATGGTATGTAGGAGCAGCTCAGTAAATGTTTCTTTCCTTCCTTTCTAATCTGCCATAAAGAAAGAAAAAGAACTCACAATATATTAGAGAAAAGCAATAAAAGTAACAACCCAGCTGGGTGTGGTGGCTCACACCTGCAATCCCAAACTTTGGGAGGTCAAGATGGATGGATTGCTTGAGCCCAGGAGTTCAAGACAAGCTGGGGCAACTTGGTGAAACCACATCTCTACAAAAAATTAGCCAGGTGGTTTGCATGTGCCTGTAGTTCCAGCTACTTGGGAGGTTGAGGTGGGAGAATCACCTGGGCTCAAGCCCAGGATGCAAAGGTTGCAGTAAGCGGAAATCGCACCATGGTAGCCATCCTGGGTAACACAGCAAAACCCTGTCTTTAAAAAAAAAAAAAAAAAAAAGTAAAGACCAAGGCATACCAGGCAGACCCTAGAAGGAAGGAAGATCTGGGGAAATGAAAAAAAAAAAAAAAAGGGAATAAGCTATGACAGAACCTTATAAATTACCTTTTAAACATCAGGAGAGAAAAATTACCAGTGATAAATTTTTCAGTTAGTTAGAAGGAGATATACAGAAGGACAATTCTAGGTAAAATCAGTTAGCATAAATTCACCCTGAGAATAAAAGACTGGAAAAGATATACCACACAAACAGTAAACATAGGAAACCTATAATGGATATCCTAACAGCACATAAAATAAACTTCAGGATAGTAAGTGGCCCTTGATAATGATTTACAAATTAATATTGCAGGAAGTTATAAATATAAATATATGTACTTAACAACAGAACTTCAAATTAGACAATGCAAAAACTGCAAAACTGAAGGAAAAAAATGGACAAATCCTGAAATATAGTTGGGAACTAATAATCTCTTGGTTATTGATAGAAAAAAGTACATTATCAACTAAGACACAGAAGATTGGAACAACACTATCAACCATATTTACTTAATTTAAGACATACTAGGACACTATACCAAGCAATCATAGTATATATTCTTTTCAAGTGGACATGGCAGGTCCATCAAGATAGACCATATGGTGGATCATAAAACAAGTTTCAACACATTTCAAAAGACTGAACTCTTGCAAAAAAATTACATTAAAATTCAATAATAAGCCATCTAGGAAAGTCTCAAATATTTGGAAATTAAACACCACACTTCCAAATAACCCATGAGTTAAAGAAGAAAGCAGAAAATATTTTGAGCTGAATGATAATAAAAACACTATATATCAAAACAGGATGCAACTAACCCAGTGCAGAAAAGGATCTTCTAGGTAAAAAAAAAATCATATTAGAAAAGAAAAAAATCCAAAATCAAATTACCTAAGCCTCTATCTTAGAAAACTAGAAAAGAAGAACAAATCAAATCTGAAGCAAAATGAAGGAAATAATAAATATTAAAGAGGAAATTAACAAAGGAGAAAGCATTCAAACAGTAGAGAAAAATAAATGAAACCCAGCATTGGTAGTTTGGCTCTGTATACAATTGATAAGTCTGAAAACTTGGGAATGTTAAAAATGACAATATGATGGTATCAAATGACAAAGGGGATTAAAAAGACAATTAGAGAATCTTCTTACAATAATATACCAATAAATTTAACAATGTAGAGGAAATAAATAATTTTGTGAAAGACATCAATTATCAAAACTGACACAAGAAGCAATAGAAAATTTAAGTGGCCCTATAGCAATTAAATTTATAATTAATTAACTTTGTAAGTAAAAATCTTCCCCAAAGAAAACTGCAGGGCTAGCTGGCTTTACTGGTTAATTCTATCAAACATTGAATAAAGAAATAATACCAATTTTTTACATACTCTTTCTGAATATAGAAAAAAAGAGAATGCTGGCCAACTTATTTGATGAAGCTAGCATTATTCAGATGCCATAACTGACAAAAATATTACATGAAAATTACACAGCAACATCTCTTGTGAATATAAACACAACTCTCCTTAACATAATATTAACAAATGAAATCTATATATACATAAATGCAAATGACCTAGAATAGCCTAAGCCATTTTTATAAAAGGCAACACAGTTGAAAGGTTTATACTAGTCTTGCTAAAAAAACTACAGTCATAAGAATTATGGTAAACAAATAGACATATACATAAATGGAACATAAAGACTCAAACATAGATAATCAATTGATTTTTCACAAAGGTGCCATGGCAATTTAGTGGGGAAAAAGTCTTGTCAAAAACTGGTGCAATAACAACTGAATATTCACATGGAAAAAAATTTAATGAATCCTTATCTCATGCCATACCCAGAAATTAACTTGAAAGAGATCACTGGGGTCAAAGTAACAATACTACACAAGAGAAAAACATAGGAGAAAATTTCTTCAACTTTGGCATAAGTATAGAGTTCTCACTCAGGTAATGAAAAAAGCACAAATCACAAAATTTTAAAAATTAGAAATCGTATTCCATCAAAATAAAACTTTTGCTTCTTAAAAAATACCCATAAGAAAATGAAAAAGACATTCCCCAGAATAGGAGAAAATACTCACGGTACTTGTATCTAACATTGATCTTGTAACTACGATGTATCAATAACTCTTACAATTCAACAATAAGAAGATAAAAAGCCAAATTTTAAGTGGAAAAAAGATTTAAATAGGCACTTCACAAAAGAAGCTATATGAATGTTCAATAAGTACATGAAAAGGTGTTCAACATCGTTATTGGAGAAATGCAAAACACACTGGAATAACTGTATAAACATTAGCATGGCTAAAATAAAAAAAAAATTAACAGCAAAATAAATATATGGAGTGACTGGAACTCCTATGAACTGTATTATACTTTGCATTGAGAAGATAGAATGATAAAACAACTTTGGAAAACTATTTCTTTTATAATTAAATGCACATTTACCATATAACCCAGTCATTTCATTCCTAGGTATTTACTTGAGAGAAATAAAACTGCAGGCCCACACAAAGACTTGTAGAAAAATATTCATAGTACCTTGATTTGTAGTGGCTCCAAACTGGAAACAATCCAAATATCCAACAACAGGTAAATGAATTTTTTTTTCAAAGTGTGATCTCCACACAATGGAATACTCTTCAGCAATAGAAAGGAACAAATACGAATCCACACAACGTGGATGAATCTGAATATTGCTATGCAGAGTCAAAAAAGCCAGATACAAGAAAGTACACATGGTGTAATTCCATCAAAACAAAATTCTAAAAAATGCCAACTAAAACACAGTCTATAGTGACAGAAAGCAGATCAGCAGTGGTCTGAGAATGGGTTGTAGAAAGAGGAATGGATGGAAAAGGGGCAGAAAAAAATTTCTGGGAGTGATAGAAAAGTACTACAGCTTAATGGGTGGTGATAGTTTCACAGGGTGGATGCATCAGTGAAACTTCTTCAGTTCCATGCTTTAAGCGGATGCAATTTATTGAACATAGATTATACCTCAAGAAATGTACTTTACTTTTAAATTCCCTAATGATATAGTTTGACTTTGTGTCCTCACGCAAATCTCATCTTGAACTGTAATCCCATAATCCCCATGTGTCATGGGGATGGTTTCCCCCCTCATCATGGGGGTAGTTCCCCCCATGCTGTTCTCATGACAATGATTGAGTTCTCATGAGATCTGATAGTTTTATCAGGGGCTTCCCCCTTGGCTCCACTCATTATCTCTCCTGCTGCCCTGTGAAGAGGTGCCTTCCACCATAATTGTAAGTTTCCTGAGACCTCCCCAGCCATGCGGAATTATAAGTCAGTTAAACCTCTTGTCTTTATAAATTACCCAGTCTCAGGTAATTCTTCATAGCAATGTGATAACAGACTAATACACCTAATAATGTACCTGCCCCCAAAGGCTTTGTAATGCAGAACAATAAATCACCAAACACTATTTCTGTGCTATATAACAAAGGTCTGGACAAAGGTCTTCACAGGGACCATACTCTCTAATTTTTGACCTAGATCTTAAAGCACAGGTAATTGTAGCAGACAGATCAAGAAGAAGGTCCCTGCAAGCAGAGGGAAGAGCAAGGACGAAGGTGTGAAGTGAGGAAGTATATATAGTGAAACAGAGAAATCATAAAAAGCTTGGGATGACACAAAAGATAAAACAAAAAAGTTGATGTGAGACCACACTATCCTATTCCAACAAATGTGAAATCAGTTGTGAAGGCAAAAGGGAACTTCTGGAAGCTTTTAAACAAGCGAGTAGCACAATGTGTGTGATGGGCATTACTGACGTTTGCCACCTGTTTCCCATGCTTTCAAGGCATGTGGTAGATTTCATTTCCCTGCCCCTTACAGAATAAAACATGATCATGTGATCCATTTAGCCAGCGAAATGTGAATAGAAGTAGACTGTGTCACATCCAGGAGGAAGCTTGCAGGGTAGTTTTAGCCTAGCACATTCACATCCCCTTCTGAGGTGAATAGAGAAGATGTTGAAAGGGAATTTCCAGGAGGTCCTTGAGTTGCTACGAGAACCAGAGCTCCCCCATCCCACTCCCACCTCCCCATGTCCTGTGATAAATATGTAGTGTAAATGATGGGAAATCTCGCATGATAATAAGCCTCTGGATTGGGGGGATTGTTTGTAATTGCCCCTAAAGTCACCTGTCCTTGCTAGCACAATGTGCAATTTTAATTGTTAACTCTGATAATTACATAGAAGATGAGTTTAAGAGTAGAAAGCTTGCAGGACGGAAAACTAGCTAGATAGCTACCATAATCCAATAGTGCAAGGCAGGAGGCATGAACTTAGAGAAGCAGAAAAGGAGTCCAGAGATGCAATGGCAAGAACTGAAATGAATTGATAATCATTCAGATTCTAAAAGCACCTAAGAGCCTAATTGTTTCAGATGTGTTGAAAAGAGAAAGTTCTTGAAAGAAAAACGTTGACTAAGAGGGGAGATGAAATAAAACAAGATGAATGAAGCAGGTGTATTTTATATCTTGTCAAAAGCAAAGGCACGTCCCTCTGCAATGAAGGCTAGAGGTAGATCATGAACTTAGGAAGAAAACCGACTAAGTGTGAATGCTGGGTGAATTTGACAAGCCATTCAACTTCATTTGTGCACTTATTAATTCATTCAGCAAATAGTAACAGCTTCACTTATTCATTCAACATCAGTAAAAACACAAAAATGGCCCCTGCCCTAATGGGGCTTACACTGAAATGTAGTGAAGCAGATACAACTATTTAAATATTGTGTAGAAAACCGACATGATACTGTGATTACAAAGAGGAGGCAAAAATAATTATATAGGACTTGTCAAAGGCAGTGACCACTCATCTTGTTTAAAACCCCTATATGGCATCAAAGCAAAAAACAGAGATCTTTGTGCCCTTTGAATGTATAAAAAGAACCATCCTCCTTTCCTCTTGCTGTTTTACATTTAAAGAACCAACTGTTAAAAATCAATTCTCTTGACCCAAAGGCAATTTTTTAAAAATCAAGACTTCTGGTTAATTAACACCACCTGGTGAGCCTTTCAAAGATTGTTCTAAAGGTGGCAGGTGGGGAGTGGGTGGTTAAATGTGGCTTTTAGATAAGCAGCTTCTCAAGGTACCAGATGCATATGAGTCACCTGGAGATCTTGGTCAATTTGGGATCTAATGCAGGGGATCCAGAGTGGGACCTGAGACTCTGCATTTCCAACAAGCTCCCAGGGGATGCCAATGCTGCTGGTCTCAAGAGATGCCAAGGCAAGGTTCTAGAGACCTTGGAAGTGTACTAACCTCAAGAGAGTTCATGGGCTGTGCTTGCCTCCCAGCGTTGGGTACTGAGCTCAGAAGAGCATCTCTATCACGTGCCACCATTTCTCATCAGGGCCACCTGCTTTCCTTTGTACAAAAAAAAGAATCAAATTTCACTATGTGACTATTATGTGAAGGTTCTGCACAAAGGGTTTGTGCTAGCTTATTAGATTCCAACAACTCCCTGAAGTGGGTACTGTGAGTATGTCTATTTGATAGAAGGGAAAACTCCAACCCAGAGAGTTTAGGTCACACTAGTAAGTATGGAAAGCACTCAAAACTCCAGAGTCAACTCCAGAGTCTACTCCAGAGGTCAAGCTCTCCAGCACTGCCTCTTTCTTGCTGTAGTTACACCACAAGCTTCTTTCTGGCTCTGTTTCTGGATCAGAAATGACTCGCAGTTGACTGCTACTTCCTGTTCCAAAGTTGATAAAACCAACTCTAGTCCTGCAACAAAATGTGTTGGTTTCAGGAAAACACAATTAAAATTCAAATTGAGGAATCTTCTGGAATTTGGCAAAGAGAAACATTTAACATTAGCATTGAGATTGTTTTGTTTGTAGTGTTTAAAATGAAGTATTGTCAGTTTGTGAAAGACTATCATGTGACTCTCAGAACTCTTGGACACTGTCACTTTATCAACAGAACACCTGCTGTTTCATTCCACAAGAATGGCAGAAGTTTCCATAAGAACCTTCCCTACCAATGCAAAGAAGCTACTGCATACCACATTGCAACATCTGTGATATGGTCATAAACTCCGCAGTGATACTAAGTTGTAATAAATTGGAGTCTAACATATGTGCTTTTTATTATTCTCCTAAGAAGAGACCCTAACTCAACATGTGCATGAAAGTTTCACATGTGTGTGAAAAGATGGGCTCTCAAACTTGATTGTGCATGAGAATCTACAGGAAATTTTAAAATAACTAGAGAGTCTGATCAAATTGGTTTGGAATGGTCTGGGTATCAGCATTTTTTTGATGCTCCTGAAGGGATTCTAATGCACAACCACAATTGAGAATCACTGGCATAAAAGACAGAAAGGAGACTGTAAGATTCATGCTATAGTCAAAATAGAAGGAACAGGAGGAATGTCTTCATTTATTGTTAGGGTTTTGCATATCTGCATGGCTACAAAGGTCTAAGATACCAATAGTCCCCAATTTTAACTGCAAGCAAGTGATTCCCTACAATCAGTGACCAACTGCATAGATCAATACCAGCAACACTGTTCCAAGGCAAAGATCCTTAACCTGAGGATGGAATTCAGGTGATCTGCATAGAAAACTCGAATCGGAAAAAAAGTTGCATCTTTGTTTTTAGTAACATATCACAGAAGTTCAACATGTCCTTTCTTTATGGGTATAGGCAACAGACCACAGCAGTATTGGCAGTTCTTGATAGTTTGCACCCTGTAGTATTTTCATGCCACATTTCATTTTGGGCTATTATCTAAAATACCATTTGCAGTCATCACTACTTGGATATTACAGCTGCTTAATCGGCCTGCTGTTAAATCTAGCTATTTAATGCAATAATGATGACGCACCTATGTTACTATATCACGACTTGAGAACTTCCATAATTGCATTCCAATAAAACTGATTCTAGTTTGATTGTATTTTATGCATTTCACAACATTTGCTGAGAAGGGGTCTAAATGTTTTACCAGAGCCGGTGCGGTTCCCTGGGACAGGAAACGGCAAGAGCCTGCTAAAGGACGGTGCCCCGACAAGCCAGGCACCTCGCATTGGCATCCCAGGCCACCCCCAGGAAGGGCGCACCCTGATGAGAGCTGGGTCTTGTTTTGCCCTGCATTTCCGCAGATAAGACTTGGCCTGAAAAGCAGTTCAACTCAACGGAGAATAGGATGGGCTTTCTCTTTCTCCTCAGCTGCCTCTTTCTCTTGGCATTTTGGAGTGCCCCGACTGCCAGGCCGGTAACTCGAGCCTCCAAATTAATCAAAACACACAGCACCCAGTTAAAGCCCAGGCAGACAAACCCAGGAGCCAGACGAGCTCTCCTCTAGTGACCCCCGGGCCACAACTCCCGAGCTGGGCCCGCCACTACCCCTTGAATGCCACGCTCCCTCCACTGCCCCTCCCAGGCAGGTGCCCGGGCCCCGGGACAGCGGCTGCCCCGCCTATGGGCGCCTTACCTGGGGGGACGCCCGCAGCGCCGGGAGCGGTATCCTCACCGGCCCACGGGACGCGCACCTCCAGCCCCAGTCCACCCGCGCCCCGCTGCCTCTTCGCGGCGCTTTCGCTGCCAAGCCCGGCGGCCGCAAGTTGGAGGCGGGTTGGAGGCGGGGAAGGCGGACAGATGCACCGCCGCGGGCGCGGGAAGCAAGCAGGGCCTCCCGAGTGCAGACGCCCGCCGCGCCTCCCGCTTAATCTGGGCTGGGCCGCTGGCCACTCCCTCCACCCTGCGCAGTCACCTCCCCACCGCACACCCCCAAACTCCCCACCTCCGACCCGCACCCCACTTCCCCGCCTGGGCCCCGGACCTGGGGAGCATCACCTCCTTAACCCCTTACCCTGGATCCGCGCCCACCTGCCCCGCAGACGCCCAGCCCTTTCTCTCGCCTCCTGGGCACGACGCCCGGGTAGAAGGGACACTGCCTGGTAAGTTGGGAGGGAGGGGGTACGAGGGCGGGACCTAAGCCACGTCTTCCCTCCCTTGGAGCCACAACCAAAAAGCCTGAGTGGGGAGGGACGGACCGCGCGACCGAGCCCTACAAAACCCGCCCCGGTTGAGTGGCGAGGCGAGCTCTCCAGCCCGGGCTCCCGGAGCCGCGCTACGCAGGAGACGCTGCGACCTGAGAGCCTGCGGGTCCCCGGACTCGCTGGGGCTCTGAGCGAGCGCCCTCCATGAGCCCCCGGATGGCGCTCAGGCCGCAGGTGCTCCTGCTGCCGCTCCTGCTGGTGCTCCTGGCGGCGGCGAGTGCGGCCGGCAAGGTGAGTGGGGGCTGCGCGACCCCCACCCCCGCACTTCCATCCCCCCTCCCCGCGTCCGGGGGCCACGCTGGCCCCATCCGCAGCGGTGCGGTCGTGGAACGGCTACCGAGTTGGTGGCGGGGCTGTGGGCTCCACGCAGGTCCCGGGACAGGCAGCGGTAGCAGGCGAGCAAGTGGTGATGCCCCGGAACAGGTGGAATGCGTGAGGCTGGGGGAAGAGGCGAGGAGGGGGCTTGTCCAGTGCCTAGGGGTCAGGGATGTAGGGGACAGGCCTCCAAAGGTCAGTAAATTAAAAAATAGACACATAGATAATCGCCAAGGATGATATGTGAGAACACCGGATGTGGAGATGCAGGGTGTCACGCTGGTGAATCAAAGCAAGCGGCTTGGCTGAGAGCACAGAGGGCTGGCAGGAGACACCTGAAGGGAGTCCCATCCGCCACTTCCTAGCTGGGACCTCGCAGGAAACTCTGACCTCTCTGGGGTTCAGTTTCTTCCTTGCAAAACTTGCCCTCCTGTGTTCCTTTGCTATTGTTGGGGAAAGCAAATGCACTCGCTGTAAAATGAAGAGCGCCTTAGAAATAGAACTCAGGTTAGAATCAATTAAGCAATCTGTCACTTCGATTTGATTGTTAACTTGGAAGTTGAGTGAAATTGGATTTATTTAAATCCACCAGGTATTTCTTATTCTTTGCCATTAAAGAGAAATCGAATGTCCTTGAAAGGATTGTGCCTCCTAGAGTTGACTCACTTGATTTTACCTTGTGAAAGTGACTTTAACTTTTCAGATGCTTTATTTTTGCCCTTCAAAAAGTTTATTTGGGTGACAACGTGGCATAGTAAATTTCATTTCCAAGGATGAGATGTTTTTACAAATTTTATAATTGAGATTATGATTGGAAATGAATGGTCACAGAAGTATTTATATGTGTTACATGAAAAGAATTTTAGAACCTAGGGTCGCATCTAAGTTTTTCTTATTTAAATTGCTATCACTATATTGCAGACATTATAGATGAAACTATAAAAGCCCTCTCTGACCACCCCCGTACTTCTCCCCATTTCCCTGACTTCCAAGAGGTATCCACTTCACCACTTTCATGTTTTTTTCCAAACATTTTCCATGCATTTACACGCACTTATATGAACCCACAAACTATGTATGTTTTCGTTGGCTTTTTAACATAACTGATACCGTGCTGTATTCCTTTGAAACCTGTAGACCAGTCCATGTCAGTATTTAAGATCTTCCTGTTTTTCTTTTTGCTTTGTTGCAAAGTTTTTCACAATATGCCAAAGTTAACTGAACCATTTCCCTATCAGTTTACATTTAGGTTTCACATTAGAATGTGAAACTCGCTGTTTCACATTCTAAAGGACATTTGTAATCCATGTAATCTTCATGCAGCTGGTTCTAACGAAAACGCACTTTGCATGGATTAGGAATTCTCAGCATTTAAAAATAGGAATTCCCAGTATTTAAGTACTACTGGGCATGAAAGATGAGACTCATGCAAGTCAGTGGGTATTATCTACCAGCTTTAACCAGGAACAACAACAACAAAAAAATTCAAAAAAGCAAAATCCTAAAGAAAATGTATGTTGTGGGAAAGCCTGGGGAAGAGCTCCAGAGCAGGGTTTGTACATGTTTCTGCATTTAGAAGAAGAGGAATGAGACTGGGAAAGGGGTGGGAGCATTGTACTTGTATAAGGATCAGCCTGAAAAAGTAATGCTTGGGGACCATGCAAACTCTAATCATACCATTTTCAATTCTGTTGTCATATTCCTTTATTATTTTTACATGTAAACTTTTCTGTTTTGAGTTTGGCCAAATCTTGGTGACTTCTTGCTGAAATTAATACATTTGTATTGTTTTTCTCAGCACTTGAAGTAACTCTTTCATTAAAAAGTTTTCAGAATTACCATTTCCAGTGTACCCACTGGGTTAGAGAGAAAATATGCCTTTGAAACAATGAAATGTGCCTTCATCTTGTAGAAAAAGGAATCACAACGTTAACTGATAATCAGGCAATGGGCACCAACATGGCTCCCTTCAGAGAAACTCTCTGTTGGGCAAGGCTGCTGACCACTCTGAGCCTCAGTTTTCTCATCTGTAAAATGAGAGAGCTGAAACCCCAATGGGGCCAGCAGGTGAAGTGATGAGTGAGGTGACAGGGTAACAGACAATCTTCAGAGCCAACTAATTGCTACCATGCTAGAATTCAAGTGCAATTGTGCCAGCGTCGCTTCAAGAGAGAAGCTGGGAATCCAGTTTTTATTAGAAATTTCTCTCATTCTAAATATTAGCAACTAAGCCAAAAACTTTACAAAAACATAGTGTGGGCCAAACAATGTATAAGTGAGAGCTAAATGTAGCTTTGGAGCCATTATATTTTATTATTTTTGTAGTTAAGGACATGTTTCACTCTAAATTTTTTTTCAGTTTTACTTTAGCATTTCTCAAAACGGGGAAATCACAGTGGTGTTGACTCTACATGCTAAGTTTGTTTAGTCAGGATGGAACTGTCCACCCACACAATTTGTACTGATGTGCCCAGAATGAAATACCTCTGCTGCTTTGCACAGGCATCCAGTTCCAGGCCAGCTGCCCAATGCATCCCCAGGTTTTACAGCTGTCAGGGATCAGCTCACCCACTTGAGACAGGGAGGCATTTTGCTGTTGTCTCAGGCAACAGACCTGGGAGTGGAAGTATAGAAAGCCCCATTTTTGATTGCTGGATGAGGTCAGGTTCACACATTAAGGTATCATGGTTTATCCTTCTTTTTGCTTTAGCATTCCAGACAGGGCAGCAATATGGGAAGGAAATATCAAAAGTTGAAAAACAACTGCATTTGGGGAGGATGCTTTCTCACTGGACTTCATTTTCAAATTTAAACACTTTCAGTTAAATTAGAAAACAAAAAATAATGGAACAGACAGCAACTTCTCTACCCCTGAGATTAAGCAAGTTATTAATATACTTTGACTTGTTTGCTCTCTGACTTCTTACTTTAGGAAAAAAATCAGAATACAGAAAGTCATACACACATTCTTTACTCCATCTTTCATCCCCAAAAGTTTATGTATGTAATTCCCCTGCACAATTTTATACTTTGTGTGTGTGTGTGTGTTCTCCATAAAAAATAAGTATTACTGTTTTGTGGTCTTTCAAATGTAATAAATAGTTTCACATTATACATATCCATTGGAGCTTGCTTTTTATCACTCCATATTGTTTTTAGATTTTATCCACGTTGATACATACAGATGTGATGTATTTGTAGTAATAGTTGCTGCATAGTATCCAGTTATATAAAGTATGGTTTATTTTTCCATTCCCCTAAACAAAGTAAGCTTGTCTTTATATTTTCATTTTATAAAGTTGCAATGTTTATTTTGCTATATGCACCATTATGACAACTAGAATTTGAATTCCTTAGTGGTTCATAAAGAAAACATATTTGAAATATATTAGGAATTGACAAGTTCATCTGCAAAAGGGTTGTGCCGACAAGGTACCAGAGTGCCTATTTCCCTATATCTTTGGCAAAGTTTGGTGTGCTTAGATGTTAATGGTGTGAAATGAGATCTGGTTTTGACTAGTGAGTTTGTAAACTTTTTCGTATTTTAACCGGCCGTTTACATTCTCTCAGTGTGAGCTGCATAATACAACTTTCTGCCTGTTTACCTAGCGAACTTTGCCTTTTTGTTGCTAATTGGAAGTTATTTATATATTTAGATACAAAACTTTTGTCATTAAAGTGTATAGCAAGTATTTTATTCCAATCTTTGGTTCATCTTTGAGTTATTGGTGCTTTAATGTATAATACTGTTTTCACTATAATCTCAAACTTACCTTTTTTTTTGTTGTTGACATTTTGTCTTTTGTACCCTGTCAAATTTTTTTTTCCTTTCCTAAGATTATAAGAATGTTCTTCTACATTAAAAAAAAAAGTTTCATAGTTTAATGCTTTTACATTTAGATCTCTTAATCCTGGAATTATTTTCTACTTATGAGATCTAGTTTTATCTATTCCCATGTAGATGACAGATTGTCCCAACATTTTAAATCAAATAGTATTCTCTTTCCTTCTTTGTTCTGCAGTGTTCTAGCTGCAAACATGTATCCCACGTACCCATTCATATGTGGGTCTATTTGTAAGTTCTCTATTCCATTCTTCCAATTTTTTTTGGTCCCTCCACCAATACCACTCTGTTTTTGATCACTATCTTTATATTAAATCTATATACGGTAGGACAACTAGAAGAAAGAACAGTTATCCCTGTCATTATTATTCTTTAAATTTATTACAAGTATTCTTTCTTCTTTGCTCTTCTGGCTGAATTTTAGCATCTGCACATCAAAGGTCCATCAAAGATTCCTGTGGGATGTTAACCGGCATTGCATTGAACATATCAGTTAACTGTTTGTTGCTGAAGTATAAACACATGGGTGGTGCACAGAAATGTTACTGATTTTTAATTTCTGATGTTGAGTCAAGCAATCGTATTGAATTTTTTTATTTCTAATAGTTTGTAGATACTCTTAGATTTTTAATGTAACTAGTCACATTGTCAGTGAAACAGTTTTTCTTCCTTTGTAATCTCTTTTTTTCCTTGTGTTACTGTGCTGACCAGCTGTATTAGTCTGTTTTCCTGCTGCTGATAATGACATACAGGAGACTTGGTAATTTATATTTAAAAAAACAAAAAGAGGCTTAATGGACTCACAGTTCCACGTGGCTAGGGAGGCCTCACAATCATGGCAGAACAAGGAACATCTTACATGGTGCCAGGCAAGAGAGAAAGACAGCCAAGTGAAAGGGGAAACCCTTTATAAAAACATCAGATCTCATGAGATTTATTCATATCACAAGAAACCACCGCCATGATTCAATTATCTCCCACCGCCATGATTCAATTATCTCCCACCAAATCCCTCCCACAACACTTGGGAATTATGGGAGCTACAATTCAAGATGAGATTTGGGTGGGGACACAGCCAAACCACACGACTAGCACTTCGGTGCAATGCTAAATAAAAGCAGTAACAGTATATATATTTTTCTCATTACTAAAGTTAGAGGAAATATTTCTAACATTTTATTAAGTATGATTTTTTCTGTAGCGTTTTAATAATTCTCCTTATCAGGTTATGGAGTTTCACTCCCTAATATTACTGTCATTGTTCTACTTGATGACTGGATGTTAATGTTATCATTTATTTCATCTGCATCTATTTTAAGAAAATCGTATATTCTTTAGTCAGTCAAATTAATTTATTGTAGCAAATTAATTTATTTTTACAATAACCATCCTTGGATTCCTGTGGGTCAAAATCTAGTCATAATGTCTCTTCATAAAACATATCCTATTATTAAACATGGCACAAATATGGAAAAGTGCATTAACAAATGTAGCATGTAATGGCTTATTAGGTGAATACCTACATAAAGACCATTAGGGTCAAGGAACAGCACACTGACAGCACCCAGAAGTCACTCTTGTATCTCTCTCAACCACAGTCCTTTCTTTTCCCTGAAAGAAACTAGAATCTGACTTCTAATCATCATTTCCTTGCTTTTTAAAATATCTTTATCATCTAAATACTTGATTCCAAGTGCTGTATTTTGGTTCTGCCTGTTCTGAACTTTATGTATATAGATTCACACACTGTGAGATAGCACAAGTAAATTCCTAGTGCCATGCTCAGGGCATAAATGTAGCTAACACAGGAGTGGGCGCCTGTGAGAGTCCACCTAAGACATATATGCTGTGGCCGTGCCGTATGCTTGCTGACACCTCTAAACAGGAAAGTTGAGATCTTAAATAACTGTTGTGTATGATGGAGCAAAATCGGCATATGCTTTGCTTTGTGGAATGAAACTGTTGGCTTGAGCTGCCATGACAAAATACCATAGATAGAGTGGCTTAAACAGCCATTTATTTCTCACAGTTCTGGAGGCTGGAACGTCCAAGATCGGGGTCCCAAATTCTTATTGGTGGTGAATCCATGTGGGTCTGCAGCAACCTCAATTCTTGCCTGCTCAGAAGAAAGAATCCAATTGAGAGGCAGAAGGCAGAAGGCAGGAGGAGAGACCAAGGCAAGTTTTAGAGCAGGAGTGAAAGTTTATCAGAAAGTTTTACAGCAGGAATGAAAGAAAGGAAAGTACACTTGGAAGAGGACCAAGCAGGCAACTTGAAAGGCAAGTGCCTGGTTTCAACTTTAACTTAGGGTTTCATACCTTGGCATACTTCCGGGGTCTTGTGTCCCTTGTCTCCTGATTCTTCCCTTGGGGCGGGCTGTCCACATGCGCAGTGGCCTGCCCTTCAGAGGGGAGCATGCGCAGTGTGTTTACCGGAGTTGTACGCATGTCCGTTTGAGGCGTTCTTCCCTTACTGGTGGAATGTCCGTGGAAGGTCATATCCTAGTTAAAGTCAGCCATTTTGCCTCTTAATGTGCATGCTTGAGCCCACTCTCCCAACTCCTGAGATTTTATCAGGGAGATGCTGCTAATCACCTTCAGGTGTTTTTTTTATTTCTTGGGAGACTGCCTTTCCTTGGCACTGGCTGCAACCAATTATTTACAAAGACTGTTCAACAACCACCTGACCATCATATGATAGTTGCCTGAGATTCCTGATGAGGCAGGGGCCCTCTCCTGCCCTGCTCATGCCTGACTAGCTACCTTCAGTAACAAAATGCCTAGGTGCTGGTAAGGGTCTTCCTTCTGGCTTACAGACTGCTGACTTCTCACTGTATCCTCACATAGTAGTTGTGAAGAGGGGGAGAGCTACTGCCTGGTTTCTTCGTTGTTGTTGTTGTTGTTGTTGTTGTTGTTGTTGTTGTTTTTTGAGATGGAGACTTGCTCTGTCGCATGCCAGAATGCAGTGGCATGATCTCGGTTCACTGTAACCTCCACCTCCCAGGTTCAAGTGATTCTCCTGCCTCAGCCTCCTGCATAGCTGGGATTACAGACGTGTGCCACCACGCCCAGCTAATTTTGTATTTTAAGTAGAGATGGGGTTTCATCATTTTGGCCAGGCTAGTCTGGAATTCCTGACTTCAGGTGGTCTGCCCGCCTTGGCCTCCCGAAGTGCTGGGATTACAGGCGTGAGCCACCACACCTAGCCTGCTTTCTTCTGATAAGGGCACAAATCCCTTCATGAACATTTCACCCTTCTGACATCATCTAAGCCTAATTACCTTCAAAGGCCCCACTTCCAAAGACCGTTGTCTTAGCCTTATAGATTCAACTTAGGAATTTAGAGGGATAGAAACTTTCAGTCTGTAGCGTTCTATCCCTTCTCTCAAGATTTATTACAAACAGAAAGAAGGCCTTAAAGCTCTTTAACTGAAAAAATGACTTAAAGCAAAGCTACTAAATGAAGCAGGAAAAGCTCGGAGAGTAAACTTAACCTGTAACAATCACAGTCTAAAATGTTAATTTTATATAATTTCTATAATAAAACTTCTCAGTGTTAGACATCAATGGGAAATAGAACTATTAATAAAAATCTTTCAATACAACAGAAAACTCTTTGCTCTTCTTAGCAAAAAGGATCACACAGAAGCTTCACTTTATGGTGATGAAATAAGTACAAATCTGGTAAGAAAACACCTTACTCCAGGTTCCACGTTGATCTCCCAAAATGTAGTCCTTGGCTCTGGTTTCCTCAAAGTAGCTGTGTCAGTCTGTCCATTCTTCCAGGTGTTCTTCATGTAAATGCTAATTATGGCCTCAGGTTTCGGGGCCATTTCTCTAACCAAGACTAAATTAAATTACATTGGTGCTATCATTTTCCACTTCACACACCTACAAAACTCCAGGTAAACATCTGTGTCCATGCTATACAATAGAAACATGATGTGAGCCATGACAAGCTTCATATGTCATTTTTAATTTGAAATTTTCTAGTAGCCACATTAAAAAATAGAAATGGGGGCCGGGTGCGGTGGCTCACGCCTGTAATCCCGGCACTTTGGGAGGCCAAGTTGGGCCAATAACGAGGTCAAGAGATCGAGACCATCCTGGCCAACATGGTGAAACCTCGTCTCTACTAAAAAATACAAAAATTAGCTGGGCATGGTGGCATGCGCCTGTAGTCCCAGCTACTCAGGAGGCTGAGGCAGGAGAATTGCTTGAATCCAGGAGGCGGAGATTGCAGTGAGCCAAGATTGTGCCACTGCACTCCAGCCTGGCGCCTGGTAACAAAGCAAGACTCTGTCACACAAAAAAATAAAGATGGATGAAATTAATTTTAATATGTTTTATTTATACCAACACATCTGTAATATTGTTTTGATATGTAATTACTATTGAAAATATTAATGAGATCTTTTACAAACTTTTTTTCCTATTAAGTCTTCAAGATCTGGTATATATTTTGTACTTACTTCCAGAACATCTCAATTCAGATGAGCCACATTATCAAGCACCTGTAGCCATATGTAGCCCAGCTAATTTTTGTATCTGAAAATGATGACAATGTATTTATAGCAGATAAAGTGCTTCATATAGTGCCTGGTACAGAATGCATATCCAGCTTTTATAGTCTAGAGACTATTTGATTATTATTATTATTAATCATTATTTTGAGATAGAGTCTTGCTCTGTCACCCAGGCTGGAGTGCAGTGGCAAGATCTTGGCTCACTGCAACCTCCACCTCCCAGGTACAAGCAATCCTCCTACCTCAGCCTCCCAAGTAGCTGCTATTACAGGCACCTGTCACTATGCCTGGCTAATTTTTGTATTTTTAGTAGAGATGGGGTCTCACCATGTTGGCCAGGCTGATCTCAAACTCCTGACTTGAAGTGATCTGCTCACTTTGGTCTCCCAAAGTGCTTGGATCACAGGCATGAGCCACCATGCCCAGCTCAGCAACTATTATTTTATTGTCATTACTATTCAATGCCAGATACTAGGATAGAAGACATAGGCACTAGGCTAGGTGCTGAAGACTCACTGGTAAACAAAACAGTCCGAATCCCCAGCCATGCTGGAGTTAGAAAGTAGCAGCCCAGTAAACCAACAAATGTGTAACATCAGATTATGGTGCTGCAGGAGAGGATAGGATGTGGTGATGGAGAAGAAGACTTTTTAGCAGTGGTCAGGGAAGCAGACTGAGGCTGGACATGGTGACAACCTTGTGGAGGCCTGAGGGATGTGGTGCCGGACAGGGCCTCTCAAAAGTGGAGAAAGGCTAGAAACTTCCAATTTTACCACTCCTGGGTTGTCAAATAATAAAACCAGGCCACGGGCAGTGGCTTATGCCTGTAATTCCAGCACTTTTGGAGGCCAAGGTGGGCACATCACCTGAGGTCAGGAGTTTGAGACTAGCCTTGCCAAAATGGTGAAACCCCGTCTCTACTAAAAATACAAAATTAGCTGAGCATGGTGATACACACCTGTGGTCCTAGCTACTCAGGAGGCTGAGGCAGGAGAATCACTTGAACCTGGGCATCTAAAGTTACAGTGAACCAAGATCATGCCACTGCACTCCAGCTTGGGCAATGGAGTGAGACTCCATCTCAAAAAAGTAAAATAAAATTTAAAAACCAAGACCAACAGAGCTTTCGAAATAAACAAATAACATGAAATTTTAAAAACTGAGTTTATTTACTGATCACAAAGGGAAGTCCTGGCCCTGAGTATTTTGCTCCAGGTGAGATGGGGGATGGGACACGGGGAGTCAGGGTACCACAGAGGAGGCAGGTCTGTCGTGGTTATGCTAACTGAGGATTGAGCGTTGCTGGAGGAATAGGGTACAATAAGTCCTCAGGCCTCTCTATGGCTGTCTATGGTATAATTTTAATGTTTACATTTAGCAAATCAAAATTTTAGCAAAAGAGATACAATGCATTGTTTTTGTGCCATTCCCAAGACATTGGTAATGAATTCACAGTGTGGTTCAGGGATGAGCCCACATATAAAATGGTGCGATGGAAACATTCTTCTTTCATTCCTGTAGACATATCTCTGCCTTCTCTCCTCAGTCTCATTGGGATGGGTGTGAATTTGCCAAATGTGGCTGTGAAGCCCAGAGCAAGAATGCCAAGCTAGGACAAAGAGCCCTTATCCCAGCTGACACAGGACCAGGCCAGAGAGGACTTTAACACAGAGAAAGATGAAATCCAGTTAAGGACATGGAAGAAGAGAGAGGAGCTCCTCAGAACAAGAGGAGGGAAAGAGAGCCAGTCTAGATCAACATGGTAATTGCCCAGTCTGTCCCAGTTAATTGATTTGGTACCATTAATTTGATAATCATTTATGTACATATAGAAGGTTAAAACTTCACCCCACTTCTAGTGCTTCGTACATATAATATCCGACTATCAAAAATGTTTCTTGACTCTTCCTAGTGTATAAAAATAAATATTTCTACATACCATGGTTGGTATTATATATGAGTGTGTACATGTAAATTTGCACACACGTATATTTGAAGAATAGTTTATATTCTCAGCATTTTGATATTAATGATTGCAGTGAGATAATGACTTTAAAGTTTGTAGCCTTCAGAGTGATTTGAAACAAAGCCATACAAAAATCTTTTATTTTTCTAGCAGCAGTTTTAGGCTAAGTTAGGAATTTTCCATTTTTAATCTTAAAGATCCACGTTTGTTAATTAGATTGTCTCTCCAAACTGGTTTCTTAGAGAAGTGATCCCAGTGTTTAAACATGAGTTCAAGTGTATTTAGAAACATTGGGAGATTTGTCGTTATGTAGACAAAACAGTCAGATCACTGGATTTTTTTTCCCACCGGGATATTTTTGCTGTTACATGACCTTCTTGAGGAAAAAAAAAGTTCCACAAGTGGGAAGTTGAAAAATCTGGAATATTCTTTCTTTATATCAAATGATGAAGTTTGTCTGGAGTGACCCAAGGCAACAAGGCAAGTTATTTATTTTCTTTGTTGAACCAGGATGATAGGATAATTTTATGCTGTTTGTTTATGTATGATATTGAGAAAGCTAAAGAGTTTGCTTGCTGGCTTAAAAAAAAAAGGTTATATGTGTTGTACAAAATTTGGAAAATGTCTAAAAGTATGAAAAGAAACAAAAATTAAAACTATTTATAATCATATTACCTAAAGAGGATTACTGTTAATATTTTGGTCTATTTCCTTCCAGATATTTTTTGCCACTCTGCTTTTTCCTCCTAACAAGAGACTGGTGAAAATTTTTTGTGTGTAATTCATTTTACTAAATATAATTTTTAAAAGTCCATAAAGAACTTTATTATAGATTGATACCGTAAGTTATGTAAGTAACATCCTCTTATTGAACATTTTGGTCATTTCCAATTTGGTATTTAGAAATACAGTAGTCCTCTCTTATCTCCTGTTTTGCTATTTGAGGTTTTACTTACCTGTAGTCAATGGGTTCCAAAATTATTCAGCAGAAAATTTCAGAAATAAACAATTCATAAGTTTTAAATGGTGCACTGTTCTTAGTAGCACGATGAAATCTCCCATTGTTCTGCGGTATCCCACCGGGGCATGAATTATCCCTTTTTCCAGCAGATCCGCTGTCTATGCTCCCTGCCCACAGGTCACTGAGTACCCTCTGGGTTATGAGAGTGACTCTCTCAGTATCGCAATGCTTGTGTTCAAATAGCTCTTGTTTTACTTAACAATGGTCCCAAATGCAAGACTTGTAATGTTGACCTTTGGGATATGCCAAAGAAAAGCCATAAAGTGCATTCTTTAAGTGAAAACGTGGAAGTTCTCAACTTAATAAGAAAAGGAAAAAATTGCATGCTGAGGCTGCTGAGATCTATGGTAAGAATAAATCTTCTATTCATGAAATTATGAAGAAGGAAAAAGAAAATTGGGCTGGGTGTGGTTCTCACAGCTGGAATCTCAGCACTTTGGGAGGCCAGGGCATTCAAGATTAACCTGGGTAATATAATGAGACCTCTCTACCAAAAATTTAAAAATTAGCTGGGCATGATGCCATGTGCTATAGTCCCAGCTACTCAAGAGGCTGAGGTCGGAGGATCACTTAAGCAGAGTGGAGGCTACAGTGAGCCAAGAGCACATCACTGCACTCTAGCCTGGGCAGCAGAGCGAGACCTTGTTTCAGAAAAAAAAAAAAGAAAGAAAAGAAATTTTTATATAGTATATATAGGATTCCATACAATCTGACATTTATTAAAATCGTATTTTAAATGATAATGTATGCAGATGCTTCTTACTAAATGTCTAATTTAGGTGATAAGGTAGTGCTTTTCTTTTCTTTCTTTCTTTCTTTTTTGAGATGGAGTCTCTCACTCTGTCACCCAGGCTAGAGTCCAGTGGTACCATCTCGGCTCACTGCAACCTCTGCCTTTTACGTTCAGGCAATTCTCATGCCTCAGCCTCCCGAGTAGCTGGGATTACAGGCACACACCACAGCATCCAGCTAATTTTTTTTGTATTTTTTAGTAGAGACTGGGTTTCACCATATTGGCCAGGCTGGTTTCGAACTACCAACCTCAGATGATCCACCCACCTTGGCCTCCCAAAGTGCTAGGTGTCATTCTTGATTTATAGGTGAGAGACTGATCCAATGATACTTACCATGATAGTGGAAAAAGTAGGCTTATAATTGGGATTTCTGGTTATGAGGATATTTGGTAGAACTTCTTCCTTTTTAAAAGAAAATTATCATTGTTATTATTATTTTGATACACAGCTTCACCTCACTCCGAGGCCCAGGCTAGTGTGCAGTGGTGCAATCTTGGCTCACTGCAGCCTCAACCTCCAGGGTTCAAGCAATCCTCCCTCCTCAGCCTTCCAAGTAGCTGGGACTATAGTTGCATGCCACCACACCTGGCTAATTTTTCTGTTTTTTGTAGACTATGGGTTTCTCCATTTTTCCCAGGCTAGTCTTGAACTCCTGCACTCAAGTGATTGGCCGGCCTCAGCCTTCCAAAGTGCTAGGTTTACAGGCATGAGTTACCATGCCTGGCCAGGACCCTTTCCAACCAAAAACTTCCCAGATAATTAAAAATGACTGTCAGATGCCGCTGTATTTACCATTTAAGTAATTAATATGTGACATAAATTTGAATTTTAAAATGTTTTGGTTGTCAATGATGACTGCCTCATGACATTTTAAAAAAATCATCGATTGGCCAGTCACAGTGGCTCACACCTGTAATTCCAGCACTTTGGGAGGCCAAGGTGGGCAGATACCAAGGTCTATAGATCGAGACCATCCTGGCCAACATGGTGAAACCCCATCTCTACTAAAAATACAAAAATTAGCTGGGCTTGGTGGTGTGCACCTGTAGTCCCAGCTACTCAGGAGGCTGAGGCAGGAGATTCGCTTGAATCCAGAAGGCAGAGGTTGCAGTGAGCCGAGATCGTGCCACTGCACTCCAGCCTGGCAACAGAGTGAGACTTGACTTTGCAATGAAAAATAGTTTAAACTGTGTCCACGTTGCTTCCCTTTATCAACTCCTTGAAGACAGCTGTCACATCTCATCCATCTTTGTGGTTCTAGCTCTTAACATCACACTTGGTATTTTATTAGACACAAAAACTAAAAAGTCAATAAAGAATTAGTTCTTTAATCTTTTGACAGAAGAATAAAACATTATTTTGGGACAAAATATTGAATGCTTCATTCATTCATTCATTCATTCATTCATTCAACAATGCAGCAAATACTTTACCATATCTTACTATGTGATGGGTACCGTGCTACATGCTGGGAACAAAGGGTGATAAAACTCCTGTGATCCCTTCTGTCTTCATGGAGTATGCCACCAAGTGAGGGTCTTAGATACATGTACAGAGTAATAGTAAAATTATGCATGCCCTAACAAGGTAAATATGGAAAAGCAAACTCTGAGTGGAGTTGAGAGGAAGCATAAGACTGGTAAATGTACTGAACTTGCAGGCATGATATTAAGCAAATTTGTAAGTTCAATGGAGCCAGGCAGCATTATAGTAAGACTTCAGTGGCTTGAAAACATAGTTTATTTTCAAAGTAAAGTGTTTAAAAATGTTGGTAATGAATTCAGAAAGCAACAAGTAGAGTTACTGGTTGGTGCTTTTACCATCTTCTAGTTTATGCCTCTGCTCAAGCCCTGGTCAGCGATTAGTAGCAGTGCTTCCAGGCTTACAGACATGGACTAGATTCTCATTTTGCCATCTTAGGCAAAAGCAGATCAGCAATCCCTTCCAAAAAGCAATAAAAACTGAGAACAGTGCAACCTCTGAAATCTTATGAGATGAAGTTCCAACTGATTGGAAGCAAGACTGTGTGTCCCACGCAGGTGCCAGTGCTCTCTAATTGCTACAGAAAGGCAGAAGACTGAGATTGGATTTATTGAGTACTGTCTGTGCCTGGGACTGTGCCCACGAAACCGTTCAGAGTTTCTACTCGCTGTGACCTGCTCAGGCCTTTCAGAGACGGAACATTCAGAGCCCATGTGACCTGAATGAGCAGCATCCCCACACCCTACAAGGGCAGTCATGCAGGCAAGGACATCTGAGGCACCCTGGGATCTAATAGAGGCAGTGCCCAGTAGCAGTAAGAGCCCTTCATCATGGTCCAGAAGAAAGACACTGTTGTGACCGTTTGGGGCAAGTCACTAAAATTCCAAGGCCACTCAAATTCAGATTCAGGTTCTGTTTCCTGAATCACAAAATGTGGCACATAAAATCTTCCCCTCCTATCTCCTGAAATAATACAATCTCATATTTTGCACACAGTCAAGCATTCCACAGATGCCAAGTATTACTGAGACAGGAATGAGATTCAATATCAGAAAAGCAATAGTCCAAATGTTTCTTATACTCATTTAATTCTCCTTTTATTTTGTGACCTAGTATCAACTTCCTGGAATGCATTAAGGAGTTTCTTGTTTTCAAAAATATTATTCAGTGCATTCTTTGTTTCTGGTATTTTCTAATAACATTATTTGAAACATCAGCAGAAATGGCATCCTCCCTTAGGACTATCCCGATTAAAAAATGAACAGGGTATTTACCTTACGCCATCCTGTGTAAATACTGATACTAAAACACACCCGGTGATTTCATCACTCTTACGGTGACTTTACCAGATACCTCAATGAAAGCACCTGTTAATAGAGATAAAATACCTGGTATAGAGATATTTCTGGGTAACATTAATATTAATATTATTAATGTTCTTATCTTTATAGAACTCTTTGACATGTATCTAAAAAAGAAGGCATGGAACAACCAACTTTGGTACAGAGCCTCCTTCAAATTCCATTAATAGGTAGTTGGCTGAATTGGGGTTGGCAATGTAAATTCATTTTGTGCCCATTCACTGAGTACTTAAGTGTGATGTACTCCTTTATGGAAACTCTTGAAATATCCTTCAGAGGATGAATCCTTGCGACGTTTCAAAATGAAGCCACTGCAACTAATTATTAGACTGAGCATAGCTCTTCTTTATAGCAGATCTTTTTTCCCTAACTACACATGTAATACACGTCATTTGTGAATATTTGAGATATATAGATAAAAGTAAAAAAAAATAATAATAGCTCCTCATATTAGAACCTGGGGATAACCAGTGAGAATATTTTGTATATTTGTATAAAAGTGAGATCATATGGCATGTGGTATTATGTATTCTGCTTTTCTGACATTATATTTTCTAACATAATTAAATATCCCTTAAAATGAAAGCATAATATTCTATGATGTTTGTATACCATAATTTAACCTAAAGTTTTTATATTTTTAACAAGGCTATGATGATTTTTGCCTACATATCTGATTTTTTAATAACATATAGAATTATTAATTAGAGTAATGGGTATAATTTTTTAATACTGTAAGTTTTCCTTGTCAAATAATAGATGCAGTTTTAATACTAATGAGAAAAAATAAATAAAATCACCCTAAATTCTATCTTGTAAATGTAACTAGAATGAACATTTTTATATATAACTACCTTTTCTTTTTTAATCTAAAATACGATTTCCCATAAACTGAAGATCTAAATTTTAAAAATTTCCCCCAAATAGCCAATTTTCACAGCATTATTTCTAGAGTAGCTCACTGATTTCCCCATTGATTTGTCTCAGCTCTGACCAAAAATGACCTAAAGGAATATCTTGGCCACAAATAAATATGAACTTTACCAGTTATTTTTCTTGTTATAGGCCAGGAGTCAGCCAAATGTTTGCTAGGTTTAAAGACTCCAGCCTCAATCAGTTCACCACTTCTGTGCCCCTCCACCCACTCATGACAGCTATGAATCTGAAATGAGGTAGGTTCAGAGACCTCCCATTGGTGAACACCATAGAAAACATAAACTGGCTCAAGATCATTCATTCATTGGAAGAGAATTTCGAGTCAATGCATCAAAGAGCAATTTCCTCTTTTCTAGACCACTCTGCTCATCCCATCCCCTCCTGATTCTCTCATTCATTTTAGTGACCTCCCAGCAGTGGGTGTTTGTGCATAAAAATCCATTAGATTTTTTCTAGGTTTCTTAAAGGTTGATTTGGCTTAAGCCATGTATCAAAATTAAAACTAAATTGATATCCTTATATCAAGTTGGGCAGTAGCTTGATAAACATTATAGTATATTATAATCTCATTAGATTATGTAATAGCTGTATTACTATTTCAGAAGCAAATATAGTGGAGAAAAAAACCAGACTTGCAATTAAGGCCTTAACACCCACAAGTTGGAATTGGGAAAAAATGTTAATTTTAATCTGCCTCTATTGAAACAAAACATCAGTCAAACCCCTCTTGAGCTATCACACATACATCCAGTTCAAGAATTATTTATTTACACAAATTAACATTTGCAATGTGTTTAATATGTTCTGATATAAAACCAGAAGGCTAATGCCAATTACTCTAACCTCTACTAACTAACATACTGTAAATGATTTACTTAGGAGTCTGTTTTAATAAAGTTCACCTTCACAAAACAACAGTTAGAGAAGCCTCCCCAAAGTCAGATTTGTTTTTACATGTGAAACTCCTATGCTTTTTCCATTGGATAAATCATTGAACTGGTCTAAATAGAGTGGGCTTCTCTGTGTTGTTCTAAGCTCTTTTTGGTCTCTAATTTTTCTGTTTATTCAAAGTAAAGAAGGACCGTACATTTTGTTTCTAAAATCAGAATGGTAGTTCCTCACTCTATAAGCAAATTGAAGATGATTACATTCTTCATGACCACCGTAGCAAACCATGTCCCACAAGAGATGACCTCCCACACTCTCACTTTGGGGCCTCCAGGAGAAGGAGGAACTTGCTATGAGTTAGAATAAATTTAAGGGATGATTCATTCCAATTAAAAAATTGGCAATTAAAAAAGAAAAAGAAAAGAAATAGTGCTCAGGGATATGTAAAAGTCCCAAGGAGCAGCGCAGACCAGAACCAGAATCCAGAACAAGGTGGTGGATGGAAATGAGGAAAATACAAATCAGATGGCTCATTGGAATTGCATTTGACTTAAGACTTTAGGTCAGACCAGGCATTAGGGGGCATAGAGATAGAAGATTGACTCAAACTTGGTGGGGTTACCAAACCTGGCCAAAAAGACTCCAAACCAAGATAAGATTGTATGTCCAAGGTCAACAGGCAGGCATATGGAAGCCATGGGACAGCAGAAAACAGAATGACATGAATGTCTGCTATTTTTCCCTGACAAGTATTGTTTTCTACTTCTGGTGGTAGCATGTCAATTTCACTTAAAAGAAGTACCCTCTCCTCCCTGCTTGTCAGTCCCTTAGTCAACAGATTGGGCACAGGACCTAAGCCAAACCAGTCAAGTGCCCTCTCCCAGGAATTTAAATCTTCAACCAAGAGTGCAAGGAGGTTATTCATCCTGACAGCAGTCCCTTGCAAAAACTTTCTGTTGGTTCTTGTACCTTGATTATCACAGCAGCCCTGGGGCTGTTCTTTTCTGAGTTTTGTTTATTTAACTTTTTTTCAATTTCTATGTGCTGCCCCCATGTCATTCCAACAAATTCCTTTTTGATCATTGCGTTAGTCTAAATCATTTCTGTTGCTTGCCACCTCAAAAGCCTGGCAAGATATCAGGAATCCAGACAATAGTCTGGCCAGCAGAACTGGTGGATCAGCAACCTTCTACCTCAGCCAAGAAGCCTCTTTTATGAACAAGTGAGGAGAGAAGTACCCTCAGGATCAATAAATGCAGACCAGCAAGTGCACATGGGTGAACCCTGGCTAGGAAACTCAACTGGCAGTTACCCAAGATGGACAATGGAATGTGAAAGCTGAGTTGCTGGTTAATTATTGCTTATCAGCAAACTGTGAGACAATTCAATTTTTGCAGACATATGAGTGTCAGCCCTGGTAAAATTAAGATGGACTCAATCAGTTTCCAAAAGAAATGGTAATTATTGAAATATTAGTCCTTCCTAGGTGACCTTGAGTGCCAGCTTGGTTTCAGCTTCTGCCTTCCTCATTGATGCCCCTTAAAAAGTGATAATTCTTACTTTTTTACCAAGAGAGACCTGGTCAATATTTTTGCTATGCTACTACATTTTGGTATTCATTTTCAAGTCTGTCTTTATTAATATATCCTTTTACTTTTGGGGGATTACCTTTCCTTTTCTACCAGCAATAACTTAAAATGTTACCTGTTTCAAATTACCCAAAATATAAAATAGTGATATATCGAGTTAATAAAACACAAAAACAAAATTTGATCACACTTAAAAGTTCATATTCGGAACCAGATAAATCAAGCAGAGCATTTTAAGTACATAAAAAGACTCCTCTTTTTTTCAGTATGCACATTTTGGAAAAATTATCTCTGAACTCTTGTACACATTCTTGACCTCTCCTTTCTATGCTGCCTCATACAGCTGCTGGACTTTTGACATGAGGTTGCAATTTTTTTCTTAGGAGTGGATTCAGTCAGCCACATTATAAAAAGAAAAAGCTTCTGGTCAAGTGCAAAGTTTAGTTGAGCACTGATCAAACAAAGGATGGGTGCTTTAAGGTGCTTTGACAAGAGGCTTTTCGCAGGGCACCCGAAGAGTGAGTACACAATGCTGCTAGAGAACATGCCAAGATCAGATAAAATCTCTATATGTACCAGTTACCTTTTAGCTGTATGAGAAGAGCAATTGTACAGGTTGTTCTTGCTCTTGAATATAGGTAAGCTAGTCATGACTACTAAAAAAGCAATGGCAAATGTAGCTTTAAGATAGTGTGTTCATCTTCATATATAAAGAGAAATCTATTTAATTTATTATATAGTACACCAATTTTCCCCCACTCCCATCACCATGTAGCTATTTGGTGTAATTGAAATACAGAAGAAGGCCGGGCGCAGTGGCTCAAGCCTGTAATCCCAGCACTTTGGGAGGCTGAGGCGGGTGGATCACAAGGTCAAGAGATCGAGACCATCCTGGTTAACATGGTGAAACTCCGTCTCTACTAAAAATACGAAAAATTAGCTGGGCATGGTGGTGCGTGCCTGTAATCCCAGCTACTCAGGAGGCTGAGGCAGGAGAATTGCCTGAACCCAGGAGGCGGAGGTTGCGGTGAGCCGAGATCGCGCCATTGCACTCCAGCCTGGGTAACAAGAGCGAAACTCCGTCTCAAAAAAAAGAAAAAAGAAAAAAGAAAGAAAAAGAAATACAGAAGAGAGAAAACATTCCTTTTTAACAGGGAAGAAGTAAAAATTCAGAAGGAAAACCTTAGACCACTGGTTTTCAAACTTTAGTGTGCAAGAGATGGAGCTTATTTGAAAATGCAGATTTCCTGGCAAAATCCTCAGGGATTCTGGCTCAGTAAGTCTGTGGTGTGACCTGGAAATCTGCAGTTGTAACATGTCAGTTCATTCTGAAGTAAATGTTCCTTGAAGCTGTGGAAACACTGCCTCAGACTGAGGAAAGGGTGGGAACGCTTGCCTCTCTCTGGGCATCATCCTGTTGGACCTGGAATTCCAGACCCATGAGCTACTGGAAGTGTCCAGATAATGAAGGAGTCAGCATCTCCTGCAGGGAAACTCAGCAGCATGGGAGTGAACTGTAGTTTGTTAACCACAATAGCTGGTTGTGTGCTAGTCACTCATTCTGTTTCTAAAGATTCCCCCCACCCACCTACCCCCGGCCCTTAAGGTGGTGGTTGGAGAATGGAAGATTATTTGATTTGGTTTGATTTTCATATATGTTCAAGCTTTTATCATGCCCTCTATCACAGCACTGTTGTGAGAATTGAATGAGGTAAGGCGCATTACATAATGAGAAGTCAAAGAAACCAAGAAAATAAACATCAAACACCTCTTGTGATGGTGTGATTGATGATGACTGTCCAATGATGAGACTTATGATGACATCATTGTCTGGCTGTCCCACTGCGAGTTAAGGGGAGACCCTGCTGTCATCCTTGATGCACACAGCCATTGTTGACAGTGGTATCACCTCTGTTCTCCCGAGGCCAGGCTAGAGTGGGGAGCATCTAATAGTGAGAGCAGAACAAAAGGAGTTTGAATTTGGTTGACTTGAAATGAGAGTTAAAAAGTTCAGCCAGTGTCCTCCTCATAAGGAGGATCTTTCCTTAGGCCAACCTTGGAGGATTCTGAGTGTGGTTTTATTAAGGGAGTAAGTAGGCTCTGCCATCTGTAGATGTTAATAGGATTGGGATGGCATAGGGGAGAGTGTAGACCATCTGTTTTTGAGGGGGTATTCTATCACATTAAATGGTCTTGTTTCAGGACATGTGAAGAATAGAAAAGGCTCTTGTCTTAGTCTGTTCAGGCTGCTCTAGCAAAACACCGTAGATCGAGCGGCTTATAAATAACAGAAAATTTATTAAATCTGGAGGTTGGGAAGTGCAGTATCAAGGCATCGGCAGATTTGGTGTCTGGTGAGGGCCTGTTTCCTGGTTCATAGATAATGCTTTCTCCTTGTGTCCTCACATGGTGGAAAGAGTGAATGAGCTCCCTTGGGACTGTTTAGTAATCTGCTTCATGGAACATTTAGTTAGAAAAGAGTTAGTTGGAACAACTCCTCTCTATGGTGTTCTCCTCATTCATTAGAGATTTTCCAGATATTTTTAGCATACATGGTGAACAGTAATTCATTTCTTCCATCTTTGTATGCAGTTTAGAGCACCCTACTCAGGATAATAGAGTCATTTTTCGATCTCCTTCCTGAATCTGGATTCCAGCAACCTTTTGGATATTGACTTACCAAGCTGCTAGACTGGGACTTCTGCAAAGAGAAACTTGGAGGGAGGATGAGAGTGAGGATGGGGAGTTGATAATCACACAGTCCTAATCAGGAGAATGGTTGCTCCAGGGATGCCTTTGAGTAAAGATTGACTTTGTTGGCTTTGTTGGTGTGGTCATGGCAGGGGAGAAGTACAGCAGCAGGGACAACACGTGTGTGATCCAAATGGGTCTGCAAGCTAGTTTTCACATATATGTCTGGATAGTGTTTCTTGCGGAGAGGAAGGTTTGGGCAAAGACCCAAGAAATTGAGTTTTCTGTAAATATACACCGCTAACAATAGGATAAATAGAAATTTAGATCTTGAGGCAGGTCTCATAGATAATAGAAGTTATTTTAGGAATATACAGGCTTACTGATCTCATTAGCTCATTGTCCCTTCAACAGTGGGAATTATTGCAATGCAGTAGAAGTTCTACCGTTCCTGCTCCAGACAAGGAACCCATGTGTGTTCTAGCTCATGGTTTCTGCCTACTCAGCTTCCACTTCATGGTTTCTATTCATTTATGTCTTCTCCTTCGAGAGTGTCTGCCTTCTACCTTCTCTCTGTCTCAACTTTCATTCCCACTACCAAGCATCGAATGCCCCCTGTTTCCAGAGGGAATAGGAGGATTGGTCCAGCTGATCCCTTCATCTTTGACTTGATAGAGCTCTTGAGTCAGGGCACAGCACAGTAGACTCACCTGCTTTGGTCCAATCAGCTATACCCAAGAATATAGTTTATAACAAACAAGCAGCAGCCTTCATTTGTTTTGTTTTGATGAGGGCTAGAAGAACAACATCCCCAAACTACTCCTTTTAAAACATTAAAGCAAATGTTAGTAACTCCAGATATTATCCGCGTGTTCTGCTCCAATAGAAAAGTATGTTAAACCCAAATCTAGCTCTAGCAACTCTTCTTTAGAGGAATTCTGGCTTCTTCACTAAATTGTTACAGGACTTTATTTAAAAAAAAGTCACTTTTAGTATCAACATTAGAATTTTTTTTAAGTATCTGGAGTTAGAAAGTGGTAACATTTGGATATTGTATCCTTTTTTCTAGGAAAGTTTTAGTCTGATCTGTTTATAAGCAGATATTTCACACTGAAAAAGGACCCCAAATAGCCTTTTCAAAGCTCAGCGAGCCATTGTGAGTCATTGGCTTAACACAAAATACTTTTACATAACCCAGGCCACTGAGAGGGATATCCGGTCAGGTCAGCTATTTTTAAAGCACTTCTCCCCCACTCCATCTCACGTAACAGAGTTACAGCAGTTTGCTTAGAAAACTGGCTCATGTTCTGTGATTCATGGAATCAAAACCCAAATGGAATGTTTTTAACTTGCTTCAAACTGGAACCATTTTCATTTAAATGTGCTGCATTACCAAAGAAATAACTTTCTGAATTAGACACACATACATGCAAGCAGAATATAACTTTTGCACTGATATGTTTATGGCATTATGTGTTGGGCTTCCCATATAATTTCCTAATTCATTAACTCATTCAACAAATATTTATAAGGCGTTTCCTGTATGCCAGGTGTGTTATGGCTGAAGACATGAGAGTGAGCATGGTGGACCTGTCCTCACAGAGCTTCCAGTCTAGTAATAGTTATGGACCAAGAAATGGGCAATTGTAATATCACATGATAGGACAGGAATGCAGTGACAGAGAATGCCTGCCAAAGGAGCATATAGAAGGATGTCAGAAAACCCTTTCCAGAGAAAGTGATGTCTACCCTGAGACTGAAATCCAGCCAGGAAGGATGGGAGGAGAGAATCTTCCAGATACAGAAAACAGCCCATGTTGGCTGGGGATTCTGTTTGAGCACCAAAGAGATACCGAGTATCTGGAGGGAGAAAGGCCAGGAGAGGAAGGAAAAGGGAGCTGGGAATGCAGGAAGGGCTCCATCCCGCAGGGTCATAAGAAGGAGTTTGACCTTGATCCTTAGAGAAATGGGGAGCACAGAGAAATCTTGAGCAGATCAGAAACATGATCAGATTTGTACTCTGGAAAGAGGACCCTGGCTGTGGTATGGGGAAGGGATTAGAGGTGAGCAAGAGAGGAGGTGGGGAGAACAGGGAGAAGCAGAGACAAGGTGTAGTGGTCCCGGTGAGACAGAGAGGTGGCCAAAAGGAACACAGTGACTAAGAGTGTGGAAAGAAGCAAGCAGATCTGTGAGTTTTTTTGGTCTAATCAACATGATGTGGTGATGATGGATAGATGACTCTGCGTCCTTCCAAATTTAGCATCAAAGCACTACTCTCACCAGGGACTTGTGCTACATTCATATTATAAATCAGTATCAGTAAAAAGTCTGTTCGTTTCACTATATTAGTATGCATTTCTTTTATCAAGTAAGACCTAAATAATCCAGAGTTCTAATTTTCAGGCTTCAAATCGTAAGTAACCTAAAACTCTCCATTCAAAACACTGTAAACAATTTTACATGTATTTATTTGCTTCCATAATTTAAAAATTCAGAAGTCATGGAGGTTTCAGGTGAGGCTGGACCTAGCATTTCAAAGATATCATCAAAGACCAGGTTTCCTTCTGCCCCTTGTCTTCACATGGTATCTGCTTCATTCTAAGATTGCTTTCCCTCGTGGTCTCAGCCATATACTTCTCTGTGTTATGTCTACCACGAAGACAAGCCATTTCTACCAGTAATTCTTCCCCCCAAATCAGCAAGTTTCCTTTCCCAGAAATCATCAGAGAAGAGCTTTGGAGTCGCATGCTCTAAAGCCATCACAGTGGCCAGGGAGATGGATGTGCTTCTACTAAGAGGAAGGAAGAAGAATGTCAAGTGGAAAAAAAAAAAAAAAAGCAAACATCCCCTCCATTCAGCGCATTTCTTGGTCCATCTTAGCTGCAGTCACTATTCATAAATGAGTTGAAAAATTCATCAAACAAGAATACATTGAGCTAAATTTTCATGTTTCAAATGCAGGGCACATGCAGGTCCTTCAAGAGCTGGAGGTAACTCAAGAGAGTGATGCTTCCACCTTACTGCCATCTTGGCGCTGCCTGCTCCATGATACTTTATTTCCTCTGCTGGCTCTGCAAACATGCCTTGAATTCTATTTCTGGTAGATCCTGACTCCCTTTTAAAACATGGATATACATGATACTTCTCACAACAGTCTGTACGTATTCCTGAGAAACTAAAATGGAAACACTTAAACACAGTCTAAAACAAACATATAAATAGATATACGTGTTTTATATATTATCTAGAAATGTATACATATAAGTTTATTATTTCAGGTCAACTATATAACAGAAGAGGGACTTTGTGTTTTCCTCGAGGTTGAGATGTATCACTAGTTAAAACAAACTGTATTAATGATTTTCTATTATAAAAGTAATATGTAGTCTGGGCATTGTGGCTCTAATCCCAGCACTTTGGGAGGCTGAGGCAGGCAGATTGCTTGAACTCAGGAGTTCGAGATCAACTTTGTCTCCACAAAAAATACAAAAATTAGTTAGGCCTGGCGGGACACACCTATAGTCCCAGTTACTCAGAAGGCTGAGGTGGGAGGATCGTTTGAGGCTAAGAGGTGAAGGTTTCAGTAAGCCAAGATCATGCCACTGCACTCCAGATTGCGTAACAGAGCAAGACCCTGTATAAAAATAAATAAATAAATAAATAAATAGGTAATATTACATAATTAATGAAAATGTGAAAAATTCTGAAAGGTTAAAAGGAAAAAAGCAAATCATAGTTTCACCACTTCAGAATAGTATCATTAATGTTTTTAGTATTTTGTTCTAGCACTTCTATTATGTATAGAATTTTTTAAATGTAGCTGTAAAGATATTATATGTGCAATTTTATGACTTTTTTCTCTTAAAAATAGACTACGTATATAATATGTATATGGCCATGGGAACAATTTTTAACATTCAAATTTTCTTAACCACTTTGCTCTTATTGGACATTTTGGGGCTAAGAAAATTTTTATTATTATAAGTAATACCATTATGACCATGCTTATGACTCTCTGCTTGATTTGGAAGTAGATTCCTTGTTCACATTCCCAGAAATGGATTTTTTTTTAAAAGGACATAAAAGTTTAAGACTCTTGACATACACAAAAGACCGATTTTCTGAATTCAGACTTTATGCAAAAACAAAAAAGTTAAGTGGGTGAGGGAGCAGGAAGTACAATAAAGAAAGCTAAGAAGTGTTTTGAAAAGCAGTTCACAAAATCACTCTTCATCAGCCACATAACAAATGTTGAATGGCTCCATCCACAGCATGTGTATGGAGCTCCCCTGGTGGCCATGCCCCACATCAAGGATTCAAAGAGGGGCCAAGGGGCTGCAATGGGAGATTACAGTGACTCAGCAAATCAGAATGATCAGATTTCAAAGTCTGCCAAATAACTCATCTTGGAGACAGATGTAGCTGAAATTTTACATTATGGCCTGCAATAAATTTTTTAAAATTTCAATATAATTCTAATAAAAGACAACTGTGTTTACAACTACTGGGAATATCTCAGGTTTCCTAAATGAAAATCATTTTCTTATTTTGGTAATTATAAAGGCTAAAAAATAAAGATTTTTTTCAAAATTATTTTCTGGAACACTAATAATATGAGGAACTTAGAATATTACAGATTATCTTACAAAACACAAAGATGTTGGAATAAATTTGGCAATTTCTTCAAGAGGGGTGCCCTTATCAAAAACAGATACTTGAGAATCGTGGAAAGAGAAAAAAAAATATTGAAGGAAAGAGATTCATATTTCCTTAAATTTCTCTAACTGTGAATGTGCACAGTAAATTTATTCATCTCTAAAGCAAATCTTTTAAAAGGAAGAATTTGCTGTAAATTCAAGCATTCGTTTTTGTCTGTGTTCAAATATTCACTTTTATCTCTGTTTGCTTTTGGCACAAAGTATAAATGATAATTTTACCATTCAGATGCAAAATGTCATTGAAAAACAGATGGAAAATTAATCCCAAACAAACATTACTCCAGGTGCTGACTACCTATTTTGTCTTGAACAGCTTATCTAAACCTAGTTATAGAATTGTGAAGAAGGCTAACTTTGTGTCTGATTGTCTTTCTCCCCTGCCATTATATTAAATATTTAATTTTTTCATGTGCGCATAATGCTTTCAAATGTTAGATGTGGTTTAGCGTACCCTATCATATTTAACTTGCTCATTTCATTTTCCCCAGAACCTGATCAGGGCAAGTTGAAAACCAATGCCAGGTCTCAGTTTCCTCATCTGCCCTCTTTTCATCTCAGCTAATTGTGGAATCAAATGATGCTGTATAAATAAATGTGATCCCCTGTCCCACCCTTGGTATTGGGACTTTGAAAGTTTCAAAACCCACCACAATGGTTGTTGTATGGAGATCACTTGACAGTCTCATGTGCCCAAAGTCCCCAATCTCTGCAAGTGTCCTTTGGGACTTTGCTCAGTGTGTGTTTGTAGTAGTAGTTGTAGTGAAGGATGGGGAGAAGGTTAGGGTTGGAATGGAGGGCAGGGAGGGAGGTCTCATTGTCCCCTGGGGAGTGAGAATGAATCATGAATGAACAATCCTTGACAAACTGAATCAACCCAAATAAGAGTTTGGAAAAGTGTTTCTCAAACTTTCTATAGTGAAGGAAGTTTTGTTTTGGTTTTTACATTTCCATTCTACTGTGAGCCAATACTTTCTTAAAATGTAAGAAGAAATAAATTAAAAGAAAATAGAATTAAAAGATATAAAATATAAGCCCAAATACTTTATTTTAGATTTCATCAGAATAAAATTGTTCTATTAAATCTCTACAAGCTTTCTAAATGCTTACTTTCAATTTCTATGTTTACCTTGTCATAGGTAAGAAACTGAGACCCATGCTTTGAGTTGCACTAGTTTAGAGAAACTGAAAAATGCAATTAACAAGCTTCGCCTGCTATGTCTAACTCCATCTCCTGCATACAATGATACAACTTCTTTCCTGGTGCTCATAGAATATTTATAAAAATAGGAATTATACAAAATAGATAAACTTGTGGAACTGGATAAAGAATCAAAATCTGATCACAATGCAATAAAATGTAAAACAACAACCACAACGAAAAACCTACCTATGCATTTTAAATCTTTTTCCTAAATAGTTCTTCATTTAAGGAAGGACTCAAGATGGCAATGGCAGGATATTTAAATAAATATTGATTATGGAAACATTAGAAATAAAATACCATGGGTTATGTTCCAAAGAGTCTTCTGAGGAAAATGTATACCTGTTTTATCATCAGCATCCCAGTAAGAAGCCCATGACACACTCACAATTGGATCATTTGAGGAGTTTATTTATGGAGACACTGTTTACAAAGGTGAGGGTCAGGTAAACCATCAGCAATAGTTCAACAGTCAAATTGTTTCCACCACTGCTCCCTTTCCTGGATCCAAGGAAGAGCGTGGTGTTAAGCTGGCCATCCTATTGAGGGGTGAGGGACTGTAAGGGAGGGCCCAGGTGCTCAAGGTAATCCTGCAGAGAGGGAGCCAGGAAAGTAGAGGTCCTGACCTCACTCTGCTCCTTCCCTATCTCTGATCTTTTGTCAGAAGCCTGAGAGCTCAGGAGCCCCTTGCTGTGGGAGCCCCTCTCTGTGGTCCTCACAATCAGTGCTTCCAAGACAAGGAGCAGGCCTGGAAGGAGGAGTGAAAGTTACCTGGCACTGCTGTGAGCACATTCTTAAGAAAATAAAGAAAAAAAGAAGACAAATGCAGTACGCAATCAAATCAAAAAGTTTTCTTAAATTCAAATATTAAAAAAATTAAATCAAAGGGGGAAATTAAGCACATAAAAAGAAATAAGCACAAAAGAAAATACAAATGCTGTAAATTCATAATATTGTGGCTGATTGGAAAACATTTGAAAATAGAAAAATACTTGCTTTTCTAATCAAAGAAAAATAGAAAAACCACTGATACACAAAATGAGAATGTGGAAGAGACACAGGCAAAAGGAAACATAATTTGCATCTGCCATGCTAATGAATTTGAAAACATGAATGAACTTAAATGATTTCCTGTTAGAGTACATATTACCAAAATTAGGAGATAGAAAATCTAAATAAGCTAATAATCTTGGGGGAAAAAGGAAAATTTTCTATTAATTATCCTTTGAGGAAATTCCTACCCTAAAATTATTATAAGTGAATTTTTCATTATTTCCAGAAATGACTATTAGGTTATTAAACAGTTCTGGTGCATAGAGAAAAATGATGGGGTCCTAACTTTTTGTTTCCATTTCTGTTATTTTACAAATCATTATAAATAGATTTTAAACTTGAGATAGATAAGGCAGAAAAATAAAATCATAATCCAAAATCATGTAGGTATCCTGACAAAAAAAATCTTTAAAAAATTAACAAAATAACATAAAATAATAAAATAAAAACTCAGTGCAATCATGCATTAAATTACGATGATGTTTCAGAGAAAGACACACCACATGTACAACAGTGGCCCATAAAATTATAATGAAGCTGAAAACTCCTCTACACTAGGGATATAGAGAAGTCCCAATGCCACAGTGTGACACATTACTCCTGTTTATGGTAATGCTGGCGTAAACAAAGCTACTGCAATGCCAATTGTATAAAACTCTAGCATGTGCAGTTATGTACAGTCTTTAATACTTGATAATGATGATATTTTACTGGTTTATTTGTTTACCATACTATACTTTTTATTATTATTTTAGAGTGTATGCCACATATAGATATATGCTGTAGAACAGCCTCAGGCAGGTCCTTCAGAAGGTATCCAGAAGAAGGCATTTTTATCACAGGAGATGACAGCCTCATGCATTATTGCCCTAAAGACCTTCCAGTGGGATGAGAGGTGGAGGTGGAAGGCAGTAGCGTTGATCATCCTGACCCTGTATAGGACTGGGCTAACGTGTGTATGTGTCTGTGTTCTTAACAAAAAAGCTTAAAAAGTTAAACAATACATAAATAAATAATTTTAAAACAGAAAAGAAGCATATAGAATAAGGATAAAGAGAAAGAAAATATTTCTGTACAGTTGTGCCAAGTGTTTGTGGTTTAGGTTGTTATTACAGAAGAATCAAAATGTTTAAAAAAAATTAAAATTTATAAAGTAAAAAAATTATGGTAAGCTCAGGTTGATTTCATATTGAAGGAAGAAAAATAGTTTCTATAAATGTATGGTAGCCTAAGTGTACAGCGTTTATAAAGTCTACAGTAGTGGGCTGGGCATGGTGGCTCACTTTGGAAAGCTGAGGCAGGTAGATCACGAGGTCAGGAGTTTGAGACCAGCCTGACCAACATGGTGAAACACCATCTCTACTAAAAATACAAAAATTAGCTGGGCATGGTGGCGCATGCCTGTAATCCCAGCTACTCAGGAGGCTGAGGCAGGAGAGTAGTTTGAACTCAGGAGGTGGAGGTTGCGGTGAGCCACGGCCGAGATTGCACCACTGCATTCCAGCCTGGATGACAGAGTGAGACTCCGTCTCAAAAATAATAGTAATAATAATAATAAAATAAAGTCTACAGTAGTGTGCAATAGTGTCCTAGGCCTTCACATTCACTCACCACTCACTCACTGACTCACCCAGAGCAACTTCCAGTCCTGCAAGCTTCATTCATGGCAAATTCTCTATATAGATGTACCAAGTTTTTATCTTTATACTGTTTTTTTTTTTTGCTGTATCTTTTCTATGTTTAGATATACAAATAGCATTGTGTTACAATTGCCTACAATATACAGGTTTATAGCCTAGGAATCAGTTAAATCCCTCATCTGTTATGTACTTTTGATCTGAACCAACAAACCTATACATGTTTTTAGGTTATACATAAAACAGAGTTATCAATTTATGTGTTTGTTTCAGACTGCAGATACACTATATAGCCCAAGCCTATAGCAGGTGGTATGGTTTGGGTGTGGCCCCACCCAAGTCTCTTCTTGAATTGTAGCTCCCATTAATTCCCACACGTTGTGAGAGGGACCTGGTGGGAGGTGACAGAATCATCAGGGGTGGGTATTTCCCCTGGTGTTCTCATGGCAGTGAGTGAGTCTCACGAAATCTGATGGTTTTAGAAAGGGACATTTCTCTACACAAACTCTCTTTTGCCTGCTTCCTTGTAAGACAGTGACTTTTGCTTTCCATTATGCTCAGGAGGCCTCTGCAGCTAAATGGAATTGTTGGTCCATTTACCTTTGTTTCCTTGTAAATTAACCAGTCTTAGGTATGTCTTTTTTTTTTTTTTTTTTTTTTTTTGAGGTGGCGTCTCGCTCTGTCACCCAAGCTGGAGTGCAATGGCATAATCTCAGCTTGCTGCAACCTCCATCTCTCTTTGTTGAAGCGATTCTCCTGCCTCAGCCTCCTGAATAGCTGGCATTATAGGTGTGTAACATCGGGTGTGTCTTTATCACCAGTGTGAAAACAGACTAATACAGTAGGCTATACATCCAGGTTTGAATAAGTACACTCTATGATATTTGCACAATGTCAAAATTGCCTAATGACACATTTCTCAGAACATATCCTCATTTTAAATGACACATAACTGTATGCTAAAGGAATAAATCACCAAGACCAAGTAGCATTATTCCAGAAATGCAAAGTTGTTTAACACTTGTATTTGTAAAATTGACCATGTTTATGTCAAAAGAGAAAAACATAACCTTATCCCTAAGGTTACTAGAAAGCATTTGGGAAATCCTCCAGTCATTTCTTACAACACATATACACCTATCTTGGAAAAGTGGAAAGGGAAACAGGAGGATAAGCATAGTAGTTAATACTCACTGAGCCTACTATTCTGTGCCAGGCATGGTGCTAAGGGTGCTCCCACACCTGCATGAGGTAGGTTACAACAATTATCTCATTTCACTAATGAGGAAATGGCTGAGACGAGAAGTAATATGTAAGGTGGGTCTAAAGGTTGATGTGTGGTAGAACTGGGAATCAGCCTGGCAGTCTCACTCTAGAACTCTGGGGTGACCCTTCCAATATATTACCTCTCCTGTCTTCTCTGTAAGTTGTGGAAATCGTGTTTATGCAGAGGTGAAGGACAGTCAAATGCCAAATCCCTTGGAAGAGGCCACTGTTTGACTCTTCCCTCTTAGTGAGGCCCCAATGCCAGCTTGTTGTTGTAAGGACTATGGCATTTTTCTCTTGGTTGGAATAGACGTAATTCAGTTCTCAGCTATCTATGTGGGTCATCTTCTGTAAGTGATAGTGGAGGCAGCTCACTTCATGATTGTAACCACTCGTGCCATTGAAACCAAAGACTGGAGCCAAGGTACTTGTTTCTGTATCAAGATTTAATCAAGCTTGAATTTGTGAATGGCCACCAGTCTGATTAGAACCAGGTTGTTAACCTCAAATGCTGATTTTTCAAATTGTAGCAATACTTATTTAAAAATTTAAATACAGTATTTCATTTATGAAGAACATAAACCATTCTGTCAATAAAGATATGTGTCAAATGAACCAAATAGTTGAATATGTTATAAATACCTTATTTATGATATTAGTTAGACATGTTTTTAGACAATCATGTTAAATAACTTCTTTATTCATCCACCCTTCTAAAAAATGTATTCATTTAACAAACACTGCACACTATGTGCTACTGCTGGAAAAATGAAAATGAATGGGAAAAAATTCCCTGACCACAAGGAATTCCCATCACGGTGGTAGGTTTTAAAAGTTTCAAAGCCAACTGTGTATGTATTACAGTGAGGTAAGTTTTTACATGATGAGAGAGAAGAGCCTGTAGAGAAAGGAAGAGATATTCCATATTTATGAAAGCCCCTCTTTTATTTATTTGAATTTTATCAATTAAAAATCATTTCACTTTTGTGTTGAAGGCAATGGGGAAGAAGTTTAGGGTTTGTAGCAGGGAATCAACAGAGATTCTCACCTTGAAAGATCCTTTCAGAGGCAGGGTGAAGTGAAGGATAGCTGGAAAGGGAGGTGAATGAATTAGAAATGGCAGCAACTGAGATGGCCCTGCTGAGTCACAGGAATTAGGGCAGGGGACATGGGACTCAATGCCCTACCCACCATCACCCCATCCTTGCATCCAGGCTGCTCTAGAGTAATAATGTGACCTTGAGCAGGAGATATCCCTCTCTAAAAATATAAGAATGTTCACAGAAGACCCGAAATAGTGCATATAACACTGGAAAATAAAATGACATAGCAGAATGGTTATATTTTAATATTTTCCAAGTATATGAAATATTTTTTTCTTTTTGTTGGTTTATTTTCCAGTGCAGAGTAATAGCTGTTTTCACTCCTAAGGACAGATTAGGAGCAAACCAAACTGAAGAATGAAAAAATGCAGGTTAGGCTCAGAGGAGCATATTACCAGGAAGTTGAAGGTTGGTAAGCATGGCAATGGGCCCTTGAGTGAGATGTTTATCACAAGAAAAATTCCACTTTCTTCCGGAGGATTTACCTGTGTAACTGCAACCTCAGTAGTTTTATAGCAGAGTTACTTATGAATTTCCTTCTATATTTCACCCCCACTCCTTCCCCAGGATTGGGTTGTCTCTATCTCTGATACCACTTGGAAATCTTTACCTCTGAAAATTCTTGCCCTGGCATATTATCATCCTAGAAAATAAATATTTTAGAGATTTAAATATAACCAGGTAATCAATGCCCTGTTGTAGTTCTCTTTGGCTCATTCAGTCTGCAACTACGACTGGATCAAACAGACCTTAGGGATTTGTCTCTAATCTGAAGCATTCCAAAGAGATTGATTCGAAATTTTCCTGAAGTCCCTGAAAGTCTTCAGCTTGAGAAGTGACCCAAGGTCAGGATTAATTCCTGACTTCAGTGTTTCTGCATGGTCATCCACAACACAAAGGCATCAAAATCACCTGAGATCTTCTTAAATACTGAGATTCTTGGGCCCAGCCCAAACTAAACATTTTTATCTGCGTCCCCAGCTCAAATTCAGTGAATCAGAATGAAGACAGGTGGTCGGGAGAAGGGAAAGTTCAGAAGGGCTTGTACTTTTAACATGCTCCCTAATTCTTGTGCAAATAAAAATGTTAAAAAAGAAAAAAAAAAGAAAAACTAGTCTGAAGGATGGATTGTCCCTCCCATGATGTTAATAGGAAGGCTGCCGCAAGAGCTTCTCTTTATATATGTTAACTCATAAGTTATATTGCATGTTTACTAACAGTCTAGAAGGTACCACATTCTGTAGGCATGTGTATGGTTTGACCTCATCACAGAAAGCTAGAAGTAGAAAAATCGTGGAGATAGCTTTGCCCAATCTAGGAAAGGTGAAGACCAGAAAGACTGAAGCTTTTCCCAGGTGCACACAGCTAAATGCTGGCAGAGCCTGACCATCCCCTCACCATCTTATGATATGTCTTTTTGTGATCTGGATGTGGTTTGAAAAGAAAGAACAGGAATGAAGTTTGTATCTTTATGTAGTGATATATGCAGATTCAGTTCCAAGAAGGGGCTTTTTTCCTTTAACCTATACTGACTTTCCATTAGAACATTCCCCAACACCCACTGCATTTACAAAGTCCTTCCTGGGGGCCAGCAGCCCAAAGCACCACACTCTTCCCCATCATCCTGAGTCATGCTGGTTCTATGCAGAGTTTCAACCCTTGATTCCTCAATTATTGGCTTTCATCTCACTTCTATTCTACATAAGACCAGTACACACAAATTTTCCGTTGTCTCAAGCACAGCTTTAGTACATAGTCGGAGCCTGAAGAATAGATACAGGTTTAATAGTTGCCCCAATTTAGAAAACAAGGAAGGCACTGGTGGATGTTTCTAAGTGTGCATTGGACACAGGACTCAAAAATATGCCCAGACTCACAGAGCCATTCATAGCTGACTCTTCAGCAGTAGAAGCAGGGCTAAAATGTTTTAGATCTCAGTTGCAAATTCTAGAAACTTATGTATAAACTCCAAAAGCAAGCATCTTAGTTCTCTGTGATTTGTACTTGTATACTTGTTTCTGTCATGAGTAACATGGTGTTAATTTATGTTAAAGTTTATGGCTTCATTGTTCAATTACAAATATCAAATCTCCTCAACTCTCTGCTTATGTTTTGCTTGGTTTTGATTTGCATTTATTCCAATATTTTATTAGGAAAATGTTTAAACATTCAAGAAAATGGGAAGAAGTGTTCTTAAATGAAGTTTAGATTAGAAATTATATTATTCACATTTAATTTTAATGTAATAATGAAGTACCTTAATTGTCTTTAAAAAGTTTTAACATATTTATTCTTATTAGATTACGTTAGCTTAATGACTCTCTTTTTAGAGCCAATTAGCTCAAGAAGAAAGAACCAAGATAGTAAAAGCCAAACAGTATTTACTTAGTGTCTGTGTAAAAAGCAAGAGAAGATTTTCTGTGAGAAAAACATTCTTATTTACAAGTTCATGAATCGTTTTAGGATATGAAATTTTTCCACTAAGGAGGAAAAATTTCCTCTGTTGGTAAAATTTTAACAGTAGTTTAATAGGAGTTGACATAGGTGGAATCAAAAGGCAGAATGCAAAAGCCCCGCACATTTTGGGTAGAAAAGGCAAATTTGTCACATCCCAGGTTTACATTGTATTTGCCACTGTCCTCTCAGTCAATGGTTTTTGTTAAAGGATGAAGGCACAAAAAGAAGAATAGAAGCAACCTATTCATTTCCAGTTGACCTTGATTTCAATAGCCTGTGAAATTCAAGGTGTGGAGTCGTGTGTTCAGAGAAACAAGTAGTTCATTCTAAAAACTGAGAAATACCAAATGTCACTATAGACGCCAATTAGAAACTTCCAAATCCTTTTCAACGGTAAAACAGAAAGGATCCTTAATGGAATGAGAGATTTAAAATCATCTATGGGACTCAGGCATTTCAATTTTATGTGTTTCTCCTATTGAAATTAATTACTCTTGTTTATTGGAAATGGATAGCCAGATTTATTTTGTTCTAAATAAATTTCCCTGATCCCAAATGAGGAATTGGTCTAGTTTGCCATTACTTGTTTTGACGTATTTTTCAAACATCATGGCATGATGTATTATTAACTAAAGTATTAAATGGAAACTATAGTACACTTTAAATATCAACCTTTAACCATTAACCTGAATGCTGGTAAAAGGACTTCAAATGATTTTCCAGTACACTAAGCCCTATTTAGCAGTTAGATTTCAAGGTTGGCTAGCAGCACAAAAATCCAGGTGCAGAATTCCCTTCCAGAATTATTCTTGCTATTATATACTATTAAGTATGGATTCATTAGAACTTGATGTTTTGAATGTGTTTTAACATTATAGGGTGTCAATATTAGAGCACCATCAGTTCTGGCTTGCCTGTGGTATGCAGTTCACTTGTATTCCGAGAGCTATGTCATTTACACTGTCTATATTTTCCTTGTGACTGTTCTCACACCTTTTTTCATGCTTTATTGATCTTTTTATCAAATGTTACCATTTCCAATCATAGGTATTTCTTGAAGCCCTAAATAATCATGGCTGTGTTTTTTTGGTATCCAAAGTTTTCTATCTGTAGTAAACTGATAATGCTGGTATGCTGGTATTTTAAAACACAATATGTTAATATTACAGGAGCAAAGTCATTTATTATCTCCTCATTTGTTTTATTTTCAGCAATAATATTCCACAAATATTTATGACACAACAAGCCCATTCCCCTAAAATATAAGCCTCTTGAGCATGGGAATTTTGTCTAATGTCCATTGCTGGATTCCAGGTCCCAGACCAGTACCAAGGCTTAATAAATATTCATCGACTAACACTCAGCCTAGATCGAATCTGGGGATGCAGAAGTGGAAAGAATGATAAGCACCTTTACAGTATGGAGCTTACCACTTCAATTTACAGCATTAACATTGAGTGGCATCTTAATAATTCACAGTAGACCTAAATTACCTGGATTCAAATCCAAGAATCAAAGATGCAGCATTTAATAGCTGAGTGACCTTAAGAAAATTACCTAGTCTTTCTGTGCCTCTGTTTTCTCATTTGTAATATGCAATAAGGATCAAATGAGTTATTAGAAATACCGTACTTACAACAATGTCTGTCACAGGAGTACTCAATAAATCTAAGCTACTACTTTTAGCTGCCACCTGGTACTACTTCCATTGCTCTCTTTTTTCTTTTCCTTCTTTTTCTCTTTTTCCATCTTACATTCTCGCTAATTTTCCTTCTCCTTTTAGGCTTCCCCCTTCTCCTTTACTGTAGTTTTGCCAGGGACTCTCATAAACATTGCTTAATCTTTCTGATGATGCTCAGGGTTAGACTCCACCATATACAAAGGAACCCTTGCAAATGATGGCTCAAATAGGACAGATTTTCTGGGATTCTAAAGACAGGCTAACATAATTCCTTGTTGGTATTTTCCTTCTGAATGCGTCTGTCTTAGCTTAATCCTATTACCTAACAATTGCCTAGCTGGACACAGTACCAAGTAGCCAGGGATTTTCAAATTCTATCCCCAGATTTGCCTCAGCCACACTTTAGCTCTTAAGCTGTTCATGTGTAGCTTCCATATTTAGTCAGGAGACCTAAAACATTCCTTTACTCTATATCTGGATCCTCAGAACAAAACCTATAATATCAAGTGTGTTCATGAATATGTGTACACACATAATCACAATCTTCCAAATGTTTAATATTTCCAGTGTGCATAAGTAATGACTGGTCATATGCATGGGCACATACATAGTACCTGAAGTTGTATACAGGTGCAGCAGCAGTGATGAAAAACAGGATTCATATGTCCTTTCAATTCATCTTCTACAATGGGTAAGTGAAAATGATGGAAACATTTGATTATATTTCAAATAAGGATCAGAAGTTTCTTTAAAGAGAGATGTAAATTTGGGTTATGTTACAAAGAATTAGCATACTTCTAGATGCAATCTTGAGATTCCAAGAGCTAATATATTCTTTTATTTCATAGTTTAAAATAATCTTATCTGTATGTTAAAAATAAAGACTACAAAAAAAGTTATGAGGTTATGTGAAGTTATGCATATTATTCAGCTAATTTTAGCTACCCCATAATGTATACATATTTCAAAATATTAGGTTGTATATGAAATACTGTATATACAATGTTCTATCAAATAATAATAAATTAATTTTTGAAAAAGATCAATAATAAGAGTATATTGTTCCAGATTGCCAATCTCTGCAAGGCACAAACATTATGATATTTGTTTATGACATAGGAGAATTTGATTTCAATGCCTTGAGACATATAATGCTTTTATAATATCTCATAGAATGAATATTTTATATTAGAAAATGTCTTTGTAATTGTACATGATCCCAGACATGTAAACATTTTCTTGATAATATTGATTTATGGCTAAAATTATTATTTATTAAATTAAAATATGGAAACAAATAACTTCAGAAATATTTATCAGTAATAGCATCACATTCCTTCCCATAATGCTTAAACCCATATGACTATACAACTTAATTTGACAAATATTTTTCGAAATCAACCAAGTTCGAAATACTCTCTTAAACATTTCGTGAGCTTTAAATATTATTAAGACAGTCTCCACTTTCAAGGAACTTCTGTTCCCTTAGGTATAAAAAGGCAAAGGCTCATGCCACTAAATAAAGCAGCATGATGCCAAATGTCACAAGAGCAGTGCCTTGGCAAGTTGGTGCATCGTATCTGGGGAGATCAGGAGCAGCTTAGCTGAGGCTTTAGGGCAACGGTTCTCACCCTGGACTCTACAAGGAAAATCATCTGGGAAACTTGCAAAAATACTGATGACTGTGGTTTTGATTCAGTAGACCTAAGATGTAGCCTGGGGCATCAGGGTTTCTAAGAGTTCCCCTAGGTTTTGTTTCGTTTTGTGTTTTGAGATGAAGTCTTGCTCTGTTGCCCAGGCTGAAGTGCAATGGTGTGATTTCAGCTCACTGCAGCCTCCACCACCAGGGTTTAAGGGATTTTCCTGCCTTAGTCTTCTGAGCAGCTGGGATTATAGCACCTGCCGCCACACCTGGCTAATTTTTGTATTTTTAGTAGAGACAGGCTTTCACCATGTTGGCCAGGCTGGTCTCCAACTCCTGACCTCAGTGATCCACCTGCCATGGCCTCCCAAAGTGCTGAGAGTACAGGCCTGAACCACTGTTCCCGGCCCCCTCAGGTGATTCTAATGTGTGAGCAAGTTTTCAGAAAAACTGAAAAATCATCTTAGACTTTGGTTCTGAAGATCCAATGAGATTTTGATAGGTTTGGATGGAGACTGAGGAGAGGGCAGGGAGGACAGCAGGAAGAAAGCCAGTTGGGCAGCAAAACTGAGTTACTGTGGGAACCCTGAAGAGGAGGAGGAAATGGCTGGCTTCTTCCAAATGCAGTCCATGACCTCATACCAAGGGAACTATCACCTGATACCTTGTCAGAAATGCAGACTCTCAGGCCTTGCCCCAGACCTAATGTGTCTGAATCTGTGTTTTAAAAAGACCCACTGGTGATATGCATGCACGTGGAGGTTTGAGAAGCTTGGGCTTGATCACAGGGTAACAATAATGACAACAATCACTGACACACATTCGTATGCAGGTCACATATCTTAGCTACGCCTCATACCAACCCATAAGGAAGTGTTCTTTATCATCACCCCATTTTATAGATGAAGAAACTGGAACTCAGGTTTGTTTGCTCATCTAGAAAGTAATGGAACAGAGATTCAAACTCAGACCCCTTGCACTGCATTCTTATATTATGTCACCACTTTCGTGGCTTGGAAGTCTTCCAGGAGACACCCTGGAGTGGAAGAAGAGGGCTTTGATATGTACTCCAGAGGAAATCCTGAGTCCTGGGCTAGGAAGAACAGGCCTGTAAATGGGGGATCCTCGCCTACCCTCCAAGCCAGAGCCCAAAAAAGGCATTCCCAACCCTTTCCACTCTTGTCATCTCTTGACTTTCACTCCGGGTTTCTAAACTAAGAGAACTTTTTGGTGCCTTAGGAAAATAATTCTAGAAAAACAACAAAGAAAGATAATGACCCCATAGAAATGGAATACTTTAGTCACCATATTAAAAATAAAAATAAGGGCCGCGTGCAGTGGCTCACGCCTGTAATCCCAGCACTTTGGGAGGCCGAGGTGGGCAGATCACGAGGCCAAGAGATCGAGACCATCCTGGTCAACATGGTGAAACCCTGTCTCTACTAAAAATACAAAAAATTAGCTGGGCATGGTGGTGCGTGCCTGTAATCCCAGCTACTCAGGAGGCTGAGGCAGGAGAATTGCCTGAACCCAGGAGGCGGAGGTTGCAGTGAGCCGAGATCGCGCCATTGCACTCCAGCCTGGGTAACAAGAGCGAAACTCCGTTTCAAAAAATAAAAAATAATAATAATAAAAATAAATTTAAAAAAATAAAAAATAAATAAATAAAACACAAGGACTACCCCAGCTCCCTCCTTACCATCAACTCCTACAGTTTGATGATTGATTATTTCTTAGTCTTAAATTTTGTTGTGACCTATTTACCATTTCCTGTACGTCAGGAAGAGACTTGACTTTAGATTAGAAAGTAGTCTGTGAGCATTAAGTTCCACTAAATGAACTTGAACAAAATCCAGTTCCGAGGAGTGACTAACAGCGGTCTAACATGATCACAGACGAGCCATCTGATCCCCTTCTCCAAACCCATGAGTATGATGCAAACAGAGAAATTCAAACAGGTATTCAAGCTTTTTAAAACCAATATCCAGCTGGTTGCAGTGGCTCACACCTGTAATCCCTACACTTTGGGAGGCCAAGGTGGGTGAATCACCTGAGGTCAGGAGTTCAAGACCAGGCTGGCCAACATGATGAAACTCGTCTTTACTAAAAATACAAAAAATTAGCCGGGTGTGGTTGTGGGTGCCTGTAATCCCAGCTGCTCGGGAGGCTGAGGCAGGAGAATCACTTGAACCTGGGAGGCAGAGGTTGCAGTGAACCGAGATCGTGCCATTGTGCTCCAGCCTGGGCAATGAGAGCAAAACTCTGTCTCAAAAAACAAACAAACAAACAAGCAAACCAAAACAAGATGGGACCTTTACTCAGTCCTGTTCAGTTTCTTTTTATATGGATATATTCTGACCAACTCTTAAATGCCTGACAGAATGAACTAGGTAATTGAGATGTTAGGCAAGTTATTGATTTTTTGTTTGTTTGTTTATATTTCTTGTCCATAAATTGGGAATAATAATACAACACACTTATAAGATTGTAAAGATCTAATGAGTTCCTGTAAGTAAAGTGCCTAATACAGTGCCAGGCACGTAGTAAAAGCTATATGTGTTATTTATGAGTAACTACCTTTGGAACATCACTGAACCAAACCTTAACTGATGTTAAATATTGTTGCAGGAACGGGACAGAGGCTCCAAAGTATCTTTGTAGGTCTTTTTCACAAGCATGGCAAAGCTGTCCCACATTATAAAGTGCAACATCCATATGAAATGATGTACATATTATATAAGCACAGTGTAAAGAATACCCAAGTACTGATGTACACAGGCACACATGCCTGCAGGTGCACACATATGCATTAAGATGAGAATATTAGCAGCAAAACTCCAGTATGATCTTCTGCAAGTGTATTCCCTTCTCACAGCTGCCCCACCACCAAATGCAATCCAGAATTTTATGTTACTTACTTTCTTATTTTTCTTTGTAGTGTCTCCCCACAAATATTTATTCCCAAGCAAACAAAAATATATATACATATATTAGTTTCACCTATTGTGGTGGGGGGGGAACTCTATATAAATGGAATCATACTGCATGCATTTATTGTGACTTACTTTTTCAGTGTACATGTGTTTGTTTTCATCTTCCATGTTAGTTATGAAGCTGTAGTTTATTCATTTTCACGGCTGTATAACATCGTATCCTATGAATGCAACAAAATTTGTTTTTCCATCCTACCATTGGGGCATGGCTGGGATTTCTCCATTTTTACTATCATAAAGCTGCTGTGAACATATTTGCACGTTTGTCCTGGTGCAAGTATGTCAGGTTTTCTCCAGGGAATATACTGGGGTGGAATTGCTGTAGAGTTGGGGGATGCATACATTTATCTTATTAGGAAGTGCTACATTCACGTGGAAATCAATTTACAGTCTTACTTGGAGGACACAGGTGTTGTGCTCTCTCCTCACCTTCACCGACATTTAGTGTTATCAGACTTGATTTTTGCCCGTCTGGAACCCACTTTTAGCTTTTGTCAAAATGATGTGTGTGAAGGCATACCTGAATTTGGATTAAATGTGCAGTTTTTCTTATTACTAATGATGCTGAGCATGCTTTTATTTACTTAGAGGTTATCTGTGTATCCTATTCTGAAAAATGATTGCACATATCTGTTGTCCATTTTTTTGTCTTTTTCTTATTGATTTTTGGGGACTAATTCTTTGTCGGTTACAGATGTTGCAAATACGTCACAGTTTGTGACTTAACAATATCTTTTGAGAAACAAATTCTTAAATTTAATATAGTAGAATTTATCCATCTTTTCCTTTATAGTTCATGTTTCTGCATCTTTTTAATAATATCTTTTCCTACTCCAAGGTCATTAAGATTCCCTCTGAAATTTCCCCCTAAAGGTGTTAAAATTTTGCCTTTTCCATGAGTCCTTAGTCCATTTGGCATTGAACTTTTATGAGTTAGAGAAACTTTGCATTGTTTTTTATATGAATGACCAATGTGCTCAGCCTCTATCTGTCCTTTCCCCAGGAATCTGTAGTGCCAGGTCTGCTCTGAGGTTTCTACATAGGGAAGGACCATTTCTGGGTTCTGTATGCTGTTCCATTGGTATATTTGTCCATCTGTACACCAACGCCACAGTATCTTAATTACTATGATTTTATACTGTAAGTGTTGAAATCTAGAAGGGCAAGCTCCCTCCTGGCTCCTTCCCATTGCACTTCCATATACATTTTAGAATGGTTCTTTACATTTTTTATGACTCTTGGACATCCCCAGTGCACGTTATTGCACTTGTCTTGCAGCAAAAAAAGAACATTCTTAGCTCTCACTCTGAGGCCATAATGTAGGGTGGACATCCATGATTTAATGAAAGCAGTTGAGAGGTTTCAAAGTCAAGACACAACATTGCCTTTCTTGACTAACTGGAGACTATAAACCTGCTTAAAGTCAAACTAAAAACCCTTGCACTAAATATCGTTCTTGACTCAATAAGAATAGTCTTGGCCGTTCATAAACAAACCTGTTTTGGTCAAACTTTTTGGTTTGACATTTAAAACCTTGTAAACATAATAACTACTTCCTTTCATCCTGACCCAACTTGGCTTCCTCCAAAGCAAATCAAGGTCACAGTGCTATTTTAGGATACAGTGAAAATGAACTTTCTTAGGATGCCTTAAATGGCTGAAGCGTAGGCTGAAACATAAACTGAAATTAAATGAAAAGAGACCACATGTATAAGAGTGTGGAGATACAGAGAGGGTACTTAACCAGACCTAGGTCACACAGTCTGAAAAACCCAAGTCTCTTTGCTCTCTGTTCCCATTTTTTTCTATTCTATAGTAGGTATTGGCTGACTGTTTTTGGAGAGTAAAAGAATAAATATCTTCGGTTTTGTGGGCTAAGAGGCAATGTCCTCAATTCTTCTAGCAGTCGTTACCCTGGAAAGACCAATATTCCTTTAACACCTAAAAATGTACAATCATCATTAACTCAAGGTCCTGCAAAAACAGGGGAGTAGATTCGATTTCCCTGTAGGCTGTACTTTTTGAACCCAGGCTCTAAACCATATGTAAGAGATGTAAATTCTTATTTCTGCTTTTTTGATTATTAAAAGCATACATATAAATAAAGTTACAGATCAAATATAACAATGCATATTAGGAACAAGCAGAGGTAAAATTGTGTTCCTAGAAACGAACTAATGCTATATGGTATGTATTTGAGGATTGGTTCTGACAATAGCTTATGTAACTTGGAGTCTACTTCATTTTATCCTCCACATATTGAAAAGTCTGTTATGGCTCAGGAACTCCTTTGTACCAAATCACAAAATTAAGAATGATCATGGATATGAGAATTCTCAATAATTTGATAAAACATCTGTGTAGAGTCTAAATATGCATTCTGAGGAAACAGGGTTATTAATATATGTTATATGTTTTCTCCATTTAAAGACTAAAAGTCATTGTAGAAAGTCTTCAAACCCAAGTATATTATAACTGTGAGTATATCAGACATGCCATTAATTTTTCCAGTGTTCTATATAAAGTAGCTTTCTTTGATGTGAATTTTGTCATTTGTATATTCTCTGATGTAGACGTGTTATTTATATCTTAAACATCACAAATGAAGTTGTATTTTCATAACAGCTTAGCATCATAACCTTTTCTCTATTTCTTGCTTTAAATCCAAATCACTATAGAGTGTACCCACAGTTGTGTCTTTTTACATGTTTTTATTCCTTAGGCCAGAACCTATTAAAACACTTCACAGGCTCTATTGCTATCTCTGGGCATATAGCTGGCTTTCCATTCTTCAAATACCTTTTCATTGTGAATTACAGGCGCTAGCTGTGTCAAATGAAAACAATTTCAAAGATTTGTGTGTGGAGAACTTACGAATTGCTACCCAGTCCTTTGAAAAATGGTCAGCTGGATATTGTTGGCCTCCTTCTTGTTTGTTTTGTGTCCCATATTTTGAAGAGCCTTCTTATAAACTCCTGGGGTTTGACAGTCTGGGTGTCTGGTTTAAGAATTTTCTTATCACATTATTACCCAAGGGCTAAAAGGGGCGCTACTTATGAACTCTGCAAAAATGAAAAGTGTACCTGAAAATATTTGTCTTCAGACTGACTCATTCTTGAATGTCTAAAACGTATATTGGATATTTTTCGGTTTTTTAAATTGGCTTAGAATGTGGGATTAAAATGAGAAATTAACATCAACTAAATCTAAAACAGACTTTTCTCAGCAATGCATTTTTATTTTTTATTTTTGTGGATATGTGAAGAGCCTACCGGTCTCATCATCATTTCTTTTTTTTTAATGAGAAGTCATTACTGTTTTTCATTCATTATGAAATAATGTACAGACAAATTTGTTTAAGCAATTCAAGAAAGTATAAAGTCAAATAGGAAAATCGCCATAATCCCCAGAGTAACCATTTTTAATCATTCTAGGTATTTACTTCCAGAATTTCTGTTCATATATGTAGGTTTCTTACAACAATATGATCATATAAATCTGCCTCAGGTTTTTATAAGTTGCCATAATATTCTACTGTATTGATATTAGCACAATGTATGTAACCACCTCCCTGTGTGCTTGGTTTTGTTTTTTGGTTTTGTTTTTGTTTGTTTGCTTTGCTTTTGTTTTGTTGTTGTTGCTTTTTTATTTGTTTTTTGAGACAGAGTCTTGCTCTGTCACCCAGGCTGGAGTGCAGTGGCATGATCTTGGCTCACTGCAACCTCCACCTCCTAGGTTCAAGCAATTCTCTTGCCTCAGCCTCCTGAGTAGGTGGAATTATAGGTACCCACCACCACACCAGACTAATTTTTTGTATTTTTAGTAGAGACAGGGTTTCACCATGTTAACCAGGCTGGTTTTGAACTTCTGACCTCAGGTTATCTGCCCACCTCCACCTCTCAAAGTGCTGGGATTACAGGCATGAGTCACTGTGTCCCACTTATGTGCTTGTTTTATGTGCAAATTTATCCTCTCTTGGTTTTCCCTAGCATCATAGGTACAGTCAACGTATCATAACCTTAGCTTTCATTAAAAGATGTTTGCACTACTCTTTTGATATTAAAAATTTTCCTTATGATGAAACAAATAAGAGGGTGATTACATGCTACAACATAGATGAGCCTTGAGTTCCTTATGCCAGGTGAAAGCAGCAAGTCACAAAACGACAAATATTCCATGATTCCATTTGTATGTAGTACATACAGTAGTGAAATTCACAGAGACAGAATTCAGAGTCCTGTTTGTCAGGGACTGGAGGGAGGGGAGAATGAGAGATTGTTGCTTAGTAGGTATAAAGTTTCAGTTTTACAAGATAAAAAGAATTCTGGAGATTAATTGTGCAACAATGTGAATGTACTTAACACCAATGAACTGTACACTAAAAAATGGTTAAGATGGCAAATTTGGCAAGGTACATTTTACCACAATTAAATTTTTTTCAATCAGAAAGTGTTTAAAATATGACTGTATATATTTTATTGTAAAATGTACTGATTGGCTATATAAATACCACCCTTGCCTATTAATTTCAAATATCTAGAAGATAAACAAAAACCAGGACAATACTACAAAGATTCTGCACTTCATTTGTAGTTGAGGCCCTCAGACCTTACCAAGTCTCTTTATTCTGAATTTGTAAGTAATTCAATCAAGCTTTAGTTACTGATTTCTTAGTTAGTAGCATAGATTTAAAAAAATTAGAAATACATGAGAGGTATCAAAGAGCTATAGGTAAGGAAGGAACAGTACAAAGAAAGGAATGCAGGAAGCCTAATACCACAAAAAGAATCTTCCTCCCAAAAAAAGCATACTTAACAATCAAAACCATATATCATCCTGCAATCAAATGATATAGATGCAAATAAAAATGTATGCAATAGCATCACTCAACAAATATTTCTTAAGTATTAGTTATGTACCAGGAGTCCATTAGGGCCCAAAAGTGTTCACAGTGACAGCAATATTGTTCAGGAAAGGAGGATTATGTCACTTTCAGTCTGTTTACAAGGCAGAAGAGCCTGTAATATAATCATGGATCAGAGGCAGAGTCTGGGTTTTAACGGTAAACTTCAGTTATCCAGAAATTGCACTTCTATAGAATCTCATGTTTCCCAAAATCCTGTGTCCAAATGGTATTCTGTTTAATAATTGTATATGGTTTAGTAACTATATTAGTCTATTCTCACACTGCTGATAAAGACATACCCAAGACTGGGTAATTTATAAAGAAAAAGAGGTTTAATGGACTCACAGTTCCACATGGCTGGAGTGGCCTCACAATTATGGCAGATGGTAAAAGGCATGTCTTACATGGTGGCAGACAAGAGAGAATGAGAACCAACCCAAAGGGATTTCCATTTCTAAAACCATCAGATCCCATGAGACTTTTTGCTACCACGGAAACAGTATGGAGGAAACCACCACATGATTCAATTGTCTCCCACTGGGTCCCTCCCACAACATGTGGGAATCATGGGAGCTACAATTCAAGATGAGACTTGGGTGGGGACACAGCCAAACCATATCAGTGATCTTACCTATCTACATGTACTTGTACCACCTTGCTCCTTTTGTAAGCAAGCAATTTGTAATCACATTCTTCACCAAGCACCAATATGTGCTTGTTAACAAAGGCATATTTTAGACACTATGTTATCCTGACTGTAGTCCTGTTTTATTTGAGTGTTTGTAACAGTAGCCACAGTTTACAGATTTAGGCTGTAGAAAAAGTTGATACTGAACACACAAAAAAATAATGCTTGATGTACCGTCACTATAGGATTGTAAGTTTGTTTAAATCTCTCTCTCTTTCTCCAGGAAAGCTATAAATTGTGAAATTATCAATATGCCATCCAGCAGCTTATTATGTGAAAACCTGAAAGTAAAATTTGTGATTTCAGCAACTGAACTAAATAGTAATGATAACTGTTCAAGAAAAAATGTGCTTATAGAGAATTCTTGATTACCATCATCTGTGATGGGGCCTAAATATTTTTCTTTGGGGAAAAAGTAATGAAATTTGGAGGCCTTACAGTTAAACATTATTCTGGACATTACTGGTTTTGCTTGTTCTGTTGTACAAAATGCTTCTGCAAATAAGATGGTGTTGACTCAACAGCAGAAGATACTCTCAGCATAGCTTTAAGAGTCGGGTTCACCCATTAAAACACATATTCAAACGCCAATATTTAATGTAACTTTTGACATACGTGAGTGTGCCTGCATATTAACACTATATAATGAAAATAGTTCACAACACTGTGGGTCTCATAGACACTGACTGCCAAAGCCTTGTTGAAGGACAGCTACACAATTTCACAGGTCTGTATATATTTATGTGTGTGTATGTGCATATATATATATATATTTGCACACAGCAATATTCCTACAAAACACACATATATTTACATATGTGTGTATATATTTGCATATATGTGTGTGTATATATATATATACATATATATATATATACACACACATATATGCAAATATATACACACATATATATACATGTGTATATATACAAATATATATAAACACATATATATGCATATGGTATATATATACACACACACATATATGCAACTATATATGTATGTGTGTGCAAATACACACACACACACACACACACACACACATAGTTATTTTGAATTTGCCTTAATAGCCAAACTCCTTTTTAAGGTTTTCCAAATGCAACTGCTCATTTAAAAAGAAAAAGTCATGTGAAAATACTGAATTTTTTATTAGAATATGATACTGATTCCATCTCTGTCTTAGGAAAACTGATTTAAATGCACTGTTGTTGCTGTTTCTGTAGTCTTCCTTCCAAAACTAACAGCGAAGCAAGCTATCAAGATGCCTGCTCTGTTGCTCCAACTTGAACAATCAAACTCTACATTAGCAACAAGAAAAACATATTTTTAAAATTAAGAGAAAAGCATACCAAGTATTAGGAAAGGTGAAAATAGAATAGTTTTGGAGACTTATAAAAGATAATTGGTGCTTAAAGTTTAGAAATCTTGTGACTTGAATTTCAATTGCTTTGCATTCTGAATTAGTTTATATTTGTCTATTTGTTTTTTAGTTCTAAAAAGCAGAATTAATACAAGTTCTTTTTTCATACCCTTTTGTATTCCTACAAAACAGATGTTGCCATTGTGTGGAATTTCTCATCTTCCAATCTACAATAAAATAGCCTAGCATGAAGTGTGTATCTTCAGTCCCATTATTTCTCTCCCATCTTTGCCTTTTCCACTTGCTCTGCTACCTGGCTCCCGCACTCTTCTCTTAGAGCTCTTCCCATTTATAACACTGTGCACTGTGCCAACGGGGTGGGTTGTTTTTGCAGAGCCAATCCTAAGAACTTTTGTTAATTCTCCCTTGGCTTTCTTGTCTATCTGCTTCTAAGATTTTATTTTCTTGGTATTAGTCATCTGGATGAGAAGGAAAACTCAGTCAATCATCCAAATGTCTAAAATATCCCAACGTTTGTTTTCCCAGAAACGTAGCTTACATTTTCTTATTTATTTTTGTATGACGTCTCACTCCAGCTGTCATTATATTTACATGCTTATCTCTCCGGAGTCTGTTTTCAGGCTGTGAAGCACTCTTGTATTCTTGACATTTTCCCGGTTTAATTTTTAACCTTCTTTCCTTGTTTTAATCATAGTGATATATTTTGTATAGTTAAATAATTTACACCTATGACCTATGTTATGTATTTAGTGCCTTGTGATTTACTTTTTCATGTAGTCAGTATTTGCTGAGCATCTTCTGTTTGCAATTGTAGCCCCAGTGCTGTCTAGAGGTATCCTGTCCTTTGAGGTTTAAAACTACGTGAAATTCCTTGAATACCATCTCGATCTGTAGGAAATCCAAATTCTGCCCCCAAGATTTCTCCACCTTCCCTGAGGCCTGCATGTTCTTGGTAGCTTTTCCTTCTGATTTCCTGTACTTGCTGAAGATTGAATCTTACCCACATCTCAATTTCAACAACTATTCTTCCATTGTGGACCAGACCGTCTTGTTCAATTTCCCTAGAATAAGGCAGGGGTGTGTGTGTGTGTTTGTGTGTGTGTGTGTGTGTCTGTGTGTGTGTGTGTCTGTGTGTTTCAGAGACAGTCTTTTTTTTTTTTTTTTTTGAGATGGAGCCTCACTCTATCACCCAGGCTGGAGTGCAGTGGCATGATCTTGGCACACTGCAACCTCCGCCTCCCAGGTTCATGCAATTCTCCTGCCTCAGCCTCCCAAGTAGCTGGAATTACAGGTGCCGGCCACCATGCCCAGCTAATTTTTGTAATTTTAATAGAGACAGGGTTTCTCCAGGGGTTTGGCCAGGTTGCTTTCAAACTACAGACCTCAAGTGATCCACCACCTTGGACTCCCAAAGTACTGGGATTGCAGGCATGAACCACCATGTCCAACCAGAGACTGCCCAGGCTGGAGTGTAGTGGTGGAGCCTACTGCAGGCTCCAACTCCTGAGCTTCAGCAATCCTCCCACCTTAGCCTCTGGAGTAGCTGAAACTACAGGCACTCACCACCATGCCTAGCTAATATATTTTATTTATTTTTTTGTAGAGACAGAGTCTCACTATGTTGCACAGGCTGGTCTCAGATTCCTGGCCTCAAGCAATCCCTAAAAGTGCTGGGCTTACAGACATAAGCCACCACGCCTGGCCATAAGGCAGTTTTATATGACAAACAGTATTGGAGATTCAGAGATAACACAGGAAACTTCAACTATATTGATAATAGGCTATTTCTGAAGCTGGTGGTAGCTGCGGGGGCATTTGTTACATTATTCTTGATACCTTTCCATATAGATGGAGAACAGTTTAAAATTTTGGTGTGTCAGTGGAGAGTCCTATAACTATAATGATTTTATCTGCATGTTACCAGAAAAGATGGCAGATGCTTTGAGGAGCTGGTTGCTTTGTCCAATGAGTTGTAGATGTTATTGCTGGAATTTTTTATTAAGCACATTTCAAAGTCATCACTCCTCTTTGTTTTACCTTGCCCAGCACAAATGAATTACCAACACCTGTACATATTATGAAATTACCATTGCAGTGGTCTTGTCTTCTTCCTGACCTTTTGTCACCAGTTCCCCGGCAAGACCGTACTCTCGATCTTGACATTACCAATCACAGTTATTTTCCAGGCACCCTCTACTCTTTCCATCTTTGTCCCCAGGACTCCAAATCCCACAATCCTTCCACCTTGCTGGTACTCACAATTCCTTCATCTATTGCTTTGCTCCTGGAGTCTCCTGTCTTTCTTCCTTGAGGACACTTACACCATGGTCATGGAGCCATTACAACCACATTTTATTTTTGCATTCATCCTCAGCTCTCTTGCTTGATCGAATCCATCTGGAAACACCACAAATCTGCTTAAATCCCACTGTCTCTGTGCAGCCCAGTCGCTTTCTCTCCTCCTTCCTTCAAGTCTTTACTCCAAAAGTCACCTTTTCAGGCGAGCCCTTTCCTGGCCACGTTATCCAAACATTCACAACTTACTCTGACATTTCATTTCTTCCTTTCCTGCATTATTTTTTCTTGGAAATTATAATTAGTTAATATGCGTATATTATGTATATCATATATTTATCTTATCTATTGTTTTCTTCCCCGTTGGAACATCAACTACAGTGTCCCCTGTATTTAGAATAGTGCCTGGCACATAGTACATACTCAATAAATATTTGTTGAATGAATGAATAGATGATACCACTTGTAGATTTGAATATAAATTTGAAGTCAGACTTAAGGGGAAAAAAGTGGCTAAGGGAAAATGACTTTAAGGGTGAAAAAGTATCCCATCCTATCACTGAGCACCATAGATCATTTAACTCAGCATCTGGTATTTAAAAGGCTACTTGTGCCAGGTGCAGTAGTGCAAATAAGTACCTTGTTAGTCCCACCTACTTAGGAGGCTGAGGCAGGAGGATTGCTTGAGCCTAGGAGTTTGAGACCAGCCTGGGCAACATAGGGAGACACTGTCTCAAATACTACTACTACTAATAAAAGGCTCCCTAAGAACCCTGGACACACAGTGCCCAATCTTGCTCCCACAGTCCTTCAGCGCCTTGACACTGAGCTTGCTATCTTTCAAGCCTCCTTGCACATTTTCCTTTTCTGGCACTGTTTCGGTTCTGCATGATTCATGTTCATTTTGTATGTGGTGCAAGTTACACATTTCTTGGCCTGTTCTATGGTCGACATCCACCTGCAGGCTCTGTCCAGAGGGAATCCTGTTATCATCAAATGGGCCCATGAAGTCACAGGAGGCAGCTAAGAGGACACCTTCCTCTCTGGGAGAATGGCTCCCCTTCTCTCCAACACTGTAACCTAGTCCCCCTCCTAGGAATGTAGCGATGAGTAAGATGTGGCTTCCTATGAGAAAGTTTGTAGGGTGGTGGAGAAAGGCATGTAAACAAATAATTGCAGTGCAATTAGATACGTGTTCGAAGTCAGTTATGCACAAAACAAATGAGGGAGCAACCAACCGCCTTGCTGGTTGAGGGAGGTAGTCTTCCAAGAGAGGTAACCTTTGAACTGCTTTGGAATGAGCAAAACTTAGCCAAGCAAAGTCAGAGGTGGTGGGCATGTCAGGCCAAAAAACCACGTGGAAAAGCACAGGAATGTGAAAGAAAGCCCAGGGTATGAGTGGGCAGCAATCATGCCGGCAGTCCAGGGGCAGCCAGTGGCCTCTCTGCTAGGGATATCAGGGACACAGAATACAGAAAGCCTCCTACATCATGCCCGAGAGTTTAGACTCAGCACTGATGGATGGGTCTAAATACTTTTAATCACACAAGTAACATCATCTAATTTGGGGAATTTATTTAGGATTGACCATTAGTCTTAGCCATCCCATATTTTTACAAATAACTGCTGTTTTATTATTTTATGAATACTAAAGAGATTGGTATAAAAGTTTTGGGGATGAATTTTAGTTCCTTTTTAATACTCGATATGCTAAAGAAGTTCTAGAATGCGGTCTGGGAAACCGCTGAAACTGAGCCTCCCCAGGCTGCTTGTTTTAAGTACCAAGTCCAGGACTCAGGCCCGCTCACTGAGGATGGGATCTCGGGGCGGGGCGGGGGGGGGGGGTGGTGGAGGGAGTAAGGTTACTAAAGTCTTCAAATAATTTATATACATGAAAAGTTGAGAACCACTGTTCTAAAGTTCTGTTGAAATATCATGAAACTATACGGAGATAGTTTTTTTAATCACAATTTGATGTGAACTGATACTATCAACGAAGTATGGTAATCATAACAAATGGGGCAAAAATATCCCAAACATTTACATCATACATTTTAGAAGGCAAATTCAGGCTGGGCACAGTGGCTCATGTGTGTAATGTCAACACTTTGGGATGCTGAGGCAGGTGGATCCTCTGAGGTCAGGAGTTTGAGACCAGCCTGGCCATCATGGTGAGACCCCCTGACTCTACTAAAAATAGCCCCCCAAAAATTAGCCTGGCATGGTTTTAATCGCAGCTACTGAGGAGGCTGAGACAGGAGAATCTCTTGAACCTGGGAAGTGGAAGTTCCAGTGAGCTGAAATCATGCCACTGCACTCTAGCCTGGGTGACACAGTGAGACTCTGTCTCAAGTAAATAAATAAATAAATAAAGTAAATTTCAGGTGTCAGGCTTTTTTCTTATCCTTTACAGATAGTTATAGTCATGATCTTTCTCATTTTTATCCAGCCCCAATCAAAGTTTTAATCAGGTAGTGTCTATTGGCTTCCACTTATAGGGAGAAGATGTTTTGCGTAGCAGTGAGCAACTAAGCCAGGAATGAATTCAGCCCTACAGAGTTACTCTTCTCTGTGGTGAGCTCCTCTAAGACAAAGCCCAAAGGTGTGGGCTCTGACTCTCCAAGCAGGCCAGACCCTGGGCAGAAAAGTTAACATAAAGCAGAGCCTCTGTGTTTTGAAGTTGGCACATAGACTCCCCAAAAGCAGTCACTCATCTGTCCAAGGGAAAATTATAAGTTCCAGATTCCAAATAAGATCTGGACTGACTTTGGAGTGATGGTATGAGACAGATGAATGTCAAGGCCTTTTATGATCTCAATATTCTATTACTTATAACAATGGAGAGAGCAGCTCTCCCACCACTGGCCAGTGGAAGCTCAGGTGACCTCTGGGGTTTCCCTGTGTCTGCAGATAACTATCATCTCTAAGCTTTCTTCATCAAATGTCTCAACCATTGTTCTTTAAAATTTTCCTATGTTTATTCTGACTTTATTTTTTTCTACCAGGAAGTAAAAACTAAGTTAGTAGTTTTCCAAAATGAAAACAAAACAGAAAAAAGCATTACTTAAGATGAATGCTGCTGAGCATGATGGCTCATGCCTGTAATCCCAGCACTTTGGGAGGCTGAGGCACGTGGATTACCTGAGGTCAGGAGTTCAAGACCAGCCTGGCCAACATGGTGAAATTCCACCTCTACTAAAAATATAAAAAAACTAGCTAGGCCTGTAATCCCAGCTACTTAGGAGGCTGAGGCAGGAGAATCGCTTGAACCCGGCAGGCAGAGGTTGCAGTGAGCCGAGATCATGCTATTGCACTCCAGCCTGGGCAACAAGAGTGAAAACTCTGTCTCAAAAAAAAAAAAAAAAAAAAAAAAGGATGCTTATAGTTTGAAAAAACAATTAAATTATAGGACTTTAAATTTCTATTTTTGAGATGAATTGTCTTCTCTATCGCTGTGAACTAATTTTCTTTTTATTGTTTATTTTTATTTTTAGAAAAAATATCTAGGTTTTTCTGTTGTTGTTGCTGTTTGACAGGGTTTAACTCTGTCGCCAAGGCTGGAGTATAGTGGTGCAATCACAGCTCATTGCAGTCTCAATCTCCTGGGCTCAAGCAATCCTCCCACCTCAGTCACTTGAGTAGCTGGGACTACAGATGCGCACCACATGCCCGGCTAATTTTTTTTTATTTTTTGTAGAGATGGGGTTTCCCATGTTACCCAGTCTGGTCTAGAACTCCTGGGCTCAAGTGATCCACCTGCCTCAGCCATCCGAAGTGCAGGGATTACAGGCACAAGCAACTTCACTTGACCATAGATGAACTTTTTTTGTTGATTTTTAGCAAAGGAAAGCATGCCATTTCCTTCTGTCTTTTTCACCTGTTTCCCTTGTCTTATGGGCTAACACTTTAAAATTCTTTATGTATCCTATTATTCTGCTTTTCCAAAGGACAGGACACATATTAAAGTATTTGATCACCTGTCTGGATTAGCTCTCATACATGAGACTTTTTTCTGCTTATTATTTGTAATAATATTACTACCTAGGCAGTGTCTATATTTTCAGGTGTGTGACATTGGAGTCTTCCCTAGGATCCAAAAAAGGCATCCAGGCAGGTGCGGTGGCTCACGCCTGTAATCCCAGCATTTTGGCAGGCCGAGGCAGGTGGATCACTTGAGGTTAGGAGTTTGAGAACAGCCTGGCCAACATGATGAAACACCCTCTCTAGTAAAAACACTAAAATTAGCTAGGGATGGTGGCACATGCCTGTAGTCTCAGCTACTCAGGAGGCTGAGGCAGGCAGGAGAACCGCTTGAACCTGGCAGGTGGAGTTTGCAGTGAGCCGAGTTTGCACCACTGCACTCCAGCCTGGGTGACAGAGTAGGATTCCTTCTCAAAAAAGTAAAAATACAAAATAAAGAAGGCATCCATTTAGAAAAAGAGACTTGTCTTATAGGTGACCCACAGCATCTTGACATTTTATTTTTCATACTTATGAGTTCACAGACACTAATGGATGTTTTCTTGAAATGTCTTATATTTCTTTCATTAAAAAAAAAAAAAAACAAGTTTTCCAGACATATTTAGCAACACTCCCAGAACCCAAAACTGAAAAATATGGAGACCCCTTAGTATTTGCTCTTGATCTCTGGTGTAGTTAGCCAAGGAGCAGCTGTGGAGGCTGTGAAAGGCATCAGTCATCCTCTACCTGGGCAAGGTCCAAGTGTGGCCTCACCAGGGAGACTTCTTTCCATCAGAAGACTCTACCTCTCTGGCATGGTCAAGGAGAACCCTGCAGGACCCGGTTCAGTTATGGGTTGACAAGGAAAGTTCTATCAAGTGCTTCTTCACTGATTATCAACTGAAAAAGAGATATATTGGTTTTGTATAGAAACTAAACCCATGCTTTATTTAATTTTCTTTTTTTAACCATGATCTCACTCTGTTCCCAGGCTGGAGTGCAGTGGCATGATTATGGCTCACTGTGTCGTCAACCTCCTGGGAGCGATCCTCCTGCCTCAGCGTCCCAAGTAGCTGGAACTACAGGCATGTGCCACCATGCCCAGCTAACTTTGTTTTTCTGCTTTGTTTTTTTCTTTTAACCAGGATCTCACTCTGTCGCTCAGGCTAGAGTGCAGTAGCACAATTATGGTTCACTGTGGCCTCAGCCTCCTGGGCTCAAGCGATCCACCCACCTCAGCATCTCGAGTAGCTGGAACTACAGGCTTGCACCACCATGCCTGACTAATTTTTTATTTTAATTTTTTTAGAGCCAGGGTCCCACTATTCTGCCCCGACTGGTCTCCAACTCCTAGTCTCGAGTAATCCTCCCACCTGGGCCTCCCAAAATTCTAGGATAACAGGTGTGAGCCATTTAACCTAAACTTTGGTTTTGTAAATAACATTTTAAAAAATTGTTTTTTAAAGAACTGGTCCTACAAATAGACAAACCAGGCACATGACCTAAGAAGCCCCATCCACCCTAATGTGCACGACCAGCCAGTCTGCAGCTCTAATTTTCCATCACTTGTGGTGTTGTGGCAGCCTTTTGAATTTTTGGTTTGTTTGTTTTAAGAGATAATGTTTTCTGAAAAAATGTGTCAAGGCAGTTTTTTTTATTTCTTTTTTTTCTATATATATTTTACTTTTTTAAGTTGCATTTTAGGTTTGGGGGTACATGTGAAGAACATGTAAGATTGTTGCGTAGGTAGACACATGGCAGTGTGGTTTGCTGCCTTCCTCCCCATCACCTATATCTGGTATTTCTCCCCATGTTATCCCTCCCCAACTCCCACCCACCACTGTCCCTCCCCTATTTCCCCCTGACAGACCCCAGTGTGTGATGCTCCCCTCCCTGTGTCCATGTGTTCTCATTGTTCAACACCCACCTATGAGTGAGAACATGTGGTGTTTGATTTTCTGTTCTTTTGTCAGTTTGCTGAAAATGATGGTTTCCAGATTCATCCATATCCCTACAAAGGACACGAACTCATTGTTTTTTATGACTGCATAATATTCCGTGGTGTGTATGTGCCACATTTTCCTTGTCCAGTCTATCATCAAAGGGCATTTTGGTTGGTTCCAAGTCTTTGCTATTGTAAACAGTGCTGCAGTGAACACACACGTGCACATGTGTTTATAATAGAACAATTTATAATCCTTTGGATATATACCCAATAATGGGATTGCTGGGTCAAATGGAATTTCTAGTTCTGGGTCCTTGAGGAATCACCACACTGTCTTCCGTAATGGTTGAACTAATTTACACTCCCACCAACAGTGTAAAAGTGTTCCTATTTCTCCACATCCTCTCCAGCATCTATTGTCTCCAGATTTTTTAATGATCGCCATTCTAACTGGCATGAGATGGTATCTCAATGTAGTTTTGATTTGCATTTCTCTAATGACCAGTGATGATGAGCATTTTTTCATATGTTTGTTGGCATCATATATTTCTTCTTTTGAAAAGTGTCTGTTCATATCCTTCATCCACTTTTGAATGGGCTTGTTATTTTCTTGTAAATCTGTATTTGTTCTTTGTAGGTTCTGGATATTAGCCCTTTGTCAGATGGATAGACTGCAAAATTTTTTTCCCATTCTGTTGGTTGCTGATTCACTCTAATAACTGTTTATTTTGCTGTGCAGAAGCTGTAGAGTTTGATTAGGTCCCATTTGTCTATTTTGGCTTTTGTTGTCAATGCTTTTGGTGTTTTATTCATGAAGTTCTTGCCTATGCCTATGTCCTGAATGGTTTCGCCTAGATTTTCTTCTAGGGTTTTTATGGTGTTAGGTCTTATGTTTAAGTCTTTAATCTATCTGGAGTTAATTTTAGTGTAAGGTGTCAGGAAGGGGTTCAGTTTCTGTTTCTGCACATGGCTAGCCAGTTTTCCCAACACCATTTATTAAACAGGGAATCCTTTCCCCACTGCTTGTTTTTGTAAGGTTTGTCAAAGATCAGATGGTTGTAGATATGTGGTGTTGTCTCCAAGGCCTCTGTTCTGTTCCATTGTTCTGTATCTCTGTTTTCGTACCAGTACACTGCTGTTTTGATTACTGTAGCCTTGTAGTATAGTTTGAAGTCAGATAGTGTGATGCCTCCAGCTATGTTCTTTTTGCTTAGAATTGGCTTGGCTATGCGGGCTCTCTTCCAGTTCCATATGAAGTTTAAGGTGTTTTTTTCCAGTTCTGTGAAGAAGGTCATTGGTAGCTTGATGGGGATAGCATTGATTCTGTAAATTACTTTGGGCAGTATAGCCATTTTCACGATATTGATTCTTCCTAACCATGAGCATGGAATGTTTCTCCATCTGTTTGTGTCCTCTCTTATGTCGTTGACCAGTGGTTTGCAGTTCTCCTTGAAGAGGTCCTTTACATTCTTTGCTAGTTGTATTCCTAAGTATTTTATTCTCTTTGTAGCAATTGTGAATGGCAGTTCGTTCTTGATTTGGCTTTCTTTAAGTCTGTTATTGGTGTATAGGAATGCTTCTGACTTTTGCCCATTGATTTTGTAACCTGAGACTTTGCTGAAGTTGCTTATCAGTTTCAGGAGATTTGGGGCTGAGATAATGGGATCTTCTAAATATACAATCATGTCGTCTGCAAATAGAGACAATTTGACTTCCTCTTTTCCTAATTGAATACCCTTTATTTCTTTTTCTTGCCTGATTGCTTTGGCTAGAACTTCCAATACTATATTGATTAGGAGTGGTGAGAGAGGGCATCCTTGTCTAGTGCCGATTTCAAAGGGAATGATTCTAGTTTTTGCTCATTCAGTATGATATTGGCTGTGGGTTTGTCATAAACAGCTTTTATTATTTTGAGATACATTCCATCAATATCTAGTTTTTGAAAAGATCAACAAAATAGACAGACCACTAGCCAGATTAATAAAAAAGAAAAGAGAATAATCAAATAGATGCAATAAAAAACAATAAAGGGGATATCACCACAGATTCCACAGAAATACAAATCATCATTAGAGATTATTACAAACAACTCTACACACAGAAACTAGTAAACCTGGAAGAAATGGATAAATTCCTGGACACCTGCATCCCCCCAAGCCTAAACCAGGAAGAAGTCAAAACCCTAAATAGACCAATAACAAGGGCTGAAGTTGAGGCAGCAATTAATAGCCTACCAACCAAGAAAAGCCCAGGTCCAGATGGGTTCACAGCTGAATTCTACCAGACATACAAAGAGGAGCCAGTATCACTCCTTCTGAAATTATTCCCAACAATCCAAAAAGAGGAAATCTTTCCCAGATCATTTTATGAGACCAACATCATCCTGATACCAAAACTCAGCAGAGACTAAACAAGAAAAGAAAACTTCAGGCCAATATCCACGATGAACATAGATGCAAAAATCTTCAATAAAATACTGGCAAACTGATTACAATAGCACATCAAAAAGCTCATCCATTATGACCAAGTAGGCTTCATCCTGGGGATGCAAGGCTGTTTCAACATACACAAGTTTATAAACATAATCCACCACATAAACAGAACCAAAGACAAAAACCACATGATTATCTCAACAGATGCAGAGAAGGCCTTTGTCAGGTCAGATTTTAAAAAATTAACCCATTAGCTGCATGAGGCGAAAGATTAGCTTACTTTTACCTCTTTAGACCAGGCGTCCCCAAACTATGGCTGGCCACCAGCGGGCCGCATGCGGCCCCCTGAGGCCATTTATCCGGCCCCCCGCCGCACTTCAGGAAGGGGCACCTCTTTCATTGGTGGTCAGTGAGAGGAGCACAGTATGTGGCAGCCCTCCAACGGTCTGAGGGACAGTGAACTGGCCCCCTGTATAAAAAGTTTGGGGACACCTGCTTTAGACAGAAGACCCCACGGCAGCAGGTGACAAAGCAAAGACTGATCAACAAGAGAGAATGGAGGGCAGGGTTGCACCAGCCCAAAGCAAATAAGAAAAATAACAAGGTAGTTTTTTTTATTTTTCAAGTAAAATGGAGATTTTTATCAAGTTCCCATTTTAAAGGAACACCTTTATTTTTTTTTATTTTTTATTTCAGATAGATCTCGCCCTGTATCCCAGACTAGAGAGCAGTGGTGTAATCTCAGCTCACTGCAACCTCCACCTCCCAAGTTTAAGCGATTCTCTTGCCTTAGCCGCCTGAGTAGCTGGGACTATAGGCACACACCACCATGCCTGGCTAAATTTTGTATTTTTAGTAGAGAAGGGGTTTCGCTATGTTGACCAGGCTAGTTTCGAACTCCTGAACTCCAGTGATCTGCCCGCCTCAGCCTCCCAAAGTGTTGGGATTACAAGCGTGAACTCCTGGCCAGGAACATCTTTTATTCTGTGGGCATTTACTTGTTTCTGGTATGTTAATTTTCCTCTGGAATGTGAGGATAGTAGATGAGAGGTCTGCTGTTGGTTGAGGGGGTGGGAGATTGTTTGGGTTTGTTTGTGTTTGGAAATGGCCATTGCCCTAATATTGAAAAATATAAATAAGACACTCCTCTGTTTGTTTTCTTTTTAAGACGTATTTATTTTACTGCCCTGTAAAGTTCAAAACATGACTAGAGGATCTGCTGGGTTCTTCCAGTCCCCAAATTGTATTCTCTATGTCCCCCAAGCCCTGGACAGAAGCATGGTGGGAGAAGGGGAGGCACAGGGTGGGGACAGAATGAAGAGAGAAGTCCCAGTCTGCCATTCCAAGGTGGAAGACCATCTCTCACTGGAGCTCATAGCTGATCTCTTCTTTAAGTTTCCATCTTAATTTTTTTCTTTTTCCTTTTCTTTGTGAGACGAAGTCTCACTCTGTTGCCCAGGCTGGAGTATGGTGGTACTCTGCTGACTGCAGCCTTCGCCTCCCAGGTTCAGGCAATTCTCCTGCCTCAGCCACCCACGTAGCTGGGATTCCAGGTGTGCACCACCATGCCCGGCTAATTTTTGTATGTTTAGTAGAGATGGGGTTTCACCCAATTGACCAGGCTGGTCCTGGACTCCTGACCTTAGGTGATCTACCCGCCTCGGCCTCCCGAGTGCTGAGATTGTAGGCATCAGCCACCACACCTGGCCTCTATCTTAATTTTTTAATGCAATTTTCATATTGCCACAGAAAAAAAAATACAATCAAGATAAACTGCATCAGGAATCACCAAGCTTTTCCCATAAAGAGCCCGGTAGTAAATATTTTAGGTTTTGCAAGCCAAGAGGCAAAATGAAGGCTACTATGCAGATACCTATATAGCAACAGAGATAATAAACATCCACAGCATTTGTATAATTAAATGCAAACTTAATTTATGGACATCGAGTTTTGAAGTTTATGTAATTTTCACATAAGAAAATGGTATTTCTCTCTTGATTTTGTTTTAACCATTAAAAATATAAAAAGCAGTCTTAGCTCATAGGCCAGATGGAAACGGGCAGAGGGCTGGATTTGGCCTGCAAGCTGCTGTCTGCCAACTCCTGCATTATACAGCTAATTTCATGAGCTACTATGTTACGTTTATCACTGGGATTTTACATCCCATCATGAGGGGCACAGTGATAGGGTAATGGGAAGGAGAATCATATCTCTCCTCCTCCATTGCCTTGGTCACCAGCAGAACCCATCAATAATGAAACACAGGCTGGGTGTGGTGGCTCATGCCTATAATCCCAGCACTTTGGGAGGCTGAGGCGGGCGGATCACTTGAGGTCAGGAGTTCAAGGCCAGTCTGGCCAACATGGTGAAATCCTGTCTCTACTGGAGAATCACTTGAACCTGGGAGGCAGAGATTGCAGTGAGCCAAGATCACACCACTGCACTGCAGCCTGGGTGACAGAGTGAGATTCCATCTCGAAGGAGGAGGAGGAGGAAGAGGAAGAAGAGGAGGAGGAGGAGGAGGAGGAGGAGGAGGAGGAGGAGGAGGAGGAGGAGGAGGAGGAGGAGGATACAACACTGCGCCTGAGAATATGATCCTGGATCAGATCGCCTCACCTGAATTCAGATTCCCACTCCAAATGTTTTTACTGTCCTTAACCTCTCAAAATCCTAGTTTTCTCATCTATCAGATGGAGCTTATAATAACACCTCCCTTACATAATTGTTATAAGATATAATAAGATAATACAAGACAGCCAGCACTGAGGGAAAGTACGCAAAACATACTGAGATCATTACACTGCTGATGGACGTTCATTTCCTCTACCGCTGTCATAATCAAGGGATCCTGTAGAATCTATATGTCTTACAAGAATGGCAAAGTTTTCTCAGTCTTTCTGCATTCAAAACCTTTTAGGGGGAAAAAAGAATAAAAAAGAAAGGGAGCCTGAAGTCAATGATGATAAATATACCTACCACTCTCTGCATTGTATAAGACAGGCAAAATTTTCTTACCATATTGTTTATTGTCAAATGTACCAGAGGGCTCTCATTGCACCTTCTTTGTCAGAGCTAGTAATCTGTATACTTGCTGTCATCCAGAAAATCAAAAACGGGTGGCTGGTTTAGACGTCTAGACTAGTGACGTGTCTCTGGACAGGAGTTGAGAGATGGGAAGTGGCAGCTGCAGTGAGATTTCTCTGATGTCCGAGAGTGGTGACAGCAGCTTCAGGGCGGGGCAGGCAGGGGCACCGTGCAGCGCAGCCATGGGTGTCACTCTCCTTCACTGGAGGGCATGGTGCCAGGGCACACGGACGGTTGCTTAAGGCCGACACAGGCAGAGGCCGCCCTGCAGAGGACAGCTCGTGGTGTCTGTCTGGCACGGTTTGGCTATACTTGGTCAGCTCTTTTCACACACACACAAACTTTCCCCTCAGGCTATTGGCTGGGCAGAGGGACTGGCAGGGTCAGTAATCATAATGCAAAATCAACAGACCTGCTCAGTAGGGTGTTAACCAGCTGTGAATTGTGCCAGCTTCCCTGCTATGAAACCAGGCTGGGCTGGGCTGGGCTGGACTCGGAGAGGGAGATTGGAGAAAGGCAGGGCAGGCCACGTCTGTTTCACCAGCACGCACAGGAACCAGCATGCCGGGTGTTGAGGGTAGAAAGAGGAAATAGTCAAGATTATTTGGAAATTATGTGCTGGTCTATTAATAAAAATGCATATGCATATTTCCTGGTCCTTTCAATGAAAAATAAAAATGCATGTGTTTAATGAGATCCTCCATGAGTTTTCAGGTTAAACAGTTAATTGTTTACAGTGTTAGGGGGATATAAAGAATTGTGAGACACAATTCCCACCCGCAGTCTAGGGAAAGTGATTAAACCCTGAACTCAGGAGCACCTAATGATCAATATCAAGTTAATGAGTTAGTAACAGCCTACAGTAACAACCCTCAGCACATCCTGTGAGCCCTTCTCAGAGCTTACCTGTGCTAACCAAGCTGACACCATTTCACAGATGTAGAAACCAAGACACCTGAGACTGCCTAGAGTTACAGAGGTGAGGTGGCAGAGCTGGAACTGGTGCCCTTCACCCTGTGCCATCTTGCCTCGTAAGGGAAAGTGATGTGCAGGTGAAACAGGGGTGACATATGGGCACTCCGAGAATTGAGATTAAGAGAAGAGTGTGAGAGCCAACTGATCCACACTCCTGGGAGGCTTGCTGCCTTTGTGTGACATATTTGATCTGGCACCTTTCGTAGCTAAGCATCAAGTACCATTGGGGTCTCTAACTAATATTTTGTTAAATAAAACATTGTAATATGTCTGTGCTCTTAGGCAAATAATATCTGGTTAATCAACCAATATAGTCAGTGTACTCTAATAATACTATTAACAAATACTAGTTAATTCGTTTGTTGTTTATTAGAGAGAGAGAACAGCAGTCTCTCACTCTTGCTCTTGGATTCAATGCCAGTTCTTTGGCACTGGACGTGGGACATCAAGAGGAAATGTCAGGGAGGAAGGCGGCTAGGACAGACTGATGGAAGAAAGGGTCAAACAATAGTGTGGATGTCCTGTGGCTTGGGATCCTGTAGCCAAAAACGAGAGAGGGGAGGCCCCAGTGACTGAGTCCTTACTGATGCAGAGTACCAGGCATGCTAGTAACAGCATCTCAACTCCTTCTCACAAAAACACTACAAGATGCATCCTAAGATCTCCCTTGACAGATGGGGGAACTTGGAAGGATTAAGAAATTTCCCAAAGCTCCACTTTGTAGCTACAATGCTGGGAGTAAATTCCACATAGATGGGTCCATATGTATTCACTAGATCCATACATCTGGCCTTCCGAATCTTTCTGGATTCTCTACAATAAAAGTTTATTTTGCATTCTAAGTAAGGTCGTAAAACATAAATGCAACTGTGAAAATAATGATTTCTACAAGTTTAGCTACTTAATATTCACAAGTGCTAAAACATCACGTCATCTCGGGTCATTTCCTGATGGTGGGAGGGGGTTTAAAAGCCATAATATTATAATTTAGAGCCTTCAGTTCATGACAAATAATTTTGTATTCCATTAAGGTAGGAGGAAACTATGAGGTAATTTATTGTTGGAAGAAGAAAAATCATAAAAATGTTGCTTAAGAAGTATCCATTAGTTATGCTTCCTTAATTAAAGTTAGCCTTAGGCCATCCTGATTTAACAGTTGAATAGTAATTAATGGGTTATTATTATTTAAATAACCATAGTGTTTCAAAAACATGAGTCCAAGAAAAGTAGATTAAAATCAGTAAGAATAAAAATACGGCCTCTCTATCTTTTAAATAATCCATTTGAATTTTTGAGTTACTGAAACGTTTGCAAATTGAAAATGTATTTAAGAAAAAAAATGGCATTAGAGAAATTAATATCTTGAGTCTTGAGCTACTGTCATGACCATCCACAAGCACTGAAGTGCCCCTGTGCTGGGGTCTCTGCAATATCACACAGGCAAGGCTTGTTTATAGAACAGCAGCTGAACAGCAACCAGGGAGCTTCCCTGACTATAATTCACACAATCAGGTACGGCATCCACATGTCAGCAACATTGTCACATACTCTGAAGTCCTAGTCAGCTTAATTATGCAGCTGCACGTGCAAGCCACGCCTTGCCAATGTAACTGAGAATTAAAGCTAGAATGATTTTGGAGCAGTTTCACTAACTCGGGCATAGAAGCACAGCTTTAAACCTGGCTCTAGAGCCTCGTCTGCAGGGCGAACCACATGTACATGGATAATATGGCAGATACATATCACTGGAGAGCACTGTCAACCCTTTCACAATGGCTCCTCATTTAACTGACTGCTGTATACACCAGAATTCTCCATACCTCTGTGCAATAGCAGCTGAGAGCTGGAGGCTTCTCCCTAGTATACACCAGCACATGTCTGCTCCACCAATGTTTTATTTTTTTATATTAATTTTAAAAAAATTTGTGGATACATAATAGGTATATATATTTATGGGGTACACGAGATGTTTTCATATAGGTATGCAATGTGAAATAAGCACATCACGGAGAATGGGGCATCCATCCCCTCAAGCATTTGTCCTTTGAGTTACAAAGAATCTAATTATTATTTTATTTTATTTTATTTTATTTTATTTTATTTTTGAAACAGGGTCTCCCTCTGTTGCTCAGGCTGGAGTACAACAGCATGATCTTGGCTCACTGCAATCTCTGTCTCCTGGGTTCAAGCGGCCCTCCCATCTCAGCTGAGACTACAGGTGTGCACCACCACCTCCAGCTGAATTTTGTTTTTGTTTTTGTTTTTGTTTCTTAGTACAGTTAGGGTTTCTCCATGTTTCTCAGGCTGGTCTCAAACTCCTGAGCTCAAGCGATCACCTGCCTTGGCCTCCCAATGTGCTGGGATTACAGGCATGAACCCCCGTGCCTGGTTACATTCTTTATTTTAAAATACACAATTAAGTTATTGTTGACTATAATCACCCTACTGTGCTGTCACACAAAGAATGAATAATCTTATTCATTCTTTCTAATTTTTTTGCACCCATTAATCATCCCACCTCCCATCCAACCCCTCACTACCCCTCTTAGCCTCTGGTAACCATTCTTCTACTCTCTATGTCTATGAGTTCAGTTGACTTGATTTTTAGATCCCACAAATAAGTGAGAATATACAATGTTTGTCTTTCTATTTCTAGCTTATTTCATTTAACATAGTGATCTCTAGTACCATCCATGTTGTGGCAAGTAACTGGATCTCATTCTTTTTTATGGCTGCATAGTACTCCATTATGCATATGTACCACATTTCCTTTATCCATCTAAGTGTTGATGGACACTTAGATTGTTTCCAAATCTTAGCTACTGTATACTCTGGTTTCTCTTCAGATCATATAAATCTTTCACCTTTCACCAAATCTCAGCTATTGTAAACAGTGCTATAATAAACATGGGAGTGCAGATATCTCTTTGATATACTGATTTCCTTTCTTTTGGATATATACCCAATAGTGGGATTGCTGGATCATATGGTAGTGCAATTTTTAGTTTTTTGAGTAACCTTCTCCATAGTGATTATACTAATTTACACTCCCACAAACACTGTACAGGAGCTCCCTTTTCTCTACTTCCTTGCCAGCCTTTGTTATTGACTGTCATTTGGATATAAGCCATTTTAACTGGGGTAAGATGATATCTCAGTGTAGTTTTGATGTGCATTTCTTCGATGATCATTGATACTGGGCACCATTTCATATGCCTGTTTGCCATCTGCATGTCTTCTTTTGAGCAATATCTATTCAAATCTCTTGCCCATTTTTTGACCAGATGGTTTTAAGAGTAGCTATTTCACTCGAATTCCTGCTGGTTAAACTTATTATTTTAATGAAGGAATTTAATTAAATATTAAATCATTAAGTGATTAAATATGAATGCATAAAAAGACATTTGTTTATGTAAAAGTAAAGCTGAAAGATTTGATAAAATTGAGAGGAAAAACTATGATTCAATTACATGTGATGGATCTAGCACTTAGAGAGTTAGAGAAAAACATGGAGTCATATCCAGAACTCTATAGTCAGCTTGCTCCACAGCATCTTTTTAATGTTTTACTTTACTTATTTATTTATTTATTTATTTATTTTTGAGACAGAGTCTAGCTCTATTACCCAGGCTAGAGTGCAGTGGCACAATCTCAACTAACTGCAACCTCAGCCTTCTGGGTTCAAGCAATTCCCCATGCCTCAGCCTACTAAGTAACTGATGTTACAGGCATGTACTGTCACATCTGGCTAATTCTGTATTTTTAGTAGAGATGGAGTTTCACCATATTGGCCAGGCTGGTCTCAAACTCCTGACCAGTGATCTGCCAGCCACCACCTCCCAAAGTGCTGGGATTACAGGCCTGAGCCACTGCGCCTGGCCTCCACAAGTATCTTTAAGCAATTGACCTGTTTAAAAAAAAAAAAAGAAAGAAAAAAGAAAAAGTCCAAACTGGAATTTGTCAGTGGTGCACTGTGGGTGTGATTTAGCAAGAATAATGCCATCAAACTCTAAACAGCAGACCCATTCCCAAAGGAATGACCTGGACCCTATCTTGCAAGATTAAAGAATTCCTGAGCATTTATCTATTTTAAGTTAACTAGTGTTCATGTTCCTGTGCGTTTGTTTTTGACCCTTCACTTTAATTTTTTCAATTAACCAATAAGCTGGTACTCAACTATCAAATAGAAATTCTACCTTAATGTGCAAACAAACCAAATACATCAAAAACTAAATATTTTACCACTAAAAGTTCAAGACCCAAGCTGAGGGACAATAATAATAAAAATAAAATCAAGAACTGTGGTTTTAATGACAATAAAGGAGGCACCCCATGGCTGCAGGTGGTGATGGAAAGGCAGACGCCAGGTGGGGAGGACTCATGGGAACAGCAGGCTCACATCAGAGCCCGCACCTAACTGCTGAGCACTCGGGTGGGTCCTCAGGATGCTTGCAACTGTGAGAGCCACTCGTTGACATCAGGCCTCACATGTTGATTACAGGTGAAGGCACTGACAAAATATCTAGCATAAAATGATGGGTTTGCTAAACATTAAACAGTTTTTCAGTTTCTCTGGTCATTGAGGACCTTGTATAAGGCTGAAGATCTAATTTAAAAACTGGTATCCTGAAGTTATTGTGTGAACATTGATTTCTTAGTTTGGAAGATAAAGGTGGGAAACGGATAGGGGAGAGGCATTCAGAAGTATTCGGGGTGCAGTGCATGTTGCATGCAGTCTACTTTTGAACGATTTGGGGGAAAACTGGTGTGTGTGTGTGTGTGTGTGCGTGCGTGTGTGTGTGTGTGTGTGTGCGTGTGTGTGTGTGTGGAGAGTGAGAGAGAAAGAGACGAGAGACAGAGAGATGGAGTCGGGGGACGTCACAGTTGGTGAACTTAGATGAGAGAAGATACCAGTGTTCACTCTATTGTTTGTCAACACTTTTGAGGGTTTAAATTTTTTCCAAAAGAATTTCTTTTAATCCAAGCAACTAACAAATAATTAGCCTTTGTTAATTTTAACATGTGTTAAAATAGCCAAAGCCTCTGGTTCCATTTTTTGCCATTTTGATCATTGTTGTTCATAATTCATACATATGGAAAATGTCTTCATCATGGCATCCCATCAAATAGCCATGCAATTCACATGCCTTCAAATTGGATGCAAATAAACCAGCCGTCCATCCACTCATTGATTCACCCAATCAATCCACAAACATTTGTGTAGGACGTCTTATGTGCCAAAGATGCCAATGTGAATACGACTGCACAGTTTCTTCTCTCCTGGGACAAACAGTCATTGGAAAAAATAGACACCAAATATCTAACTGCAAAGGCTCCATGGGAGTGTATAGGAAAAAGGGCCCCGTCTAGTCTGGAGAAGATCGACAAACACCTACTTGCTTAAGCTAAGATCAAATGATTTCCAGTAGTGAATGGTGAACATGACTCTTACTCCAAGAAATAAAATTAAGCCTGTCTTGAGGGCCCCACACCTTCCCATACATTAGAGAATTGTCAGTCTGCTTTTCCTCCCTCTGTCCCTAGACACTCAGAATCCAAATGCTGTGTGGCATCTGCAGAGCAGAAGAATCAGAGATGATCATTGTCTATTTGAGAACAGCGGCCAGCGACTCCATGCACACGTGGGCCCAGGGTCCATGCACACGTGGGCCCAGGGTCCATGCCCAGGCTGAGTTTCCTTGCCCAGTGTCTCGTACCCTTGGGCATAGGACTCAAGCTTCTCTTTCAGAGCCCCTGCTGCCTCCTCCAGATGCCGTGACGTAGTAGCATGCTGGCGGATGGAAGGTGGCCATGAGGACTTGCATTTCTGACAAGTCTCCAGCCGACGCTGCTGTCTGGGAATCCACATTTTGAGTTTTAGTAGAGTATACTTAAAGATGTGATTGAAATGAGCATTAAAGTTTAAAACCCCAGAAAGACAAGATTAAAAAGATTAAAAACTTTGAAGAGACTATAGATTTTCCTTCTCAGTCAGTTACTTTCTGTTTTTTAAATTTTAATAGGTTTGGGGGTACAGGTGGTATTTGGTTACATGGAAAAGATCTTTAGCAGTGATTTCTGAGATTTTGGTGCACCCATCACCTGAGCAGTGTACGCTGTGCCCAGCGTGTCGTCTTTAATCCCTCACTCCCCTTTTACCCTTTCCCCAAGTCCCCAGAGTCCATTGTGTCATTCTTACGCCTTTGCGTACTCATAGCTTAGCTCCTAATTCTAAGTGAGAACATACGATGTTTGGTTTTCCATTCCTGAGTTACTTCACTTAGAACAATGGTCTCCAATTCCATCCAGGTTGCCATGAATGCCATAATTTCATTCTTTTTTCTTCTTCTTCTTCTTTATTGAGATGGAGTTCCACTCTTGTCGCCCAGGTTGGAGTGCAATGGCACAGTCTCGGCTCACTGTAATCTTCGCCTCCCAGGTTCAAGCAATTCTCTGGCTTCAGCTTCCTGAGTAGCTGGGATGACAGACATGTGCCAACCACACCTGGCTAATTTTTTATTTTTAGTAGAGATGGGATTTCACCGGGTTCCCAGGCTGGTCTTGAACTCCTGAACTCAGGTGGTCTGCCCGCCTCAGCTTCCCAAAATGTTGGGATTACAGGAGTGAGCCACTGTGCCTAGTCTATTTCATTCCTTTTTATGGTTGAGAAGTATTACATGGTATATACGCCACATTGCCTTTATCCACTTGTTAACTGATGGGCATTTGGGCTGGTTCCATACTTTTGAAATCTTGAATTGTGCTTTTATAAATAAGTGTGTGCAAGTACCATTTTCATATGACTTCTTTTCCTCTGGGTAGATACCCAGTAGTTACTTCCTATTCCTATAAATTGCAGTGTATATAAACATGATAAGTGTCAAATGATGAATGTCTCAAAATTTCTATGCATTCCCTTCCTGGAATGAAAGCAAGGGAAGACTAAGGAAAGATATTCAATTAAAGATATTTTTGTTTGTTTGGGTTTTTTGTTGTTGTTGTTTACTTGTTTTGGTTGCATAAATAGAATTCTCCACCTTAGGAATATCTAGCATTTGTTTTTTATTTTCCCTACTAACCAGCCAGTATATCCCCTAGACTTGCCTGGCTTCTGTTATCAATATATTTTCTGGAAAAAGAAAATTAATTTTCAGTTAATATTAACCTGAAAAAATAATAAAGCAAAGGATTAATGTATAACCATATAATATGTAGCATGTATGTCAAAACACTTTTTTTTTTTTTTTTTTGAGACACAGTCTCTCTCTGTCACCCTGGCTAGAGTGTAGTGGCATGATCTCGGCTCACTGCAACCTCCACCTCCCAGGTTCAAACAATTGTCCTGCCTCAGCCTCCTGAGTAGCTGGGATTACAGGAGCCCATCACCACGCCTGACTAATTTTTGTATTTTTTAGTAGAGACGGGGATTCACCAGGTTGGCCAGGTTGGTCTCAAACTCCTGACCTCAAGTGACCTGCCCGCCTCAGCCTCTCAAAGTGCTAGAATTATAGGCATAAGCCACTGTGCCTAGCCAAAACACATTTTAAGTCTATTATTTGAGACTATTTCTTTATTTGTTCTTCTGCTGGCAGAGAAAAGTTTCAAAAATTTGATGTCCATTGGAGCTGGTATGTGCACAGGTGTGAGGGCTGGGGTGTAAGCATATCACAATAACTAGTTAGGTAGGATAAGGCATGCCTAGCTCACAGCTAAGTTTTTTTTGTTTTGGTTTTGTTTTTATAAGAAAAAACATTCTGTTGCTCAAAATATTTGAGAATTAAAAAAAAAGAACATTCTGATATTAGCATTAATGAATTAGTTTGTTCTCCTTAAAGATGCATAATGGGTATTGAATGTCTTCTCAGTCTTAAACATTATTTCAGGCAAAGAAAACCTTAATATCACCTATAGAATATATTACGTATTAATCTACAGAAATACATGTAAGGTTGTTGCAAAATTTATTGTGGTTTTTGCCACTGAAAGTAATGGCAACAAAAAGAAATGTCCAAGTAATGGCACCAACCAAATACATTGTGTTCTACATACAAGGTACATATACATGTATACAGTATACACATATATGCATATACATATATGAACATTATGTAGAACCTAGCAATTTGCCACTATTTGACCACTTTCTGCCTATGACAGTAGCAATTTCTTATGATTCAATTAGATATTATTCTGAAAAAAAGGATAGGTGACTTCATAGTTTCATAAATAAATTATCAGGATGGTACAAAAGTAATTAAAAGTAATGGTAAAAACCATAATTACTTTGGTACCAGCCAATACTTAAAATTCCCAAGTACAATACAAATGATGTATTCTTCTCCGACATTTCTGCCACATGCAACATCTTCTCAATTTTCTGCTCTACTTCTATTGATCTATTGCTACAAGTCACCTGGCTCCTAATGGATAGTGTCCAATAGTCAAAGAACAGAGAAATGTATTTGCTTTTACCCTGTTGATTTGGATGTATGCAGCTGTTTCTAAACAAAACTCTTTCTCTTTCTCTCTTCTTAGGGCTGTATCTGTAAAGACAAGGGCCAGTGCTTCTGTGACGGAGCCAAAGGGCAGAAGGTAAAAACAAAACCTAATACTGCTTCTTTATGCTATAAAACTCTAGTAGCTTACTGTCTTCTTTCATTAGTGGCAGAAAGGTCAGCAGTATGTTGTTCTATTTCCCAAATCCAATGTTAAAGTAATTGTATATAAACATTAACCTTAAAAAAGAAAAAAAAAAGTCGTCTAGGAAGCTTCCAATACCTTGTATATACACTGGCAATTAAATTATAACTCTTGGTCTGTAAAGAATAAGTAGCAAATGAGGGAGAAAAAGAAAGTTTATTAACTTTTTTTATTATTAACTTTATATTAACTATTTACAATGTTGCTAAACACCAGAGAAGAACTGAAAACGATTTGGTTCATTCACTTTGACAAAAAATAAACATTTAAATTCACAGATTTTTGTCCTGCAGCATTGGTTCAACATCGCCCCCTGGTGGAGATATTCCACAGCAGCACGCTGGTTGAACCAAAAATTCCGCAGAGGGAAGTAGCTCCATTGCAGAATTCAAGAAAAAAAGGAATGCCGTGAAATCTCATTAATTCGCTCCATTAACTTGCAATTTGTGATAATTAAGATAGAGGCAGAACTAAAGTTTTCTTCTTTGTTTACGAAGCCCTTTCTTCAGAGACACTAATTAATTGTTTAACAATACTGAAGGATGACTATTTTAAAATGTTTTAAGAACATATTTAAGCTCTTTATCTAAAATAATTTCTATATAATGTGTGTGCTAATTATACTTTTTATTATACTTATTTACAATTATTTCATAATTCACATGCAGTTGGATTTAGTTTTTTTTCTTGAATCTATGAATGTCTTAGAAGTCAGGTTCCCATTGGGAAGCATCTTTTCTGGGATTCACCTTGCACTCAAGAAGCATTTATTGAGTTTATACTATTTGCAAGATGCTTTCTAGGGTGTATGAAAGTAACTAAGTAGTGAGAGGGGTCTAGCACATTCTTTTCTCTTCTTACTGAGTGTGTGTGCACACACACAATGTAAAATAGCTGACTTGTTCTTTTTTGTTTTAATTTGCCAATTGTGTCACTAAATTGACCCAATTGACCAAATCAGCCGGTGGCCTTTACTGTTGAAAAGTACAGTCGGCCCTCCTTATCCGTGGGTTTCGAGTCCTCAGATTCAACCAATGGCATATTGAAAATACTTGGGGGGAAATAATAAAAAATAGCAATACAACAATAAAAAATAATACAAATTTTAAAATGCAGTGTAACAACTATTTACAAAACATTTGCATTGTATTAGGTATTATAAATCACCTAGAGATTTAAAGTATATGGAAGCTTGTGCTAGGTTATATGCAAATACTATGTCATTTGGTATGGTTTTTGGATATGGAGAAGGTCCTGGAACCAATCCCCCACCGACACTGAGTGACAAAGGTAATTCCAAGATCCACAACCATGGAAAGATGTTTGTTGGTAGAACCATGTCAAGCCTTGGGCTTAAAGTACTTTCACTCACTTTTGCTAGGTACTTTCCCCTAATATTATCTGACCCCTTCTAAAACATTATTGAGCTCAAACTTTTTGGTTATGCCACCCTTGCTACTTCGATTGCATCTCCTACACAAATAGCAGATTGAATTACTAACTCCTGTATAATCAGGAAAGGGCTGAGACGCATAACCTGCCTGGTGGCGTTCTTTCAAGCTACATAATTATGTACACTCCCCAAACACCTTTTTGCACCTGACCCTCACTGTCTCTCCATCACACAACAAACACTCCACTAACCTTGATGTTTCTACCGGGGCTTTCCCTTTAATTTTTTATTCCTTCTCCCTTCAGCTCTACTCTACATAGCTCTACCATTTGGGGGAAATTAAAGTTTCTACAAGACCAAAGGCCACCACTTGCAAGTCTATAGACAAATGCTAACAACTGGTACCTTTCTGGTTACCTATATAGTCACTTCTGAGGGCTAATTATGGTTTTTTCAATCCAAAGAAAAAATATGCAGAGTCACATGAAGTCATAAACAAGAGAACATAATGGTTATTGGTGTGTTTATTGTTGGATAGTAGCTCTTCCGTGCATTTCTCATATTTTGGTTTTAACAGGGGGAAAAAGGCTTTCCTGGACCCCCTGGTTCTCCTGGCCAGAAAGGATTCACAGGTCCTGAAGGCTTGCCTGGACCACAGGGACACAAGGTATGTCATCCTGCAAGCCTGGAAAATCCCCAACCCACCCAACCCTCTTCATGCCTACCCCCTAGGCTGCTGCAAACCTGGTGAGAATTCTACATCTTAGCCAACTACTAGGTGCATGGTAAAGCCTGGTCTCCAGAATTAGCTGGCCACATAGAACCGGATCCTGTTCCAAGACTTGCAAATGATCATCATTAGCTCCAAATCTGTGGCTCAGATTCATCTCCCTCCCTGATTTACACAGTTTCTACATCTGCATCTGTTCCTAGCTCTTTTTCTCCTACATTAGAGCATGAGAGCTCTTTTTGCTTCTATTCAAGACCTGTCCAGCCACCTGTGCCTCCATCCTTGGGATTCCTTGTTCCACAAGGTGCCTCCTCTCTCTCCGGACATTCCAGCTTTTCTTTGGTTATTGGCTTTTCTCTTTCAGTTCTTAAACATGCAAACATTTTCCCGTGATAATACAAAACTTCCTCTTCATCTTTTAGGTCTTGTGACCAAGGGACTGCCATCTTCTCACTGACTTTCCTTTGACTGTCAAACTTCTTAAAAGAACATGCTGCCTATAGTTCATCAGCTATTCAGTCCTCAGTGCTAATTTGCCTTCTACCACCTCTCCTCTGAAAACACTCCAGCAAAGATCACCAATGACCTTCAGGAGGCCAGTGTCAATACATACTTTGGTGCCTTAATCTGACCTGAACCCCTCTGCTTAGCTTCAAATTACGTGGCTCTCTCTCCACTCCTTGAAACACTTGTCTGTCTTTGTTTCTGTATTTCTGCTACCTCCCCATCTCTTTTCCTTCTGGTCCCTTAAACATCCAGAGTCTATGACCCTTCACACTCATCACGCATTCTTATCCTAAAGTCTGTGATACAGCAAAGAGCTTTGTTTAAATAAATACCCTAGAGGATTTACTAAATAACTGCATAACCACTGGATTTGCTGAGTACTCTTTCCTGCTGTGGACATTAGCTAGACTTAAGCCTGGCTTCTCACGCACCCACACATTCATTCCCCTGACTACTGGCCTCCAGCAAACTATAAATCAACTAATGAGCTACGAACAATAATTATAATTGATCTATACAGGGTCTTTGAAAAACTTCATAATATATTAGAATATGTATTAGAGGCCGGGCACAGTGGTTCACGCCTGTAATCCCAGTGCTCTGGGAAGCAGAGGCAGGAGGATCACGTGACCCCAGGAGTTTGAGGCCAGCCTAGGCAGCATAAGGAGATCCAGTTTCTAAAAAAAAAATACAAAAATCAGCCGGGTGTGGTGGCACATGCCTGTGGCCTCAGCTACTTAGGAGGCTGAGGTGGAAGGATTGTTTGAGACCTGGAGGTAGAAGCTGCAGTGAGCCATGATCATGCTACTGCACTGCAGCCTGGGCAATAGAGCAAGACCCTGTCAAAAAAAAAAAAAAAAGAATATATATGAGGACAATGTATGGAATATGTAAATAATAAAGCCACAGCCAACCTACTGCATATGTACTCTGTGTTTAGTATTAAGCCATCAATTTCTTTCTGGATCTCATTGACTCCTCACATCAATCCCACAAATCATGATTATGGTGACTTAGAACATGGTTCCCATAATTACCTCCACTACCTGGATGAGAAAACTTAACACAGCACATTAGAGTAATTCTTCCTGGGTCACGCAGCCCACAGGGAGCAAAATAAGAGTTCAAGCCTAGTTTTACATTGCGTGTGGGGTTGCCCTCACGCAAACAATTCTCCAACTCTCTGGATACCACCTGGTTACCTGACAATTCAATGATGACATTAAATACCTGGGGTTAGTGCAGATCCCATATGGTAAGGGCTCAGTCCCACAGAACTGTCCCCACTTCAGGACTAGTCATAAGTAGTCAGTCCTCAGTTACCCATAATTCTGTCCAACTTGGCTACAAATAAATCATGGGTTCCCATGGCCTCCTCCTCTGGTTTGATAATTTGCTAAAGAGACTCATAGAACTCATGGGAACATTTATCAGTTTATGAACAAGAGATGAAGAGATACATCAGAGGAGGTCCAGAGGATCTTAAGTCCAGGAGCTTCTGTCACCATAGAGTTAAGGTGCACTATCTCCTGGAACGTGGCTGTTCACTCACCTAGAAGCTCTCTGAATGCCATGCTTTAGGGATTCTTAAGGAGGTGTCATCATTTGGGCAGGATCAACTATAAACTCAATCTCCAGCTCCTCTTTCCTCACTGAAGTGTGCGGCTGGAGCTGAAAGTTTCAAGCTTCGAATCTTGGCTCAGTCTTCCTGATGACCAGCCCCCATCTGGGAGCCCACCATGAGTTGCTGCTTAAGAACAAAAGACACTGCTATCACCCAGGACATTCCAAGGAATTTAGAAGCTCTGAGTCAAGAACTGAGGTCAAACATCAAATATTGAACAAAAGATGATCTTTATGCTCCTATCACTCAAAATATTAGAAGGGTTTTGGGAGCTCTGTGTCAGGAAGCAAAGGCATTGAACAAATATGTATTTCTTATGTCACATACGTGATGCCAGAATCAAACTCTTGAAACCAGAGAAACTAAATCCACACCCACAGCTTACAGGTAAAAATGCAAGAGCTTGCTGTTTTCCAGTAATTCTGCCATTTCCCTGTCCACCATATTCATGTATGTGTTCTCTGTCCATTTCTCCTTCTTCCCATCCCAATTTTGAAAAAGTCATTCAGAGTCTAGGCAGAAACTGAACACTGACTTCCTCTACTTCTTCCTGGGTCACAGGGTAGGGACTCAGGGTGTAGGGTAGTGACTCAGGGTGTAGGGTAGGGACTCAGGTTTTCCTCCAGTTCTGCTGGTAGAACGAGTGTGCCACTTCAACCCTGGACTTAGATCAGCCTAATGCCATTCCTTTCTTTAAAAAAAAATTGCTTTCTATACCCTACTCTGCTTGATTCTCTTCAGCATTTCTTTAGAGATGCTACAAGTCATTAAAATAGTTGCAAACACATGGTGCTTAGTATGAGAAACATGGGTGCAGGCATTCCGTAAAATTAATCCAGAAAACCTGAGTGCCCTGTTGTCACAGATTCATATTTTCAAGCATATAAAACTTTCAGATATCTATTAATAGCTACAAAAGATAATACAACCAAAGGCAGACAATTAGAGGATATTAAAACCTGACCAAAAAGATGTCTTAGATTTATAAGATTTCTTAGTTTTAAATGTTTTCTACATGAAAAAAAATTACGGGAGGAAAGTAAAACCGGTAAGTAAAACTGTTTGCTTTCTGCATAACATGAGTAGAATCCTGTAGAGAACGGGAATGGCTTTGAACACAGTCACACACCCCAGAATCCCACCTCAGATGGGAGAGACTGACTTTGACCTTGACAGTGCAATCTCAGAGGGTTCTGTAACAACCCTTTTCTCAAACAACAACAATAATAACAAAAGAAAACATACTGACACTCTCTGGAATGATGAAAATGGCTTTTGGACAATGAAACTTTCACACTACGTGGCCTAGCTGAGACAGTCTCCATTTCAGGTTATTGTCCAAGAAATAGGGCCTCAAAACTGAATGCATTGCGTGCCCAAAGCAAGCTTATCTCTGGTTTAGGCAGTCCTTGCTTGGCTATTTATTTCCTTGTGCGTGTCAGGCATATTTTGTTAATACAGTGTTTCTGGTGCACAGAGATACGGCTGCCATTTTCATCCACCACTGTAATTGTGTCATTCATTTTTATCGGACCCAGCAGCTGTGTGGCTAATTGGCATTTTTGCAGCAGCACATCACAGAGTTTAATGTGTACAAGAATCACTAAAGAATCATGTTTAAAAAGGCAGATTCTGGATCAATAGTCTGGGAGATGAGGCAGATCTAAGATTCTACATTTCTGATGAGTTTCCAGGTAATGCTAAGACTGCAGGGCCCAAGCCCCATTTTGAGTAGCAAGGGTTTGAATGAATTTTTGTCTTTTATGATAAACAGTTTAGCTCCAATGAAATAAACAAGCAATAGAATCTTATTAACAATGAAATAATCACAAGAGCAAAACAGCTTGGCATGTGAATAAGACTGGGTTTAATGTATAGATTTCTTAGTACCAAATAATTTTCAGAGTGTTTACTTTTTCTTTTTTCACTTGAATCTAGGGCTCTCTGGGACTTCCAGGACTCACTGGTGCCAAAGGTGTAAGGGTTAGTAGTCCAACCAGTCCATCCTGATCGTTTGATGAATTCATTCCTCTTTTTAAAAGATCAGCTTTGCACCGTAGGAGTTACACAAATGTCATGAAGGAGTACACTGCATATAGCTCCATAGATGAAGGTGAAGAACAGGTAAAACTCATCCATAATGATAGATGTCAAAAGAGTGGTTCCCACATTAGGGGCAAGTGTTAAACCAACCAGGAAAGGGCATGAAGGAACCTCTGGAGCGATAGAGAAGCTCTGTGTCTGAAGGGATGATGGTGTACAAAAGTGCACGCAGGTCAACATTCATTAAGCTGTTCAGTAAAGCTGTTCTCAGAAGACTGGAGCACTTTGTGGTATGCATATTGTACTTTAGGAATCTGTCCCCAAAGCCAAAAATAATCTTAATGATATCTTTTTAACAATTACATAAATGTGAGATTTACAAAACTTTGTTAAATCTTTTGTGCTTGTTTTCCCAATCGTTTTGAGCTATTCCCAGTTATAGTTGCAGAAAAAGATTATTGCAATGGTAAATACATTTGTTTATAGATTAAAGATGTTTAAAGTTTTTGTTATTATTATTCATTCTTTTTGCCACCCCCTCCTTTTTTTTCTGTCTTCAGGGAATAACTGGATTGCCAGGATTTTCTGGTTCTCCTGGACTTCCAGTAAGTAATAGGAAAAATCCGCAGCTAGAAAATTTAAACGTAAGCTCATTTTAATAAAAAAGTTAAAACAGTTGTACAAGGAAATGTGTTCTAAATACATTTGTTACATGAAGCAAATAGCACCTTTGGATGGTATATGATATTAGTGTGTGGATTTATATGACATATGAGTCAAACTGTACTTCCTGAAATACAAGCAGGATAGAATGGGATGGGATGGGATGGCATGGAACAGGATAGGATAGTTAGTAAATTATATAGTAAGTCAGCCCTCCATATCCATGGCTTCCATAACCATGGATTCTACCAGTCAACTGTAGATCAAAAAAAATCTTTTAATAATAATAAAAATTGTATAAACTTAAAAACCATTACAGTATAAGAGCTATTTACATAGCATTCACACTGTATTAGGTATTATAAGTAATCTAGAGATGATTTTAAGTATACAGGAGGCTATGTATAGGTTATGTGCAAATACAATATCATTTTATATAAGAGATTTGAGTATCTGTGGATTTTGGTGTCCATGGGAGTCCTGGAATTAACCCCCACAGGTACTGAAGCAAACTATATATTACAAGCTGATAGGATAGGATAGGATAGGATAATGAAATGATTGTATTTAATAGCATAGAATAATGAAATAGTTTCATCTGTGCATACTTTCCTCTTCTTTTTCCCTTCCTTTCTCCCCAGCTTAATACAGTGTGTTAAGGGACTTTATTTTATGGATAAAAGGCTTTTGCTTTATCTGAAATATCCACATCTCACTTGATAAGCCTTCATTTTAATCATTCTGTTTAGTTTGTTGTTACTGAAATCATATACAAAACCACAATGTATGTAATTACTACTCATCCATATAAACAATCATTTATATTTAAGGAGCTATTTAAAGCAGTCCGTCTTTTCCCTTGGGTTTGGTGCTGTTTCTCGGGATGACCCTCCTCATTGAGATTTGTTCTTCTTCCAGGGCACCCCAGGCACTACTGGACCGTATGGACTTGCTGGTGTACCAGGATGCAATGGTTCTAAGGTATGTACTTTTCACACAGAAGATGATTAATAAACAAATTTACAAGAAAAAAACAACCCCATCAAAAAGTGGGCAAAGGATATGAACAGACACTTTTCAAAAGAAGACATTTATGCAGCCAACGAACATAGGAAAAAAAGCTCATCATCACTGGTCTTTACAGAAATGCAAATCAAAACCACATTGAGATATCATCTCATGCCAGTTAGAATGGCGATCATTAAACAATCCGGAGACAACAGATGCTGGAGAGATGTGGAGAAATAGGAACGTTTTTACACTGTTGGTGGGAGTGCAAATTAATTCAACCATTGTGGAAGACAGTGTGGCGATTCCTCAAGGATCTCAAACTAGAAATACCATTTGACCCAGCAATCCCATTACTGGGTATATACCCAAAGGATTATAAAACATTCAATTATAAAAACACATGCACACATATGTTTATTGTGGCACTGTTTACAACAGCAAAGACTTGGAACCCACCCAAATGCCCATCAATGATAAACTGGATAAAGAAATTGTGGCACATATACACTATGGAATACTATGCAGCCATAAAAAAGGATGAGTTCATGTCCTTTGCAGGGACATGGATGAAGCTAGAAACCATTATCCTCAGCAAACTGACACAGGAACAGAAACCCAAACACCACATGTTCTCACTCATAAGTCGGTGTTGAACAATGAGAATACGTGGACATAGCAAGGGGAACATCACACACTGGGGCCTGTTGGGGGGTTGGGGAGCTAGGTGAGGGATAGCATGGGGTAGAAGGATTGGGGAGGGATAATATTAGGAGAAATACCTAATGTAGATGACAAGGGAATGGATGCAGCAAACCACCATGGCTCGTGTATACCTACGTAACAAACCTGCATGATCTGCACATGTACTCCAGAACTTAAAGTATTGCTGAATGACTGAATCAAGGTGAAGTGGCAAAGAAAGGCAGACAGGCTTTCCTTGAAACTTTCCTTTAGGCCAGAACCAACAGTAAAATTTGGAGCCAGGAAACTTCCCGTTTTCTTTATCCGTATTCCTTACTTTCTAATTGTCTTTTAAGGAAAGTTCTCCCACAGAAAGAAAACTGGGAGCTCAACCGGTTGTTTTCATCTGAGGTTGTGCACATAAATCAGAAACCAAAGCACTGAGTGAAGAATTCCTTTTGGGGAAGGAAAGACTGAGCTTTTCAGTGTTCACTCACCTCCTTTTGTTTTTGAACTGAGCTCTCCTTTTCTCCAGAATGGTGGCCATGAATGAACTAATTACTCAAGTTTGAAGGAAACAGCAATTAAAAAGTTCTTGGCACAATTAGACTTTGCCATTTATGCACAATTTGAGAAACAGTATTCTAATCCTGTTTTTAATTAAGATAATGGTTTTTTGGTCTTCAGCCTCATGACCCAGTAGCCATAAGGAATTTGGATTACTTTGTCTAGATTTACCACTGCAAGGTTGGAAGCGAGAAACAGGAAAAATATCTGAATAGGCTATTCTAGAACAACTAAGAATAATGACAAACTTTGTATGTCTTTTAGGGTGAGCAGGGGTTTCCAGGACTCCCAGGGACACCAGGCTACCCAGGGATCCCGGTAGGTTTGCATTTCTAATTTCCCATCAAAGACATAAAATATAAATAAAAGTGAACTACTCCATATGGCCATATACACAAATCTGTCATTACTTTAGCACAGTCTGGGAAAGCCAATAGTAGACATTCAACTAATAGGGAATGGATGAATACATGCAGTATGAGTGTAAGTTTAGCAGCTGAGACTTTATTTTGCTTTTGAGACATCCAAATGGAGATGCACAACAGGCACTTGGATTCATTCAGAGAAGAGGTCTCAGCTGGCGGTGACTCAAGGAGTCAGAGTGAGGAGAAAGGGGGCTTAGAACTGAAACTTAGCTCCAGCAGTAATGTTGAGATCAAGGAGAATGAGCCTGCAAAGGAGGAGTGGCCCTGGTGGTAGAAAGAAAACCAGCAGGGGTGTATTATGGAGGCCCAGGAAAGATCTATTGTAGTAGAAAGGAGTGACAGACAGCTGCTGGATGCTGCTACAAAGTCCAATCAGAGGAGGACTGACATGTTGGCATTGGTTTTAGCAACATCAATATCATGTCTGACCTTAGCAATAGACAATTCCACGGTAGGATGGAGCAGGGGGCAGATTTGGGACTGAGGAATGAGTGGGAAATGAACAAGATGGGAAGTTTACAGGTGAGACGAGAGAGAGACAGGACAATATGGTGGGAGGTAAAAGATTCAGGGGAGACTTTGATTTGTAAGCCCGTGGGAGGTGTATGGTGGGGAGGGGATGCACAATAGCAGAGAGGGCATAGTAGACCAAGTAGGAGTGTGTGCATTTGATTTTCTTCTAGTTGTTCATAAGCTTCTTTTTTCCTAGGGTGCTGCTGGTTTGAAAGGGCAAAAGGTAAGTCACTGGTGGAATACTGTGGCTGAAAATCTCTAATTGTACATATAAAAAGGACTTCTATTAAATAATGAGACTTAAGTCATTACAAATAAGATTTCATAATCCAGATCTTAATCATTCAGAATCAGTAATAATGAGGACATGATATTTGTTCCTGTTAAACAGCTCCTTTTGGCTCTTGTCATAATGAGTCTTAAATATACATGTTTTGTATCATTCTTTAAGAAAGGAGAGTCTAGCAGAAGAGAACTGACGTCACGCTCAGGGCCTCATATTCTAGAGCTGGAATTGCCACTATGTTGGGTGTCTTGGGAAATGATTTATTACCCCTACATCTTTCTTCTTTCCACTGTAATTCTTTTCTTTTTTTAAGATGGAGTCTTGCTCTGTCACCCAGGCTGGAATGCAGTGGTGCATTCTCAGCTCACTGCAACCTCTGCCTGCTGGGTTCAAGCGATTTTTCTGTCTCAGCCTCCCAAGGAACTGGGATTACAGGTGCATGCCACCATGTCTGGCTAATTTTGTATTTTTAGTAGAGATGGGTTTTTGCCATGTTGGCCAGGCTGGTCTTGAACTCCTAACCTTGGGTGATTGATTGCCCATGTTGGTCTCCCAAAGTGCTGGGATTACAGGCGTGAGCCACTGCACCCAACCCACTGTAAATTTTTGACTGTAGAAAATATAAAAATGCATTGAATTCTTCATAATGGAATAACTATAAAATCCTAAATCATTTCTCTAAGTATATATCTTCAAAAGAACTTTTAACTTTGAAGAAATATGACCTTTAATAAGCATTTAAAGGGGTTTTGAAAATACAACATTGAGGATGTTTGATGAACATCTTTATTTTCAAGGGTGCTCCTGCTAAAGGAGAAGATATAGAACTTGATGCAAAAGGCGACCCCGGGTTGCCAGGAGCTCCAGGACCACAGGTACAGCACTTCAGAGAAGATCCGTATTAGTCTTCAGTTTTTCACTCTTTCTCTCTTTTCACCTCTTTCCTCCATCTCTCTTTTCCCCCAAAGGTCCCTCTCACTCTCTTAAAAAGATTTTAAATATAAACTATTATTTATTCTATTTACATGTCTGGCCTCATTTCATTCTAAAGCTTTCACCCTATTCTGGAAAACTACATGATGCTGATATACAAAGATGATTTTAGTATGTTTTTTGTTCTCTTCTTCACTCTCAGTCACCAAGCCTGCCTGAATCTCACGGGAATAGTTATGTTCCACTTAATTTGTGTTTGTTGAATATAAGGATAGATTTGTATCACACATCGAATACCACTTAAAACTGTAATGTTAAATAACAGCCCTATTTTAAAATTTGCATAATGGTAAATAAGAGGTTTTGATTTAAATGCAACTCTCTCCAGTTGAAGTCTTTGCTTTTCTGATTTATACGTATGTAGCCTGAGTGCGATCCAAAAGGGATAGATACAAAGAGACACAACTGCCTTTGGGGCTGTGTGCGTTTTATTTTGTGATTCAAAAAGACCCTTTCTAGACCTAAACCACAAGTGTGAAGCAAGTGTTAACTGTCAGGTTATAGTTATATATAACTAGAATTAATGTTTTTTATATATATTCCATTTATATATATATATGAAACATATATATATATATATATATATATATATATATATATATATACACAAATGGAATCTGGCTCTATCACCCAGGCTGGAGTCCAGTGGCACAATCTTGGGTCACTACAACCTCCGCCTCCCAGATTCAAGCAATTCTCCTGACCCAGCCTCCTGAGTAGCTGGGATTACAGGCATAAGCCACCATGCCTGGCTAATTTTTGTATTTTTAATAGAGACGGGGTTTTGCCATGTTGGCCAAGCTGGTCTCGAACTCCTGACCTCAGGTGATCCACCTACCTCAGACTCCCAAAGCGCTGGGATTACAGGCATGAGCCACCATCCTCAGCCAATTAACCAGAAATATTTTAACTTAGTTCAGAATTATATGTGGACATTCCTGGTAGAGATGGGCTATTTGCCTAAGTGAGTTTGAGTTGAGGCTGTTGAACTCCTGTATGGTGAGCTATCCCAACTGAGGATGTAAAGTTAGACTAGGAGCTGCAAAAAATGCAGAATGATGCAATTAGGAGCTTCTGAGAAGAGATGCAAGATATGGTGGCTCTTGCTTTTTTTCTTAGAAAACATTTAAGAGTCCAGATGCTGAAGGCAGGGTATCTAGAAAGAAAGAGATAATAGTAATCTGAGATATTGACACGTTCTTTAAATGTGTATTGACTATCATCTATATATTAGTCATTGTGGTGATGCTGAAGATATAATGATGGTATATTTGATTATACAAGAAATATTTTTTACATGCCAATTATATGCTAGGGGCTATTTCTATGCTCTAGAAATATAGCAGGGCACAAATCAGTGAAAATACAGATTTAAGTCCAGTCATGGCGGCTCACAACTGTAATCTCAGCACTTTGGGAGGCAGAGGCAAGAGGATCACTTGAGATCAGGAGTTTGAGAGCAGCCTGGCCAACATGGTGAAACCCTGTCTCTACTAAAGAAACAGAAATTATCCAGGTGTGATGATGTGTGCATGTAGTCTCAGCTACTTGGGAAAGCTGAGACGAGAAGGTCTCTTGAGCCTAGGAGTTCTAGGCCAGCCTGGGGAACATAGTGAGATCCAGTCTCTTTATATATATGTATGTTTGTGTGTGTGTGTGTGTGTGTGTGTGTGTGTGTGTGTGTGTGTGTGTGTCTGCGCACGCACGCCTTCCTAGAGCTTACATTCTAGTGGGGGAAATGAGTAACTCTATGGTATGCTAGTAATAAATGCTAAAAATAAAAATAATGCAGGAAAGCAGAATAGGAAGTGTCTGGGTTGGAAGGTGAATTTCAACTTTGGATAAACAGGAAGGCTTTATGCAAAGGATGACAGTAACATAACGACAAGAAAAGGTAAAGGGAGTGAGTCATACAGATACCTGGGAAAAGGGGATTCTAGGCAGAGGGAGAGAAACTGGCAGGCCCTAATGTATGAGCATATTTGGCCAAAACAAGAGAGAGAAAGGAAAAGAGAGAAGAAAAGGGGTAGGAAGAAAGAGAAAAGCAAAATTTTGAAACTTCTCAAAGAAAGCAACTACTCTGGTCATTTTCCCAGAAACGGTATCATCCAGATGGTCCTGCCAGCCAGTCACACACGGCAACACACTTTTTGATGTTTTTTGTAATTAGCTGCAGTCACTGAAAAGGAAGGTGTTGTGCTCTTCTGAATGTATTAAAATATTTTAATGCATTTAATTAATGGACATGGTTATTAAGTGAGAAGTCAATTTAAACTCACTCTTATTCTCTTAATTTCAAGGGTTTGCCAGGCCCTCCAGGTTTTCCTGGCCCTGTTGGCCCACCTGGTCCTCCGGGATTTTTTGTGAGTATGAAGTCATCCTTGCTACAGACTCTGTCAACTAACAGACTATTTATTATTAAAAAGTTATTAAAATAATTTTCTGGTTGAATGTATTTTCTGCTGTGATTTTCATTTGTGGATTTTTCTAGGGCTTTCCAGGAGCCATGGGACCTAGAGGACCTAAGGTAGACTACAGTTCCTATGACGTAACAGCTAGAACACCCTATTCAGTCTCAAAGCTAACCCTGGTCTGATTCTGCATGGGGGTCACTGTTGGGCACCTCTCTGAAACCCACAAGGATTCCTAGCAGGAAAGAGCAGGGCTAGCTACTCTCATCTCCATTCTCCCTGCACTTCAGTAACTTGATCCCTGATATAGTCTTTAATTCAATTTATAAGAAACTGCTTATCAGGAAAAAGGCAAGGATTCTTAATCCACAGGCTTTCCATTTCTGATCATCTCACACAACACATTATCCTCTGAGTTTTTGTAGTGTGCTGCTTCACAAAGCCAATCTGGTCTTATGCTAGTAAGTAAAAGACTACTATTTGTGTTCTCGTTATACAAGGTCTTGCATGCGTTTTTGTTAAGACCAGGCCATGCGCAGTGGCTTGCACCTGTAATCCCTGCACTTTGGGAGGCCAAGGCAGGTGGAACACTTGAGTTTAGAAGTTTGAGACCAGCCCGGCCAACATGATGAAACCCTGTCTCCACTAAAAATACAAAAATTAGCCAGGCATGGTGGTGCATGCCTGAATCCCAGCTACTCAGGGGGCTGAGCCAGGAGAATCTCTTGAACCCAGGAGTTGGAGTTTGCAGTGAGCCAAGATTATGCCAGTGCACTCCAGCTTGGGCGACAGAGAGACGCTCCATTAAAAAAAAAAAAAAAAAAAAAAAAAAAAAAAAAGGTCCAATTGTTAGTTTAAGTATAAGAATGTTGAGTGAGACTGAGCCCCAATAGGAAATCAGTCCTAAGCACAGTATCTCCTACTATCAGGTAGTAGTATTATTTTATTTTGTTATTATTTTGTTTGTTTATTTTTTTGATACAGTCTCACTCTGTTGCCCAGGCTGGAGTGCAGTGGTGCAATCCTGGCTCACTGCAACCTCCACCTCCTGCCTCAGGCTCCCAACTAGCTGGAATTACGGTGTGCACACCACCATGCCTGGATAATTTTTTTTGTAGTTTTAGTAGAGATGAGGTCTCACCATGTTGTCCAGGCTGGTCTGGAACTCCTGACTTCAGGTTATCACCTGCCTCAGGATCCAAAAGTGCTAAGATTACAGGCATGAGCCACCATGCCCGGCCTTGGGTAGCTTTTTACATAAGGTATTTTCCAAAATGCTTTTGTATTTATTATCTCACTGATACACATGCATGCACGCATGCACGCACACACACACACACACACACACACACACACACACACACACGCTGAGAGATGGATAAGTTCTGGTTAAGTGAATTGTCCAATAGACAGTACAGGGCAGAGCTGATGTTTAAAGTGTTTTGATTCCTCTACAGCTTTTGGTCTAACTGGGGGAAGATCTGCGCACTCAATGTTGATTAAGCAAGCAATATCGGTTGAAATGATGCAACAGCCATCATTAGTGAAGAAACTATTCACATTAGACTCATGTCACTAAATTACTAGTGAAGTCAGGTAGCTGGAATTCTATTATTAGATTCTCCTTAAGTAGTGAATTTCAGAATTCTGAAATGCAGCTACCCATTCTTACTTTCAAAACAAGAAAACAAGGGCATGGGGAAGTGAAGTAGCTGGCCAGTGGGGTCAAAACTAGCTACTGCTGAGCCAGAAAAAGATGTTCTGAGCTGGGCTCCTTTCCCTCCCCCACACTCCTGCGTGTCAGCATTTGCCATGTTAAGTAAGTCCCTTAAGCTTTCTGCATCTCAAGAGCTCCTCCTTTAAAAGAAACATATCAATGCTCTTCTCTAAGAATTAGCTAAAATAATTTCTCATTCTAAAATTAAAGTTACAATATAAATGCTCAGTTACAAATATTGGAACTTTGATGGGCTTTGACTATTCATATTTACTTTTAGAAAATAATCTGGTTTTGTGTTTTCTTACAGGGTCACATGGGTGACAGAGTGATAGGACAAAAAGGAGAGCGGGTAATTTAAATACTACGTTTTATTAGCAGGCAAGATACTTTGTCTAGAGCATATCAACCTATGCCGTTTACTTACTGGCCAAGGAGAAATTAACATATCTTCATTTGTTCTATCTGCCGGTACAAGCACTAAAGGGGAAAAGTAGACCTTTCAAACGTAGTAGTAACATGAAATGCTGACGCTGTTGTTTATTTTCTCACTCCTGAGTGTTTTTGTCTTTAGGGTGTGAAAGGATTAACAGGACCCCCAGGACCACCAGGAACAGTTATTGTGACCCTCACTGGCCCAGACAACAGAACGGTAACTCTGCAATTTTATGATTAGGGTTGCACCTTCCTGTGTCTAGGATGAAGTCCTTGTGACCCTGAACCTCTTTTACAAGCTCTTGTTATCTAAGCCCAGCTCAGCCTAGCTCCCTCAGCCAGCTGAAACTCCAGGATTAATTATTTCCTGTCCTTTACTCGTAAACCTGAAAATGTTATGTGGGGAAGATGTGAGGCTCCAGCCTGGGCAACAGAGTGAGACTTTGTCTCAAAAACAAACAAACAAACAAACAAACAAACAAACAAAAACTTTCTTTAAAAAAAAGTTTGCAGGTAGTTTCAGTGAGTTCACAGGTATAAAATTTGAAATGTGAGGCTGAGCACGGTGGCTCACTTCCATAGTCCCAGCATTGGGAGGCTGAGATCGGGAGTTTGAGACCAGCCTGATCAACATGGAGAAACTCTGTCTCTAATAAAAATACAAAATTAGCCAGGCGTGGTGGCACATGCCTGTAATCCTGGCTACTTGGGAGGCTGAGGCAGGAGAACTGCTTAAGGCCAGGAGGCAAAGGTTGTGATGAGCCAAGATCATGCCATTGTACTCCAGCCTGGGCAACAAGAGTGGAACTCTGTCTCAAAAAATAAAAATTAAAATTAAAAAATTGAAATATGAGAAATGGAAGGTCTAATGAGTTGTGTTAACATGAGACACATTCATAATTTGTAAACCCAGTTTATTGAACAGATAGAGGATTTGTCCCACTGTTGAACCAGTGAAATCTCATTTCATCCACTTGCAATAATGTTGGACTGTTTCTTTGGCAGAACCTCAAGGGGGAAAAGGGAGACAAGGGAGCAATGGGCAAGCCTGGACCTCCTGGACCCTCAGTAGGTTATTTAGAGTTATATTGTACCCACAACACAAAGTAGAAACTTAGTATTTAGTTTGATGCATGTTTTGCCTTCAGTTGTTTTCTTTTTTTTTTTTTTTAAGAAAGTAAAGGAATAAAGAAGGGCTACTCCACAGGCAGAGCAGCTATTGCTTTTAAGTCTTAATATTGGCTAAACTACAATAACATTTGACCTCAAAGATCATGAATACACGAGTTATTTTATAGCCACTCCTAGCTGAAATCCCTGCACTGTGGTACATGCATCCAATGCCACCCATCTTATGATTTATCTTCAGCATCAGCTTTTTTAGCATCTGTTTTTTAATTACTATTCATCAAGATTTCTCTCTTAGATGGCTCATTTAAACATGTTTAAAAGATTTCTCTCTTTTTTAGCATCTGTTTTTTAATTACTATTCATCAAGATTTCTCTCTTCGATGGCTCATTTAAACATGTTTTTAAATGGCAGAATAACCAAAAGGGACAAATTAATGAAAATCAATGTAAGCAAAAAACTCAATAATTCTTAAAACTTGACAAAGCTCTAATTCATATAGGGACTGCCTGGAGAATCATACGGATCTGAAAAGGGTGCTCATGGAGAGCCTGGCCCACAGGTAAATTTGGAAATTCAGTGCCATGTGCAACTTTAATTAGTCAGGACCTGGGACTCTTGAGGTTTTGGGAACAAGATGCCAAACTCAAACTAGCTTTAAGTTAATTTTTGTTCTTTAAGATTTGGGAGGCAAGATTTACTTGCTTAAGTATCTAAGAAGTTCAAGGCTAAAACAGGGTTCAAGGACTTCGGAGCCTGAAAAAATAAGGGCAGAATTCCCTCTCCATCTCATTTCTGCTTCTCTCTGCCTATCAGCCCCATGCTCTCCTCTGACAAATGATCTTCCATGTCAGGGGAGATGGGGAGAAAGAGCTACCTTGCAGCAGACAACTTCAGGGTAATGGCATTAAAGGAGAAAGACAGCATCTTTCTCCCTGTGTCCGTTTATAAAATCCCAGGGAATTAATCTCATTGGCCCAGCTTGGTCCTGTATCTCACTCTGGAAAAAAGGCTGCAGCCAAGAGAAAAGGGTATGATGATTGGGCAGGCCAGTGGGGCAGTGGGCTACTGATACTGACTGTGCCATCAGAACCACCCAGAGAGGGGAAAGAGCGGCCCCCAAAGGAAATAAAGCAATCTGTGGCCAGAAGTGTGCGGTTGGGAAAACAGAAGCAGCAAGGGCCCACTCCCCCACTCAGATCCATTTTGGAAAAACTTAAATTCATATATTGTGTTAAATCTCTAATAATTATACATTGGGAAAAGTAAAATCTATAAAAATTATTTGCCTAATAAAACATATTCAATGAACATGATTTTTAAATTTTATCAGGAAGGGCAAATCCATCAAAGTCAATCCAAGCTGTCAGTTGAGATACCGCACTGTATCTTTTATACATGTATCTAAATATAGGCACACCTGGGGTGCAGGGAATTACCAATATTTCAAATAAATAAATAAGTGGACTGTGAACACTGTTCTTTTTCTAGGCTTCCTTATTTACTTCTCCACCTAGTGTGTTTTTTATTTTCCTTCCAAGCTTAGGATTAACAGCATCAACTCTAATTTAAGTTTGGCTGTTAACATTCTTGCTTCCTTCCTTCTTTGACTTTCTCTAGTTTCCCATTCTGACTGGCTTCTGCCTGCCCTGGAAAGAGAGGGTCATTGTGTATTCCGTGGTTAATAGTTTTTCCTTCTAACACCTGGTTGAGGAGCCTTACTCAGACTTCATGCCTGAGGTCAAGAGAAGATGATCATAAATAACACTTAAGATTTCAATATTTGTAAAGTTAGCCATATTTATTAAATTTCATGTTTTTGATTTGTTTTTGCTGTAGGGAAAACCTGGAAAAGATGGTGTTCCTGGCTTCCCTGGAAGTGAGGTATATAGACTTGATTTAGTCCATGGAGGTAGTGAAACTGTCATTCCTACTAGATGAAGAAGGATTTTTTAAGTTACTAAATAGTTATAAACAAACAAAAAGCCTACAGCTTTTAAAAATTGCATTTGGGAATCATAGTTTTACATCTCCCATTCATCTGAGCATAATTCTTGGTTTCAGAAGAGTTCAAATTGCACCTGCTGCCTACAGAAGCAGTTGGCTCATGTGTCTTCTGACCCATTTCCTTTTGTTCTTTTCTTTAGGGAGTCAAGGGCAACAGGGGTTTCCCTGGGTTAACAGGTGAAGATGGCATTAAGGTAACCCTCTTCCTAATATCCTATCCATCGCCTTTTAAAATAGGTTGGGTTTTGCCTATGCTTTTACTTTTGCCTATACCCTGGACCTAAGTACAAGGGATTATAATAACAGACTTCATTCAAATACCCTAGTAGGTCTGTTAAGAAGAAAAGAGAGATATGGCAACTTTACTTAAACATTTGAAGGGTATTATTGATGGAAAGATATTAAATTTGTACTGTGTACTTGAAGTTGTCTGACTTAGAACCAGTGAGATTCCAGCTTCCCATGAGGAAGAGACTGAAAAAGGCCTACAGTTGTAGGAAGTTTGTGGTTATTTGAGATCAAGCATAGGCTAGAGTTCATGAGTCTCAATCTGAGTCATGATACATTGAAAGGTCGTAATCAATTATAGGTGAACTGTTTTCTGCACTTCTGACAATATGTTACAGACACTTTCAAATAATTTTGTAGTGATGTGTTTCTTAAAGACAGGGATACGTTCTGAGAAATGCATCATTAGCTGTTTTCGTCATTGTGCGAATATTATAGAATGTACTCACACAAACCTAAAAGGCAGAGATTGTTGATTCTAGGCTACAAACCTGCACAGCATGTCACTGTACTGAATAATATAGACAACTGCACCACAGTGGTGGGTATTTGTATATCTGAACATATCTAAACATAAAAAATGTGTAGTAAAAATATGCTATTATAATCTTATGAGACCACTGCCATATAAATAGTCCATCATTGACCCAAACATTGTTATGTGACACATGGCTATATAGGTAGGTATATGTGGAGATTCAAGATTTACCCTTTAATGGTATCACTTCCAGTAGAATTCTGAAATGCCTTCTTGAAGGAAAGGGGGTTGGTTGTAGCTGCGACGCTTGGAAATTCATACAACCTACAGTCTGATATTCCTGTGCCTCTAACCTGGGTATGAACACAGGAATGTGCCATGCACATGAACAGGCATTGAAGATGGTGTTGTCAAAGAAACCTGTACAACCACCAGGTCCATAATGACTTCTGTACAACCTTGTAGACAGGATTCCTTACCCAGATACGGGCTCTCCAGGAAAATAATTTAACGTCAGTGTCCCTTTAACTTTGATTTGGTTTGTACATGACATCTAAATATCAATCTCTTGTTCATTTTAACTATACATTTTGCTTTTTATGTGTAAATACTTTGGATGAACATAGTTACAATTTGTAATTGTCTTTCATTGTAGGGACAGAAAGGGGACATTGGCCCTCCAGGATTTCGTGGTCCAGTAAGTGTGATTAAATACAGTATCAGTGCTGTGTTGATCAAGTCCTTTAAAGTAGCAAGGACATTTTGAATCAGGGTCTCTCATTAACTGTGTGAGAGAGATTATAGCATTTACTTTTCATCAAACTCGGGCAGAAAATAGCCGGTCACTATTTGTCCCTTTGACAATGGGTAAATATTTCCATGTGGCCCCTGGAATGCAGTAGTGATGCCCATGCTGAGCTATGGAAGAGAAGAAAAGCTTTGCTTAAGCAGCCCACGCCCAGGGTGATCCTGCACCTTCGGGATAGAGGAGGATAGCAAGGCACCAGGGGGTAAAGAAACCCACTTCTCCTCCCCTCCACCTGGCCCTGTGTTATGACAACTCCTGAGCTTGTAGGCAGCAGAAGCTAAGCTACAGATTTAACATATGGCCAGCAAAAAGCAATCATTCCAGCCCAAGCTCTGTGTAGGAGGCGTGCTCCTCTTCCCAGCAGATATGTATTTAATGTCAGCTCCTAACTGCAGAGCAGCCACATTCTATATTCTATGACTCTGCAGATGAAGAAGAGAAAGGGGATCTTGACTCTGAGTGCTGGTGTCCATTCATCTCCTACCTCAAAAAACAGTGGTTCTCACATTCAGTGTGCCAAGCAAGGCTGCCACCAATGATCATGTGGGTTGAACAAAATGGCACATGACGGCAAAAGAGTCATGAGGGGAAAGGGTGTCCTGTCAAAAATACAGTTCTCAGACCCCCATGCTCAGTAATGTAACTCAGTAATTGGAGGGGGGCCTGGAAATCTGCATCTTTACCCTGAAAGCAAATGACTTGGATGCATAGAGTCCTGTCTTAGTCTGTTTTGTGCTGCTACAATAGAATAACTGAGATTGAGTGATTTATAAAGAACAAGAATCTATTTTCACAGTTCTAGAGGCTGGGCAGTCCAAAATCCTGGTGCTGGCCCTTGATCTGGTGAGGGCTCTCTTGGCTGCATCCTCACATGCAGAAGGCAGAAAGGCAAGCTGGCCTGAGGCTGCTCAAAGCCTCTTTTAATAGGGCCTTAACCCCATTGAGAGAGAAACCTTCATGGCCTAATTGCCTCCTAAATTCCCTGCCTCTTCATTCTATCACATTGATAACACCTGAATTTTGGAGGGGACACATTCAAACTACAGCAGTCCCAAAATACTTCAGTGGAGTTGCCAGGAAGATAAATGAGCTATGTTTTGAAATCACTTAGCACTGTGCCCAACACTTGGTGAGTGCACGCAGATCATTACAGAGTTCATGGTGAACATTATTATGTTATATTATTAATATAATACTTTTGTAATTGTATACATACTGCTTAACCACAAGGCTCTTGTTACTTCATCTTAAATAAGTCAACAAAGTAATTGATCCATCTAACATATGAAAAAACAAAGAGGGTTTTTTTTTTAAAACCTTTGATATTTTCACCATTTTTCTTTCAAGATAAATGTACTGAGTGCTAAATGAAATCTATGTTTCCATTCCATTCCATTTCAGAGGAATTCTTAGCACGCCTCACTGCGTATTTTCTTATATTCCATTCCATATAACTGTTTGCAGATTCTACTAACCTCAAAAGAAGTTCTACTAGGAAGACAATGGTTAGGAACACCAGCAGTAGGTCCACTGAGCATGTCAGAAACAATATTCCTCAATTCGTGCAGGTCAATGGTGCCCTGGAATTAAAATAAAAATAAAAATAAAAATAAAAACAGTATTGTTTTGATGCTCAGCTTCTATACACTTCCAAAATGGAAAAAAAAAGTTTAGTCCACCAGGACCAGCATCTTTGAAAAGTGAAGTAGAATAGAATAAAATGTATCGGGGTTGATCATATGTTGTAATAATAAGTTACTGCTTTGTGAAACTTTAATTTTTCTATAGCTATGTATGTATACACATAAATGTGTTGTGTAACCTGGGTCACATCATAAAGTGTATTTCTAATTGAAAGCCCATAAAATATCTGATGCTGTGACACCGGAAAGGTCTACTTATTTAAATTTTTCCATCTACTTTTCTTTTCTTTTTTTTTTTTTTTTTTTTTTTTTTGAGATCGAGTCCTGCTCTGTCGTCAGGCTGGAGTGCAGTGGTGCAATCTTAGCTCACTGCAAACTCTGCCTCCCACATTCAAGCAATTCTGCCTCAGCCTCCTGAGAAGCTGGGACTACAGGTGTGCACCACCACACACAGCTAATTTTTGTATTTTTAGTAGAGATGGGGTTTCACCATGTTGGCCAGGATGGTCTCAATCTCTTGTTCTACCTACATTTACATGAATGTTTCATTCCTGCTAACATGTAAATCTATGAATTCAGGAAAATAAGGAAGCCATCTTTGGGCCAAAATGAAGAAACTGAAGTAATTTATGCTTGGTGAGCTGTCCATAAATAGCTATCCTTTCTCTTTATTCATTTCTTTCTCCTCTAAGACAGAATATTATGACACATACCAAGAAAAGGGAGATAAAGGCATTCCAGGCCCACCAGGGCCCAAAGGAGCTCGTGGCCCACAAGGTAAGAATAAATTTCTTCCCAAAGCATTTGCTGAACATAGTTCTGGCTTTCTTTCAAGGTAATAAATAGCATGTGCTTATAGGATTGACATGGGGGAGGAATGGGAAGGGAGATCTCTTAATTTTCATTAGGGTGTTATTTTTTAATGTCTCCTATTCTTCATATTTTTATTTCATAGGTGATATATCAGGAAGGTAATTAAATTATCTTTAGGTAGCAAAGTATAAAGTTCAAATCTGTCACGAAAACACTCGCTGGAGGGCAGAAGGAGGAAGTGCAAGGCGCTGGCCATCTCAGTGGGATTAAGAAAGGAAAGATGGAGACCCAGAACAAACTTCCACAGAGATTTACAAGGGGGAACTGAAACTGGTTCCTTGACTCTTGGCACAATGATCTGTCCTTGATGCCATGAATTACTGTCACATGTACTTATGTTGTACCATTTTGGAGAAATCCAAAAGTTCTAGGCCAATCACTCTCATCACTGGCTACATATTTGAATCCCTGGGAACTTCTATAATGACCTTAACAAGGTCCCACCCTGTGATTCTGATGTCATTGTCTGGAGGAGGGCTGTGGACACTGGTAGATTGTGAAAACTCCCTGGACTAGTCCAACGTGCAGCCAGGATGGGGAGACACTGACCTAGACAAATGATTGAGATGAACAAGATTTCAAAGGGAACTTTTACTTAAAAGAATAAAATTTCCCACTGTATTTAAATAAAAGGACAGATCAATAGATTGATATAGATTTTCTTAAAAATCTGGCACACTTACTATAAATCACTCACATGTATATATAAATGAATGATAACCCCCAGAATGTTACAGGTGGAAGCAATCTAAGACAGAACATCAAGACAAACTGCAGATCCTGAATGTTCCAGCACTGTTTGATTTTCTTGCATCTGAACTTCCAGCAAAGTGCAGAATACACAGCAGGCTCTTAGTAAATCTCTGCTGAATTATATGAAAATGATAAGATGGCAAGATTTACTTCTGAATGTTAGACTTCTAAGATTAGTTTTCTCTTGTCTAAGTAAGTGACAATTTCTAATGTTTGTCTAGATGAGGGTAGGAAAAAACATGAAAACTCTGTATTATTAACTATCATTATATTGTCACCCAAGATTTCAAAAGCGGATGGGATAGCATTTGTATCTTTCTAAGCAATTAATTAATATTATATATTCCCAGGTCCCAGTGGTCCCCCCGGAGTTCCTGGAAGTCCTGGTATGTTCATGTTTCTTGGGGTACAGATAGAAATGCTATTATAAAGGAAAATACACTGTCCTCTATTAAGTTTGCATTATTTACATAAGACAAGTGTTTCATTAACTGATCTAAAAGTGTTTCCAGGCTGGGCACAATGGCTCACGCCTGTAATTCCAACACATTGGGAGGCCGAGACCAGTGGATCACCTGAGGTCAGGAGTTTGAGAACGGTCTGGCCAATATGGCGAAACCCTGTCTCTACTAAAAATACAAAAAAAAGGGGGTATGGTGGCATGTGCCTGTAATTCCAGCTAGTTGGGAGGCTGAGGCAGGAGAATCGCTTGAACCTGGGAGGTGGAGGTTGCAGTGATCTGAGATCATGCAGTGAGCTAAGATCATGCCACTGTACTTCAGCCTGGGCAATAGAGTGAGACTCTATCTCAAAATAAAGTAAAATAAAATAAAATATAAAAGTGTTTCCCACTTCTAAAATTGTCATCTTTGTAATTTATAGTGGAAGAAGGAGTAGAGCTGATATGAAGTGACATAGAAATGCTGTTTTTCACTTCTCAGCAGTTTTAACTATATATAAAGGCCTTATTGTCAGGGAATTTTTATAGCAACTTTGGGGTATAAGCAGGGGCCTTGAAACTCAAAGGTACAGAAATAGAAAACAATGTCATAGTAATGAAGTTGGTTGAAATGACAGTTTTTATAACATATCACAAGTTGCATAAGAATATGTACCTTTTACTTTTTCTGTGAAGTTCCAAACTTTCGTCTGTGACTCATTAGAGTGTTTACCTTTTGAGAGAGGAAAAAGAGTTGGATCAGGGATGGCCCATAGGGACTCACCAAGTATAACTGTAGCATGTTCTTCTTCATGGAAACAAAACTAAGAAAAAGAGCAAAATTTGATAAACTACTGTGGCAGGTGCCTGCCACTGATCATATTTTTCTCTATATGGTACTGTATATTATACTGCTTCATAATTTTGAAAATTAATCAAAATCAAACAGACTGCAGAACTATAAGTATACTATAATTCACTATAAACATAGATACAGAGATAAATATTATATGTACCTAAATATGCATGGAAAGACATACCTCAAACTGTTAATAGTAGATATCGCTTACAGTGTAAAAAGATATTTTAGAGCTCTGACACTGGGGAAGACCTCCTTCCCCCTGCCCATCCCCTAAGTGAAAAAGCGGGCTCCTTTAAGAAGCCAATAAATGAAAAATTACAAAGCTCTGGTTCGAGAAGAATTTTAGGATTTTTTTTTGTTTATGTGAAAAACGGCATTGGTATTTTAGGGGATTGCACTGAATCTGTAGATTGCTTTGGATAGTATCATCATTTTAATGATATTAATTCTTCTGATCCATGAGCATGGGATGTCTTTCCCACTTGTTTGTGTCCTCTTCAATTTCTTTCACCAGTGTTTTGCAGTTTTCCTTGCAGGGAACTTTCACCTTATTGGTTAAATGTAATCCCAGGTATTTTATATTCTATGTGTGGCTACTGCGAATGGGATTGCCTTCTTGATTTCTTCATTGGCTATTTCATTATTGGTGCCTAAAAAAAATGCTACTGATTTTTGTATGTTGATTTCATGTCCTGCAATTTTATCAAAATTGTTTATCAGTTCTAAGAGTTTTTTTTTTTATGGAATTAGGAGTGAAGAAAGATTGGTTAATGGGTATAAGCATATGGTTAGAAGGAATAAATTCTAATGTTTGATAGCAGAGTAGGGTGACTGTAATTAACAACAATGTATTGTATATTTCAAATTAACTAGAAAAGAGGACTTGAAATGTACTCAACACAGAAATGATAAATACTTGTGTCATAGATAGTCAAAATATCCTGACCTCATCATTACATTACACATTCAATACATGTAACAAAATTTCACAGGTACCCCATAAATTAGTACAAATATAAATATGCCAAAGTAAAATATGATAAAAAATTACAAAGCTCTGAAACAGTGTCAATCAGAAGAATTTGCCTTTATGTTCATGTAATAGGACATAATCAGATATTACCCCTGCTGGTTTCTCAGCCCTTTGCTGTAGCATCTCTCTACTTAATAGTTAAACTGTTGGCTGGGAGCGGTGGCTCACACCTGTAATCCCAGTACTTTGGGAGGCTGAGGTGGGCGGATCACTAGGTCAAGAGATCAAGACCATCCTGGCCAACATGGTGAAACCCCGTCTCTACTAAAAATACAAAAATTAACTGGGCATGGTGGCACGTGCCTGTAGTCCCAGCTACTCGGGAGGCCGAGGCAGGAGAATTGCTTGAATCCGGGAGGCGGAGGTTGCAGTGAGCCGAGATCGCGCCATGGCACTCCAGCCTGCCGCCTGGCGATGGAACAAGACTCTGTCTCAAAAAAAAAAAAAAAAAAAAAAAAAAAGTTAAACTGTTTGTGGGACAGAGATTTGAGACTGTCTCATCCTCACCATTTTAAGATTAGGGCGGGGTAGCTATCACACCCTCTTATGTCTAAGACCCTGACAGGAATAAAGTCCGCTTAGCAACTTTCTCTCTCGTTTTGGGCACTGCGAGCATCCTCTAGTCTCTGATAAAAAACATCTACAAAGTAGCATATAAGGAAGTGTTTCTCTTCCTTTTAAATAAAAAGACTACAGTGCATCCCAAACTCTGTTTCAGTTTCTTGTAACAGATTAGATAAATTTTCCTGTGGGAATGGAATGTTCTGCACTTTGCTGCAGTGTGGTTACTTAACAAGGCCGCAGATGAAAATAGCAAGGATATTCACTTTTTTATTCTATGTGCATTATGTACCTCTCCATGGTGCAACTTTTATAAATAAATTATATCACTCTTGCAATTGAAAAATAAATTTGTATTAATTGGGAAAAAATGTAAAATACAAGACATGATTATTTTCTCCAAGGACCATCAAGGCCTGGCCTCAGAGGAGTCCCTGGATGGCCAGGCTTGAAAGGAAGTAAAGGGGAACGAGGCCCCCCAGGAAAGGATGCCATGGGGACTCCTGGGTCCCCAGGATGTCCTGGTTCACCAGGCCCTACAGGATCACCGGGACCTCCAGGACCACCAGGTAAGGATGTGAAGAGGATCCCTTTTGCGTACAGCTCCCCGTGACAAATGTGTGCAAATCAGGGGCAAGAAACCCTCCTCACAGCTCAGCCGTCAGTCTGTGTGGTTTTTATGAGTTATCTTTCTGATAGTCCTTATTTCACTAACTCTCTGTGAAAGAAACTCATGCAATGACTACTTGACAAATACAGCAAAGTCTTAGCCCAAGTTTCCCAGAGAGCAGAGCAGGAGGCAGGGACTAGGAGAGTGAAGCGGGGAAGGATGCGTGGCTATCAAGTTGGCCTTGGCCAAATGCAACTGCCTGTTCAGCCCTGGAGACTATCCTCTAAGAAGCCTGTGCCAGGGGAGAAAGAGGCAAGAATTTATCCATTTGCTTCTAGTTCCCACGGCTCAAATATTCCACACCCCCTGCACCTCCAGAGACAAGCAGCCCCCCACTTCCCATTCTCCCACCTCCAAGCTGTGTTTGCATGGTTCCCAGAACATCCCATGCCTTGGCATCACCAGGCAAACCCCAGGGCAGTAGGCCAGAGGGGTGCCGCATGGGGTGTAAGGCCACATGCATGAAGTAAAGGGGTCAGAGATGACAGAGCCATGGCCCGATGGACTTGAAGTGGTGCTCAGAGGTCCTGACACAGGCAGCCTTTCTTTCGTATCCCTCTTCAGAGCCACTTATATGTACCTATGTGTTGGCTCATAGGTACAATAGGTCCTCACGAACATATAGATCACACTTTATATTTTAACATACTTTTTCTGGGGCCAAGTGTGGTGGTGTGCTTATAATCCCAGCCTCTTCCAAGTCTCTAGTAAGATGGAGGTTTAGGCTGGGTGCAGTGGCTTATGTCTGTAATTCCAGCACTTTGGGAGGCCAAAGCAGGCAGATCACCTGAGGTCAGGAGTTCAAGACCAGCCTGGCCAAATGGTGAAACCCCATCTCCATTAAAACTGCAAAAATTAGTTGGGCATGGTGGTGGGCACCTGTAATCCCAGCAACTCAGGAGGCTAACGTAGAAGAGTTGCTTGAACCTGGGAGGTGGAGGTTGCAATGAGCCGAGATCGGGCCACTGCACTCGAGTCTGGGCAAGAGAGGAAGCTCCATCTCAAAAAAAAAAAAAAAAAAAAAAAAAAAAGATAGTGGTTTATTATCCTCTTTTTTTCTGTGTCAAGGCTGACATGCAGGGCTCACAGGGCTAATGAAGCTAAAGCAAGGATCTGGGCCCAGGGGCTTACTGCTCCCTCCCTGAAACGTCGTGCTCCCTCTGTGTCTGCTACACTCTGCTGAGAGCCCTTTGCTTCCTACCTTCCCTTCTCTAAACAACGCTCATCTATGCTTCGTGTTGCAGCTTCAAGTTCAAGCCTAGCAGAATGCTTTCAGTGAGTCCGTATCCTGTAACCTCCAAGCTTCTCCCAACTGTAAAAGTTTTCACATTGCCTTATCTTTGTCTTGTCAGTTTTTTTTTACAAGAATCAAGGCATTTTGAGGTCAAAAACTGTGTCTTTTTGACTGTTTTAAATGTAGCATAGGGAACACTGCAGGCACTCAAATATTTTTTGAATTAAGCATCGATTGAGTATGAAAATATACAAGTACACAAAAATGTATGAATGTAAAAGTATTCATGTAAGTCTACATTAAGTATTAAACTTTTATCAGATTGTACCATTTAAAGAAGACCCTCCAGGTATTTTAAAGATGGAGAAAACTGATCACAAAATGGTCACTCTTTTGTGTTACAATGAAATTAAATGTTTCCAGTGGTACCTTGTTTTTCTGAAATTTGGGACAGCTATGGTACTGTTTTTAAATATTTACTTTCATCACCACTGCCTTCAACCTGTAATTGAAATGACAAAGCCAAAAATTAGATTACTGAACACAATTAACCAGCTTAAGAGAAGCTGCTTTTCATTGCAACATTACAGTAGCAGATAATGTGGAAACTGAAAAGACCTTTCTTAGAGATTTGCTTTAAGGATGACAACTCAATTGATACGGACAAGCAACAAAGAGAATACAGATGATATCCTGAGTCAGGATCCATTACTTTTACTCAATATATATTAAGCATCTACAGTATATCAGGAAAATATAATGTATCTAAAAATATCCAGAATAAGATTTGATCATTTGTCTCAAGATGCTAAAGGGATTGTCCGTGTATTAGCCCTTTCCCATGCTGCTAATAAAGACATAACGGGACTGCTTAATTTATAAAGGAAAGAGGTTTAATTGACTCACAGTTCAGCATGGCTGGGGAGGCCACAGTAAACTTATAATCATGGCAGAAGGGGAAGCAAACATGTCCTTTTTCACATGATGGCAACAAGAAGTGCTGAGAAAAAGGGGGAAAATCCCCTTATAAAACCATCAGATCTCTCACAACAAAGTAAAAGAAAAAAATTATAATAAAACCATCAGATCTCGTGAGCACTATGTCACAATCACAAGAACAGCATGAGGGTAACGGCTCCCATGATTAAATTACCTCCACCAGGTTCCTCTCATGACACATGGAGATTATAAAAACTATAATTCAAGATGAGATTTGGCTGGGGACACAGGCAAACCATATCATTTTTAAATAATTGGAAAAAACTAAGTACGATAAAATAGGTTGATTCTGTGACCAAAAAAAAATTATATAATTTTTAATGTAGCTTTCAAAGATCAACTACATTAAAAATACCACATCTATGTAATATGAAGGGAAGAGCTGGTCACCATGCCTTCTCAGCTGCAGATAAACTACTAAAGACTGGGATTCCAATACAAAGATGAGAAAGATGCATTTTAAATAATGCATATATTAAAACGCTTGCTACATTGAAAAAAACACAAATAAAAAACTATGTTTGGTACTGTATTTTTATAGGTGACATCGTTTTTCGCAAGGGTCCACCTGGAGATCGCGGACTGCCAGGCTACCTAGGGTCTCCAGGAATCCTTGGAGCTGAAGGACCCAAAGGTTGGTTCTTTCAATAATGTTCTATTAGGATAAGCTTTTTTCATCATCATTATTATCACTGATTTTTTCCCACCAAGATAAGAGTGATCCCAAACAGCAGCCAGTCAGTGATGACTTCTTTTCAATTAGCTGAAAGTATTCATTTATCTGTAAATCAATAATTTGGCACCCATGCAATAAATTGTTGGATATCCCAAAAATGTGAGTTTTTGCCTGCATGCAAGAAAATAGACGTTTTATGTTAGACTCTTGGAATTTCACCTTTCAGAAGAACTGTATAGCTCAGAACACGAAAGTAAGCAGATCTATAATAGATGAATTTTTAAATTAATATGTATAGTGTCCTAGATGATTTTCACTACCTAAAAATGTTTAAATGTAATAAATGATAGTGTGGTTGCAAAGTGTTTGTTTTTTCTGAGGACTCGATGTAGCTTTATAAGTAATGCTAGCCTACTCTCATTGCAGGAGAACCAGGTCTCTTGTGCACACAGTGCCCTTATATCCCAGGGCCTCCCGGTCTGCCAGGATTGCCAGGGTTACATGGTGTAAAAGGAATCCCAGGTACAAACAATTTGCATGCAAGTGTTTTTGCAAGCACAAAAGGGTCAATACACTGGAAGAAAATAGAAGCATTAGATTGGTGGATGTCTTGACGTGGTTTATATGAACTTGGAGGGAAGAGTTTCACAAACATATCTCTATTAACATAAAGTCAGCCAAAATCCAAGAAAAGCTAGTATTTTTCCCTGTTCCATTTTAATTGCTGACCGCTAGCAAAGTGTTGTAGGCAGGAATTGTCAACACAGTATCCTACAAGAGAACAGCAGGTAACTGAAGGCAGTGAAGCAGCCATATGAAACACACACCCTCTTTCTCTTCCATAAAGAAATATGCTTTCTCCCTTTTTTTCTCAAAAGACACACTACTCAGTCCATTTTTTCATGTTCCTACTTTTAAAAGAGTTATAGGAATATGTGGCATTTCACTTTCTACTTAAGGATGCAAATGCAATAAAAAAAAAATGCAACATCCTCAGTGCTGGGGATGAGAGTTGCAGCACTGCAGTTAAAAAACCGAGGGAGTAGCTGAACAGGTCAGCAGGCGGTCGGCACCAGCCCATTGTTACTATGCAAAACGCTAGGCCCTGCACTAATAAATCTTCCAAGTTTTCATGAGAAGAAAGGAATTGGAATTTTTATTTAAAATCTCATAGTGTTTTTTAAATTAGCCACTAAGTCAATTTTTGAAAGAAAAATTGACATTTTATGCCATGTCCTGAGTCTTAAATAAAGGATGATTCACAGGCCTTCCCTTGACAACTCTGTGCCAGGCCAGGACTCTCCACCCTGCATGGCTGCTCCCAGCTGTCACTACCTCTGCTTTTGACCTCCCCATCTTTAGTCACAGAATTGGCTATGGGCAAAACCTTGAAGTACAAAACGTCTGTTTATTGATTAGGTTCCTCTGCCCCTTGTGCCACTCCCCTGTCTACACAGGGCCTCTCCCTTGCTACCACCCACAGTCCTAACTCTGCCACCAGCACCTTGGTCTTCAAGACAGTGTCACCAAATTATGTATCATTAACCAGTAAGAGGTGAAGTTACAGAGCCACTGACCAGTGCGTTGGGTACTGTTCTAAGTATCTTATGTGTCTCCATTCCTTTATTTCTCACATCAACCCTAGAGGTTGGTGCTCTAATTAACCTCATTTTACAGATAAGGAAGCTGAGGAATCAGGTGGCATAGCCAATAATGTGGCAGAGGCTGAACTCAAATCCGGAGGTGTGCTCTTGCTCTCCACGCCTCCATCCCCTGACTGGGATGCTGTCACCTCTCTCCTCCTCAGGGGCTGCTTTTGGAAAGTTAATCCAAAGGTCTACCTGGCAACCTGGATAGGGAATGTTATACATTAACACCATCTAGTAGCCATCTGCATTGGCACAGGGTTTTCTGGGAGACTGGGTCTCAGTCCAAAGAAGAAAGATTAATGGTGGCAGCCATGGACACCGTGGCCAGACACTGGATGACATGCACTTGGGCAGGGATCCTTTGTCCCCTCAGATCCCACTCACTTCTCTTTTATGAAGGCTTCTGCTACTTTCAATGGCTGCCCCTGCCCTGACTCACAGGCCTGTGAGGGAAGGAGGGTCAGGGAGGTAGGTGCTGTTCCTCATGTCATTCCTGTTCAGTATCCAGAGACCTAGGGGAAATGTTCTATTAAAACAAAAACCAAAAGGAAGAAAATGAAGGAGGGCAATATGGAGAAAAAAATAATAAAAGATAAAATATCATTATTGTATACTCTCCTTATGTATTATCTTTGACTCAGTGTGAGCAGGGGAGCAGCTCACTGATGCTGATCACTCATTGCATGGTTGTAATTTCCATAGTTTCTCTACGTTTGGCCTATCCAGATACAGCTCAAATAAGCTTTGTAAGCTGTAAAATGGTTTGGATTACTATAAAAATATACATCCCAGCTCAATATCTTGCACAAAATAGAATCTGAATAGATATATGTTGATCAACTGACCAAAGACCTACCCAGAAGGTCATTTAAAGGGATCATCCTTACATAGATATTTAAATACCTCCGAGAAGTATAAAATTGTGCAATAAAATACAATTTGGCAAGAGACATCCAAAACCTTAGTAAAGCTTGTCATCATTTGGCTCTGCTATTATACTTTTAAAAATTTATTATAGGCCGGGCGCGGTGGCTCAAGCCTGTAATCCCAGCACTTTGGGAGGCCAAGGTGGGTGGATCACAAGGTCAAGAGATCAAGACCATCCTGGTCAACATGGTGAAACCCTGTCTCTACTAAAAATACAAAAAATTAGCTGGGCATGGTGGCGCGTGCCTGTAATCCCAGCTACTCAGGAGGCTGAGACGGGAGAATTGCCTGAACCCAGGAGGCGGAGGTTGCGGTGAGCCGAGATCGCGCCATTGCACTCCAGCCTGGGTAACAAGAGCGAAACTCCGTCTCAAAAAAAAAAAAAAAAAAAAAAAAATTATAAAGGAAATAATTGGATACATTTGGAGACCTAAATATCTAGAGACATCTTTCAAAGCATTGTGTACAACAGCCAAAAGTTGACAAATGTCTGCCTAACATCTAAATGTCTAAAAACAGCATTTAGCTAAATAAATCATGGCTCACCAACAAAACAGGCTGCTATGAAGCCATTTATAATGAAGCTATAAATTCATACTTACTCATACTTATTGGCATATATATACTATAATTCCAAAACAGTGTGTTTATGAATCTTGCGCAGTTACAGATATAAAAGTTTATGACTAATATACATTAAACTTTAGCAAATATTATCTTCTGGCAGATTTACGAGTGATTTTTAGTCACTTCTTTCTGCATAATTTTCTGACAATCAGCATATATTACTTTTAAAAGTAATACATACTCAGAAAAATAAAGATATATATAATTTCTTAAAATTATGAAGATGAAAATTTTAAGAAGCTAAGATCTGAGTTACTTTTTACATGATCCCTTGTTCTGGTTATTTACTCCCATTCTCTTACTGCATTTATGTTTTATGATAGAAGTTGTCTTTCTTTCTCCGTAAGAAAACACTCTATTTTCTTTATACATTGTATTACCGTGATTACTCAAAGTTGGTTCAAGGAGGAGTTAGTTAATAATTCATTGATTTGCAGGAAGACAAGGTGCAGCCGGCCTGAAAGGAAGTCCAGGATCCCCAGGAAATACAGGACTTCCAGGATTTCCAGTAAGATTTCATGTTTTTAAATCTTTAGCTTCCATTTGAAAAACTGCACACTCTGGAAATACGGTTGCAACACACTTAGGTTATCCACTTGGTGCCTTGCAAACAGTAGGCACTTAATAGATAACTGCTGATTAAATGAATAAATGTGTGACTGATTAAGTGAATGAGTTAATGAATTTATAGTTTGAAATGGTATCAGAAACAGAAAGCAGATTAACAGTTGCCTGGGGCTGAGGGTGGAACAGAGATTCATTGCAAATGTTTGAGGGAATTTGGGGGAGTGATTGAAATGTTTTAACACAATTGTGGTGATTGTGGCATAATTCTATAAATTTACTAAAAATCATTGAATTGTACTATTATAAAGGAGAAATTTTATAGTATGTAAATTATACCTCAATAAGTCTGTTAAAAATTAAAATCTTGATTGTCATTAGGAATCAAAAACTTATAGATAAATATACTTAGATCAAATTATTCAGAGAGGCTTGTTAAAACTTACCAGTATTCAAACATAACATGAATTATGGTGATTGTTCTATGATATTGAATTATATTATTGTGTGTATTGTCTTGAATTGTACTATCTCACTGAATTATTTTCAGTTTTGGAAGTTAAAGCAAAACAAACAAAAACTTGAAATAATAGTTGTGGATCAAAACAAGTGTGTTGGAAAGTTCATGTTAAATTTCAAAAGTTCTTGTTCACACTGTTTTTAAGATTGACACAAGAAGAATTGTATCAAAATACAATGCAGATTCATTTCTGTACTACCCTAGGGATTCCCAGGTGCCCAGGGTGACCCAGGACTGAAAGGAGAAAAAGGCGAAACACTTCAGCCTAAGGGGCAAGTGGGTGCCCCAGGGGACCCGGGGCTAAGAGGGCAACCTGGGAGAAAGGGCTTGGATGGAATTCCTGGAACACCAGGAGTGAAAGGATTACCAGGACCTAAAGGCGAACTGGTTGGTATCTAGCAACTTTACCCTCCCTATAAATGAAGTACTCTGAAGTTAAGAGATAAAAGTATTTTCCAAAAATGGCTGGCTGCTCAACATGATTCACCACTCTAACTGAAGAATGAAGCATCTTCAAATGAGCAGAAATAACCCAAGCAAATAGTTACAGTATTTTGACAAAATAAATAGGTAGCATTCAGTGATGTCACCCAATCAAAATTCTACATTGATAATGGCCCCATCTCATACACAAATTACAGTTCCATATTTGCATCAAATGAGTCTATTGAAAAGTTCAGAAAATGATATATAGTGGGAAGTTTTAGTAAATGTTTTGGGGGCAATGTCCATACTTTTAAATAAAACTAAATGCATAAGAGACAGCATATTTCAGGGTATGGTAGTCAAATAAAGGGATTAAATGTTTTGTCATTAATGGCATGATCTCGGCTTACTGCAATCTCCATCTCCTGGATTCAAGCAATTCTCCCACCTCAGCCTCCCCGAGTTGCTGGGATTACAGATATGTGCAACCATGCCCCGTTAATTTTGTATTTTTAGTAGAGATAGAGGCTTATCATGTTGGCCAAGCTGGTCTCGAACTCCTGACCTCAGGTGATCTGCCTGCCTTGGCCTCCCAAAGTGCTGGGATTACAGGCATGAACCACTGCACCCGGCCCCAAGATCTATTTTAAAATGTTACAGAGAGAGTGAACACCTCTCATCATAATGTATTTACAAGAGGTTTGCAAGGGATGCTGCTCAAACTATTCTATGAAATACCAGTTTCTCCTGGGGCTAATCTGTATAATCCAATAAAAGATTTATCTCAAACAGGTTTGGAGAAACCTGTTAAACAAATTTAAAAGTTCATTTACAGACCCTTTAATATCAGAATATGAATTGTGAGTCTTCCACATGAAGACAAGCTATCCAGTCTTTCCTAAATGCTTTTGACTACAAAGCCCTTTCTGGCTGGCAGCATCTACGAGACCAGCACTTCTCAGACCCTGCCTTGGCCAAGTCCCAGGCTACTTTGCGGTAGTTACATTTATAAAGCAACAGTGCTAGAATTCTGTTGGTCTAGTATTAAGAGAATTTGTATGATGTCCCTATTTGTATCTCACCAATTTTTCTTTATAAGTTCTGGTAAACCTGCTCCATGAAGTACATGAGAGAAAAATCAAGGCGGTGATTTGTTGAGTCTTACACCCTGACTTAAAAAAAGGAGACAGACCACTTAGCCATCTGATGATACTGAACAATGAAAAATTGAGTCAGGTTTATTTCGGGAGGCCATGATGGGAAGGAAGAGGGCTTACATTATTTTGTCAAATTCAACTTCTTTTAAAGATACAAATAATTTTCAAGGTTGTAGCATATGAAAATTTAAAAACTACACAGTTCAAGAGAGAAAATGGAGGTGGGAAATCTCCTCTGTCATGAAAATACCTGGTGAAAACACAAACTTTTAGTAGAGATGGGGTTTGCTGTACTCATTTTATTTAAAAAATGTAACATTACGATGAATATCGCCCCTAAAGTCATTTGAACTATTGGTCAGTTTGAAGGTAGTTTTAGTAGCTATTATCATATGGGAGACCCGTCTCAGTGGGACTCAAGGCAGTTTCAAGCTCAAAAAATGTTGCTTCACTCCAAAGGTTTATAAAACGGCAGAAACCCGCAGTGCTCTTATTTTAGTAATAATTCCCATCAAATGCCAAACGCTTTTTAATTCAAGATCTCAATGACAGCCTAACTGGTATTCATATTTGGAGGACGATTAACCTGTTCTAAGAAGATACTGGAATGAAGCACGATTCAAACACATTCCTGTTGTCACAGGCTCTGAGTGGTGAGAAGGGGGACCAAGGTCCTCCAGGGGATCCTGGCTCCCCTGGGTTCCCAGGACCTGCAGGACCAGCTGGACCACCTGGCTATGGACCCCAAGGAAAGCCTGGTCCCAAGGGCAGTCAAGGAGTTCCTGGAGCCCCTGGACCACCCGGAGAAGCCGGTTGGTTAGTTTTCTTTCCAGTCCTGTTTTCCGATGGAGTGGGTTGATGTTTTCTAGAGCTAACGAGGCTTTTCCAAGACTAAGAAAAATGTAGAAACTTGCTTCTAATGAATAGAATATATCAACTCGCAGATACCAGGAAAAAACATGTAGGGTATGTTAGAGAAATTTTTTCTCCATTACTGGGCAATTCAACTGAAATTTCCTAGAATATTCTGTATCTATTACTTACATAAAGATATGAAATGAATAGACCCTAAGCGTTAATGCAGATTTGTTTTTTGGGGCTTTTTTCAAAGACAGGATCTCACTCTGTTGACCAGGTTGGAGTGCAATGGCATAATCATAGTTTACTGCATCCTCAAATTTCTGGGTTTAATCTATCCTCACACCCGGTCTCCTGAGTAGCTGGGACTATCGGCACATGTCACCACAACCAGCTAATTTATATTTTATTTTTATTTTTTGTAGAGACAGGATCTTGCTGTGTTTCCCAGGCTGTCTCCAACTCCTAGCCCCAAACAATCCTTGCTGCAGCCTCCCACAGTGCTAGGACTACAGGCGTGAGCCACTGTGCCCAGCCACAGATTTAATGTTTTTGATCCATAACTCAATAGGCACTTTATAAATAAAACTTTAAAATATCTAAGACAAAAGAAGAAAAATAGCATGATAATAGTTTAAAAGTCCAAGTAACTTTGGGGATACACATATACTGGCCCTAGTTCTGGATTCAGGAGTGTAACTAAAGTTCAGAATAGCATGCTACTGACAGTTTTAGGCAAATAATGCCACCATGGTCATTTTTTACTTCTAAAATCACTTTAGGCCGGGCACAGTGACTGACACCTATAATCCCAGCACTGTGGAAGGCCAAGGTGGGCAGATTACTTGAGGTCAGGAGTTCAAGGCCAGCCTGGTCAACATGGCAAACTCCCATCTCTACTAAAAATACAAAAACATAGCTGAGCATGGTGGCACACACCCATAGTCCCAGCTACTTGGAAGTTTGAGGTAGGAGAATCACTTGAACCTGGAAGGTGGAGGCTGCAGTGAGCCAAGACCATGTTACTGCTCTCCAGCCTGGGTGACAGACTAAGACACTGTCTGAAAAATAAAGAAATAAATAAAATCACTTTAAACGGTGAGACCTAATAAACTGTGGTCTCTAAATCATTTTACATGGTCTTCCTTCATGGGTAAAACTTTCTGAGTGCACAACCTTATATGTTATAAACATATGCATCATTTTTGTCCACACATGTATGTAAATCTTATGACTTTCTCTATATATCAAATAAGTAAATATCTATGTTTATCTGTACCTTATTTTGGAGGCTGCTATTCTTTTTCTTTTCTCTCTCTTTTTTTTTTTTTTTTTTTTTTTTTTGAGACAGAGTCTTGCTCTTTCGCCCAGGCTAGAGTGCCATGGTGCAATCTCAGCTCATCGCAGCCTCTGCCTCCAGGTTCAGATGATTCTCCTGCTTCAGTATCCTGAGCAGCTGGGATTACAGGCACCCACCACTACACCCAGCTAATTTTCGTATTTTTAGTAGAGACGGGGTTTCACCATGTTGACCAAGCTAGTCTCGAACTCCTGACCTCAGGTGATCCACCTGCCTCGGCTTCCCAAAGTGCTGGGATTACAGATGTGAGCCACCACGCCTGACCAAAGGAGACTGCTGTTCTAATCCAGTTACTAGCAAACGGTGGTGGCCCACAGTCCAAGTCCAGCCCACTGCCTGATTTTATATGATCCACAAGCCAAGAATGGTTTTCACATTTTCAAATGACTGAAAAAAATGTTTAATGATATTTTGTGATGCATGAAAATTACATGAAATTCAAATGAGAGTACCCATAAATATAGTTTCTTAGAACACAGCCACACTCCTGCATATACTGTCTCTGGCTGCTTTTATGCTACAATGGCTGAATTGCGTAGTTGAGTAGATTTGGATCACAAAGACTAAATTACTTACTATTGGCTCTTTACAGCAGAAGTTTATTTAGCCCTGTTTTGATCCATTATCAAATGCTCTTTTGTTGTTTTTTTGTTTTGTTTTATGAGATGGAGTCTTGCTCTGTCACCCAGACTGGAGTGCAGTGGTGTGATCTCAGCTCACTGCAACCTCCACCTCGTGGGTTCAAGGGATTCTCATGCCTCAGCCCCCTAAGTAGCTGGGATTTGGTTAATCTTTGTATTTTTAGTAGAGATGGGGTTTCACCATGTTGGCCAGACTGGTCTTGACCTCCTGACCTCAAGTGATCCACTCGCCTTGGCCTCCCAAAGTGCTGGGATTACAAGTGTGAGCCACCGCCCCTGGCCCCTTCTGTTATTTCTAAGTGTGAATCTTTACTAAATAACTCCATTGTCATAAAATATATTATTATCAAAGTTGTCCCATCACATACTGTAAACCTGTTTTTCTATAAATAAGTGACTATATGGCCAACACTTATCACTAAACATGTTTTAATGTTTGCTGCTGTGGTTAGAATATTATCTCAAGTTCTTATCTGCTGGATAGGCATCCCTTCCCCTGTGACAGATGAGGAACCTATCAGAGAGGTTAAGAAAACTGTCCAAGTTCACAAACCCACGTCAGCCTTGCCCATATCAAAAATAGCCTTCCTGTGGAAACTAGTCCTCCAATAAATAAGTATCCTATCAGTATTTACCAATGTTTACACCTAATTCCATATTATCAGTTTTCTTGGACAGGCTATTTTCAATAGACCAGCATGTTGGGCTATTAATTTCCCATTTAGGAAAAAAATGCAGCTCGCTGCCAGTGCTCATTTCATTTACACAAACAAACTCTTTGAGGCTGAAGCAAATATGATTTTCATTGTGAAATAAAATACAATAAATGTTTTTGGAGTTATTTCTAAACAGAACTTGTCTCTAATCCTAATATAAGGTGGTAAAGTTAGGACTGTAATCTGTGAGTTATCTCAGAACAGGAAACAGGTTAAAACAGAGTTTAGACAATAGTCTAAACTCATAAATATTTGTTGACTCAGTAAGAAAGTTTCAATGGGTTGGTGGTCCTTAAGCTAGTTTTGAAGCCTGTGAAAACGGTTTTTTAAAAAAAATTTTCTTTGTTTATAAAACCTTTATAATCATATTTTCCCCTATCATCTAAGAAAAGCTTCAATATTTATATACCCCAATCTTATGATCACAAATTTCCTTAAGGTCCTAGGGGAGAAGTCAGTGTTTCAACACCAGTTCCAGGCCCACCAGGACCTCCAGGGGCCCCTGGCCTCGCTGGCCCCCAAGGTCCACCTGGTGAGTACCCTATGCCAAGTCTGATGCATGGCATCAGACAACACCCTGACTCTTTCAAAAAAAAAAAATACTGTCTCCATTATAAGAAAAAAAATGTATTCATTGGCTCCAAAAGAGAGCACAGGGCAGTGTCCTATCTGATAATTAAGCAGGCTGGGGACGTGCTGTAGTTCTCTGAGGTTATCCAAATTATTCTCACTGGTGCTTCTAACATAAAGGTTCCAGAGAAGAACCTATAAAACTACTTAAGAGGAATTCTAGAGCAGAACAACCATATGGAGTTTTGGTGGGGGCGGAGGGGGCGGGGAAGTGATGTTTGCTTACTGGCAATTTATTAGGATATTTTCCATAGCATCTTCATTTGAAAATTGAAGGTCTTTGCCAATGTGATCTAAAACTGAGTTTTGCATGTGTAGAAGGAGACTTACATAGTTCAAGACATCTAGAATACTTCTTGTTAGGAATTAAATCTTATTTACAAAATTATTTGCAGTTCCTAAAGATTAGTCCATTGGATAGGGGCACAGAGGAGGAGCATATGATTGGGGTTGGGTTAAAAAAATTTTCTTAATGTGCAAAAGGGATAGGATGACACTGATAACTTAGACATTTTCTTTTAAAACAAGATGAAGAAAAGTTGCTGATGTGGATATGCATATATGTATTTGTTTTTAAGGTATCCCTGGATCCACGGGGAAATATGGAGATCCTGGTCTTCCAGGGCCTGATGGTGAACCAGGAATTCCAGGAATTGGATTTCCTGGGCCTCCTGGACCTAAGGGTAAATTAAAAAATTTTTTAAACATAAAGTTTATTGTGGATATTTAGAATATATACATATGCATAAATAAAATAAGTAAAATACAATGTAAAGATACAAATAGGACATAAGATACAAAATGAGTAAAATAGGAAATACCTATAATACTCTGTAAAACATTTTCTGGCTGGGTGCAGTGGCTCACGTCTGTAATTCCAGCACTTTGCGAGGCCAAGGCAGGCAGATCACTTGAGGTCAGGAGTTGGAGACCAGTGTGGCCAACATGGTAAAACTCGTCTCTACTGAAAATACAAAATTAGCCAGGTGCAGTGGCATGTGCCTGTAATCCCAGATGCTCAGGAGGCTGAGGCAGGAGAATTACTTGAGCCCAGGAGGCAGAGGTTGCAGTGAACTGAGATTGCATTACTGCACTCCAGCCTGGGCGACAGAGCAAGACTCTTTTTGGGGAAAAAAAAAAAAAAAAGTTTTCCAAGAGCCTTAAATAGTAAAAAATCTTATAATAATGTTAGGTGAAAAGGCAATTGATTTATGCAATATCATCTCAATTGTATTTTTCAAAACACATAGAAAACAACTAGAAGGAAATTCACCAAAATGGTAATAGTAATTCTTGATTACTGGATTTTAAGGACATTTTTGGTACTTCTCAATAAATGCCTGCACCTTTTACATTTATACAGTACGTTTTTTATATAATAAAGTAACTATTAAATCACAAATAGCTGATTTCCCCACACACTTCTAAATAAATTACAGAAGTTATTTTCCTTTAGGAAAAAAGTGCTGTCTCTCCTTAAAAAAAAAAAAAAAAAAAAAAAAAATCTAGACACTGAGAGCTCACACAATGACATAAGCCTGTCCCTTGACAATTACATCAAAGTCCTGTCCAAGATGACATATAAGTAACCTGAGTCCCTGGATTCTCACATAGAACTAACTGTTAAGTTTTATGATAATTTCATGTTTGTTACAATATTATTTAAAATGTTTGTTAAAATGGCATCCTTTTTTTGGTGTTCCAGCTCTTGGATTAGTATGTCATTAATGTTTATTATACATTAATTCTGCACAAATATGAGAATATTAATTTCAATTTATGAGTATTTGAGATGGCAAACATAATTACATTTCTCATGTTGTCTCAAAAATGGCTTTGAATACAATTTCTTGGTTTTCTTCCTAATGATCTGCGAAGTAATGGAACCTGGCTCACATTTGTACCTCATTCCTCTGGGACCCTGCATTAACAAATTACATCCCTACTTTGTAACTCTATGAATTGACTCTCTGGAAGAAGATGGTTGACTATGGGAACCAGAACTAACCCACGAGATCCTTGAAAGTACAGATTTACAATTTCACAACTGAACCTAATGAATTCTATGAACTAACTGCAAATTAATTATTGGTCAAATTAGGGTCTAAAGGAGCTGTCTGAATGCAGTCTTGTTTCACCAGGGCTTCCTCTTCTGAACCAGAGAACATAGAAAATGTGTGTGACCCCTTTCTCAATTCACCTACTATAAATGCATAAGAAGTTAACCCCTTACATGCAATGGATGCTATAGGGACATTAGGACTTAATTCTCTTAAACAACCCCTGTTGAGAAAGTCTACCTGGGTTGCTGAAAAATCTCTATTGCTTAATCTAGGTCATGCTTGCACGAATATATACACATATAAAAATCCATTTACCTGTATACTCTGTGTAAAGTATACCTCAAAAACAAAGTCAACTGGTCAACCAGGTTTGAAGAATTGATGAATCAAGATTATAGCCATACTTAACAACAAAAGGGAAAATGTTATTTTTTAAATTGGGAACCAATGTAATTTGAACTTTTAAAAAATTGCTTATTTCTCAATTGGTTTATTATCATTTAAACTTTCATAAAAGCATCTCTGGCTGGTTGAGGGATAAGAGGGTTACTGCTCAGAATCTTTCAATAAGACTAATTCTACAACAATGTTTATTGTTTTTTCTCTGTAGGAGATCAAGGTTTTCCAGGTACAAAAGGATCACTGGGTTGTCCTGGAAAAATGGGAGATCCTGGGTTACCTGGAAAGCCAGGCCTCCCAGGAGCCAAGGTATGCAAAAATTTAAACTCAAACTGTCACAGGGGAGAGGGCAGGTGACCATTAATTGGCCAGTTTGTATGCACCCACCTGGCAGAACACTCTAGATGTAGAAATTATCAATATATTTGTAGATGATGAAGATATTAAAATGTTTTAATGTTTTTCTGGATCATCTTCCCTTTTAGAAAGGAAAATATGAAGTGCCAGAATGCACATTTCATCTTTATACCATCTTTAATGGTTTCATAAACACTCAGACTGTTTAAAATGAGACAACTCTAAAAAGAAATGTGGGTAGCTATGAGAAAAACTATTAAAAGTAAAGACATCTAGGTTTTTCTCTTTAGACAATCCCATAGTCTTCTGAAAAAGTGGAGGCTATATATCCTGAAGTGTTATTAAGCATAATCTTGTGGAAAAGTTAGCAACTAGAGTTCAAAAAGGAAAGTTGATGGCATGGTGGTGGCTGTATAAAAGGGACTTAGAGCCTCAATGACAGAGACCAGTCAATAGCAGTGAGGATTTGGAAGTATTCTATAGTAATATATAATTTCTGTGCTATAGGGAGAGCCAGCACTAGCCATGCCTGGAGGACCAGGAACACCAGGTTTTCCAGGAGAAAGAGGCAATTCTGGGGAACATGGAGAAATTGGACTCCCTGGACTTCCAGGTCTCCCTGGAACTCCAGGAAATGAAGGGCTTGATGGACCACGAGGTACAATAGCAAGTGTCGTTACTTTTCTCCACTGTGAGCTCAGCTAAAATGCAGCAGACTGAATGCCTAGGTGTTCTAAGAATGAAGAATTCTCAAATAAAGCTTCTGGTTCAAGAAATAGAATCTGTGGAGCCTAATTATTTTCTCATCCAATGTTCCTGCCCTACATTTCTCCCTTCTTCCTTCCTTCTTTCCTTTTTAAAGAGTGCCCTCTACAAAAGGCATATTAGTGGTAGTAAATGTACGTCGGATTTAGGTGGAAAAAAGTTAACAGAAGCATGATTGGTGTAGCAATGCCAAGACCTTAAGTTCTAGCACCTGGGTATATACTTGGGCTTTCTTTCGCAGGAGATCCAGGGCAGCCTGGGCCACCTGGAGAACAAGGACCCCAAGGAAGGTGCATAGAAGGTCCAAGGGGTGCCCAAGGACTTCCAGGATTAAATGGATTGAAAGGGCAACAAGGTAGGAGGAGGGCCTCGAAACTGGCCGCCAGATGGGCAGGAGGCATGAGACTCCTGCTCTGTGCTTTTCTGCCTAACATGGGAACTGTCCAGCAACAAGTCCTGACCGTTGTTCAGTGAGAAATACTTCAGAAATATAAACCTTGCTGCCATGGATTTATTGCACACAGTAATGTATACCACCTATAAAGGAAGAAACCTGAAGTTAATATAGTGAGTTTCCTTGTGTCTTTTATGCAAGAAAATATGAACGCTGAAGACAGAGAGAGATTGGTGTGTGTTTACATATATTACATACATATAAATTTTCAGAAAACATCTTACCTTTAATACTTTCATAAGTATATTAAAGTGGTAAATGTATCCTTATTATTACAATAGAGCAAATGTATGCAATGGTACCAGTTTAAAAAGTTATAAACTAAAATATGTAGTTGATTGTTTTATACACAATATAAAAGAAAAAAACAAAAATAAATCTAAATGATGCAGGCTAGATGTTCCAGATGGTGGGAAACTTACTTTATCTTTTTTGATTATCTCAATCAGATCTGATGAACTGTTCCTGGAAAAAAAAAAAAAGTTATTTATAAATCAGTTAATGTCTGTGGTCTATCATACTGCTTATATGTTCACAAATCAATTTTTGACCAAAATTTTAACTAGTATAGTGGCATTATTATTGTTTCCGGAGGCATCCAGTGGCTTCCCTCCACATGAATGGCTCTGTATGTCTTTTGTAGGATACAGAGTGAGCAGCACTCATAGGTCCCAGAATGTGCCTGCAGGACTAGAAACTAGATATAAACGCTACACTTTTATTACTGCATGAGTCATTGGAGCAGAGAAAGTTAGAGCCAGAAGGGAGCTCAGAAATTTTACAGAGAGGACCTTAAATACACACACACATACAAACACACACACACACACACACACACGCATAAGTGTGCAGTTACCACAAATCACAAAGCTAAATAGTTACAGCCACAAAATATTTCTGAAGTGGCCAGGTGCAGTGGCTCATGCCTGAAATCCCAGCACTTTGCGAGGCCAAGACGGGCGGACCGCTTGAGGTCAAGAGTTCAAGACCAGCCTGGCCAATATGGCAAAACCCAATCTCTACTAAAAATACAAAAATTAGCCAGGCGTTGGAGTGCATGCCTGTAGTCCTAGCTACTTGGGAGGCTTAGGCAGGAGAATCACTTGACCCCAGGAGGCAGAGATTGCAGTGAGCCAAGATCACGCCACTGCAATCTAGCCTGGGCAACAGAGGGAGACTGTCTTAAATATATATGTATTTCTGAAGTTAGTGGGGAAAGCATTTGTGGGTTCATTCATTTGTTCATTCATTTATTCATACACAGGCAGAAGAGGTAAAACAGGGACAAAGGGAGACCCAGGAATTCCAGGCTTGGATAGATCAGGATTTCCTGGAGAAACTGGATCACCAGGAAGGCCAGGCCATCAGGGCAAGACGGGACCGCCAGGTCAAAAAGGATATCCAGGAAATCCAGGAATTTTAGGGCCACCAGGTATCCTTTTTTGTGTTTCTATTTTTCTTCTTACGTCCTATTCCTCTTAAGGTAGCTCTGTCAACTACCTAGTCATATGCTTTTGACTCTATGCTTTTACTTCAGTTAATATAAGATTTTTCTTCTAAATTATTTGTAAGAAACCAGGGGCCAGGGTGCAGGGAACAGTGGTGGTGGGATGAACACATTTCACAATTCCCCAGGATGTGGCTATTTTTGCTGTGTTATCCTTTTAATATGCTACCATTATAATACTTTTGCTAGTACTTTGTTGAGAATTTTTGCATTTATATTGAGAAAGGATATTGGTCTATAGTGTTCTTGTGTTATCTTTGGTTTTGGCATCAGAGTAATGCTGGTCTGACAGCACAAGCTGGGAAGTGCTTCCTCCTCTTGTATTTTCTGGAACAGCTCGTGAAGAATTGACACTCTTTAAACATTTGGTAGAATTCACCAGTGAAGTTATCTGGGTCTGGGCATTTCCTTGTGGGAAGTCTCTAAATAACTAATTCAATCTCTTCATTTGTTATAGGTATATTCAGATTTTTTCTTTCTTCTGGAGTCAGTTTTGGTATTGTTTCTCTAAGTACTTGTCCATTTTGTCTAAGTTATCTAATTTGTTGCCATAAAGTCGTTCATCATATTTCTGTATAATTGTTTTAATTTAATGGCTATGTTTATTGTTTATATGTTTGGGGAGAATATTCTGTTCCCTCAAGGTGTAAAAACCTCACTGGTCTCCCATCCAGAGAATAACCCGGAACAATTTAATCAGCACATTATCCTTTCACTCATCCTACTGGGCTACGATCACGTGCCAGCATTATTCCAGACCCCAGAGACACATCAGTCAGTGGACAAGTCTCCCCTTCTCATAGCAGAAGAGCAACAATACAAACATTGAAAGTCTAAGTTCAACTTGAGACAAGTGTTACGAAGAAAATAAAGTGAAGGGATATAATAGAAAGTTACTGGTCAGGGCATGGTAGGATAGAATGCTCCAAAATTTCCACATATTCTATCTTTATTCATGACTCCACAGAGATGAGTTTAAAAGACCATTTACCAACCCATCTCCTGGACTAATATGGTAATTTTACTATATACAGAGGCCATTTTTTCAACTCTCAATCTCTACTTCTAAGTATAATTTATTTTAGCATATGGAATATTTTGCTTTTCTCACTCTGTACAACATGCGCTGCTTTGTGTTAATTTGTTTCCATAGGTGAAGATGGAATGGTTGGGATGATGGGCTTTCCTGGAGCCATTGGCTCTCCAGGGCCCCCTGGGAACCCAGGCATGCCAGGGCAGAAGGGTAAGTGATGGAGTCTCTTTCTAGATAGTAGGAAGCAGAAACAATATTCATTTATTTTGCAGCAAAAAAAAAAAAAAGTTATATTTCTTTGGAGGAATAGTTCTGAGAGAGCAACAGTATCTTATTTTGCTGTTTTCGGTGTTCCTTTTTTCCATTTGAATGGAATCCTATTTTCTCCCTGCAGGCTTTATACCACTACCCTTATGAGGCTGCCTGCCTGAGAAAACTGTTTACCAAGTTCTCAGCACCGTTAGAGTTTTTTGTTTCATTTGTTCTGTTTTATTATAAGCACTGCCAACTTTTTAATCCCTATGAACTACTTAAAGAATGAAGGACCTGATGTTGTTACTCCTGTCTGTTAGGAAGCCTTGGAATTCCAGGAGTGAAGGGCCAGAGAGGAACCCCAGGAGCCAAGGGGGAACAGGGAGATAAAGGAAATCCTGGGCCTTCTCAGATATCCCACTTAATAGGGGACAAAGGAGAACCAGGTCTCAAAGGTAAATAATTGCTTATTTGGAATCAGAACATCAGAGCTGATTCTCAGGCTAAGAAATTATCCACGCAGGCTGGGCCTGGTGGCTCAAGCCTGTAATCCAAGCACTTTGGGAGGTCGAGGCGGGTGGATCACCAGGTCAAGAGATCGAGATCATCCTGGTCAACATGGTGAAACCCCGTCGCTACTAAAAATACAAAACATTAGCTGGGCATTGTGGTGCATGCCTGTAATCCCAGCTACTCAGGAGGTTGAGGCAGGAGAATTGCCTGAACCCAGGAGGCGGAGGTTGCAGTGAGCCGAGATTGCGCCATTGCACTCCAGCCTGGGTAACAAGAGCAAAACTCCGTCTCAAAAAAAAAAAAAAAAGAAAGAAATTATCCAGGCAAATCCCTTCAGTTGACAAACAAGGACATTGAGGGCCAGTGTTTGGTTACCTGCCCAAGTCACACAGCCAGTTGGTGGCTGAGCAGCACCAGAACTGAGTCACCTTCTACCATATGTTGCCTCCTCAATGTGTAACATTTTATTTATGAGTTAATTCTGCATTTTGATTTGCTATATTTGAATCGTCAGCAGTTTTTATAAGCCTCAAAACTCCCTCTTTGCCAAGTATGAGGAAAACTAAACCCTAAAAAAAAAATTCACATTAAAATTGTTGTCTGGCTGATGTTGAAATACCCGTCTCAAATTCAACTTTATTCTGTTGACTACCAGGATAATTTCTTCTGATTCCATCTAAAAACTTCTGTTCAAAATCCTTTGGAGAATAATTACTAAAAAGAAATGCTTCAATGAAAATGTAACTCTTTTGAAAGACTGTCGTTAAATGTGGCTATTAGGCTAAAATTCAAACCCATTCACATTATTTCACGTTATTTGGGCCCTTTTTATGGCAGTTTTTGTGATATGATCAATACAACCGATATAAAACCAGATTTTCAGAAGCCCTCCCTTGCAGTCTTCTTGATCAAATGTAATCCCAAGCAACTTTAGAAAAACAGAGAACTGCTGGGTAAAACATACATTTACAGATCAGACTCTTATAGCTGGAAAGGATTAAAAACAAATGTGTCATCACAAGAAAGGAATAAAAGAAAAATATGTTTACAGTTGCAAAATTATGTTAAGTTTTGAGATATTTGAAATGACTTTTGAGAAATGAGACCGTATTCAACAAATATTTATATGCGTGGCACATAAGGATATAACAAACCTTCACATGTACTGCCAAACCTTAAAAAAAGGAAAAAAATTTGCACAGGGTGCTGTAGACCAGAATATAAAGACTGACTAACTGGCAAGTTAGGAAGTAAAAGCCTTTTGGGTAGTCCCCATCTAACCAGGTGTTGAAGAGATAGTCTAGTTATAGTACAAAAAGAATATTGCATTTCATTTTTAGCAATGAGAAAGAAAGTAATGTGACTTTTAGAAAACTCTGCTAGGACTAGTCTAAGCCAACATATGAAAAAAAAAATACTGGCCCCAATCTCCAGTCCTCATAAACTGTCTGCATAGACACTACTTCACTAGACTATTTTAGATTATTTAAGTAGTGTTAGAAACATTTTGGAAAAAATATGAATAGCATATCTCTGCCTACATAAGCAGAAATTTGGCTCTCACAGTACAAATGCACAATGAGTACTAATTTGCAATTGAAGAATTCCTTTTGTAAAGCATAGAAGGACACATGCTATGGGGCTATTTCTATGCTTCCAACAAAATTATTTTACTCACCCAGAGTATGCATCAAAGCTGTTCTATGTGTTTTCCTTAGACTTTTCAAATGCATAACCAAGGGGCACAGATTGAAGAAGAATAACAAAAAAAAAGAACCAGTAACTAGGCCTCCCTAATTTCAGTGTGATCCTTTTTTTTTGGAGAACAGGGTCTCGCTATATTACCCAGGCAGGTCTCGAACTCCTGAGCTCGAGCTATCCACCCGCCTCTGCCTCTGTAAGAGCTGGGATTACAGTCATGAACCACCACACCCAGCCGATCCATTTTTTTTTCTAAATCTGAATTTCTGACTTAAAGCTATTCACTTTAAATGTGGAAGAGATATTAAATATACAGATAAGCACAATAACAAGTCACTGTCCTCTCCGCAAGGAGTCTGGGTGGGACAATTAGGCATATGTAGAAAAAAAAAAATAATGTAAGTGCAAGTCAGTATGCTGTAATATTTAACAACAATGTAAGTAGTATTCATGTGCAGGTACTGTTCTAAGTTCTACAAATATTGACTCATTTAATGCTCACAATTACCCTAGAAGTAGGCTGGGCCCAGTGGCTCATGTCTTTAATCCCAGTATTTTGGGAGGCTGACTTCGAGACCAGCCTAGCCAACATGGTGAAACCCCATCTCTACTAAAAATATAAAAATTAGCCAGTTGTAGTAGTAGGCACCTGTAATCCCAGCTACATGGGAGGCTGAGGCAGGAGAATTGCTTGAACCCGGGAGGCGGAGGTTACGGTGAGCTGAGATTATGCTACTGCACTCCAGCCTGGCCAACAGAGTGAGACTCGTCTCAAAAAATAAATAAATAAATAGCATTAGGAGTAGGTACTGCTATTGCAATCATCCCATTTTACAGATGGGGAACAGGGAGGTCAAGTTATTGCCAAATGTCACTCTGATAGGAAATGGGAGAGATGGGCCTCACCCTTGGCCTCCTCACTGTGCTGCCAGAGCTTTGTAGGAGTTGAAGGAAGCAGAAAATACAGCAACTCGGCTAGTCAGTGAAACCTCCATGAAGGAGGATTTAAATGTTTTATAAAATTCAGATGAACAAATGAAATTCTTAGCTTAAAATCTTTCCAAAGCTCTTTGTGCTTTGAGAATGGAAACTTCTTAAACTGACATACAAGCCTGTTCACCACCTGCACTTGGCCTGTCTGTCCAGTCATATGACATTTATGTACCCAACAATTACTTTTTACTTAATAAAATAAAAAACAGATTAGGCATTTTGCTATGTCCTGACTATGCAGAGGCAAACAAAGCAGACTCAGTTTTCTAGTCATGTTGAAAGTTACAGTTTAGTGGCAGGAAGAGACATAATGGGTCCATAAACAGTTTCCATTTAGGCTAGGTAGGAAGTATCTTAGGCTTTGTGGATTACATATGATCCCTGTTGCATATGCTTCTTTGCTTTTTATTTTGTTTTTAACAACCTTTTAAAAATGTAAAACCCATCTTTAACTCTCAAGCTGTACAAAACCAAGCCAGATTCAGCCTGAAAGCTGTATTTTGCCAACTTCTAAAAAACTGAATAAACACACTAAACAGTATATGTATTTTTAGATTGCAATCAACAGCATAAATGGAAAAAATGAAGGTTATAAAACAAAACAATCTAATCCCTGATACTCATTACTCCTTTCTACATGCTGTTTTACTGTCTGGGAATCTTGTCTCATTCCAGGCCTTCTTCACCCAATTCGTATTCATTTGGTCTTCAAGAGCTAAAAAATACCACTTCTTCCAGAAATTCTTCCCTGCAGCATGTTGTGCCCAACACTGGTACAGAGTTTATCTGCCTGGATGATAATTGTTTGTTTACTTGGCTGTCCCCCCAGTTAAACACTAAAAACTTGGGGAAAGAGAACATGATAATTTCTCTCTCCAGGACTCAGCATAAGACCTGTTCATTAATTAGATGTTCCATCCTTATGTGAATGAATAAGTACATATGCAGGAAAAGAGTCAAGGGAAGTGAATCTGCTTGAGAAAAAGCACAAATCAGGCCATCAGGCCATAGACAGACTGCAGAATGCTTCATGCTGCCAAAGGAGTTTGCAATTTACTCTGCAGGTAATAGAGATTCAATGACTATTTCTTTCTTGATTTACAGACAGCATCTCGCTGTCATCCAGGCTGGAGTGCAATGGCGTGATCTCACTGCAACCGCCACCTCCTGGACTCAAGAGATTCTCTTGCCTCAGCCTCCCAAGTAACTGGGATTACAAGATCCATGCCCGGCTAATTTTTATATTTTTCGAAGAGATGGGGTTTCACCATGTTGGCTAGGATGGTCTCAAACTCCTGACTTCAAGTGATCTGCCCACTTCAGCCTCCCAAAGTGCTAGTATTACAGGTGTGAGCCACCACACCCAGCCCAATGACTATTTTTGAACAGGAGAAGAGTATGATCAAAGTTATGTTTTAGGGAAAGTAGAATGGTGTCCTGGGAGATTTATGAACTTCCCAACTGTGCAGAACTAGATTCAAATCCAAGTGTTATTAACTGATTGAGAGTGTAATTCTGGGTAAAGGCTTTGACTTACCTAATACTTAATAAATTATAATTTTTATACATGGATTGACAATAGAATCAGCTGGATGAGAATAGTATAATAGATAGTGCTTTGTCTTTACTCTTAAAAAACGAAGAGATATTTAGGCTGCTAATTCTTAAAATGTTGTTTTAAAGAGTACATACTAAGATCATTGGTAGTGTTAATTGAGAAATAACTTATGCCAGGCATTGTGCTAATGCTTGACACATATTATCTCATTTAATCCTCTTCTTTAAAAGATAGACGCCCAAATCTGTCCATGCTCTTAACATATCTGCTATGCTGTACTACAATAATATGCTGTCAGTTTAAACCAGGATGTGGATGGGTATAACAAAATTTTAACCTGCATTTTTAATACCTGGTTTTTTGTTTTTTGGGGTTTTTTTGTTTGTTTGTTTGTTTGTTTTTGAGATGGAGTCTCACTCTTTCACTCAGGGTGGAGTGCAGTAGCAAGATCTTGGCTCACTTCAATCTCTGCCCTCCAGGTTCAAGTGATTCTCCTGCCTCAGTCTCCTAAGTAGCTGGGATTACAGCCACCCACCACCATGCTTGGCTTTTTTTTTTTTTTTAATACCTGGTTTTTAACTTTAGGATTCGCAGGAAATATGGGTGAGAAAGGAAACAGAGGTGTTCCAGGGCTTCCAGGTTTAAAAGGCCTCCAAGGACTACCTGGACCACCAGGATCACCAGGTACAGCTGATTCTCAAATAGAAATAACACATTTTACACTTTCCTATGTCTAATGTAATAAAAGTTGTTTCTAGGCTTAATGGGTTTAAATATCAATTCTGTTCTGATGGTGTTCCAGCAGAAATTTGCTACTAAATTACTAACAAGAAGGTGTTTATAGTTGGTGTGTAGTTAACAAAACCATATTAACCTACAAATAGTTCCATTTTGTCCTCAAATTTTTATTCTGAAATTGCTGATATGTATTACAGATTATAATTTATCATCATATGTGATAACATATCAGAGATGAAAATTAGAGAATGCCTTAGAAGTTTTCAGATTTGCATCTTTCTTTTTTAAAACAAATAAGTGAGTTTACAAAATAATTTTTAAATAACTAAAGTATCCCACCATTCCTATAACCCCCTCAGTAACAAAATATATTACATGGCAATAACACTTAAGGATGGCAGTTAGAAATATATTCCCATATGACTGCAGGAGCCCACTTTTTCCCTGCTGGCGTTGGTCCTAGGATGATTTTAGTGTTTGAAAACCAGGCCTGCTGACAAGAATCTAACTTTCTTTAGTTTTACATGTTCTGGGTCCCCAGTTCTTTCCTTATTTGAAGGGAAAAGGACAGCTAGACAAGTGCCTAAACGAGCTGGCCTGGCTGTTCTGGATTCATTCATGCATGCAAGCAACAAATCTTTATTAAACACATACTATGTCCAGGAACTGTGCAGGCCAATAACTATTTATTTGTTCTCAAGGCCCCAGAGGAGATTTGGGCAGCATTGGGAATCCTGGAGAACCAGGACCACGTGGTGTGCCAGGGAGCATGGGGAACATGGGTATGCCAGGTAATGCATAAAGTCCTGTTATAAGCCCACAAGCTCATGATGGGTCAGGATTCCAGATTTTCTGTGTTATGCATTGTTTTGGTTTTCCACTTGGTAGAAAGCCTATATTTAAAAAAAACTAGATTTGCTATTAGACAAATATACTATGTGCAACTAGAATAGGGGTGAGAACAAAATAAATATTGATGTTATATAATAATCATCCATTGTAACTACCTGATGTATTTGCAATTCTGAAAAAGCAATTCTTGGAAGACAGCTTATGCAAAGGTGAAAAGTAGAAAACTTCAAGTTCCTCATGTTTATCTATTTTACCTAATTTTTCTCCCTAATTTCAGGTTCTAAAGGAAAAAGAGGAACTTTGGGATTCCCAGGTCGAGCTGGAAGACCAGGCCTCCCAGGTATTCACGGTCTCCAGGGAGATAAGGGAGAGCCAGGTTATTCAGAAGGTACAAGACCAGGACCACCAGGACCAACGGTATACAGGCCAATGAAATATTTACATTTTGGTGGTGGAGTGAGCCCCTTGAAAAATATCAACAAGTACCCAGATTCAATGTGGGCAGAGAAAATTGAAATTATTGCTATACTTTCAGACAGTTATTTGGATTTTTAAAATCCTATATCCACTGCTGAGGATGCTTGTCTGTCACAGAGCTGTCAACTTCTGAAAATCTCTTTCAGTCACCAAGGAATTTCTCACACTGTCCCTGCAATTTAGGTGTGCTGCCAGAAGAGGGCAGTGATTACAGGTCCATGCAATCAGATGGGACAGTGGGTTTTTTTCTTGTGATACAAAGTGGCCCATTTCTACTGTACCCATCTCACACAGACTTAGAAAAATAAATTTCCAAACCTTCTAATAAAAAGCACTTGTCAGCCAGGTGTGGTGGCTCACGCCTGTAATCCCAACACTTTGGGAGGCCAAAGTGGGCAGATCACAAGGTCAAGAGACCGAGGCCATCCTGGCCAACATGGTGAAACCCCATCTCTACTAAAAGTACAATAATTAGCTGAGCATGGTGGTATGTGCCTGTAGTCCCAGCTATTCGGGAGGCTGAGGCAGAAGAATCACTTGAACCTGGGAGACGGAGGTTGCAGTAACCCAAGATTGCGCCACTGCCCTCCAGCCTGGTGACAGAGCAAGATTCTGTCTAAAAAATAATTAAATAAATTTTTAAAAAATACTTGTCTTACTAAGACATAGCAAAAGATACAAAATCACTTTACACCATCATTAGAAAGCAAACAAAATCCTAAGATACATTTATCTTTCTTGATTTAGAACTTTTTCTGTGTAATGGGATGGAAATACTTAATCTTGCTTCAGTATTTTCAGTGTTTGTGCTCTGTCAAATTGAGGTTGGATCTTCAAGCCCTTACTACTGTGTTATACAAAGCAGCAATCAAATGTTTCAATAAGACTTGGCTGCTTTCTTAGGTTCATTCTCTCCCAAATTTTCTCAGTACAGCTTTCACACTAAAAGCCAGAGAGAGACCACTAGAAATGGTAACAGAAGTTCCTATAAGCAGAGGTTACTAACATGGGATTTCATGGACTCCTGAAAAAATCTGTGGGATCCCAAGAAGCCCAGCAACCTCTTGAAATTAAATGCAAACGTTTGAAAATGTTTTTGTAGAGGAGAGTCTATTTTTCAGATTTAGATTTTTAGATTTTTCAAGAATATATGACTCCAACATATAAAAATTATTACTTAGGGAACCTCTCCCTCGTTTTTGAGACAATAAAATATCACCTTTCCTAAAGTTTTCCACCAGCCATAGTCTCCAGCAGTGATTGCTAAAACAAGAAAAAATTTATACACCACGCAGACCAAAGAAAGCAACTGTTTATTACTTGGAGCACAGACAAATGTCTTTGTTCTTTTTTTTTTTTGAGATGGAGTTTTGCTCCTGTTACCCAGGCTGGAGTGCAATGGCGCGATCTCGGCTCACCGCAACCTCCGCCTCCTGGGTTCAGGCAATTCTCCTGCCTCAGCCTCCTGAGTAGCTGGGATTACAGGCACGCACCACCATGCCCAGCTAATTTTTTGCATTTTTAGTAGCGACGGGGTTTCACCATGTTGACCAGGATGGTCTCGATCTCTTGACCTCGTGATCCACCCGCCTCAGCCTCCCAAAGTGCTGGCATTACAGGCATGAGCGACCGCACCCGGCCATGTCTTTGTTCTTTATATTTATATTAAGTCCTCAGAAAACCAGAGATTGCTTCCACTGAGATATCTGCTCAATGAGAAATCCTATTTGACTTCACATTCGATTAATTAATAGTTTCATTTAAAGTTTTCACAGGTAACCACCAGAATAAATTGTTAGAACTCTGCATTGAGCACAAAATGAGCTGGTTTTACTATGTCACCAAATGAGAGTAACAGAGTGGTATATTTTAATTGACTACCATAGAAATTTTGTAAATCTTTATCCAATCTATATGTTCTGGCTTGTCATAAGACTGAAGTAAAGATTTAATGAATATTAAATCATTGGAAGGTTTTTAAAACATGTGATTGACATATTTATCCACATGCATAGTATTTGCAGGACACATCTTTATTTAGTCTGTTTCTTTCTTACCCCCAGCTAGTCATCACAATTTGTAATTATATATTTGTGGGATTATTTAATACCTATCTCCTTACTGGTCTCTGAAGCCCTATGAAGGCAGGGACTGTATATGTCATAGATCTATATAGGTTACTATTATATCCTGCTAAGAGCTGGCTTCCTGAATATGCTACCAGTGCAGTTACAGAGGTCCTGTGCTAAGAAGGACCTCCATACTTTGTCTGATGCGATGCGACTGCTGTCTTGAAATTCTTTTTAGAAAGTTTTAAGGGAAGCTGCATTTTCATTTTGCACTGGGCCCCATAAACCTTGTGGCCCATTTTTTTTTTTTTTTTTTTTTGAGACGGAGTTTCGCTCTTGTTACCCAGGCTGGAGTGCAATGGCGCGATCTCGGCTCACTGCAACCTCCGCCTCCTGGGTTCAGGCAATTCTCCTGCCTCAGCCTCCTGAGTAGCTGGGATTACAGGCACGCGCCACCATGCCCAGCTAATTTTTTGTATTTTTAGTAGAGATGGAGTTTCATCATGTTGACCAGGATGGTCTCGATCTCTTGACCTCGTGATCCACCCGCCTCGACCTCCCAAAGTGCTGGGATTACAGGCTTGAGCCACCATGCCCAGCTGGCCCTCTTATTCCCAGCACCTATCACAGTGCTGGCAGATAGCAAATACTAAATATGAATTGATGAATGAATGAATTAATGAATAAAGTTTATACTGAATTCTAACCACATATCCTGCTTATATGAGAATTTTAAAGGTGTTTGGCTAAATTTAAGGGGGATCCAGGACTGCCGGGTGATATGGGAAAGAAAGGAGAAATGGGGCAACCTGGCCCACCTGGACATTCGGGGCCTGCTGGACCTGAGGGAGTCATTGGAAGTCCTGGAAGTCCTGGCCTTCCAGGTAAGGCTTGGGTCTACAATTCTAAAACCGAGAAGCAATACTCATAGTGTAGCCCTCTGAAATCATTGTGGTAAACAGAAAGCTATTTATACTTTTATGCTACAGTTGCTTTTATTCAACTTTGAACTTCAAATTCGAACACACTAAGAAACAGAGAATTCATTAAGAAGAGCCTAGTTTTACTAATCAACCCATTTGGTGGACTGAAAAATAAAAATATGTTCCTATAAACACTTTTGAAGAACTGCCTCAACAAATTCAGCCTAAGGATGCAAAATGTTAGCCACTGTACAATCGTGTCTGTATTAGTTTGTTCAGGCTTCCATAATGAATACCACAGACTAGGTGGCTTAAACTACAGACATTTATTTTCTCAGAATTCCAGCAGCTCCAAGGCTGTGATCAAGATGTCGGCAGCGTTCATTTCTTCTGGGGCCCCTGTTCTTGGCTTGTGGATGGGTATCTTCTTCCCGAGTATTCCAGGTGTCTTAATCTTCTCTTCTTATAAAGACACCACTTATATTAGGGCCCACCCTACTGACCTCATGTTAATGTAATTACCTCTTTACCAACCCTATCCCCAAATACAGAGTAATGTTCTGAAGTACTGAAGGTTAGGACTGCAACATATAAATGTGGGGACAACACAATTCAAACTACAACACTGTGTTCTGACTCTTTTTCGAACACATTTCTGAACTGAATTTTGGCTTTCTTGCTTATTAGCTTACATTCAGGTTAAGGGTTTTGTTTTATTAAAAATAACTGTGAAACTATTGGGTTGCAGATTCAGATCTTACTTAAATACAATAAACTACCTGTTCAAATACAGAAAATTTCAGTAAAATTTGCATTTAACTCATAATTAATATAAAATTGCATATTGAGTGGTCCTTGTGGTTGGTGTACACACATCTTTGAAAATGATTCGACATATCTCTGCAGTGGTTCTCTGGGGAAACAGCAGCCTGGACAAAACCCTGGGGTGACCTTGCAACAGGAGACCTTCCTTAAGGTCAGCATGAGCACGGCTGACTATAAAAGCAGACCGTTTCAGTCACTGTTGTAATCATTTATCCTTTGGTGCTCTTTTTTTTTTTTCCTTCCCCTCTCTTCATTTGTAGGAAGGCCAGGTCCTCATGGTGATTTGGGTTTTAAAGGAATCAAAGGCTTCCCGGGCCCTCCAGGAATCAAAGGCCCTCCAGGTTTCATTTTTGCACTTTCTCTCTTTCCTTTTCATGTGGGAGGCACATTTTCTCCTGAGGTTTTAATTTCTGTAAACGTACTACTCTATTATAGATGATTGCTCCTCGTTACTCGGTATCCAGAAAAAAAATACCAAAAAATAGGGTTAGACATTTCTATTTATTTAATTCAAATATTTGGCAACCTATTCCAAACTAATCTTCTGCATGATAATGGTAATCTGTGTGTGGTTTTCCCTGGGAACATAGCTTCACATGGCTACAGTTCTGAAAAATAGCCCCTTTAACACAATTTGACACATCTCCCTAGTATTCCCATTAGGCCGTTGGCAAGAAATAAATCCTCTTTTTGTATACCATAGTTTTTGTTTGTTTGTTTGTTTGTTTGTTTTCAGGTCTTCCGGGATTCCCAGGATCTCCTGGACCAATGGGTATAAGAGGTGACCAAGGACGTGATGGAATTCCTGGTCCAGCCGGAGAAAAGGGAGAAACAGGTACAACTTGCTCATTATCTTTGATCCTCTAGTTTTATTTTGGATAGAATTATTAGTAACATTGTAATCCTTTGCTGCTCTAAAGATTTTTCTCTGATAGAATGGATTAACATGTTTTTGGTTGTACTAATTAAACTTCTGTTATAGATATATAATGTAATGAAACTGACCAAATATTAATATGCCAAGATTATCTCTTTCAGGTTTGCTGGGGGCCCCTCCAGGCCCAAGAGGGGATCCTGGTGCTCAAGGTAAGCAGTTCTTCTTCCCTGTCCTCATGTATACATTTTCAAGGAGAGAAAGAAGTTGAATGTGCTTGAAATATAAAGTAAGCTTAACCTAGGGAATTAAAGATGTTCCAGTGGTAATACAGGTTATTTATCATCTTGGTCTTCAATTGAAAATGTTTAATTATTACCATCACAACAAATGGAACTAATTAGAAACTGTTACTGAATTTTGGAATTTCCTAAGAAAGTCTTGAAAAACTAAAAAGGATTCTTCTGTATATGCCTTGCTGTTGTTAGCATGGTTTAACGTACCACCTCCTAAAAGGTGAAGACAGAACTGATAGGTTCTCAGTGAGCATCTGTCCCTGCTGTTCTGAGACACAGGAGTAAACCGAATCCTTTCCTACCTGTTATCTTCGTAGGTCTGATTCCAACTCCCAGGTCCAGCTTGCGGTCCATGCTATTGTTTATTAAAGGCTACCCAGAGAGTCTCTCAACATCTCAGACATGGCTGTTTACTGAACATGTCTTTCAAAGTATTTACAAGTTTTTGTTTGACAGGCCGCAAGTCTGGATTTCTCACATCAGTGCTTTACAAGATAAGCGCTTCTTTTAACTCTTTCCCATTTTCTAGTGAAACCTTCCAGGAGAAACACACTATTTGCACATTTCATTGACCTGTCTCAGCCACAGGTCCTATGAATGGGAGCTCATTTCATTAGCAAAGAGGCCTAGCACGCTGAAGGCCCCTAGTTATTGATGCTCATGCAAACCAGCAAAGAGCAGCTCGATGCCAATAAGAAACTCAGGTGGGCAGGAACCACCTCTTCACAGAACAGTTAAAGTGTAAAGGTACACATAGAGCTGTTCTCTCCCATTTGTTTCTTATTGGTTTGATCATTCTTTTGGTTAAACTCAGTCTTCTCCCCTCTCTCAGACCTCTCCCTTCCCAATGAGCACAAAGGCTTTTCCTGTTCCACAGTGTAGTTTTAGAATTGTGATCAAGAGGAGAGTTGCTCTCCATGCTCCCAGGCTAACTCACAGTTTAATCATTTGGAATGAGAACACTAGCTTTTCACTGGAAATAAAATTTGGTATAAAATGGTCATACCTTAGGTTAAAAAGCCTTAAAAGTAACAAATGGCCTAATTACGTAAGTGAATGATTATGCACCTCAATCCCTCTAGGGTAACTTAATATGGAGAAGAGTTCATTGAGACTTGGAAGGTATGAATCCTTTTAATTAGTTTATTCTCCCAAATCCTAAAAAGAAATCATATTGCAGAGCATGTAATCATTTTAATGAACATGAAATATATAATCCAAGACATCTTGGTGTTTCAGGTCACTGCCATGCAAAAACAGTATTACAAAGCTTGGAGTGAACTGAAGTCATCTAAGCACTTTCTTTTAAAAGCATAAAGTACAGGCATTAAGAAGCTAAAGGATGTGAATAGACATAGGGCTAAACAGTCAATATTCATCAAATTGGTTTTCACTATAAGTCTTCACTATATAATAACTCCCAAGCCCTCCCCTGAGCTATTAGCCTCCTTCCCCTTCTCCCTCTCCTTCTCATATCTATCTTTCGTTTTCATGCCATTTACTACTTCTAGAATAACAAGAGATGGGAGAGAAGAGGGAGAGATTATTTTCAATTCATACAATATTTTTCATTCATGAATGTCAAAGCATAATTTCTTGTGCTTTGTGACCTTTAAGTTGTGACCTTTTTTTGCAGGGGGCAAGGGGGATTCTTTGGTAAATCCAAACCTCCTACTATTCCTATTAATGGGGGATGAGGGGGGAGGTTAACTAAAGGACAGAATAAGGATTGCAATTTTGTTCCTCCTTTGTCTGGGTTTAGCTGGATAATACTTCAAATGCACATATCAGTGCAATGCAGTTTAACTCCTTATGCTCTAATGGGTTATCAGTGACTCAATAATATCAACATGATTAAGTTCATCAGCTGGTAATAACTGAGGCTCACATTTACCATAACACTTTAGAGCTTATACCACGCTCTTCTGTCTGTATGTTATCTCACTTGATCTGAAAGAAGTAGCTAGAATGGGTATTACCTTCATTTTTAAAATAAGAAAATCAAAATTTGTTAACAGTAAGTAAATCTGAAGTGACTTTGCCAAGATCAAACAGCTAGTTGGAGACAGAGTCTCAACTCAGTTTTTGTAGCTCTATATTGCATTTACCAGCAATATATTATAAAATACATATTTTAGAAATATATATTCTGAATCTGAACACTTTTAAGCAAAGTACCTACATTATTAAAGATAGCCACGAACTCTAACTCAACCATATGGACATTAAAGAAACTTATCAAGCCTTCTTCTTTGCAGGAGCCAAAGGAGACAGAGGAGCCCCAGGTTTGCCTGGCCTCCCTGGCAGAAAAGGGGCCATGGGAGATGCTGGGCCTCGAGGGCCCACAGGCATCGAAGGATTTCCAGGGCCACCAGGTCTGCCGGGTGCAATCATCCCTGGCCAGAAAGGAAACCGCGGTCTGCCAGGCTCAAGAGGAAGCCCAGGTAGAGGGTTTACTTTCAAATAGCATAAAAGAACAAAAATCATATTTGACCTCAAAAGTTTTCAACCTCCTCCTCATGTTACCTCATTGCTTCTTCTTTCCCTATGGTCATCTCCATTCTTCCTCTACCCATGGTTCCCACACCGAGCAGTTGTCAAGGCAGGGTGGCCTGTTTGAGAGATGCATAGTTAATAAATTAATGAGCCTAGCCGGATACAGTGGCTCACACCTGTAATCCCAGCACTTTGGTAGGCCAGGGCAGGTGGATCACTTGAGGTCAGGAGTTCAAGACTAGCCTGGCCAACATGGTGAAACCCTATGTCTACTAAAAATAGAAAAATTAGCGGGGCTTGGTGGTACATGCCTATAATCCCAGCTACTCTGGAGGCTGAGGTGGGAGAATCGCTTGGACCTGGGAGGCAGAGGCAGCAGTGAACTGAGATTGCACCATTACACTCCAGCCTGAGCAACAACAGAGCAAAACACTGTCTCAAAAAAAAAAAACAAACCTAATTCATTAATTAATTAGCCTAAAAGACAGTGATGCATTCATTCAACTCTATTTGTTGAGCGTCTATGCTGCATCAGGAGCTGGACTAAGCTCTAAGGAAGCAGGCACATACCCTGCTCTAACACACCCTCATTGAAGAGAAGCAGATCTTGCCAGTGCCAGGTGCTTCACTAGCATCATCTCATCCAGTCTTTACCACAATCCCATCATATGCCCAAGGGAAAGAATGTTTGTGGTAATGCTAAGTGAAGGGTTTACACTTTCTTAGAAAGAATCACTGATAGATAGAAACTTCCAAGCTCCCTGGCTGGCAAGACTGACAGATTTTTCATAAATTCAGGCAAGCCCGGTCCCCCTGGACCTCCAGGGAGTCACGTAAAAGGCATAAAAGGAGACAAAGGGTCTATGGGCCACCCTGGCCCAAAAGGTCCACCTGGAACTGTAGGAGACATGGGACCACCAGGTCATCCGGTGAGTGTGGATAATTATTTTGACTCATTATTAATTCAATATCAACTTATTATAATTGTTCTTATATTGCATTTATATTGTGTATTGTCGATGTTGCTAACTGTAGTAGTCCATTCTCATGCTGCTAATAAAGACATGCCCAAGACTGGGTAATTTATAAACAAAGGGGGTTTAATTGACTCACAGTTCTACATGGCTTGGGAGGCCTTGAGAAGCTCATAACCACGGTAGAAGGCACCTCTTCACACCACAACAGGAGAGAGAATGAGTGCCGAGTGAAGGGGGAAGCCCCTTATAAAACCCTCAGATCTCATGAGAACTCGCTATCACGAGAACAGCATGGGGAAACCCACCCCCATGATTCAATCACCTCCACCTGGTCTGTCCCAGGACATGTGGGGATTATAGGAACTATAATTCAAGACGAGATTTGGGTGGTGACACAGCCAAACCGTATCATTAACATTGACTTACTGTTAGTACAAGAGTATTATTATGCTCTTATAAATTGACTGCCAGATCAAATGTGCCCAGGGGTAGCAAAAATTTACAATCTTTTTGATGCATCTGTGCAGTGTGCCTAAGGGAACAGAGTCCAGAAGGTTCAGAAAATCAAAAAATCTTCAGAGTTGGAATGATTTGGCCTCTAAGAGGCCTCCAAAACTTTGGTCTGTATGAGACTCACCTCTACAGCATTTCAGGCCCTTGCTTATTTAGACCCTGAGGAAGTCCAGTGATGGAGTCTTCAGAAAGCAGCTAGGAGTTCGGAGTCAACTCTAAGTGACATTGTCATTTTCCCTCTCTTTATATGCTTCTGAAGTTTTCTGCGTTTCCCTGTAAATGTCTATTTATTTTCTGGCCCCCATCATGCTTGCCAATATTTCTAAAAAACTGCCATTTCTTGCCAATTATTTTATTCCTGGATACTTGGTTCTTTCAAATTCAGTTTAACTATTTATCAGCTTTGCCTCTATACTGAATACACCCTAGTTTGTCAGTATCTCCCTACAAACTATAGCCCTTGGAATGAATGCCCTCCAGAAGTAAGAACTCAGTACCCCAGTGAGTGGCTAAAAGACAGAAGGGCCTACTGTCCAGAGCGTCACCATTTTAGGAATCTGACCTAAAATTTTACTTGGGCTGTCGGGCTGGCTTGCCTGTCTCGACATTGCACTTATAATCAACTAAAGTCCATGGGCCTTTTCCTTATGAATTGCTACTAAGTTTTCTCCATTATTTCTTGTCTAGCTTGTTGTTGATGTTTATTTTGGACCGAAGTGTAGAACTTTTACATTTATCAATCTTACACATCATCTTATTCATTTAGGCCTGTGTGTCTAGCTTGTGATCTCTCAATTCACATTCTCTCTCTACACCACATCCGTCATCCCGGGCTTTCCCTTAGCAGCATAATAAATAAGCTGACCCCTCTGTTTACATCAAATCCTTGGAGACAGATGTTGAATAGATGAATGTGACTCAGGGATCACAACTGAGTGTCTACTCTGTGCCAATGGATAGAAAAATAAAAAGCTACAGTCCTTTGCCCTAGAGGAGCCCACAATAAAGTAAGAGTGACAGACACAGAGACAGGCCATTTTCACACCGTGGAGGAATGGCAGGGGACTGTGGGAACACAGAGGAAGGATATTTAATCCAGACTACAGGGGGAAGGCACTCAGAAAAGCTTCCTCCTTGAATAGACAATGCCTGGCCTGAGTCTTGAAAGATGCATAGGAGTTATCCAGGAAAATACGAAAAGCAGGGTTATGGATGGAGTAGAGGAAAGGAGCTTTCTGAGCAACATGACAATGGTAATCGGTGTGTGTGGCAAAAGCACAACTCTATTACTGGAGCTGAAGTGGGAATGAGGACACCTTGGGAGAAGTCTGGAGGGCTAAGCAAGGGTCAGGTAATGGAGGTCTAGTTTTCTAGACTAAGAAGAGGGAGACATCATTTGTTGATCCAAGAAACACTTACAAAGCCGCTCTGTATACCCAGAGTTCTCTCTCTACAAACTGGAATTAATCCTTTAATAAACTGCCTTTTGATGTGACCATTTACCAACCTTTAAATCTTCCCTGTTGCTCTATGCAGCAGCCATTTTGTGTATAAAAACATGGTAGAGAGATCTGTGCTTTGACAATTCATATATAAACACAGAACATCTACAGCATAACTCATTTTCTCCTCTACTAACCTCATCGGTGATGCATAATGAGGTTCTTTGCCATAGTTTATTGTTAGGGATCACTTTTAAGCTCTCTTGGTATTTGACTTTCAGAATCTACCTTTAAAAGTTTTTGGGTTTTCTTTTTTTTTGGAAAATGACATATTTGCCCATCTTCAGTCTGTAGGTGTCTCTCATGTTCTCCATGATTCTTTGAAAGTTGCCAATTTGATCCATGGTTATGTCTAAAGACACTGGGATGTATAAAGCTTGGTTTGGAAATACAGTCTGGTGATTTCATGGTCATTCATAGGTTTCTACACCTACAGTTGAAAGATAATTCTTGATGGATGTCTCAACTGACTTGGTCCCTTTAACAGCTTCCACCTTGCATGGAACAGCTCCCTCCTGCTGCCAGGAAAAACCCTGGCACCAGGCCCTTTTTCACAGTCACCTTAGCATCAGGAGAAGAGGCAGACATCAGAAGCCAGCAAGTCCTTGACCAGATGGTTCTGTTTTCTCTCTCTCCTTTTTAAACAACACTTTATCAAGCAATCAGATGCCTCCTTCTTTGGTCTTCTTGCTCCAAAGACAGTTGGTTCAAGGCCAGTTTTATTCTTGGCACTTTCGTGACCCTGAAAGCCCATTATTCTCAGGTAATAGTATTATCTCAATTCATATGGACAGTATGAAAGTAGATTTAGCATATGTTTCAACAAATAGCTCTTTTCAGAAGCCCTGCTCCCTTCTCCCTCCTCCTATGGCTTTGCTTGAGCATCTCCTGACTACAGAGCCATGTGAGCCTCACAAGAAGGGAGTACCTCCTCCCCACTTAGATCATTGCATCCTTGTCAAACATGCCTGTCAAATACTCTCTCGACAACCCCTGTACACTCCCATCCCTGGATACTACTTCTCCTATCACCATGATCAAGAGTAATTTATGGTTCTGCTACTTAGTTAGAATGATGCTTGGGTGCCGTAATTCAACAATGGTTTTGTTGTCTTTACAACAATTATGAATACAGATTATAATTTTCATTGTGGGCCAGGCATGGTGGCTCACTACTATAATCCCAGCACTTTGGGAGGCCGAGGTGGGCAGATAATTTGAGGTCAAGAGTTCGAGGCCAGCTGAACCAATGTGGCAAAACCCTGTCTCTATTCAAAATACAATTAGCCAGGCGTCGTGGTGCATGCCTGCAATCCTGTAATCCCAGCTCTTCAGGAGGCCTGAGAATTACTTGAATGTGGGAGGCAGAGATTGCAGCAAGCCAAAGTCATGCCACTGCACTCCAGTTTGGGGGACAAAATGAGACTCTGTCTCAAAAAAAAAAAAATCATTCTGGCAGCACTGGGTTGCTCCATTTAGGACACAGAATATCTAGTTGTACCCAATACTAAAACAACATACATTACCATTAGAAAGTATGTTTGCTCTTGGGCTTAACGGAGCTTTTATTTCACTTTTAAAATGATAGTCCTAAGTAAAGGTTCTAAGTGGTCGGAAGAGTTACAGCCTTGATTAAAAGATAAAAATGATGTCTGCTAACTTCAGCTTACCCTCACCCAACATAATATTATACTCTATTAGCATGTTTTAGAAACTGCTGTGAATTTTCTGATTTTAAAAATTTGTTTTGGTTCTGCTCCCTTTATTTGAAATATAGGGAGCACCAGGCACTCCAGGTCTTCCAGGCCTCAGAGGTGATCCTGGATTCCAGGGGTTTCCGGGTGTGAAAGGTACTGCTTTTGTGCATTGCTCTTTACATGCAAATACAACCTCAATTCATATTTTGGGGCACACAGCGTTTGCTGAAGTACAGACAGCTGGGGGCAGTACAAATAGGAACTCGATATGAATGAAGACGGAATAATCCACTACACTATTTCAAGATTCTTTAAAATAGAGTATTTCTCCAAATCATAGCTCTTCATAACCTTCTTTTATCTGTGTAAAAGACTGCGACTGGAAGAGAAATCTTACCACTTTATTAGTTCATATCAAATATTCTATAGTACTTAAGAGAATTCCTGACATAACTCTAGGCTCTTAATAAAGCTAGAGTAATAAGCTGAGAAAGTAGGTAACTATGACAACCAAGCAATATAATTCAGCAGATGGTAAAACAGGTTTTAATGTGACTTTGTATCTTACCTTAAATATCAAACTGGTTTCTGAACTCAAAAAGTGAACTCTTAGCAACATTTCCCCTTTAATGTTAAAATACAGGTCCTTAATGCCCACTTCTAGAATATATTTCCTCACAAACTCATTAAGTATGACCTCCTGAGTCCCAGTGACATGCCAAAACCCATGTGAACAAAATGAAATTGTAGCCCTTGTGACAGAACCCACGGGACAGAGCCTCCAGGCACACATCTAGCATTTACCCTTAGAGTCAATCATTATCAACCTGAAGAACTAGGAAACCCATTGATCTAAGTGGAATCACATTGTTTTGTTGTTGTTGTTGTTGTTGTTTTTAGGAGAAAAGGGTAATCCTGGATTTCTAGGATCCACTGGACCTCCAGGACCAATGGGGCCAAAAGGACCACCTGGTAAATATATTTCCTTACTTTTACTCTCAATGAAGAAAAGTAACGCATCCATGAAGCCATCATCTTCTTCTTACGTTTATGTCAACAGGTATACGTGGAGACCCTGGCACCCTTCAGATTATCTCCCTTCCAGGAAGCCCAGGGCCACCTGGCACACCTGGAGAACCAGGGATGCGGGGAGAACCCGGGCCACCAGGGCCACCTGGAAACCTAGGTGTGAGACTGGAAGCACTGACTTGGATCACTAGGAAGTGGTTGAACCAAAATACCTGTACACTGCTTTGGAAACAGCTGATACAACTTCACAAAAAATGTTGAACATGACGGAAGTGGTTTTCACAATCAGCCTTAGGATTGAGCTTATTTTACGCTTGTCCAGCAAATAAAAGACCTTGGAATCTATTGAGAGCTGTTGTTCATAGTATAACTTGAACAAATACACTTTAGAGCAGCATGTTTTTGTTTTTTATTTTTTATTAAGGTAAAGGTATTATGTCTATTTCCTATGACAACTGTCAGTCTTAAAGATCTATTTCTAAATGATTGTATATACCTGAGTTCTGTGAATTGATACTTTTCCAACACTTTGTACAGCAAAGTATTAGGGGAAAAAATGATTTAGAAATCTTTTCAAAATACTGGTGTTTGGAAATTGAACTTCATAAGCATAGCATATTGTAATAGGCTTCTGAATGAAATGATCATGCCTTAAGTTTGTCTGAATCACCAGGGAGATAAAGATATTACTTGTTAGTTTGATCAATAACAGGGACATAGTCAATTCTAGGAGAACACAAATCAAAATTGCAGCACAATTTTAAACTGCTACATTTAGTATGCTCATAGTTCATTTTCAAGAGTCTTTTTTTCCTGGGAAGTAGGGCTAACAAGTTAGGTGACTAAATCATCCTATCTTCCCCAGGACTGAGGATCTTCCCAGGATGCAGGATTTTCATTCCTGTAACTGAGAAAGTCCTGGGTTAATGGGATGGTTGGCCACATTACCCTTCATCCTATATGATAAAATGCAACGCAATGTTGGTTTCTGCCTAGGACCCTGTGGGCCAAGAGGTAAACCAGGCAAAGATGGAAAACCAGGAACTCCTGGACCAGTTGGAGAAAAAGGCAACAAAGGTTCTAAAGGACAGCAAGGTAAGCACCCAGCTTGTTTCCTCACTGAAGAAATGCTATTTCAACATACAGAGAAGCCTTGTTCAAGTGGGTGACTACACGAGTTAGGTCTTTGAGTTTCTGTTGTTCAGATCAGACCAAAGGCCAGGGATCAAATGTTCATTTGGAATATGAGAATCAAGAATTACAGGAACACACTATTTTTCCTAACTCTGAGCTGATCAGATGGGCTCCAAACTGATGCATGATTTAGCCTGAGAACAAATAGAACTAATAGGTCCTATGGGTGTTCTTCTTTCAAAAAGGCCAATACCTGTTTTTAATAACTTGTAGGAGTTGTTAGCTAATAATTATTATTTACAGGAGTGGTACATAAGTATGTAGCTAGAAAAATATTACCTTGGTATGAGCGGAAGAACAACTTAGTATCCTTTTTGAAGAAAGCCATTTTTTAAAATGCCATTCTTCATGGTGGCAGGTGCCTGTAATCCCAGCTACTTGGGAGGCTGGGGCAGGAGAATCACTTGAACCCTGGAGGCGGAGGTTGCAGTAAGCCAAGATCACACCACTGCACTCCAACCTGGGTGACAGAGTGAGAACTGGTTTCAAAAAAAAAGCCATTCTTGAACAGAATTCAACAATTCATGTGCGTCCTAAAAAGGAAAAAGGGCCTCTTAAATATAGTGTTTTATTCTGAACATATGCTGTGTCAGTTTGATACCTGGATTAATATCTACCTTATGCAAATGTTTCAAAGCACTCTTCTGGAAACTACCTTGATGTCCAAATCTTCCATTTTTAGGACTGCTGACTTTGTTAAACAAAAAATTCTAAATGTGATTTCTAAATTTACTGACACACATTATGCTCAGATCTACCATATTAAAATGGTAAAGACTGTAGACTTAAATTTTTAAAAATTCAAATATATTAATAATATTATAATATTAATTGCATAATTATATATGATTTAGTATTGTCATGGGTGCACAGTAAAGTACTATTAATCATTCAACTTTCCTTTAATGACCAAGGCTTTAATGTCCTAAGAATGGAACAACAGCAAGAGCAAGGGTACTGCAATACAAATTTTGTTGGGAATTAATTAACAAGTAGATAGTTCGTTCAATGCTATGGAGGCCTCACAAGGATGATAAAGGGATCTAAGAGTCAAACTGCATTGGCATAAACTGACAGCCTTGGCCCCTTTCTTGGAGACACAGAAATGCCTTGGCTCTCACACATTTGCATAAAAGCTTACCTCCAGTTCCTGCCCTGCTCAGTTAATCACTTTCCAATTCCTGCACAGATATCAGGAGGCATCATTTGTTTGGGGCCAATTATAGCCCTCTCTGAATGAGGGTAGGGGTTAGGAAAAGAAGAAAATGTGCATCCCCAATATATTAAAACTACGGCAATTTGGATTTTTCAGGTAAGACATCAGACTAGAGAATTTGGATGTGGCCTATTTTTTAATTTCAAAAAACAGCTCCAGGTCCCTAGAGGAGACAAGAGTGAGCAGAATTCAGAGAAAATTGAAAAAAAAAAATGTATAAATAATACTGGGGCTTTTACAAATGTTTGTGAAAAGTCCTGACTTCTGAGTCAGGACTAAACTGTGACACTGCCTGACTCCCAAGGGCATGGATGTTTGTGGGCAACAATATTTCCTGTGATGGTGTAGGCCCAAAGTATAACCATCTCTGCTTCCTTAGGACCCTAAAGAACCATGGCCCAAGTCTGATTGCGGAGGGAGTCAGGGTGCAGTGGCAGCACAAATGGATGGGGGTGAGGAGGTGGTGGCCAATGCAGGTACCATAAATAATAGCTGTTCAATGAAAGAAAGGAGAAGGAAGTTCAAGAGGAATGAAAGAGAGGATAGCTCACTGGTTCTCATTTAGAATGTCACAAGTGTGGATTAGACTTCTCCAATTCTATACTCCGAAGTATAGAAAGTTATTTTCCACAGAGAGAAAAAGTACAGAAACCATTTACTTTGTTTTTAACTCATACAAATAAAAGAAACTAACCCTTATTACAGTAAAAACAAAAAACAAAAAACAAAAAAAAGTCTTCTCTTCTTACTTGCCTTACAAATCGATCAAAACTTTCTTGAAGTTTGAACCTTTAAAAAGAACTTTCAATATTTTCTGCAATTGTTTGTTGGAGAAATAATTTGTGAATTTATCAAAACCATAATTTTTAAATTATCTACTTGAATAGACTTGAAGTTGTAGATATTTGATTTTCCCCCCATCACACTGTAGGAGGATTCATTCATTTATTCATAAAAAACATACGTAAGACCTACCACTGTGCCAGGCCTCACAGAGGAATTGAAAGATAAAGACCTGATCTCAAAAAACTCATCAGATACACACAAAGATTGATAAGAAGAGGCACTGTGTGATAAACTGCTTAACATTTAATAATAGAGTTTGAATTTTTATAAGCCACTCTTCTCTAGGATTTCTTTTAATATTTGGGGTTCAACAGATACACACACACACACTCTCTCTCTCTCTCTCTCTCTCTCTCTCTCTCTCTTAAATCAGTACTTTGAAAAAACGGGTTTAAGATTTTGTGTTGCAATATTTAGAATGTGTTTTTTGAAGGACCACCTGGATCAGACGGATTCCCCGGTTTGAAGGGAAAGCCTGGAGACATTGGATCACCCGCAATCTGGACGAAGAGAGGTTTTGTCTTCACCCGACACAGTCAAACCACAGCAATTCCTTCATGTCCAGAAGGGACAGTGCCACTCTACAGTGGGTTTTCTTTTCTTTATGTACAAGGAAATCAACGAGCCCACGGACAAGACCTTGGTAATGCCCCAGTCCTAGTTGCCAGTTGTGTTGTTCCACAGGCAGATTGTAAATCTTTATAGCCTAGGATGCTTCCTTCTGAAGTTAAGTGTAAACAGCCTTGACTATCTCCTGGCACATTTTAAAGAGAGCAAAGAAAACAACACTGGCCTAATTTTCATTCTGGAATGTAAAATGCTGGAAGGAGCGTAGCTTGGGAATGCTAACCTAGCTCCTCCCATTCAATACAAACAATTTGCCTCTAAAACCCCCAAACCACCTGTCTGTGTTTATCTTTTTGGTGTTTTTCCTTTTTTTTTTTTTTGAGACAAGGTCTTACTTTCGTCACCCAGGCTGGAGTGCAGTGGTGCAATCACTGCTCACTGAAGCCTCAACAGGCTCAAACAATCCTCCCACTTCAGCCTCCCAAGTAGCTAGGACTACAGGCACACACCACTACACCCAGCTAACTTTTTTGATTTTCAGTAGAGATGAAGTCTGGCTGTGTTGCCAAGGCTTGTCTTGAACTCTTGAACTCAAGCAGTTCTCCCTCCTCAGGCTCCCAAAGTGCTGAGATTACAGGCGTGAGCCACCATGCCCAGCCCACGCATCTGCTCTTTAATCTCACAAATAACATCTTTTCTAAACCTTTATCTGGTTATTAGCTATTATGTACATATGAATAAGTGGAAATACTTTGAAGAAAAAACACTGTCCCAACTGACCTATGCTAGCCCCCAAGTTCTAGATCAATTAGAAAGGGCCACAGGAAGTATCAAAGGTGGGAGAAAGAGGACTTGTTTACCTATCGGATCTTTGATTTCTATCAGTATGAAAACTTTTCAGTACTTTGCAGATAACTCTTTTGTGTTGTCTTTGTCCGGTTTTTGCTGCAGGTTATGTTTTAATTAGCTTCTCTCTAGTAATGATGACAAAAACAACTTTAACTTACTGAAAGTGATACTCAGTCTGATGTTTCATTAGGAACTCTTGGCAGCTGCCTGCAGCGATTTACCACAATGCCATTCTTATTCTGCAATATCAATGATGTATGTAATTTCGCCTCTCGAAATGATTATTCATACTGGCTGTCAACACCAGCTCTGATGCCAATGAACATGGCTCCCATTACTGGCAGTGCTCTTGAGCCTTATATAAGCAGGTAAAAATCCCATCCCTTAGTTTTACAATGGGACCAAGTGAATCACTTCCCTTAGAATGTAAGGCGGCACGTTGCAGTGCAGAAAGTGGCCATGCCGCCAGAGTCTCTGTTTCATATTACAGATGCACTGTCTGTGAAGGTCCTGCGATCGCCATAGCCGTTCACAGTCAAACCACTGACATTCCTCCATGTCCTCATGGCTGGATTTCTCTCTGGAAAGGATTTTCTTTCATCATGGTGAGGAGAAAAGGAATAGGAGGTTTACAGTAAAGACTAACTATAGAATTTTGCACTGTGCTTGGTCACATGTGGTTCCCAGGATCAATGCTGCCTGGTATCAGTATGTGCAACATGTTGAATACACATTTTCTTGAAAATCTACAAATACAGTTTTTTTTTTTAATTTTGGTAAATAATGGAGTATTAAAAAAGACCTCTCAGGAAAAGATTACCTACAAATTCTATTATGGCATTCAGGTGAATAGTAGCTGCCATTTATTGATAATGGAATGCCTCTTTTTAAATTATTTTTATCTTTTGAGACAGAGTCTCACTCTGTCACCCCAGCTGGAGTGCAGTGGCTTGATCTTGGCTCACTGCAACCTCTGCCTCCCAGGTTCAAGTGAGTCTCCTGTCTTAGCCTGATGAGTGCTGGAATTACAGGCATGCACCACCACACTGGCCTAATTTTTGTACTTTTTATTTATTTTTATTTTTTAGTAGAAAAATATTTTGGCCAGGCTCGTTTCAAACTCCTGACCTCCAGTGATCTGCCCACCTCAGCCTCCCAAAGTGATGGAATTGCAGGTGTTGAGTCACTGCACTCAGCCTGGAATATCTATTTTTTATGTGACAGCTGCTCTATATACAATCTCTGTAATTTTTATGAAAATGCTGAAAAGTAATTTCTATCATCTATAGTTTTACAAACAAGAATGAAGCAATTTCCCCAAGGTCTTACAACTATTTAGTGGAAAAGACAGGATTTGAACCCAGGTCTGTGTGCTCCAAAATCTTTGTGCTCCTTTGACATTCATATGGAGATAAAAGTAAAGAAAAACAGCCTTTTAAAGAAAAAGCTTTCAGATGTAAATGCTAGTGAAGAAGTCTATGGACTGGCCATATGTGACTGTGATGATTGTTAACAGCTGCACACAGGTAGTTATTTCTTTTTTCTTTTTTTCTTGAGACAGAATCTCCCTCTGTCATCCAGACTGGAGTGCAGTGGTGCCATCTTGGCTCACTGCAATCTCCACCTACTGACTCACTGCAATTTCTGCCGCCTGGGTTCAAGCGATTCTCCTGCCTCAGCCTCCTGAGTAGCTTGGACTACAGGCACATGCCACCACGCCAGACAGGCGTGTTTCACCATGTTGGCCAGGCTGGCCTCAAACTCCTGACCTCAAGTGATCTGCCCATCTAGGCCTCCCAAAGAGCTGGGATTACAGGCATGAGCCACCGTGCCTGGCCACATAGGTGGTTATTTCTAATCTGTAGCATTGCTTACAGTCACCTTCTTTACTCACAGTCACCCATTCATTCAAAAAAAAAAAAAAGTACAGAATTGAAAATGTGAACCCCAATGGACAGAGTGTTTATTCAGATTTTTTACATTGTGGTAGTTCACAAGTGCAGGTTCTGAGGGCGCTGGGCAAGCACTGGCCTCCCCTGGCTCCTGCCTGGAAGAATTCCGAGCCAGCCCATTTCTCGAATGTCATGGAAGAGGAACGTGCAACTACTATTCAAATTCCTACAGTTTCTGGCTGGCTTCATTAAACCCTGAAAGAATGTTCAGGTAACTATTCACCATCAAGCTTAATCTGATGACATGATTGCAGAACTATTCAAAGGTTGCCTATGTTTTTGTGTCAATGAGTAGCCATGATCTTGTACAACTGTGCCAATAAAGACAAAATATGTGTTTTGTCATCACTAAACACATTTAACATTTGTGTGTAAATTTATAGTAAATTCCTTGATATAACCACTAAATGATTGTCTCATCTGAATTTACTGTATTGAAAGACTTGTGAATAATGTGGATTATTTAAAGGGTGGGAGTAATTTTTATTATTACAAAAACGATGATATGTAAGTTTTCATCAAGGCCTATGTTTCTTTAGTACTGCTGAATATGACTAAAATTATAAAATGCAACCATATATAGCTTTTTAGAAATATACTTCTTCCAAAAAGAGAAATAGTCCTATAACAAATTTTTTTCTTTCTTTCTTGTTTTGTTTTTTTGTTTTTTGATTTTTGAGATGGAGTCTTGCTCTGTCACCCAGGCCAGAGTGCAGTGGCACAATCTTCACACACTTCAACCTCTACTTCCCAGGTTTAAGTGATTCTCCTGCCTCAGCTTCCCAAGTAGCTGGGATTACAGGCATGTGCCATGACACCCGGCTCATTTTTGTATTTTTAGTAGAGATGAGATTTCACCATGTTGGCCAGGCTGATCTTGAACTCCTGACCTCAAGGGATCTTCGCACCTCAGCCTCCCAAAGTGCTGGGATTACAGGCGTGAGCTACCACACCCAGCCCTGTAATAAATTTCAAAATAGTGACAATATTCATTAATAAAACTCAAACTCAGCAAGTATTCCATTTTATGTATAAATCGATGAGATTTTTTTGGTTTGTTTTTATTTCAGAAAGCCTATTCCATCAACTGTGAAAGCTGGAGAATTAGAAAAAATAATAAGTCGCTGTCAGGTGTGCATGAAGAAAAGACAATGAAGCTAAAAAAAGACAGCAGAACTGCTATTTTTCATCCTAAAGAAGGAAGTAATGACAGAGCATGCTTTCAGTTAGTATTTTTCTTTACCCAAACAATATTGCTCCATGGTGATTTAGTAAGAAGTTTCAGTTTGTTTCCTCACAGAACAAAGCAGTTCTTCCAAGTCAGTTCTGTGATCTGGGTCTCTAAATCTGTGCTGTGTCAGAGTTCCCTGTGGCAAGGCAGCAACTATTCACAAAATATCACCAAAAACCGATTCCACTTGTATCCAAGGCACTGTCACTATGGTGACTGTATGAAGTCTGAATGCTACAAGTTGTGAAGTATTTGGTCCGCTGGGTTCCTACATTTCTCCTCTTCTCTTCCTGTCTTTAAAACTCAGGGAGGCTAAATCAGCGTTTGACTGCCCTGCCACCCCTTCCTGAAACTTCAGACCCTGGGTAGGGGGAGAGAAGGAGGGATGTGGTATCCAGGAGCATCATGTATAGAACTGGACTTTCAGACCTGCTGAGGACTGTAAGGCCTGATGGAACACAGAGGTGAACTGAGGTTCATGGATTTTTCCAGGACTGTTTCAAACATACCCACAGCGAAGGGCAAGAGGAGGGTTCCCTGATGGGATCATAAAAGCCTTGGAAATACTGTATGGTTTATTTTGTTAGTTTTTCAAGATTTTTTGTTGTTCATTTATTGACTTCATTTCACTGCAGCACTAAAGTCTGCTTATATTCAAAGCATATAGCATTTTCCCCCTTAGTGAATTAGCTTTCAAAGGATATTAGTACGTACATACTATGAAATATGTGTAACTTTAAATTCTCTTTTACCAGCTATGAAATGTGCACTTTATGCCCATCCCATAAATGTTGGTACATACCTTACACAATGGAGCAGTTCAATAATCCACTGAAAGAACTTAAGGCATTTGTTGGTTTATCAGACTCAGAATCTATTTTTTCATTGCTCTGAATATGTCATCATTCTAGGTTTTACAGATTCATTCCTTTGTTACTTCTCTAATTCTTCCTTTGTTAAAAAAAAAAGCAACACTTTTTGTTATATATTATTACAAGCAAGTTGAAAGAGTCCATTGTTTAAAAATCTTAATGTATCAAACAGTATAAATTGGCAGCTGTATGTCTTAAAACTTGCTTTTCAATATGTTGATACATTCCCAAGGTTACTTAATTCAACTTAACAATCATGTTATTCAGCACCAAGCATGTCCCAGACACTGTGCTAACCTACAGAGATGCTAAGAGAAAATAGAAACTTGTTTCTGATCTAATATACCAGAAAAAGCGAATCATTGCTATACTAAGAATCTCACATATACAAGAAGCTTCCCTCTCTCTCATTTTCTCTTCCTTTTCACTGATTTTCTACTTCATCATGATAATTCAGCAGGCCGAAGTAAAGGTTAAAAACAAGGTCTATGCTTAGGGAAAACCCAAAACTTCTATTTCGCTTCAAAAAAGCTAAGAGAAGATAAGGTCTGAATAATAGTAAGAAAACAAAGGTCCACAAACATTAAACTAGTGTTTTACTTGAGCATAACACTATTTGACGACTCTTAAAAGTCCAGACATCAAGAAACAAAGCTTTGAAGACGCTTCTTGATCGACCTACAGGAAGTTGGTGGTGCCGATATTTAAATTCAGGCTATTGCTTCAATCTCAATTGCTCTGTAAGTGAAAATGTGGCCCAGAGGACAGCGCAGACTATGGCCATGGTTCACATGGTTTACATCCTTCACTGTTCACGTGACTGCTGTCAAGCCATTTTTACATGTAAACTACGATATGCAGCATTTCCCTTACTTAGATTCACTTAAAAAATAAATTTGTCTGCTTTAAAAATGTCTTATTGTCCCAAGCATACTATAGTGGCATATAGAACTCGCTAATCTCTACAAACTCTCCGCAGGCCAGTAGTTCTCAAAGTGTGGTCTCTGGAAGAGCAGCATCAGCATCACCTGGGAACTTGTCACAGATGCAGATTCTAGGAACCACTCCAAACCTACAGAATCAGAAACTCTTGGGGGAGGGCCTGAAAAACCTGTGTTTTACCAAGCCTGCCACATGATTCTGACGTACTCTAAATACAGAGAAAGACTGTTCTAGACAAATACCCAAGCAACAACTCCACAGGCAGTTACCCGATACGGCTGGCTACAACTGCTCTATCCATGTCTCTTTTTAAAGTTCAAACTCACAGGTGACTCTAGGGTCATCTACTCTTACTTATAAGTAAAAGCCTTAGACTGGTGCTAATGTCAAACCGCTGGCCTCCACTCAGGCCTCCATCTTCTCATGCCCTCTTATCAGTATTTAACTTCTGAGGAAGACAAGTGATGCTAAAACCTGAAATTCCAGTGAAGCCATATGAACCACTGTTCAGTCATACTTCTAAGACTTACTTAGAAGAACTTCAGCACTAAATTATAGCTAATGTGCATGATTGTCCAGGTAACTATGAGTAGCTTATACAATTATGAAGATTTAATATTACAGGTAAAATGTAAACTGTTCCTTTAAAATTGGGGCTTCAACTTTGGAATTCCACAGTGTGTTAAAATAACACTTCTCAGAGGTCTTTCAGCAAGATAAACATTATTAAGTAACTTATTTATAAAAGTATTAAAACAATGCTTACATTTGAATTTGATGGCTAACTTACAAAGACTTTTCTGTGTATCAAATGTAACTTACTGCTACTAAACTTAATTTAATATTTACTGTATAACCAAATGAAATATATTTAAAATATATTGAATATTTTATATTGTTATATCCTGACAAGATTATAATATTTTAATGTACTAATATTTCTGTAATTATATCTAAAATATTATTTTATTGTATTGCCTAAGAATAAAAAATTTTAAAATTAAAACAGGTCCTCTTTTTTCAAAATGAAAATCAATTTTTTTTAGGATTGTAAGAACAACGAACGTTCACTGTAAAAAGAACAGACAATACGGAAAATACAAAGAAGACTATGGCCATGATCTAATCCTCACCCCCATCCAAGATGAGTGATAAATCTATTTTTAAACAAAAATGACATAAAAGGATGCTATTTTATCACCAGGTTTTTAAAAACTTAATACATAGTGGATACATTTTCACACCAACAGACAGGAATTAATCATCATTTGCACCACAGTTCATTGTATGGGCTTGTAACCTAAGGCAATGAATCCCCAATGACAGACATTTAATTTAATTATATTACAGACATATTATACGTGTGTCACCACAGGTTTGTCCAATCATTTCTTTAGGATAAATTTCTGGAAGGAACGCTGTAGAGTCAAAGGTCTCACATAATCTTAGGCTTCTGATATATATACAAAAATGCCCTCCAGAAAGGTTTCTAGAATTTTTGGCTGCATCAACCATGTAATGAAAACACTCATTTCCCTATGAATTTACCAATACTGAATACTGCTGTTTTTTTACATCTTTGCCTATTTCATTGCATTGAGGCAGAATATCTGTCACTTTTAATTAGTGTTTGTTTTTAATTAAAGAAGTATTTTGATAATTGCCTGTTTCCCTGTGAAGGACCTAATCATATCTTTGCTCATTTTTCTATTGAGGTATTTAAGAAGGCTTTACAAATCGGTAAGAAAGGCATACAGATTACAGAAATTATGGGTCATATATTTTCATAAATGTTTCCCATTTATAATACAAATACTCCTTATTCAAGGAAAGCAATTCATAAAATTTCAAAAGAGAGTTGGTAAAGAAAATGGTTTTTAATACACAAAATACAGGATGGGCACGGTAGTTCGTGCCTGTAATCCCAGCACTTTGGGAAATCAAGGCGGGTAGATCACTTGAGGTCATGAATTCGAGACCAGGCTGGTCAACCTGGTGAAACCCCATCCCTTTTAAAAACACAAAACTTCTCTGGCCGTGGTGGCCGGCACCTGTAATCCTGCTACTAAGGAGGCTGGGGCAGGAGAATGGCTTGAATCCAGGAGGCAAAGGTTGCAGTGAGCCAAGATCATGCCACTACACTCTGGCCTAGGCAAAAGAGTGAGACTCTTGTCTTAAAATATATATATATGTAAAATATGAAATATCAAACTTTCAGGCTGCATTAAATGACAATAAAGATATAATCGAGGGAAGAAATGGAATGAATAGATGGTGATCCTGGGCAATAATTCTAAGAAGACTAAGATAATTCTAAGAAGACCAAGAAAATTGTTGCTCACATAAATACTTTAGAAACACTGTCACTGTCACAGGTGGACCAAAATAATCTAATTTGAAAACACTTTGAGTAAAAAAGTACTAATCCATTTCAATGAACTTACTTTATATATACGTATTCTTTTATTGCACTTTAGGTTCTGGGGTACATGAGCAGAACATGCAGGACTGTCACATAGGTACATACATGGCAATGTGGTTTGCTGCCTCCATCCCCCCATCACCTCTATCTGGCATTTCTCCCCATAGTATCCCTCCCCAACCTCCCTATCCCCTGCTGTCCCTCTCCTAGTCCCTCCCAACAGACCCCAGTGTGTGATGCTCCCCTCCCTGTGTCCATGTGTTCTCACTGAACTTACTTTTACTTCAAGTAAGTCAAAAAATGAATGCTGTGTTTGGGCACATTCTCTTTCTATTTATAAGCTCATTTGGAAAAAAAAATTTTGATTATGCCCTCATGCAGGAGACTGACAAAAAAAGTGATCGCCTCCTTCAATTTGCGCCATAGGCATCTAACTCATCTCACCCTAATCCCAGCTCTGCCTACTAGAAATTAACAGAAAATCAAACACAGAAGAAAAAGTAATTGGTTTTTAATAATCAGGCTAAACATAAATATTTAGATAAATATGATCCTTCCTAGAATTTTGTAGACTCCATGCTTCTTCTAAAAATGCTGAATGCTCAAAACCTCTTTAGAATATTGCTTTGAATTATAATTATATCTTCAATTCCAATTTTTGAGCCAAACAAGAAGCTAGGTCTCATTATTTTATATTGAAGACCTAGAACATGTTTCACATGTTTGGTTCCACAGCATATACTTAGATGAGTGAGACACAAACCCTGGTCGCAAATGTGGAGTTTACAATCTGGTAGGGGAAATCAGACAAAAGCATGGATAACTTTAATACTAGACAGAACATGATTAAGGGACCACAAATACTAGTTCAAAAGTTGGAGGACTCGGGAAAGAATTCATAAAAGAGGGGCTATTTTCAGTATTCCTTTAAGGGGAGTTAGGAGTTCAAGAAGCAAAAGATGGTCAGAATCAGGGTGGCATTCCAGGTAGCAGAATTGGCATAGATGAAGCTAAGTAGTTAGGAATGGATGAGGCAATCTCAGGGAACAATTAACAGTCAAGAATATGTTACATATATTTATATACAGACACAATGGTAAGTAAAGCAGCATGGCAGGAGGTTAAGACCATGTCGGGCCGAGTTTAGAATACCAAGCTGAACTTGTACTTCATTGATTGCCACTAGAGATTCAGTGAAGATTTTGAGCAAAAAAGTGGAATTATTATATAAACAATAACCTGGGAGATCTAATATTTAATATATGGTTCTTGTTAGGCTATTTTATAGTTTCAAACTTTTTTTAAAAAAAATTGCTTTTATGAACATTTGGATTAAAAGATAACTAGAAATCATCAATTTCCTTTGAACCTGGGGCTTCATATTTGAGATGTTGCAATTTGTAAACACAGGTTCTATGTAGACCCAATGTCTAAGATGAATTAGAGCAAGAAAAATATTGGAAATGGGGAGGCCAGTTGAAAGGATAACAGCCCAGATGATGGGTGATCATCTAGCAGTAGGAACAAAAAGGACAGATAAAGCAGAGAGCTGGCACTGAAGAGGGAGCATCTAAAGGATGAAAGATACTAGGAAAAATAAACCATTTTACCAAAAAGACACATGTTCATCACAGCACTATTCACAATAGCAAAGACAGGGAATCAACTAGGTGCCCATCAACAGTGGATTAGATAAAGAAATTGCGGTACATACACTCCATGGAATACTACACAGCCACAAAAAAGAAAGAAATGATGTCCTTTGCAGCAACATGGATGCAGGTGGACCATTATTCTAATTGACTTATCACAGGAGCAGATAACCAAACACCACGTTTTCTCACTTAGAAGTGGGAGCTAAGCGTTGGGTACACATGGACATAAGGATGGCAACAACAGATACTAGAACTACTAGATGTGGGAGAGGGAGATGGGGGCAAAGGCTAAAAAACCACCTAGTGGGTACTATGCTCACTACCTGAGTGACAAGATCATTCACACCCCAAACTCAGCTTCACACAATATACACATGTAACAAACCTGCACATTTACCCCTAAAATCTAAAATAAAAGTGGATTTAAAAAAAACGAAGGATGGTGTGGCTAGGCATGGTGGCTCACACCTATAATCCCAGCACTTTGGGAGGCCAAGGTGGGTGGAGGAGTTTGAGACCAGCCTGGCCAACATGGTGAAACCCCATCTCTACTAAAAATATAATGAGATATAGATAGATAGATATATAGATATTATATACATATATATATATATTTGCTAGGCATGGTGGCAGGTACCTGTTCTCCCAGCTACTCAGAAGGCTGAGGCAGGAGAACTGCTTGAATCCAGGAGGCAGAGGTTGCAGTGAGCTGAGATGTTCATTGCACTCCAGCCTGGGCGGCAAAAGTGAAACTCTATCTCAAAAAAAAAAAAAAAAAAAAAAAAAAAAGGTGTATGTGTCAAGAAATCCCTTATAAGGGGTTTACTGTGAAAATTGGCTCATGCAATTGTGGAGACTGAAACATCCCATGATATGCTATTCCACGATATGCAGCTCCACAAGCAGGAGAACCAGGAAAACCGGTAGCATGGCTGAGTTCAAGTTTGAAGGCCTGAGAATGTGAGGACCACTGGTGCAAGTCCTAGAGTCCAAAGACTAGAGAATCTGGAGGTCTCATGTTCAAGGGCAAGAGATGTATTCCAGCTCCAGAAGAGAGAAAGCAAATTCGCCTTGCCTCTGCTTTTTGTTCCATATGGGCCCTCAGCTGATTGAACGATGCCTGCCCGCATTGGTGAGGGTAGATCTTCCTTACTCAGTCCCCTGATTAAACTATCAATCTCTTCCAGCAACACCCTCACAGACATACCCAGAAATAAAGCTTTATCAGTGATCTTCATACCCTTTAATACAGTCAAGTTGACACCTAAAATTAACCATCACATGGGACTTGGGTGACAGAGAAAGGTAACTTCAGTACTTTGAACCCTAATGACTAGAAAAATAACCCAGCCATTAATTGAAAAAAAGGAATTCAGGAGACGGTATCTGGAGCAAGAAGAGGATTTCATCTTGCTCAAATTCCTACCCACCTGGTCTAGGGAGTCATGCCCTACAATCCATAAATTCTCATCAGATGGGTTTTAACTCTATATATTGCGACTTATTTTCCAATCCGACTCTGGCATAACATTATGAGACAAGAAAGAAAATCAAAATATTTTACCCCAAAACATGTTTTCTGTTTTTGCCATATCTTGAAATGGCCCTGCAAAGCTGTCCTTTGTTGGGGGGAAAATCTGCATCTGTATAGAATCTCTATTAACACAGCTAGATCATTTTCTTCCAGGTCCTGCCAATCCTAAAGATATTACTTAGGAGTCTAGCACCTTTTAAAGATCCGTATAGGAAACATTTGTCAACTATTGTCTCTAAGGGCAGCCACTGTGAGACTTCAAAAGAAACTTGGTCTCCACAATCTTTTATTTCAACCTGAACATTTCTTTTCTGTGCATCCCAGGTCTTCAAATGTCAACCAGAAAATGTTTAAATTTACCTGCATGGAAGCCCCTGCTTTGAGTTGTCCTGCCTTTCTGAACCAAACCAATGTATTTGTTAAATGTCTTTGATTCATGTCTCATCCTCCCTAAAATATATAACACCAAGTTGTTCTCCAACCACCCTGGGCACGTGTTCTCAGGACCTCCTGAGGGCTTTGTCACGGGCCACGGTCACTCATCTCTGGCTCAGAATAAATCTCTTCAAACATTTTACAGAGTTTGACTCTTCTCCTCAACATCAGTTTAATTCTTAGGCCCACCCAAGACCTCAAAAGAGAGGAGGAAATATTTTACTCTCCCTCCACCAGTGTTCAGAAGCCAAAGAATGCAATTCAGAGGGCTTCCCAAATCATTTGGAAGAATGATAACATCTCTAGAGTATCAATTAGATTGTAGAGGAGTACATAAGTCATGTGTACACCTTTAGGTGTTTGTGAAAACCGAGGTATGCAAAATACTTCATTATTTGGTTTCAGTTCGCTCCCAAACTGGCAAGCGTGGTACCGGGAGCTCTGAGCAAGGGCTTCCTGGGGGGAGAGTCTGGGGTTGGGTGGTCAGATGCAGACGGCGCTCTCCCAAAGCTAAAGGACGCTGCCAACGACAGTGAAACCTAGCTTCCCCTTTCTCGGTATTCTCATGGAAGACAAGGTCTGATCATCAGAGGACTTAAGGAGTCATCAAACTGGAATGCATGCAACCACTCGTGGAGCTGATTTACATAGAAGGATCCCTAAGCCTCAAAGCATAGAAATTTTGATGCAGACGGTCCTGAAAAAGTCATTTTAATTGGCTACCGAAGGTTTACCTTGCAAACACCAGGTTCTTAAAGATGACAGAATCTAATCAAGCCGAAGCGTGAATTAAACTTCACGGAAAAAAGCGTTACCTCGGGTCAGTTCGCTTCGCCCACAACAAAGATGTCTGCGCCTCGCTTATCACAGCCCCGCTGCTGTGCGCGGGCCCCACGTCCGCCCTTTTCCGCGTCACGTGACCACGAACCCGCTTCCGCTACGGCTCCCTGAAGGGGCCCGCCCCGGCCTTTCGCGCTTCTGCCCTGGCCCTCTGCGGGCCGCTTCTCCGGTGGGTGCTGTGCCTGGGCGCCTCCGTGCTCTAGGCCAACGGCCTCTGAGAGCGCCCACTCGAGCGCCCCGGGAGTCGGAGGGCGGCGGTCCTCGCCGGGACCCTCCTGTGGGCCCAGGGGTGAGTGCTGACGTCTCCCCGACCCGCGACCCGCTGCCCGAGCTGACTGTCGGGCCTAGCGCCGCCGCAGAGACCCTCCGGCCAACCGAGGGACCCGCGGGGGCCCGGGCCCGCCGGGAGTGTCTCCCGCCGGAGCCGCGTCCCCGGGCCTCTTGCCTTCAGCCCTGCCCTTTCCTCCTCCCCGGGACCTTGCGTCCCCGAGGAGAGCGAGCGAGAGAAGCGCCGTCTTCCGCAGGTGTTTTGGGCTAACCTCTTCACCCTGTGTGGTTCGGCGTTCCGTTTTGTGGTTTAATCCGGACTTTTCCGACTAGAAACTAGGAGTCTGGGAAGCAGCGGGCGTCCCTGCCCTTCTCTGCCAAGGCCCTGACACCTTCCAGTATGACCTTAAACCTGCCCTGTTTAAAAGGAGGTTTTTGTGTTGTGTTGGGGCCGGTTCACGTTGGAAAAGAAGGGCCTTGTCGGAAGCCCGGGTCGTGGCATCACGGGTGGCTGCGGGCCCCCCTGTCCGTCTGTGAGCATCCTTGCTCGCAGGTGTGGCTTGCAGGCAGTTGCTCCTCGGGTTTCTTTCCTGGAGCAGGGAAGCTGCGGTTTCTGAGCTTCTGACCTTTCTCTGCAGGACGTGTGGCATTATTGTAAAAGAAGACCTCTGGCGACGTCCCACAATGTTACAGCAAAGGGCATTCTCAAGGAAAGAGCACCCTTTTAAAAGTGACATGTTTTCATTGCAGATTAAGAATAAAGCTTTCTGGCTCTTCTGCCCAAATATAGAACCATTTGTATTCAGGCCTCTTATCCACCAAGAAACTTAGAATGCTTACGAATGTTTTCTTTCCCTGGGTGAAAAACGTTTTTTCTGCCTCAATTCCGTGGGCTAATGAGATCCCAAAAGAAAAACTCTTAGGAAAATTAGGACGATTTAGTTATACTTAGTAGTCTTTTCCCATGCAATTAAATTGCTTGGGGGGAACCTACTATCTTACGGTTTCAAAGGCCTGTATTTTAGTTCTGCTGTTATTTCCAAAAGGAAATTGTGTTCTTTTCCTTCCTGTCTGATAGAGCTGTCTCCTTTCAGAAGTACAAAGCTTAGTTGTGGCTCTCCTCTCTTCTGGTGTTGAAACTTTTCTGTGGATTCATAGCCTTATTTTAAAGATCATTAATATATAGTTTTCAAAGTTTGCAGTGACTTTTTAAATACCGTTTTTTTGGAAAGAGAACTGGAACAGGATGTGCAGAGAGGCCCATTTATGTGAACTAGATTCACACAGTAGGTGATGAAGAACTGGAGTTGTTTTGTTTTTGTTTTCAGTTAGTAAGTATATAAACATTTGCAACCACAGTCAGTTTGACTAAGGTTGTTTCAGTGACTTCCTAGGCTTTCTGGGTTCCAGTGTTCTAATGTAGAAAATGAGAAAGTTGTGCTAGAACCTACATTGTGTTCCAAAATGGGTACACGTTCCACTAGTGATATGTGACTTGACTCTAGGCTGTATGTGGATGAGGATTTTTTTTGTAATAGGATGTTTTTGCAATCTGTATTTATATATGTACAGCCATGATTTAAGGTAGTGACTAAGAATTTTCTTTTACAGTACAGTTAATTTAAGATTTTTAAAAGTGGGCCAGGCACGGTGGCTCACACCTATAATCCCAGCGCTTTGGGAGGCCAAGGCGGGTGGATCACGAGGTCAAGAGATCGAGACCATCCTGGTCAACATGGCGAAACCCTGTCTCTACTAAAAATACAAAAAAAAAAAGTAGCTGGGCATGGTGGCACATGCCTGTAATCCGAGCTACTCAGGATGCTGAGGCAGGAGAATTGCCTGAACTCAGGAGGCGGAGGTTGCGGTGAGCCGAGATCGCACCATTGCACTCCAGCCTGGGTAACAAGAGCGGAACTTCGTCTCAAAAAAAAAAGATTTTTAAAAGTGGAGTTAAAAAAATTAACTGTAGCTAAAAGTAAATGTACTCTGTGAACATGGGGGAGTGGGGGAAAACCATGGTAAGTTAGTTACTGGTGTTTGGGAACCGCTGAGCTTAGAAAGTAGATATCTGAAATCATCTGTGATTCTAGGAGAGATTTTTGTCTCATTTGTTGTGTTATACAACAGAAGCATGTACTGGTTGCCTACTGGATTCTAAGTTACAAAACTTCTGTAATTAACATAACACTAAATGAGAGGTTTATTTATTGCTAAAAGATATTATCAGAAATGCCACAGCCTAAGGAGGGAGAAAAAAAATTAGATTTTGATTGGTTTTAAGCAGAAAACCCAATAATTGGGATAGTACAGCGTTAAATCTTAGTGGAAAAGTTCCAGTTACTTTTTAAATTTAAGTAGTTCAGCTACAGGAGAATTTGGCTTTTTCCAGAAGTTGGCATTTTAGTGTCCACCTTTATTTTCTAAGTGAATGGTTTTTTTTTTACAAACTCAGAGGTTCAAATAAGAAAAGATGTTGCTGGCCGGGTGCAGTGGCTCACGCCTGTAATCCTAACACTTTGGGAGACCGAGGCAGGTGGATTGCCTGAGCTAAGGAGTTCGAGACCAGCTTGATGAACACAGTAAAACTCCCTCTCTATTTAAAATACAAAAAATTAGCCAGACATGGCGGTGTGCGCCTGTAGTCCCAGCTACTCGGGAGGCTGAGGCAGGAGAATCACTTGAACCTGGGAGGCAGAGGTTGCAGTGAGCTGAGATTAGGCCGCAGTGCTCCAGCCTGGGCAACAAAGCAAGACGTCTCCAAAAAAAAAAAAAAAAAAGTTGTTGCTGTAGAATGAAGTAACGAAGTGTACTAGTGAGACCTACGGGATGTACTAGTAGAAAGTTCATAAGAAGACTGAAATGCAATGAATCAAATGCAGAGAAAGCACATTTCAAGGAGATACTGAGATTCTAGCCACTTTCTTCTCGTTTATTACTATAAAACTTCAATTTATAATGCCCCAAGGCTATAAGATTTTTGAGGTAGCTCTTTTCAATGTTAGTTCTGAATATGAGCTTTAACTATGTTGGAGACACAATTATTAGAAGAGCATCTCATCTAGAATGATGCACAAAAATTGATTATAAAGGTTGCCTATGGGAACCTGGGTGGTTAAGGATAGGACTGGAAGTAGGACACTTCCTTTTCTCTGTATATCTTGTGTATTTTGTACCAAGTACATGCATTACTGGTTCAGAATTTTAACATTTTAAGTGAATGAAAATTTAAACAGGCTGGGCACAGTGGCTCACACCTGTAATCCCAGCACTTTGGGAGACCAAGGCTGGAGGATTTCTTGAGCCTAGGGGTTTGAGACCAGCCGGGGCAACATAGTCAGACCCTGTCTCTACAAAATTACAAAAATTAGCTGGGTGTGGTGGCATATGCCTGTAGTCTCAGCTTTTCAGGAGGCTGAGGTAGGAAGATTACTTGAGCCCCTGAGATCAAGGCTGCAGTGAGCAGTGATTGTTCCATTGCATTCTAGCCTAAGTGACAGGAAAAAAAAAATAATAAATGCTTTTGTTCCTTTTTAACATATGTGTGTATCTATATACGTATATATACCTAAGTATTAGCTTCATTTAAACTTACGTATTTTTCATCTGCCACATTTTTCTAAATACAAATCAGAGGCCGGGCGCGGTGGCTCATGCCTGTAATCCCAACACTTTGGGAGGCCAAGGCAGGTGGATCACGAGGTCAAGAGATCAAGACCATCCTGGTCAACATGGTGAAACCCCGTCTCTACTAAAAATACAAAAAATTAGCTGGGCGTGGTGGCGCGTGCCTGTAATCCCAGCTACTCAGGAGGCTGAGGAAGGAGAATTGCCTGAACCTGGGAGGCGGAGGTTGCGGTGAGCTGAGATTGTGCCATTGCACTCCAGCCTGGGTAACAAGAGCGAAACTCTGTCTCAAAAAAAAAAAGAAATACAAATCAGAGACAATGACAGAGCTAGTCTTTTATGTTGCCTTGCCTAATGAATAGTCATAGGGCCCATCTGTGGGTTAAGATTGGTGGTAAGCTTCATTTTTTTCTTTCTTCTTTTACTGGTCTCTTGATGTCAGCTTGTGCATCTTTGTGACTGTTACCATTTGGAAAATTTCCAACAATGAATCCCTAGTGGGTATCATCTAGTTTCTCAATTAGCCCCTGTTTTTCTTCCCCAGGGACAAAAGTGGCTCTCAATCCAGCACATGCACACTGAAGCAAGTTAAAGGATTTAATATGAAGCACAGAAGCAGATAGTGCCACATAGCGAGCAGTAGTTGGTACACATTTGTGAGTAAAAATTGTCCCTTTGGGCTTATTTTCTTAGTCTTTAAATCATCTGCATGCCAAATCCTTAAAGATCTATGTCCCCAGAGATGTTTTGATAAAGAATGAAAGACATGAGTTAGCAGTCATAATCAAACCAGTTGCCGAGGCTGAGTGTCCGGAGCAACCTCTAAGAGCTCTTCTAGGTATCTGAGTGAGGCGGTGGCTTAGGATGGGGCTATGTCTCCAGCATGGAAAGTCCCCTAGCCATGGTTAAGTCATGTTTGCTGTCTTTAACTTTTACGCCTTTAATTGATATATAATGTCTTTGCTGAAAATTTAGTGTAATTTCCGTTTGAAGTTTACACTAAATTTTGAAGTTTATTTAAAGAAACTATTACACATCAAATTTGTAGGCTACCTCAGTTATATTTAGTTTTTCCCTTTGTTTTCCCTTCATGACTTCTTCATTTGGGCTTAGTCTAAAAACAGGATTTTTCCCCTTTGGAGTATCATTAGAGGAGTTTTATGGCAGTATTTTTTTTTTTCTAATCTGACTTCACATTTGTGTATACATTTGATAGAGCTTCTCTATCCTGTTTGCAAAATCTTAAGACTGACTGTGCTTAAAGCTGTCTTTATGATTCTCAAGGTATAGAAAAATTCTTCTTAGGATAGTTTGGAAAATGGTTTCTCAAATCAAGCCCCAAGTCGTGTTCAAATCCCAAAGCAATTTTAAGTATTTACGTTTATTCATAGTTTTCTTATGAAATGAATTGTTGAAATACTGATTTTTATTCTTTCTTTTTTACAGCTGGAAAAGCAGTGTCCGTGTTATGTACACCTCCAAAAAAAGTTCAGATGTGTAGGGGAATTATTGTGTAAAGTAAACTGAACTGCAGGGTAGCAGTATTTTAATAACTATTGTAGACGTGTATTTACTGTATTAAAATGAGTAAAAGAACAAGCAGTGACACACCACTAGGAAGGTCAGTGAAATTTTATTCAGCTGAGCTGGTATTAGAGGTTTGAGAGACAGTGGCTTTAACGCTTACTGCCGTAGGCTGACCATGCTCTTTTATATTTTTATCATCATTTTGTGTTTGGCAGCAACAGTCTTTCTACTGCATTAAAAAATAACACACGTAAATATGATATTAAGTACAAATTAATAGAGTAAAAGTTTCAATCCCTCCAAAGATGGAATGCAAGCCTTAGAATGTGTTATTACAAATTCTATATTTGGTATTCATTGCATCTCAGTCATTAGGAGAAGTTTTAATTTGTGATGTAATTTTCAGGGAGTTGCATCTTTTTTAGTAAATTCAGAGTTCATTTTATGCATCGTCATTTAAAGGCTTTGAATAACAGGTGCATTTGTCATTTAAAGGTTTTATTTTTTCTTGCATGGCAGCAGTTTCTAATTGTAATTTTTTTAAAGTCCAAGTAGCTTTCCCTCAAATTGATAAGGAAATTTAAATTTTATTTCAGGCATTTTTTAGTTATAAGCAGCATGCATATTTATGCAGAGAAAGAGTGTGTGTTTGTATGTGTATGTACACACTTGTATTATAGTTCTATAATAATTTTAAAATTTTGCTCCTAAGCAATACTCTCAAGGTACAGTTTCAGCTGATAAGCAAGAAGGCATTTTGTTAAGGAAAGCATTTTCTTTCATCATTTATTTTTTCCTTTTTATATGTTCAGCACTTGCAAACGAGAAGTTTCCTTTCGCTCATTCTATAAGGTATTGTCTTCTAACTTCATTACGTAGAGGACACTGATATTATAACACTCAGTGAGCCCTGTCTTTAAATTTTTCTCCCACAGAGTGAGTGGGGCAGCATTTCCTTCTCCCACTGCTGCTGAGATGGCAGAAATTAGTCGAATTCAGTACGAAATGGAATATACTGAAGGCATTAGTCAGCGAATGAGGGTCCCAGAAAAGTTAAAAGTAGCACCGCCAAACGCCGACCTGGAACAAGGATTCCAAGAAGGAGTTCCAAATGCTAGTGTGATAATGCAGGTTCCGGAGAGGATTGTTGTAGCAGGTATTTCACCTTTATTTAGAAGGTTGCCTGTTAAATCTTTGTTTTACATATTTCTATGAAAACTTTGGAGTTTTCTTTAATGTTACTGAGAAAAGGGGTTGGAAAATGCAACTTTACACTTTTGACATTTCTATTCATTATTATAGTCTGAATTTCAAAGTATTTCTTAGTAATTCAACTAATTATTGAAGTTTTACACACATAATATACATATATTTTTAAGTGTATACTTGATGAGTTTCGACAGAAGTGAACACCCATATAACCACCACCACAGTCTGAATACAGACCATTTTTTACTCCACAAGGTTCCCTTGTGCCTCTTTCTCACTCAGTCCCTACCCCTCAACTCTAGGCAACTCATAGTCTCCTTTCTATAGGCACAGACTAGATTTGTCTTTCCTAGAGTTTCATGTAAACGGAATCATAGAGTATATGTTCTTATTTGGCTTCTTTTGTACAGTGTAACGTTTTTGAGAGTATTCTGTTGTTGCATATATCAGTTGTTCATTCAGTTTTATTACTGAGTAATATTTCAGTTTGGATACACCATAATTTATCCATTCATCTTCATTTATTAATTGCTTTTTGTTTGAGGCTGTTAGGATTAAAGCCACTGTGAATACTGAGGTTCAGGTCTTTGTGAGGACATATGTTTTCATATCTTTAGGACTGAAATTGCTGGATCATATACTACAAGTTATTTTCAACTTTCTGAAAAACTGCTAAATTGCTTTCCAAATTTTTGTACCATGTTCCATTCCATCAGTGATGTGTGAGTTTCAGTTGTTCCACATCCTTGCCAACATTTTGTATTGTCAGTCTTTTAAATTGTAGCTGTTTGGGTGTGTAGGGCCATGTTGTGATTTTAATTCTATTTCCCTGATTATTAATAATTTTGAACATATGCTCATGTGCTTTTTGGCTACTTAAATGTATTCGCCGTGAAGTATCTATTCAAATGTTTTGTCAGTTTGAAAAATTGGGTGTTGTAAAAGTTTTATATATTCTGGATACCAGTTTTTAGGTCATATATTGTGTATTGCATAATTTCGTTATCATTTCTGTACCACAGTAATAACTGTTAGTGAAATGTCAATTCTTACATGCTGGAAGCATATTTTGAAAGAAACTAATGCTTATTGGGAGATAATGATTCAAAAGCAGAAGGTAAATACATTTATAACAAAAATCACTGTCTTTTTAAAAAACCTCCGTGCTTTGCTTTTCTCTCTCTCTCTCTCTGTCTTCTTAACTCCTAGGAAATAATGAAGATGTTTCATTTTCAAGACCAGCGGATCTTGACCTTATTCAGTCAACTCCCTTTAAACCCCTGGCACTAAAAACACCACCTCGTGTACTTACACTAAGTGAAAGACCACTAGATTTCCTGGATTTAGAACGACCTGCTACAACCCCTCAAAATGAAGAAGTAAGTAGAATTTTAACAACACCAGAATTTGAAATAATAAAGACAAAGGTAAAAGAGAAGAGTGAAAAGGCTATAAATTATATCCTTAGCAATATGTTACAAAAGCTTTCCAAATAGAACATTACTAATAATTCTGTTTACAAATATGCCAAATAAGTTATTATGCTATTTTTAAAATTTGAAGGTAATGTTTTAGGAAAATATAAATTTCATGGAAAGCATAATTAAGTTCCTGTGGTTTGAAGAACGAGCTTTTCTGGGTAGGTGTTGCTTGTTAAATAATAAGAAAAAGTTTGGAAATTTAGCAATAAAAAGTAAATGTATCACTTTGTTATAAAATCAGTCTAGCAAACAGGGCAAAGAAAGCTTTTTCCTTTGATATTACCCATTCTTGCTTATTTGATTAAAAGTTTCCACTGAGTTAGCTACTATACAGCATCACATTAATATGCCCGTTGACCTAGATGTAGCAGTGTAGACTAACGAGGTGTGAGTGAGTAGCAGAGCTCAAATCCTGCCTCTGCCATTGACTTGCACCTAAGCTTTGAAGCTTCTTTGCTGTGATGATTTCTGGAGTTGCATCTTTTTTCATGCAACTTCTGAACTTACTAACATGTTGCCATGAAGCAAATATAAGACAATGTGCAAACATATGTTTTTATTAAGAATGGTGTTGCTTGTGTCTGGTTTCATTTTTCATGTAGTCCTTTCCAAAGAGGGTAAAGCACCCATACTGTCTAGGGCAATGCAATTTTCTAGGACTAGGTTCTTAGGTTGTAAGATTCTGCTGAGGTAATTAAGGTGATACGCTCATAGTTTGAATAATCTATATATTTGTTGGGTGAAAAGCACTAAATGTGAACATTTACATGACAATAAGGCCCTAAGATATTTGCAGAATTGTATTTCTTAACAAACATTTTTGAACTTTTTTGTTTGAAATACTGTCTGCAGTATAAGAATTAATGAGATTTCTTGCATTCAAAAAGTTTGCTGTCTGTCGAGTTCCAGCAGGACAATGATATGAGAGAGGGAAAGACATCACCACACACAAAATATGTAAAATTCTTTAATAGAAGAGAATAATGAAAGTCACCAAGATGGTTTCACAAAATAAAAGTATCCAGTGTGCTCCCAGTTCAAGGCCAAGCTTTCTAGCTCTCCAAAGTTCCTTGGGAATTATAGCTGTAAAAATAATTGTCTTACATTGAGGATTTTGACAGGAGAGAAATGCTCCTTACCATATCCTTTGGGTTTTGTTTTTCTTTTGATCTTTCTGCTCCTCCTAACTGATTGAAAGCAGCCCAGGCACTTCTCTGAGTGATTATTTTAAGAGTGATTGAAAAAAATTTGCCAGGACTTCCCTCAGTAGACCCAGGCTTTAAGACTATACGGGATTCATTCCTGCATTAATTGTGATATTTAGTCAAATGTGATAGATGCCCAGAGTGTATAACACTGGGGTAAAAAAGTTTGTGTGAGAATTAGACCTAACTTTGAAGGCCTACTTTGCCATTGACTAACCACTTTGGGCAAGTTATTTAACAAATCTAGTGCTTATCTCTGAAATAAAGATAAGAATAATGCCAAGTGCATAAGATTATTATGAGAATTAAATGTAATAATGCATGTAAGGACATGGTCTAATTTGTGTTAAAAGCTCACTATGTATACATGTTATGGTTAGGAAAGAGTTAAAATCTTGTGGCAGGAGCCAGATCCTGAGACGAAAGAGAGGAGTTTCTGCGATTAATACCAGATGCCTATTGAAAGCAAAGATGATGGTTTGGATTTCAAGTTTATAGAAGGGTCCAGTAGCCTTCAACAGGCATTCAGCTGCAATGAGCCAGGGAGAAAGGGGTAAGGGAGCCAGAGTTCTAGTAGCTTAGAGGAATCTACTGAAATAGAAAAGCAGTAATGCCCTGAGTGCTGATAACATTGGTGATTCATTCAGGTGTTACTCAGAATCTGTAAAGTGAGATCCCCAGAACATTTGCTCCATAGTAATCACTCTGCAATGGATGTCAGGGTTTCTCTACCTCAGCACTGTTGGCATTTTGGACTGGAAAATTCCTTGTTGTGGTGAGAGCTATCTTTTTGCACTGTAGAATGTTTACAACATTCGTGATCTCTCTCTACAAGATGCCATTACCATCTTCCAAGTCATGATATCCAAAAATGTCTATAATAGTGAAAAGTGGAAACAACTAATATATTCATCAGCTGATGAATGAATAAGCAAAACATGATCTGGTCATATAGTAACTCTTATTCAGCCATAAAAAAATGAGGTACTGGCCAGGTGCAGTGGCTCACACCTGTAATCCCAGCACTTTGGGAGGCTGAGGCAGGCGGATCACTTGAGGTCAGGTGTTCGAGACCAGCCTGGCCAACATTGTGAGACCCTGTGTCTACTAAAAAATAGAAAAATTAGCTGGGCATGGTGGTGTGCACGCCTGTAGTTCCAGCTACTCCAGAGGATGAGGCAGGAGAACCACTTGAACCTGGGAGGTGCAGGTGGCAGTGAGCCAAGATTACGCCACTGTACTCCAGCCTGGGTGACAGAGCCAGACTCCATCTCCAAAAAATAATAATAATAAGGTACTGACACATGCCACAACATGGATGAACCTTGAAAACCTGTAAAGTTTAAGAAATCAGCAAAGGTCATATATTGCATTTTTCTACTTACCTGAAATATCCAGAATAGCAAATGAATGAAGACAGGATACATATCAGTGGTGAGCATGGGTTTAGAGGAGAGGGGAATTGAGAGTGACTGCTTAATTGGTATGGGGTTTCCTTTTGAGCTGATGAAAATGCTCTGGAACTAGATAGTGGTAATGATTACACAACATTGTGATTGTACTATATGCCACTGAATTATACACTTCAAAATGGTTGAAATTGTGTATGTTATGTGTGTTTTACCACAATAAAAAAAAAATATCTCCAGACATTGCCAAATGTTCTCTACAGGGCAAGATCACCCCTTGCTGAGAACCATTGACCTATCTCAAGAAAGGAGACTACCATGAGAAGCCTTATAAGGAAGCCTATAATATTGTTGTCTGCAAGCCTGATTGATACAAGGGATAAATTTGTAGAAAGCAATTGTACTTGAGTTTTTAAACTGGCTTAAAGAATCCGGGTGAGCCCTTGAGGAGGGCTTAAAATATAACATAAATAATCCCTTAGCTCAAAGAGGGTTTAAAAACCTCTCTCTGGAAGAGAGGAAGCTGACAAACCCTTTCAATATGCCTCATCTCCACCAATATTTGGAAATCAGTTCTACAGTAAGACCATTGCTTGGTGATTCTCTTTATAGGGAACTAAAAACTATGCAATAAACCATGTGATCTGGGCATGAAATACAAAATGCCCAAGTCATGAGAGTTTTCAGTGTTCTTACAGTAGCCTGGGCAGTGTGAATGAGGAGAAAGAAGCTGTGACACTGACACTTCTACCTCTTCTCAAAAAGGAATCCAAACTGGAGCAAGTGGGGAAAGATCTTCCAGAGAACAAGAAGAAAGAACGGTAAAGAAAGAGCTGGAAAATGCCGCCTGTTAGATTTGACACAGCCTCGAACAGTGTGACCGGGTCAAAGATGTGGACTCTGCCGTTATATCCTGTCAATCAAGGCATGGTGTGCTTTGAAAAAATAATCTACAATAAATCCTAAGAGCTTCATGAGAAGTTCATTGAAGTTAGAAGAGAAAACAGACTGACTAAAGATAGAGTAAAAGCTTTTTCCCAAATTGACATCTGTTACTTCAAAGAGAAGTACGAGAATACCATTCATTTCTATAGTAAATCTTTGAAGAACACTGAACCCCAGATATATACAAGAATTGTCCATAGTTACGAATTAATCTGGAAGGAGCAACATCAGTTGGTGTACGTAAACCCTGACCTGATTTTGGAAGAGAAGAGTAAAGGCAATGAGTGGTTTCAGAAATGGAACTATCTCCAAGCCATGCCAGCTTTATACAGAAGCCATCAAATGGCATCCACAGGATGCCAGATTCTACAGCAGTTAGGTACAGAGTGTACAGCCAGAGCTCGAGGAGTAGAAGAAATAATATCCAACTAGAACCACCCTTAACACAGATTAATACTTGGAAAGCCACAACCTTAGAATCTGAAGGATAACACAAAAGCCACGGATGTCTAGCAGAAGGCCCCAGACCTGTAATTCTACCTTATAGAAGTAGCAGATGGTTGTTAGTACCCAGTTCAATTGACATGGCAATGCTAAGGGTGTGAAGCAAAAAACCATAGCTATATGATATATCCTAAAACAAATGCAAAAGGACTCCCAGGGACTCAGTGAATATTTAAAAGTCTCCTGCGAGAGCTTAGAAAATCAAGAACTTCGTGAATATGGATCTGATCATAGTTTGGTGATGGTTCATTGAGCTCTTTTTCCTTCCTCTTCACTTGTGGAAGGAGGAGCTGGGACTGCAATGAGCAGATTGGAGCAAAAGTCTGGAGAGACAAGGAAAAGCTGAATTGTATATGTAGATGCGCATTCATGCATGCAAAATTCAGAGATGTGCACTTGCATTCGTGGTACAACTACTGTTTGAAGGTCCTCTTAGCACAAGCATGGTGTCTTCATTCCTGGCAAATTGGGCCATGTGTCCTTCCCAAAACCCACAGTTACTGGCTTAACTGTTCTCCCCGTGATTCATGATTTTACATTTTGGACAGTGACCATTTTGGGGAGGGAAGATTTCTACCCCAGTTGTTCAGTCTACATTGTTAATTTGTACCTTTTCCCCTTCTGCAATAAAAGCCCCACAGAAAATGGGGTTAAGTATAGAGGAAAAGCACTAAGGCTCTTAGCAGATTCCCGAGAGGTGGGTTTTGAACAGATTGAGAGAATCAGCCATCAAAAAACCTAGAAGACATTTACTTGCCCAGGAATTTATGAATAATCAAATTTAACTTGGAGTATAAGCATATTAAAGGAGAATTGAATGCATGCGTGCAACATATGTCTAGTGCTGCGTGTTATATAACTAGACACAGAAGACCCTATGACCCAACTTCCAGGAAGCTGCTTGAACCTAGGAAACTATTTCTCAGCCTCAGGGATGAACAAAAGTAAGTGCTTAATCAATGAAGGATGATTCTGAAAGACATTTTAACATTTTGCATTGAGGCTAGGCATGGTGTATCATGCCTGTAATCCCAGCACTTTGGGAGGCCAAAGTAGATGGATCTCTTGAGGTCAAGAGTTCAAGACCACCCTGGCCAACATGGTGAAACCCTGCCTCTACCAAAAAACACAAAAATTAGCCAGGTATGGTGGCGCATACCTGTAATCTCAGCTACTCAGTCGGCTAAGGCGGGAGAATTGCTTGAACCCAGGAGGTAGAGGTTACAGTGAGCCAAGATCGTGCCACTGCACTCCATCCTGGGCAACAGAGTGAGACCCTATCTAAAACACAGCAAAACAAAAGAAAAATCTCAGATTGAAACAAACATCCAGGCCAGGCATGGTGGCTCATGCATGTAATCCCAGCACTTAGAGAGGCTGAGGCAGGCGGATCACAAGGTCAGGAGTTTGAGACCAGCCTGACCAATATGGTAAAACCCTGTCTCTACTAAAAATACAAAAATTAGCTGGGCGTGGTGGTGCACATCTGTAATCCCAGCTACTCGGGAGACTGAGACAGGAGAATTGCTTGAACCCAGGAGGCAGAGCTGAGATTGTGCCACTGAACTGCAGCCTAGGCGACAGAGCCAGACCCTGTCTGAAAAAAAACGCCAGAAAGCAAAATAAAACCATAATGTTGCCATGGCTGTTTTAGTGGAGAGGGGGTTGTTTTTGTTTTTTTTTTTTAAGTACTTTGCAGTGGCTCACACCTGCAAAAGTGTAATCCCAGCACTTTGGGAGGCCAAGGTGGGCAGAACACTTGAGCTCAAGAGTTTGAGACCAGCCCGGGCAACGTGGTAAAACCCCGTCTCTACAAAATACAAAAATTAGCCAGGTGTGGTGGTGTAGTCCCAGCTACTTGGGAAGCTGAAGTGGAAGGATCACTTGAGCCCAGGAGTTTGAGGCTGTAACGAGTCATGATCATGCCACTGCACTCCAGCTTGGGTGACAGAGCAAGATTCTGTCTCAAAAAAAATAATATGTATTTTTAAATAAGCAGAAAAGTTAATGATTACCACTGTTCTAGTTATCCATTTCTATGTAACAAACCATCTTAAACTTAGTGGCTTAAAACAAACAAACCTATGTTTTGCTCATGCATTCTGTGGTTAGGAATTTGCAGTTGGCATGATGGGGAAAGCTTTTTTTCTGTTCTCCCAATGTCTGGGGCCTAAGCTAGGAAGTCTCAAAGGCTCAGGATGACTCAACAGCTGGAGCTACAATTATCTGAAGGTTTGCTCATTCACATGTCACTTGGTACCAGCTGTTGCCTGCGACCTCCATTAGGGTTGTTGGCAGGTGCACCTACACGTGGCCTCACTGTGTGGCTACTTGGCCTTGCTTATGTCATGGTCCCATTCCAAATATGAACAACCTGGGGAAAGAAAGCCTTCTTTCTTTCGAACTGTTAGGACCTAGCCTCAGAAGTCACTTTGCATCATTTCTATAGGAGTTACCAGCCCTCTGAATTTCAAAGAAGCAGATCCTGTCTCTTAATGTAAGAAGGTCAAAGATACATTTTATAAGAAGAACATGTGGGATTAGAGATGGCGGCCATTCTGGAATGCCGAAACCATTAAGCTAGATACATTTTTAGTCTAGTTTTCAAATATTCAACCAAATCTTAATTTGTTATAACCCTAGAAACCAGGAACATTTATTTATAATACAGATACTCTCCATTTTCTATATGTGCCTGTAAAAACTTTATATAAATTGTTCTTATAAATAAGTATATAGCATAAGATTAAACAAATAATAGTAATTGTACCAAGTAAGAGTGATACTTAAAAAAGAAACCAGAGTAGCGTTCTTCTTAAAGTAAATAGACATTCCTGTTTATCTGCATTATAGTAAGTAGGGTGTGTGTGTGTGTGTGTGTGTGTGTGTGTGTGTGTGTGTATGTGTGTGTATGTGTGTGTGTATTTTTTTTTTTAACAAGTCTATCAGTAATACGCTCCCTGGAAGCAATTCTTGGTTGCCTTTTCTTAGTTATATTCTTTGTAAATTTTTTGACTAACCTTGTCTCAAGGTTCTTTTGATGCTAAGCAGCTACTAGGCTCCTAAGAATATTTTTATTTCCTTCCTTTTCTTTGTGCCTTAACAGATCCGTGCAGTTGGCAGACTAAAAAGAGAGCGGTCTATGAGTGAAAATGCTGTTCGCCAAAATGGACAGCTGGTCAGAAATGATTCTCTGTGAGTAGCAGCACTAAGCATTCTATTTCCTTTGTAAGTTTTCTCAGGATATTTTCTGTTTAGAAAAGCCCATGTTTTTCTAAATAATCACTTCCTGTAGTTTTTAAAAATTGTTTTACATTTTTGCCATACTTATAGTCTTAAAATCTGCCCAGTTTGTTGGTTGTGAGAATTTTTCAGTAACCTTATCCTCTCCTGTGTAGCATGGTTTCCTAATTAAGTTACCGTAAGATTGTGAACTGGTCCTTTCCAGCTTTGCTTCTAATGAGCTGTGTTTAACAATGTAGCGAGACAAGCAGAATTTTTTTCTTTCTAAAAGTATTTTTTAGCTTTCTCCCTTATGATTCATTGATTTTTTTTAGGTCCTTTTCATTTTTAAAAAATACAAGTATATTGTTTAAAAGATGATTTGTTTAAACCTTTCTTTTTCATTTGGTTGTATTATCAAATTCTGATGTTAAAGCTACCATAAGATATATTACTGCTTTTTTACTTTTTTATTAAAATTAGTGAATTTTTACAAACAGAATGTTCCTTGAAAACTGGTCAGAATTTTAATCAGAAAGTCATGGTCAGTAGTAGCTTTTTAAATAGATTATATAAATTAGTATTTCTTTCTCATTAATTTTTTGGCCAGTTTTCATAAACTCATCATGGACCACATGTGATGGAAAGCATCATGTTAGCGTCTGTGGAAACCAAATGAATCAGGAGATGATACATCTCTTCTGGGAGCTAGCAAATCTAGATAGATGCAGACATTTAGTTTTATTTACAAAATAACTAGAGCACAAGATAGCAGTTTATATTATGCCGTATTAGTTTCTAGTTTGGACCTGTCTAAAGAATATAGTGGTACAGAAGGGGCTTTGATGGAGATAGGGTCATTAATATTGAAGGTAGAGAGAGGATTTTTTTTAAAGTATTTTAATCCTTGCTTTGAAAGAAAAAGGAAGTTCTAACTTCTTTATAAATTATTTGCTTGCCTTATTGAAATTCCATTATCTTGTATTAGGTGAAACGAGAACTAAACTTGTTCTGATTTCTTGGAGAATATTGAAATGTCTCCTAAGGTAGTTAAAATTATTCTGAAAGACTGTGTAGGAAGAGAGTAAGTTAAAATGAATATATACCTCCTTCAAGGGATGCTTACTGCAAGATTCAACCATTAGTAATATAAGATGTTTTATGATTGTGTTTCCCTAAAGGTATCTAGTTGGCAGTGATGTCAGCAGGCCCATGAAATCCATTTTTCTAGACTATTTCCAAATGTATTACACAAACGGTAAAGAGGCTGTATCATTTATGGCTAAAGTAGCTTCTTGGTATTTAGTACTTTATAGAGTGATTAAACATACACTCAAGGGCTTTAATTATTTTCTTTTTGTACCATTATCGTAAGGCAGCAATGATTTCTAGTAAGCTTTTCCACTGTATAAAGATGTGGCTTACTATGTAGGTCCTTAGCTGCTTTGACATTTTATATTAATAAAATAAAAACAATTATTATAATATAGTATCCCTTTTATTTATTCTCCCAAAGTATGTATTCTTGATAACTGCATTCAACTGAAGAAAAAGGAAACCCCTTTATTGTATATGAAAACCAGTCCAGTGAAGTATGATTTAGAGTAGATGATTATAGATATTTTTGCATTTACCTAATAACATAAGTTCCTCATAACAGAAAAGATTTACAGTGTTAACTAATGTTTGATTTCTTTTCTTCTTTAAGTTGCTTTAGTGACATTTTCTAAATTTTTAATAAAACTGAAAATCTCATTTTTTGGTAGTAAAAGTAATGAATCTTTATACATTTTCACAGTGAAATGCTTGACATTGCTTAATCATATTTTTTGTTATGGTTACGTATATTACCATGTTATATATGTGATTTGTTAATAACGTAATCTTGCCGTTTCTTTCCCTACTGTTGTTAATTTTGTAATTTACAATTGAATTCATCTTTAAGAATCTGCATCTTATTAACTTTAGAATTTTGTGTAATGAACATATGATTCAGTGTGGTTAACATAATGAAGAAAAAATTAATATAGTACCTCTATTAAAATAATTATTAAACTCCTGCTATCTTTACCTACTTTAGTCTTTTCTTTGTAAGATGAAATTGTTGTGCATCATAGTGCATGAAACTTTGCCTGCCTCCACTTTATTTTATTCATGGCTTTAAGAATAAAGTGGAAATGAGTATGAGAGCAGATGCACTAGCCTTTGTTTTCTTAATTTCATTGATGAGGCCATAAGATTATCATCAGCTCTTGGCACAAAAATGAGTTCTAAAGAGTAAAATCAGATCTAGCTTTTTCTTTGTGTTATATCAAAGCTGAATATGTAAAAGAAGCATAATTATTATTTAAGGTGGCACAGATCAGATTCTGCCCCAAGAAATAAAATTTCAAGGTTCCAAGCACCGATTTCTGCACCGGAGTACACGTAAGATTTTATCTGCTCTGCTTTTCACAAGTAGGAGTTGTTTTGATTTTGAAGGATTGTGTTAATACTAATCTATTCACCAGGTAATTGACATATACTATCCTAATTATCTTCCTGTTTGGCTTTTTAGTACCTCTGTTTTAGGATTTCTCAAACTGTCATTATATACTTTATTAAAGAAAAAATAACTAGACCAGCTAAAGAAGTTGTATATGATTTTCCATGTATTGGTGAAGGGAACATGGAATATAATATGCACATAAGGACCAAGCATCCTTTTTATTTTGCTTTGATTGGCATAATAGTTCTCTACAGATTCGACTTCACCTGATAAGTGATCCCAATTTTTTTTTTAAATTTTACCACACTGTCTTTTCTCTTCTATCTTGTCCCTGAAGAATGGAGTCTAAGTGTGGTTTGTCATTTATTTTTAAACCCACTCTTTCCATGTGACAAAATAAGGCATGAGAATGACTAACTCTCATGGAGCAGAACATGTTGGTATATAATACAGGTATTCAGTAGCTAATATAGGTCTTAAGCAACAGAAGAAACCACACTGATAGCCAACAATTTTCCTCTTATTCTGGTTCTATTTTTTTTACATCAAGGAACAACTATTCAATTGCCATAGACAATGGCAGTATATTAGAATTTCCTCTCTATTTAAAATTCCAACAGAAATTAATATATTTGTGTTTTAGTGAAAATGTTTTCTCTTTATTATTTTACCCTATTTTTTGGAAGAGTCTGATACCTCACTGAAGAGGTTACACCCACAGTTTGAGAAACATTATTCCTATGAAAACTCACATAAAGAGGTACTTGACTTTGAACTTACTTTTAATAATGACATAGTTATGCCAAGTACATTTTAATTTAAATTTTAGTTCTGACATTAGCTAGTGTTGTTTTTTTGTTTTTCATTTTTTGGTTTTTTTGAGACAGAGTCTCACTGTGTTGCCCTGGCTGGAGTGCAGTGGTGCAATCTCAGCTCACTGCAACTGCCACCTCCTGGGTTCAAGCGATTCTTCTGCCCAACCTCCTGAGTAGCTGGGACTACAGGTGCGGGCCACCATGCCTGGCTAATTTTTGTATTTTTAGCAGAGACAGAGTTTCACCATATTGGCCAGGCTGGTCTCAAAGTCCTGACCCCAAGTGATCCACCCACCTCGGCCTCCCAAAGTGCTAGGATTACGGGTGTGAGCCACTGCACCCCGCCCTGTGTGGTTTCCTTAACAATTGTGTAATAAAATTCCATGTAAGCATGAGGTAGAGCTATTACTAATGAAGCATGGTAAACATCAGTGCTTTCCTCAAAATTTTCTAATCTTTTCTTTTAAAAAGGTAAAGTTGAGACTTATAACATCACTGGAACCAATTTATCAAAGCGCATTTTTATTAAATTACTAATACATATAATGCCATTTGCTTAACCTTCTCAGTGCCTTTGTAGTATGTTTACTTTTTTTATTTTCCACAATAGTTCACTTGTCAAAACAACAAAAATGGAGTCACTAAACCTTGGATGGGTACATGAGTGGACGGATGTAAAAGTGCTGTTTCCCTCCACCGTTTATACCTGTGGAGTACATTTTAGCTACTGTCAAACTGATTGTTAAAATGGAGCTTATTCTTTTTTGTTCTTACATTTGTTTGTGAAAAAGACCAACAAGACTGCTTGAAGTTTTAAAAAGAAAAGAGAATTTATAAATTATTTATTGGCTCTAATTACTAATGTAGTTTTGGTGATCTTATGGGGATTCATTTCATCTTTAGGTCAAATTAAATGTTACCAAGCAAAGACATTATTTAATCTATACCTAACACTGGCAAAAGCAGTCATCAATTTAAAAAAACACTCCCAATTTCATTTTTGCTGTTTATGGAGGATTGCCGTACACATGAATGAAAAGCTGAATTTTTTATTAATCTTTGAAATGTTCATTTCTTTTGAGAAACAACTAGAAACTCAAACTCTGATTTTGATGCTGCTTTTGATGAAATATCTTTACTAGTATGGATAATAACAACTTGATCTTTTATTTTTCTATATAAGTATTTTCATATTCAGTTATAATTGAGAAGAATGTAAGGTTTTTTCTAATTTCATGTGGTCATAGAATCTTAGAATCGGGAGAGATCTTATAGATCGTTTTAGAATCCAACCTTCTGTATTCCATCTTAGGAACTCCTTGTAGTTTATGTTTGACTGTTTTATAAGATGACTTCCTCATTTCCTGTGTATGGGCAGAAAACACTTGCACTTTTACAGTTTAAATAAACAGTTCATTATTGTTTGTTTCTGGCAAAAGGATTTCTCTTCGAGGAAGTAACCCTTCTTTTCTTTTCATTGTTAATGGGCAAAAACCCATTAAGTTTTTTTCATGGATTTGAGTTTAGTTCATTCATACTGTTGCCCCAAGGTGATAATTTTAAATATTGATTATTGGGGCCTTTAGAATGTTACTATGTATCTTGTTTATCAATATGTAATGACACACTAAGTATTCCATTTAAGCCCCCAAATGCAAAGGCAAAGTACTGATCAGTCCTTCAAAACTTGCTTAAGTGAATTCAGGCGTTTACACTGGCTGCTCTATCAAGAAGAGCGTAAGATGGATTGTTTGTTTTTGTTGATGCAAAACTGGCAATTTTTAATTCTGCCTCTGATGATATATAGTTTTTTAACATGAACTCAGTCTGGTTTCCCACAGGCAGTAAGAGCTTCAGGTTTTCACAGTGCCACCTAAAGAGAATTTTGAGTGTAGGACTAACATACAGTTTTGTTTCACAGATAAGCTGGGGGTTTTTGTTTTGTTTTGTTTCCCTTCTGGCATGTCCAGTATGGGTTTTGCCAAGTACCATGGGTCAGTAGCTAATGTTGGCTTATATGTATTCCCAGAGATTGCCAGTCTCTCGACAGACATTTAAGATCACTAACCACGAGTCTGCATCTGAAAATTTAAGTTTATCTTGACAGCATTAGGCCTAAATCCTATGGCAAATCAGGCTTGGTGGATTAGTTACTTTCTATGTTAAGATTTGGCTTCGATCTTCTAAGTAGTCTTTGAAAAACATGGTTTTTATATTATGGCACTTCTCTCTTTGGATCACCAAGCCATTCAAAGTCATTCATAAAATTGTGAAAGAGATTTTGTTTTTAAATTTTCTGGGACTCTGAGAATAATATTAGTTGACTATAACTATCCTGTCAAAAATTATCCCACTTATTTTGTAGTTTGCAAACAAATACATGCTGTTAGAAAAGATTACACAGTCAAAATAAGAGATTTTCTTTTTTCAATTGTTTATCATCTGCTTCACTTTTATTCTTTTAGACGTAATACACATGGGATTACATTTAATCTGGTGTTAGTTTTGCCTTGACATTGAGAATGTTGACCCCTCATTCCACCGTCATAGCCCTCTTATTGTAACAAACCATCTCCCAAGTCCCTGTGTTACTTAAATACCTCACAATAGATAATTATGCTGTAACATTAAACAGCTCCCTGAAAATACTGACACAGATCTTAAGAGCTTAGGTTAGAACCATAAGAATTGGTTCATTCAGCTTTCAGAAAGCACTGGCAGGCGGAGACAAATGAAATTGTGCATCTCAGCCCACACATGAAAGAACGATTAATATTATCATCACTAGGAAGCCCAGAAATAGTTATCAGCCATTGATAATTTAAGAAGTGTCTTTACCTTCTTTCACTGTATTCACAGATTTGGGAATGTAGTAGTCATTTAACTAGAGAACAGATAGAGTCATTTATGCTGTAGTTATTTAACTAGAGAACAGATGCTTACTATAATTAAGCAGTCAAGTGTCATTTGCTCATCATAAACTTCAACTTGCTTCATTGTCTCTGTGAAGTATTTGAAATGGTGTTTTTATGGAATCACTTTTGATTCATGTGTTGAAACTTTGCCATCTGTGTATGAGAATTCTCTGTCCTACTCTGGTAATCTTCCATAAGTTGACAGCAGTGTTGTTTCTTAGAAGTTTGGTTTATTGAATCGGAATATCAACACAAAGTGAAGAATGCATTCATTGCTGTGTTTCTCTCTTCCCTTTGTACAGTTGTTCTTCATATTCGGTTTATTTATCTTGATGTTTAGGGTTACAGAGTTATAAGTGCTGCTTTGTAGCTAGTTATTGAAAACAATTCAAAATGTTTATTCTTTGACTGTTTTCTTGTGGGGAGAGTGAAAGGTGGGAAAGGGGGGCAAGAAAGCTAAGGTAAACTAAGAACATTAACATAAAGACTGCTCAGCTGAAGTTTTACAGAAATCTGACTTGAGTGTTTTTCTCTTCGTTTGCTGTGCTTGTGTAAACAGTGTGACACCATCGCCACCACAGGCTCGGGTCTGTCCTCCCCATATGTTACCTGAAGATGGAGCTAATCTTTCCTCTGCTCGTGGCATTTTGTCGCTCATCCAGTCTTCTACTCGTAGGGCATACCAGCAGATCTTGGATGTGCTGGATGAAAATCGCAGGTGATTGGCCATCCGTGACTCTTGCCAGCTTTGTTGCAGATTTTTTGGCCTCTTGTGTAGTGGACTGTGGTGTCTTCCTTTTCTGTTTTTACCTTCTAGCCTCCTTCTAAGATGCAATGGTTTGAAACAGCTTGCTTTACTTTCTTTTAGTTTGAAATTATTGTCCAAAATTCACATTTCACAAGATTACATTAGCTTCCCATCTATCAGGGAGAGTATACAAAGAAAGCCAATGATTTTTTTCAAAGGCTTTTCTAGCCTGTTCTAAGTACTTGACTCCATTTGGGGATATGCCGAGGGGTCCTGTTGGATTGAGTGTTGGACTAAAGCATACTAGTCCTCTTTAGTCTTTTGATGTAATCATTTATGCTACTAAAATGATTGGATTATTAAAACAAATCTGAGGAGGTGATGTCAGGACACTTTTTCCTTTCCTCTCAACGACTGATTTCTAGGCTTCTTTTGAAAATTCCAAGTGCTATCATCTGTTTGAGAACACTGATGTTTTAGTGTTGATAACTTATATCACTTTTGAACATCTCCAAGTAAAATCATTAGTAGTATACTAAGACTTACTCATACAAATAATTTTTTTGTAGTTATTTCTAGTACCTTTTGTCCTCACTTTGTTACTACACAATGTTTTAAAGGAAATTCAGTAGCTTTTTTGTCATAGTGTGGGAAAGATAGAGTCAATTTCATTTCGACTGTGAACACTTATCTAGTGGCTTCTGGTAGTCAGGGTTTGAATTTTTATGATTATTTAATTAAATCGTTACTTTCTGCATTTTGAAGAATTCACAATAAATTAAGCTGGCCCTTCTAATAAATCCTGTTTCTTAGGAACAAATATGTCTTCTGGCTTGCACTGAACAAACTTTTTCTTGTTGAATGCTTGTAGTCCTCACACAGGCCCTAAGTATGTCACTGTACTTCTCAAACTTGTCCATGCTCCTTATGATTGTTGAATTCCGGGCCTTTCTAAGCCTTCCCAGAGATGGCCTCGTGCTGTGCATTTGGGCCCAAGGACTGAAAGCTGCACTAAAAAGAGATGGAAAAGAAAGCTCATGGCATGAGGGTGTGGGAGGCAAATTATATATACATGTTTATGTATAGATATGTTTTGTTTGTTTTTCCCCCAAGGGTTTTGACTCCCTTTTATGCTTTTTGAAGCTTCAAAGACATTCTTGGACTATTGGGAAGCTGTAAGAAGCAGCAAGGTTCAGAACAAAAAGCATGGATTCAGGGAGTCACTCAGAATTAACCTGGATCCACCCTGTGCATAGCTGCATGGTGGCCTTAAACAAACTGCTTAGCTTCTTTGGGCCTCATTTTCCTTGTCTGTTGAAAAATGGGGAGGAAGGATAGTAGTATCTACCTTTCTGGATTCCTGTGAGGATCTTCTCCCCTCCCCAACTTTAATTATAATATAGGGATAATGGCCTCCAATTCTTTATTTAGTATGGTAGGAGATCTTTCCAATGATATTTAATATAAAGTAGCAGTTACTTAAGAACTAATATTTACAAGTGTCTGTTTTATCTTCCCTCCTTAAAACAGAATTATTGACCATCAACTAAGTTGCTTAACTTTTTGATTACAATAAATCCTTAGTGGAGACCAGATTATTAGGTCAGAATATGTCATATCAAATGCTGTTACATTTAAAATATCTGAATGAGAAATATATTTCTAAATCGTGTATAAAAACTGTTAGATGACAAAGTCACATTACATTCAAATTATATGTCCCGAAGAGAAAAAAAAGTATTTGTCCCAATCTCCCCACCAGCGTATACACAGATCATTGCAGTAATGTGGAACTTGTGAAAATACGGATTTTTTTCCTCCATAATAGAAAAATAATAGTGCCTCAGGGTCAAATGTACAAAGTCAAAAATTGTATTAGTAAAACTTTGTGGTTTTTTTTTTTTTTTTTTGAGACGGAGTTTCTCTCTTGTTACCCAGGCTGGAGTGCAATGGCGCGATCTCGGCTCACCGCAACCTCCACCTCCTGGGTTCAGGCAGTTCTCCTGCCTCAGCCTCCTGAATAGCTGAGATTACAAGCACACGCCACCATGCCCAGCTAATTTTTTGTGTTTTTAGTAGAGACGGGATTTCAGCATGTTGACCAGGATGGTCTCGATCTCTTGACCTCGTGATCCACCCACCTCGGCCTCCCAAAGTGCTGGGATTACAGGCTTGAGCCACCGCGCCCGGCCCCTTGTTTTTTTAATAATGAAAAATATTTTTAGACTTTAAGTGAAATTTTATTTCAGTTTTTTACATTGTGATGAACTGATAACTTTAAAATCCCTTTTCTGGGAAGAAATTATCTTTTCTCATTCACTTAAGTAAGTTTTTAAAAATTCATGAAGGAGTTATATTAATAATGCTTTGCTCCTAGATCTGTACCATCAGTTGTTACCTTGGATCCGGGAGGGTTAGATTCTCATCAGTCTTATTGCCTCTTCAGTATTGAAGGATTTTTTAAAGTCGTATTCAGATCTCTTAGGATCTCAGTGTTGAGCAAGATTTGATCAGAATTTTAAGTGCCAAATCAGTTTTTATTTCCTCTATGAGAAGTATCCAGCATAACTTTTCAGATATAAGAAATAGGAATGTGAAATTTGGATAATGTTCTACTTGCATGATTATAAAATAATACTGCTTATAAAATTTTTACTGCTTCTACGTTCCTTGCTCTGTCCATCATTTTTTCCTTTCTATTTTATTACTCTTGGCTATTATGCTAATGCAATACCTTATCCTTTGGTCATATGTCATCACATTAGGTATAGTTAATTTAAGCCAGAACTGTTTGGGGGAAAAAGAAAAAAGCTTCCTGCTTGCTTTATCACTATGAAATAATGCAGATTCACAATTCCTTGACATAAGAACTATTTTCAGTTTACGTTTTAAAGGACGCTGTCAAAAGGTTTATGTACTATGTATTTTTTCTTACAAGAATGCAGATGGTATAAACCAAGCTCAGTTTGAACACCAACTTAAATCGTAGGTACATGTTAGAAAAGTTTATTTACACAGGTCAGTGTCATGCATTTGGAAAACTCATACGCTGAAAATTTACCAAAGCACCAGGTGTATTATTTCCTCAGGTGCAGCAAAAATTAAGATACTATTACGATTTGGTCCTTAACTGATTAGAAAATGCCCATCTCTCCCTACATCTGTTAGAGCTACGTACCTCATTTTACAATGTAAAATATTAACATCTTAAAAAAGAAACTTTTTTCCTGTGTAAGAACATTGGTTAAATATTGATAGATGAGTAATACTTAGCTCTTATTTTTAGGAGGGGCTTGATTATTTTTTACAGTTTTTTCTTAACAGATTTTACCAGCTTTGAGTGAATAGAATAAGAAACCAATGTGTGAATAATTTATATTTTTGGCAAGTATCCCTATAAATAGACAATTTAGAAGACCTAGAAATCTGGAGTTGCAGTGGATACAATGTTTGTTATTTATAACTTTTCTCTTTTAAGAAAATGTGTAATTCTGATCCCCCAGTCAAACTGTTTATTTCCTGTAGCAGGTTTTTTATAGCAAAGAAACACATATTATGTTACATCAGAGCATATTTACTCAGAAACATCAGTACACAAGTTAATGGTGGAGCTCAGTGGTAGCCTTGGATTTCTTTCCCTTTCGCCACTCTCCAAAGCATACTGTTGAAAAGATTTTATGTATTAAATCATGCTTATAGAAAATGGTACTTGAATGAAGTTTCTAACTTTGCCAAATACCTGTCTAATTTACTTTTATATTATATGTGTCAATTGCCAGTGTGAGAAGACAAAATGAAATACGTTGTGAAAGGTAACTGTATTATTTTCTGGCTCTGCATTATAAAAGGGAAATCTCTGTGGTGGAATATGTTGAATATCACAGAACCATTTGAACATACTGTGTTCACTTTAAAAAGCTTTAGGAAACACACAGTGTTGGCTTCATCTAGTTAACCATTTTCATGTTAGTGTAATTTAAGATTGTAGTTAAACTACAGGTTTCTAATACCACAGAGTAAATAAAATATGTTAGTAGGATGAGATGAATTTAAGACCTGTCTCAAGCATATGTGATTTATTCATGGTTTTTAGGCAATAAAGTAAAAGTCAAACATGTTTCCCCAGTAAGTCTCTGACTCCCTCATCATCTAGGCTCCAGAAATTTCCTTTTTTTTTTTTTTTTGAGACAGAGTTTTGTTCTGTTGCCAGGATGGAGTGCAGTGGCATGATCTCGGCTCACTACAACCTCCACCTCCTGGGTTCAAGCGATTCTCTTGCCTCAGCCTCCCAAGTAGCTGGGACTACAGGCATGTGCCACCACACCCAGCTGATTTTTATTTTTAGTAGAGACAGGGCTACACCATGTTGGCCAGGATGGTCTCTATCTCTTGACTTCATGATCTGCCCTCCTCGGCCTCCCAAAGTGCTGAAATTAACAAGCGTGAGCCACCACACCTGGCCCGGAAATTTCTTTAAGCACTGGTAGTACTTTTAAGACATGTAGAAGTTAAACATTAGAATTTTATTCTGTAAATTGAATTATCAGAAAGTAATGATTTGTATTGTGGTCAAAATTGCACAGCTGTGCCAACTTACAGAAAAAAATTAGTGTATTTGGTATTAAACATTAACCATTATACAATTAAGTATTGTCTTGATACTTAATTCAGGCAAAACCAGATCAGTTGCTTAGAAAATGAGATATCCAAAATAGGATTTAATAATTCTTAAAATCTTTATATGATCCAATATTCCAGTCTTCCCTCTCTGCTTAGTAGATATTGCTGATTGTTTTACGGGGAATTGACCAGTGAACATGTATAAGCTTTTGTTTCTTGATTTTAAAAGATAACACTTATTGGAAAGGATGCTTCTTATCAAGGTAGAAAGCTAACTGTCCTCTAGCACCAAAGTATATACTGAGAATGAGTGGAAATCCCCACCAATTTCCCAGTGCACCTTAGTCTTCATTTCCAGCGGCCCTGTATGTCACTCCTGGTTGTCTCAAGATCAGACTCAAATTGTTGGTTGCACTTTCTGTGATGTGCAATAGCACATTGCCTGATCTTCACTGCTTCAGAGCAGAGGCTTGCATTTTCACTCTGGAGAGCTGAGAGTTTGAATGAGACACAGCTACATTGAGACATCAGGCACTATTCAAACTTAATAAGGTGGGCGGGAAGGAACTGTGGGAAATGGAGTTTCTTGAAATTTATTAATACATTTTTTGAGATAGAGCTGTTGATACCAGATGAGCAACCATGGTCATACAGGTGCAGCTAACAGGTCCTGATATGCTTTTAAAGATGCTAGTGATTTTTTTTTTTTCAACTAGAAGAAAGGAATTACACTTTTTAAACAGAGTTGTCCTCTGTCTTAAATTTCATAAAGCACCAAAAAAAATATATGTTGGTGCTGTTTTCTCATGTAAATATGGATTTTCCCTTTGTTTCTTTAATCAGTAGTTTATGAAATGATAAAATGTTTAGTTTATAAAAATGATAAAATGGAGAACACATGAGACAGGAATTTTTTAAAGTAGTTGACAGATATTATATTGTATTGAAACATACAATATAATCCTATTTGACATTTATTTGTCTTGTTTTTGCTTTTATTTTATTACTTCTCTGTTTCCTGATTCTGTCTTGTGCCTTCTCCCGCAAAAACCTGCCTTAGACCTGTGTTGCGTGGTGGGTCTGCTGCCGCCACTTCTAATCCTCATCATGACAACGTCAGGTAAATTTTGAGACTTCGTAATTACCAGAGTAAATGGTTGGCGGAATTTGTATGTTGCAGGACATGATGCATGTTGTAGCCATGGCTGTGTGTTGTAGCTGAACTTCTTTCTACAGCTTTCCTCATTGAGTATATCTTGCTTCTCTCTAAGAACAGTGAATAATCAGTCATGACATTTGGCCAGTTAGTATGAGGGGAAATGTTTAATAATTATGGTAAGATGTGAACAGCTGAGATATTTTATTTAAATGCAATGTTAATAGTTTATAAGTGGTTTATAATAATTTGCATACTAAAACAGAAAAAATTGTCTTAAATCTTATTCTATGTACATCATTTTAATGGTTGCCTGAATTGCGGCCAACATTTCCTTTTAAGTCGTTAATTATCTGCAGTGTCACTTTTAGCGTGTGAACAAACCTGTAAGGCATCGTCTTAAATTGGGAGAAATCAGCACTGACAACTCCACAGCTTGGCAAGGTGAATATTAGAAAGGAAATTTAGTTTTAAGGTTTTTCACCATCTGTTGATCTAAGGCCTTCTCTTTTATTTTTGCCCTTTTCACACTTTCAGACATGCTTAGGCTGAGTGTTCCTTTCTTCCTGACATGCACAGGCACTTAAGAACTACAGTTCTTAAGTGCTGAAATTCCCATGTAGTTTTCCCATAGTCTGGAAAAACAGAATCAAAAGCTAGTTGGTATTCACAGATGCTATTACTGTATAATTGTTTCAGTTTTATTTAAGCAGACAGGTATTTGTAGCAGTAGATTTTAAACTGGCAGCATCATTTCTGTGCCTAGAAGAAGCTGGTACATTCATTGAAGCAAGAGAAAAGGGAAACATTAGCTGCTCATTAAAACTGAGCTCATGTTGGAGAAATTGTAAAGTGTGACTATGGTGGTCCCCTACCACTCTGCTGGCTTGTTTCTTTTTACAATCTTAGTTCAGTTCATTGTCGTTTCCCTTCTGTTTTTCTCTAAGTTTGTGATCCTTTTATCTTTCTATTGGTATTTTCAGCCAGTGGTCTAACTTAGCATTCGAGTTTTTTAGTTCTAATAAATACTGGTTTTTGTTTAAAATACAATGTAAAGTAACATGTTTTTGTTTTCAATTGAATTATGTAGGTAAAATCTTTTGTCATATCCTTATATTTCTCTCCAAAGGAGATTTCCTTTTCAGGTATCTAAACCTTAATTAATTCAGGATATAAATTGTGAGTAATCGCTTTCATTTATGTATACTTCATTCTCTACGTTCAGTCTAGATCCCTTAAACAATTGCTTCTGTTTGATTTCTTTTTCTGATTATTCATCTCTAATGTGGCCTCAGAGAAATAGAAGAGTTTTATTTTGAGGATGAAGTGAAGGAAAAGGGAATCTTCAACCTTTATTTTTTCCACTAATCATTTTAAACCCATGGTTCCAGCAATCTACTAACTTAGGAGTTTACTTCTCTAACTAGTGTAATTACCCTCAGTATTCCAGGTTATTTATTGTGTTCTCCTGAAAGATGGCGACAGTTAATGAGAAAGCAAGATAATTTAGCCGAAGAAGGAACATATGGAGATGGTTGTCAATTATCTAGAGTTGGTACATGCCATCTATTGTTTAAGGTTTTTGCATACTTTAAGTATTTTTATTACTTTTAACTATATTTGAAACAAAAGGATTTTTTAATAGTTTTGTCTTTAACATGTCTGAATGAAAAATATAATTCTGCTTCATATCCCTTTGTGTGGGTATGTGCTTTTTGTAGTGGGGACTTGCTGGGAAACAGAATAGATGATCCATATGCCAATTCTGTGGACTACACAGGAGTAACTTTTAATTCAGTTTTTTTATATTCTGCTCATTTAGAAAATTTACTATGCCATTTTAGTAAAATAACCATTTAGGATATTAAATCCATGTGTGGTGAATTGTGTGGTTATATAAGTTATATCTCAGTGAAGGAAGCTATTAATTCAGTTAAATTTTAAAATGTGGAAATCCAGGCAAAGGAGAAGAATGGCATTTGTCTTTGTTTTTCAGAAGTTTAGTGTCATTCATCTAAAAATTAGTTCCCCTTTTAGAAGTAATTGCATTGGAACAGAAAGTACTTTTTTAATATGCTTTCTCTGGATTTTTGTCTTAGTGGTTTTTTAGTAATATTTTATACACAGCCTCTTATTCATTATTGGGTCAATTCTAGAGCTAAATGTAGTGGCAAGATATATTCAGGAAATTTTATAATTGTTTCTGCGGGAGAACACAGTAGAACGTAAGTAGTTAGAAATAAGAATAGGCCAGGTGTGGTGGTTCACACCTGTAATCCCAGCACTTTGGGAGGCTGAAGCAGGTGGGTCACCTGAAGTCAGGAGTTTGAGACCAGCCTGGCCAAGGTGGTGAAACTCCATCTCTACTAAAAGTACAAAAATTAGCCAGGCGTAGTGGCAGGTGCCTGTAATCCCAGCCACTTGGGAGGCTGAGGCAGGAGAATCACTTGAACCTGGGAGGTAGAGGTTGCAGTGAGCTGGGTTTGCACCATTGCACTCCAGTCTGGGCAACAATATTGAAACTCCATCTCAAAAAAGAAAAAAAAAGACAAGAAGCAAAGAATAGGAATGGCAAGACAAGAGGCAATGAGAAGAGGTGATGAGTCTTTCTTCAGTTAGAGTTAGTCTACTTTGCGTTGCCTGCCAGTGAGTCTATGCCTATGGGCTTGCATATGGACATAAGTTTGTATAAGAATTCTATTTCGTTCTATACTAAGTGGCAGCTCTCAAACCTTTTCAGCCAGGGATCCTTTTTGGCATTGCCAGCTCTTCTAGCTTGAGAATTTTCTATTTGTATCTTTAGTCAGGATTTTTTTCTCATTCTCCAATTTTTAGTACCCTTTTTCAGTATTGTAGGTAGTTATCATTTTAAACTTTTTTCTTTCCTTTATTTGTAGAAATTCAAGTGGTAAAATTTAGTAATTCATATTATTGGGTACCAGTTTTCTGAATACTACTTTGAGCATTACAGTAAATGTAACATGACATGCTAATTACTCTTAGTTCTATTTTAATATTCATTTCTATTTCTGTTTCTTATCTGCAGGTATGGCATTTCAAATATAGATTCAACAATTGAAGGAACATCAGATGACCTGACTGTTGTAGATGCAGCTTCACTAAGACGACAGGTATTTAGTGTACCAAATAAGATATAATTCTAAGTTGCATTCATACAGTATTTTAAAGTGATAGTTCTCAACATTTTATCGATTTCTCTCCTGTGGGACCTGTGAATTGAAATATTTTATCCATCAAACTAGTAAGCCATAACTGATTTTCTCATTTTGATTAAACATATATTGAACTACTATTTACATGTTTTTATCAGCATAAAACAGTATTACCAAGATAGATTAATGTAATTCTAGACAATAACAAAGAATTTTTAGCAAACCAGTATAGCCCTAAGTTTGGCTTTTGAAATGTGGAACAATCACTTTGGAACCTTTGTTACTTTGTTTAATAACTCTATTTAGAAACCACTCCTTTCGGCTTGCAAAGGGTCTCTGCGTACGTATGTCTTGTATTCTGTAATAAATCCTTTCTTATAACTGCAGTTTCACATGCATATTTTTAATACGTACTCCCACAGTTTCTAGATCACACAGACACACACACATGTAAGGAAGGCAGATTTGGTTTTCTCATTGTGTCTATGCCAAATAGATATAGAAGGAAATTGGATTAAATAAAATATTTTTAAGTAAAGATCAGTAGGAGAGCATGAGCTTAAGCAGCAATTGTTCATCCCAGGGCTTTTCACCGTAAGGGCTAACAGCAAGGGTGGTACTGTCAGCCAGCAGCATTTCCAGCAGCTGGGGAATTAGCCTTCAGGCCTGAAGGGTTTGGGTGGCATATCCCTAGGCCCACTGCAATAGATTATTTTATTGGATTGCCTCAGTAACTCAGAGAAGTGGACAGAGAAAGCATTTATGCCAGGTTAAATATGAACAACTGAGGCTGAGTGACAAGAAGTTCATAGGAGAGGCATAGAAGGGGGAAGGAGTCCCGTAGGAAGGAAATATACCCTTCCTAACTCAGAAATCTGAAGAAGGGAAAGGGGAAGGATGTTTAAATAAATTTAAGCTGTCATGAATGACATGTTTTTCTGTATGTAGTTGTGTTTATTTTGCTCCAGATGAAACTTTCCATGTTATAATACTTTTGACAAATCATTTTACTACTTTATAGGAATCGTTAAAGCCTCTATGTTGTATTTTTTGTGTTTGTTTTTCACTTAGATAATCAAACTAAATAGACGTCTGCAACTTTTGGAAGAGGAGAACAAAGAACGTGCTAAAAGAGAAATGGTCATGTATTCAATTACTGTAGCTTTCTGGCTGCTTAATAGCTGGCTCTGGTTTCGCCGCTAGAGGTAACATCAGCTTTCAAAAATCTTGTCTCAACAGCTGGAAATATAAAAGATTTGCAAACTTCTTTGTTTCTGTCTCTGCATTGTATGCCATTTTATAGTCCACACACTGAAAATGTATTTCTTCCAGAAAGTCTGGAGGAAGGCCCTATATTTGTAGAAGTACAGGTATATTCTGTCACTCTGCTGTATTCACTTTTGAGCAGTTTTGCAGTAACACCTGCTTAAAATTGTCCCTTTGCATGTTTTGTAAATAGGCTCCAGTGTGGTTTTCTAAAAGGAATTTATTTTTTGCCTCCTTAGTCCACACAACTGATTCTGAATGGGAGAGAGTCTGTAGATAGTTGATTTAGAAAAGTGTCTGTGAAAGAAAAACAGTATTTTGTCCTGGTTCTCAAAACTGTTAGATTAAACAGTTTTGTTAATAGACATTTTGCATCTACACTTCAACATTAACACTTTCAGAGTCATGGCTTGGTGCCAGATTTAAGAAACGCAACCACCTAACATTTCATAATCCCCTTCATTAGGTACTTGTACAGATTAATTTCTAACATTTCAGCGGTTAAATATGTGTGCAGTATGTGCATTCTTTCATTTTAGTTTTGCACTTGGTTTTCTATAAAGTACGTTTTTACTCAGTTCATGTGTGAACAATTTAAAAACCTACAGAAAAAGATACAAATGTAGTGTATTTAATAAACTATCAACCAAAGCAGTATTTGTCTACTGAGGGATTTTGTTTCATCATTTGTGCGATCAGCTAAACTTTGTATCCTGTTACCTTATATGATTCTTCCCATCTCAGGAGCAAGTAATACAGTTAATGACATGGTTGGGTAGGTCGCAGGAACCAGCTGTGCTTCCTTTCAGACATTCCTGCTGGTAGTAGTGGCTGTTGGTTGCATTGTAGGTGGTTTTCTAATGTATCTAGAAACCGGTTCAGATTTAAATACTTTGAGTTGTGTATACTTTTTTTTTTTTGAGATGGAGTCTCACTCTATTGCCAATGCTGGAGTGCAGTGGCATGATCTTGGCTCACTGCAACCTCCACCTCCCAGATTCAAGCGCTTCTTGTGCCCCAGCCTCCCAAGTAGCTGGGATTACAGGCGCCCGCCACCACACCGAGCTAGTTTTTGTATTTTTAGTAGATAGGAGGTTTTACCATGTTGGCCAGGCTGATCTCGAACTCCTGACTTCAGGTGATCCACCCACCTTGGCCTCCCATAGTGTTGGGATTACAGGTGTGAGCCAATGCACCTGGCCAAAGTTGTGTATACTTTTTTGATTGTGGTATTTATTTGCTAATTATATATACTGATGTATTTACATCTCAAGGCTAGGTGTGGTGGCTCATGCCTGTAATCCCAACACTATTTGAGGCCAAGGCAGGCAGATCACTTGAGGTCAGAAGTTTGAGACCAGCCTGGCCAATACCATGAAACCCTGTCTTTACCAAAAATACAAAAGTTAGGCAGATGTGGTAGCAGGCATGGTGGCAACAGCTGTAATCCCAGCTACTCGGGGGGCTGAGGCAGGAGAATCTCTTGAACCTGGAAGACAGAAGTTGCAGTGAACTGAGATCACACCACTGCACTCCATCCTGAGCAACAGAGCCAAACTCTGTCTCAAAAAAAAAATTTTTTTTAACTTTAAAAGTAAATCTCAAAAGAATTAAATCCACCAGTGAAACCAAGTGTTGGACAGTTTTAACTCTCAAAACTTTTATTTCCCCATTTTTGGTTCAGAAATGGGTAGAATTCAGTTAGGTGCAATATTCTCCACACATCTTTGGTATCTCTCTTCTAAGTCAGGAAGTTTTGGGAAAGGCAGTTGAGGAAATTCCTTGGATAGAGTTAGATTTAACATTTCTGTTCTTGCTTCTTATCCCTCTAAAATAATATCATGACCAAAACACAGAAAGCATTGGCAACAAAAGCCAAAATAGACAAATGGGACCTAATCAAACTCCACAGCCTCTGCACAGCAAAAGAAACAGTCATTAGAGTGAATCAGCAACCAACAGAATGGGAAAAAATTTTTGCAGTTTACCCATATGACAAAGGGCTGATATCCAGAATTTACAAAGGACTAAAACAGATTCACAAGAAAAACACAAGCCCATTCAAAAGTGGGCAAAGGATATGAACAGACACTTTACAAAAGAAGACATACATGAGGGCAACAAACATATGAAAAAAATGCTCATCATCACTGGTCATCAGAGAAATGCAAATCAAAACTACATTGAGATACCATCTCACACCAGTTCGAATGGCGATCATTAAAAAATGCAGAGACAACAGATGCTGGAGAGGATGTGGAGAAATAGGAACACTTTTAACTCTGTTGGTGGGAGTGTAAATTAGTTCAACCATTGTGGAAGACAGTGTGGCAATTCCTCAAGGACCTAGAAATAGAAATTCCATTTGACACAGCAATCCCATTACTAGGTATACATCCAAAGGATTATAAATCATTCTACTATAAGGACACGTGCACATGAATGTTCATTGCAGCACTGTTTACAATAGCAAAGACCTGGAACCAACCCAAATGCCCATGAATGACAGACTGGACAGGGAAAATGTGGCACATATACACCATGGAATATTATGCGGCCATGAAAAATGATGAGTTAGTATCCTTTGTAGGGACATGGATGAACCTGGAAACCATCATTCTCAGTAAACTGACACAAGGGCAGAAAATCAAACACCACATGTTCTCACTTATAGGCGGGTGTTGAACAATGAGAACACATGGACACAGGGAGGGGAGCACTGCACACTGGGGCCTGTTGAGGGGAAATTGGGGAGGGACAGCAGGGGGTGGGGAGTTGGGGAGAGAGAGCATGGGGAGAAATGCCAGATGTAGGTGATAGGGAGGAAGGCAGCAAATCACACTGCCACGTGTGTACCTATGCAACAATCTTGCATGTTCTTCACATGTACCCCAAAACCTAAAATGCAATAAAATTTTTTTAAAAAGCTGCTTCTCTGTACTTAGAAATTTTCTAACTTTTGGTAATGATGCAACTATATTAATTCTAGATTTGTATGTACTACAAGGTAATTTCTATGGTTATCCTCCAAATTGGAATTACAAAAATGATAAAAAAAAAATGATGGTTAAGATTAATATTTTTTGATAGGCAGGCATAAAAAGGATTCCACAAAGGCCAGCAATGAAGTAAAAGCAGGAATCCTAAGAGAGAAGCACAAAAGCTCCTTTTTTCTCTCACGGTTGTTAACCAAGGACTGTAAACTTGGAGCTTTCTCCCTTAATGGTTGAGCGAGGGATACAAGATAGAACTCCCTACCTTAGGCAGGCACTAACTGTAAGAGGAGACTTGTGAATGAAGCTAGGACCCCAGTAGACTACACCCTTGCTGGAAGCGTAACTGAGAACTCTTTTTACCATGCAAGAGGACAAAAAAGAAACCTGCCATGCCTGACCTTGGCACATACCTAAAAGTAGAAAAGCTTGAATCTCTCGAACTCCAAAGTTCACATCTCTCATACCTGTGTACTTCCCGTAACAATTGTTCATTCCTGTCAAAATATATTTTGGAGTTGAGAGGAACAAATTCACTCCTGGTTAGTATAACCAGATATTTGAGCTGAGCCTTTCAACAAGCAGAGAAAGAAGAAAAACATGTGAAGAACAGAGTACAGAGAATAGAGGTAGAAATGGATACAGTCAGGAGCCAAAGTGGGATCATACAACTAAGTATAGCAAATATATTAATGTCGCACTACTGAACGTGCCCCCTCCGCACTTCTAGTGATTTTGGTTGAAGTACTTGCAGGTTGTTTACACTTTGAGAGATAACATCATGGAAGTCGTGTATTTTTAAGAGAGCTTTCCTTTCTCCTTCCTTTCCTGCATGAATGTGTTTCTAGCTCCTTAACTATACTGATTGCCCAGCGCTAATCCAAAATTCTTTGGACCAGAAGTGTTTTTGAATTTCAGATATTTTCAGATATCAATTTACATATACATGAGATATGTTGAGGATGGGACCTAAGTCTTAACATGAAATTCATTTATGTTTCACATACACCTTATACACATAACCTAAAGATAATTTTATACAGTATTTCAAGTTTTGTGAATGAAACAAAGTTTGTGTAAACAGAACCATGAGAAAGCGAAGAGCAAAGACGTCACAGTGATATCTCAGCGATGCATGCAGTCAGGTTGTTCAGCATCACTATCGTTCCTGATTCTGAATGTATGTGCTACCAATAAACAGTCATTTTTTCTCAACACCTTTTCACACATAAATATTTAACATTAAAAATGACACTATTAGCAGTTTGACAGTTCATTTAATAAGTCTTTAGTCTTCACTAAAAGCTGGGTACTGAAGATAGGATTCATTAATTCATTCAACTAAGTACAGTGTTTCTGCTTTGTACCAGGCACTGTACTAAGTACTGTTGATACCAGGAGGGAATAAACATGTTTCTGTACCCCTGGAGCTTATGATCTAATGGGAGACCTTGAAATTTAAGAAGCAAGCACAAATGAAAATGCATTCATCATTGTGATAAATGCTGTAAATGAAAGCATGGGAAAAGACTAAAGGGAAACCTAGTTTTCATTAAATGGTTAGGAATAGCCTCAGAAAAAGTGGCATTTGTGCTGAAGTCAAGGTTAAGGAGGATTCTGCCAGAGATAAGGCTGGTCAGGGTAGGAATGGGGGTGGGGGTGGGGATACAAGAGGCCTTGCTAAGGCCTTGAATCAGAGTGGGTGATTAAGAACTGTGGTTCCTGTGCTAAATACTATAGTGATGGATGTACAAACACATTATGCTACATTATGACGGGGTATGATAACAGAGGCTTGGGTAAGTGCTAACTTGGTTTATTGAATCTTGAGCACTGGGAAGGCTTCCTCAAGTAGGAGATATTTAAGCTAGGCCTTAAGGACAAATAAGTATTTGTAGGGGTATAGGGAGAATGTTTTTATACAGTAAATGTTCAGAAAAAAAGGATTATAAGCTCTTGATGTTACTATATTTAGGCAGCTATAATATAGATACTGTAAATTATTTCTAGAACCTTAAGCCCAATGAACATAAATAATTGAAATAAAATATGGAAATAACATTCAGAAAATTTTAGATTTTTAGTTTTATTGTTTTATAACATTTTAATATGATAAATACATTTGTTATCCTGTTTTTTAAAGATTGGCACATATAGAAAACAGCTTTTGAAAAACTAAGGTTTTCTAGGTATTGTTTTTTAATTAATGATCAATGTAAACATCGGAAAATAGAAGAGTATAATGAATTGCCATGTACCTATCACTTAAATATAACAGTAAACATTTTTCCATTGCTTCACAGTTTTGGTTGAAGTATTTTTAAATTTATTTTCTCACCAAATGTATAAATATGCATTTCTTAAAAAGAAAAAAAAGACATTTTTGTATACAGGTTGAGCATCACTAACCCCAAAATTCAAAATCCAAAATGCTCCAAGATCCAAAACTTTTTGAGCTACTAACATAACATCACAAGCAGAAAATCACACACCTGACTTCATGTGATGAGTTGCAGTCAAAACTTTGTTTCATGCACAAAATTATTTAAAATATTGTGTGCAATTACCATCAGGCCAGGTGTGTAAAGTATGTATGAGACATAAATGAATTTTATGGTTAGACTTGTATCCCATCCCCAAGATATTTCATTATTATATGCATAATTCCAAAATCCAAAAATATTTGAAAGCTAAAACACTTCTGATCTCAGTCACTTTGGATGAGGGATACTCAGCCTGTATAATATAAAACCATTATCAGAGCTACCAAAATTAATAATTCTTTAATATCATCTAATCCAATTCTTCGTATTCTTCCCTTTATCTCTGACAAAGTTTACATGTGTTTAGCTGAAACATGTCTCTATTCTCTTAATCTGGAACAGTTTCCTCAAAAATATTTTTCTTTTATAATATTTTCTTGTTGAAAATGGGGCCATTCTTTGTCTACCGACCCACTTTTTAGATTCATCTGAGTGTTTCCTGCAAGCTGAGAATTAGATCTAAAGGCTTGATAACATTCAGGTTATATGTTTATTCTTTAAAGAAATACAATAAAAAGGTCTTGTACTTTGGGCACTGTGGCTCACACCTGTAATTGCAGCACTTTAGGAGGCTGAGGCAGGCAGATCACTTGAGTCCATGTGTTCGAGACCAGCCTGGGCAACATGGCAAAAACCCATCTCTACTAAAAATACAAAAATTAGCTTGGTATAATGGCACGTGCCTGTAGTCCCTATTACTAGGGAGGCTGAGGTGGGAGAATCACCTGAGCCCAGGAAGTTGAGGCTGCAGTGAGCTGAGATGGTACCACTGCACTCCAGCCTTTTTAGAGACACTGTCTCAAAAAAAAAAAGGTCTCATACTTTATTTTGAGAATGACTTCTATTCCTTCTCGTCTTCCCTCCCTTCTCCACACACAAAGAATGAAGAGGTAAAATTTTTGAATAGCACGATACAAAACTAATTGAAAATTCTCTCCACCTTTCCCAAATCAATCAACAGTTTGAAAGCATTATACCTTTACAACATGCTTTCTATGTGAAAGGTTGAGTTTTTAAGTCCCCTGAAAGATGACTTTGAAAACAAGTGTACTTCTCAAATTACTCAGACTACTGATACTTACATTTGATTCCCATTTAACTACACAATTTGACTTCTTCGCTTAGAAACTCCACACAGACAGCCAAGAAAACCAATGACTATCTGACTGAGCCCAAACAGGAACTCCAGAATTCCAACAAGCAATAGACCTACAAATACTGAGAAGTGGATAAGCCTGTGTTTGTTTTCTTCAGAATTGAAGTGCAAACTAGCTGCTCTCCAGCCACTGGCCGTGATGTCATTACTGGTGGGGTTATTGAAGTCAGTAGGAGGTACACAAGTGTCATTAAAGAACCACTGCAAGTTGAAGGATTCTGGATGAATGTAACTGAAAAGCAAAAGATAAAAATCAGATATTTAGAAATATCACCGATCAAAGGAAAGTAGCATTATGCCCATACAAGAACTAGTAAAAGAGAATGTGCTTTTGAAATAGTGTGTCCAGAAATGATAACAGAGGTTTCTGAGCGAATGTCCATACTCTACTGGTTATAAAACTTTTTCTTATATAAGCCCATCATTTAACAAGCATCTCTATAGCACATCTTCTCTTAGGTTGAACTGTATAAAATTGCTGTTTTTAGATGTCAGAGAGAGTTGAATGTCAACAGTTTTTCATGATTCAACCTATTTACATTTCATTTATTCAGATACTCTTCTACTTGCCAGATACGAAAACTAAGGAGCCTCCCTGCCACCCTTTCAATGCGCTCAGTTCTTAGTGTGGAACTGCAGTGTTGTGTCTGCTCTTCAACCAGATATACAATTTTTATTCACAAAAGACATTTTAAATATGTCAAAGTGACGTGCCTGTTCTTAACAGGGCTATGGAAAATGAGAAACTTTTAGCCCTAACACATCTATCTCAAGATGTATGTTTGTTTGTTTGTTTATTGTAGAGTAAGGTAGAATGTTCTTAGGGCGTTTGCATTGCTGGATACCAGCAACTGACATTCAACCTGGGAAAACAACAGTATTTTCAACACATGGAATGTGAGTCTGTCTTGTGAAATGTGTAGCAAGCCAAGGATCCCTCTCTTGTAACTTGGCTAGCCTAGCCCATCTCCCCAGCTAGAGTGAGAATATCTGAGTGCTGTTATGTGCAGAGTTTAGAGCCTGGTGCCTGGTACATTGTGGGCTTTCATTCCCTGAGGATTTAATGTGCATAGCATGTGTGGTAGAAATCTTTAGCCTTTTACTTTAAGTCTATCAGTAAGGAGACTTTCCATGGCTTTGTTTCTGAGACAGAGTTTCACTCTGTCACCCAAGCTGGAGTGCAGTGGCTTGATCTTGGCTCACTGCAACCTCCATCTCCCAGGTTCTAGCAATTCTCCTTCCTCAGCCTCCTGAGTAGCTGGGACTAGAGGCGTGTGCCACCACCATGGCTAATTTTTGTATTTTTAGCAGTGATGGCATTTCACCATGTTGGCCAGCTGCTCTCGAACTCCTGACCTCAAGCAAACCACCCGCCTTGGCCTCCCAAAGTATTAGGATTACAAGCATGAGCCACTGTGCCCGGCCTTCCTTGGGTTTTGATTCAAAACAAATATGCTACATAAATTCTGAGGAACGTTTCTTTTTCAACGTAGCAAGGTAAGGGAAAAGTAGAAAGACATTTTTTTTTTACGTAACTACAAAAGTAAATTCTGGTTATTTGCTAAACTGAGCAGTCTATACAGATCACTAATGGATTAGATTGTTTTTTTCCTTCCAGTTTTTACAAATTGTGTCTAGATTCAGTCACAGAATGATCTTAAGAGACAAAAATGAGCTACTTATTAAGTACATGTAAATCTCCAGTATTATTTGTTATTACACAACTTAAATTTTGGATTCATTCCCTGCATGCAGTATATTTATAGTATGTCTGGATGAATCTACTGGCTGTTCTGTTCCATTTAGGGCCTACAGGCAAGGCTCTGAATTTTATTTATTGCATTTTTATTGAATTTTTAAAATTTTAAATGTAACATTTACTCATGGTTTACAATTTTAATTAGTTCAGAAGTGTTGAAAGTAAATATTCTCTTCACTCTCCTAGTGCATTCTCTATTTCCATTCTCATAAAATAAAAGAATATTTTATTCTTTTATTCCAAGAATAAAAGTTAAGTTTCTAGTGTAAATTTCCAGAATTTTTTAATGTACATACACATAGGTAACGGTAGATTTTTTAAAAGACAAGCTTAAGCCATTTGAGGTGGACTAGTCCTTTAAGACAATATCTAAAGGCCCTTTGAGAGCATTGTAAATCTAGTGCTTCCTCCATTTCTATGTGGGGTTGTGCTAACTGGCATGAATGTACTAAATTCCTAAGAATCTGTTTGTCCCAGCAGATGCATCAAATAAAAACATGGCATTGTTTCAGTACTGCATTAGTCTAATCAAACTAGTTTAACTGTGTAAGACAGTAAGCCAGTGAAAATCAGGTTACCCACCTGATGTTTGTCAGTGAAAATTCACAATTGGCAGTACTGTTGACTTGAGAATTACACATGAAAGGACCTTCTAAGAGAGCCAGGGTGGATATCGCAACGCAATACCCAGCACCAATGATCGTGATTACACTGAAAAGTGATGAAAGAAACATCTGAAAAATAAAGGAGAACCATTTGCACATGTTATTACACATTTTTTATCTGTTTCAAGTTTCAGATGCATATGCAGTCTTTTTTTAAAATCTAGTCACCCTAAAATCCTAGATCTTAAGATCACAGTTTAATTAAGTGTAAATGATACAAAAAGACAGAGGGCAAAGTCTCTGCTATTTGATTATACTCACTGAAAGAAATGGGGCCGGGGTGGGGGGTTTACACCTATAATCTCAGCATTTTGGGAGGCCAAGGCATGTGGATCACTTGAGGTCAAGTGTTCAAGACCAGCCTGGCCAACATGGTGAACCACCCTCTCCCCTACTAAAAATACAAAAAAATTAGCCAGGTTTGGTGGTAGGTGCCTGTAACCCCAGCTAGGCTAAGGCAGGAGAATCACTTGAACCCGGGAGGTAGAGGTTGCAGTGATCTGAGATCTCGCCGTTGCACTCCAGCCTGGGCAACAGAGCAAGACTCTGAAAAAAAAAGATAGTTGGGCTTGCCACTGTCTCTGGAAAATCTCAGCTTTCATATTCTTGAGGCTCATTTGTTTCTTTTGACCACTGAGACCTAGTTCCTCCCTGTTTTGTGTACTTCTACTTCATAGAATCTTGACTGGATCTTAACTACCCTCGTCTTGATGTCTGGTCTCTTGGCTCCAAAGTGTTTACTCTAAATTTGGCCCTGATGCTTTAAATGGCCAATGGCCCGCATTCTGCAGTGATCAGTCATCAGCATAGAGTTAGAGCAGGACTTCCCAACCTCAGCACTAATGACATCTGCCCACTTGGCTGTGGGGCCTTTCATGTGCAGTGTGGGATATTTAGCAGCATCCCTGGTCTCTACCCACTAGATGTCAATATCACCCCATCGCCTGCCTCCTCCTGCCCGGTTCTGACAACCAAAAATGTCTCCAGACATTGCCAAATATCCTCTTGGGGTGGAGGTGGGTGACTAAAACAACCCGCTAGCTGAGAGCCACTATGTTAGAAAGACTGTACACATCTTTATTTCATGAGTCAGTCATGAGGGCAGAAGAAGGCACGGAATTTGGCATAGAAAATGGAATGAAGGTTAGTGTTTGTTTTTCCAAAAATAAGCTCTTAGGCCAGGCACAGTGGCTCACGCCTGTGATCCCAGCACCTTGAGGCCAAGGAGAGCAGATTGCTTGAGCCTGAGAGTTCGAGACCAGCCTGGTCAACATAGCGAGACCCCATCTCTAAAAGAAAAAAAAAGAAAAAGAAACTTTTATATTGTTTCAATGAAGTTGTTAGTCAGTGATGATTATTTCAAAATCAGCAGAAATGAAGCAAGGGAATGCTTTTTCTTTTCCTTTGCTGGAATAATGTTGCAGCTCCTAGAGGATTTGTGTGTTGTGTTCTTCAGACCTGCCTTTTATGAATTCAGAATAAGGTGGCTACTATAGAGTTATGTTGAGGGACATTGTGCTTTACATATATTATCTCATTTAATTCTTTCCATAACCCTAAGAGATAGATATTATTATTATTTTCATTTTATGGATGAGAAAACTGTATGTCATGGAGATGGACAAACCTGTCATGGCCTGTTTCCCAGGCCATCTGGGAAACACTTTAATCACTATACTTCCAGCCAAAAGTTTAGAGTAATGGATTTGGAGTCTAATTCAAATCCGGATTCCTCCATGCTACTGTGACTTGTGCAGTTATTAAATTTACTCACCAAGAAGTGCCATAGTGTTTATTTTTGGCCATCTATTATTTTCATACACACACACACACACACACACACACACACACACACACACACTTTTTTTTTTTTTTTTGGCAGAGCCTTGCTTTGTTTCCCAGGCTGGAGTGCAGTGGTGCAATCTGGGCTCGCTGCAACCTCCGCCTCCTGGGTTCAAGCAGTTCTCCTGCCTCAGCCTCCCAAGCAGCTGGGATTACAGGCCCTGCCACCAAACCTGGCTAATATTTTCTGTATTTTTAGTACAGAGAGGGTTTCACCATGTTGGCCAGACTGGGTTCAAACTCCTGACCTCAAGTGATCCACCTGCCTCGGCCTCCCAAAGTGCTAGGATTACAGGCGTGAGCCGCTGCGCCCGGCTGTACTGTTTTTGAGTTCTCATCACTACAAAGGGCCTGGCTTTAGAAAGTGATTCCAGGCATCTGTATTTCCCCTAGAGTGGGGATTCACTGAAACGATTCAGCAAAACCGTTGTGTATTCAGAAGCAAAATTAAAAACTGGAAAAAGGGAAGAAGCATAGAACAGTTAAAATAGGGGACAAGCCTTGGTCAGCCCCTTCCCGTCCTCCTAAGATGCAGCCTGTGCCACTGGTCTCCTGTTTTGGTTCTATCTAGGCTTCAAAGACACCAGGTATGACTTAAACACCAGTTCTTAGAGGATAAACCTAGAGGAAAAGCCTATATAAGTATTTTGATATTTTTGATTTTAGGAATTCAGAAATAGGATGTCAAGAATGTTGTGAGCACCACAGAGAGGAGATACAAAGTCAAATTCCAAATTATTATTGTTCATAAAGAAAAGTGACAGGGAAGGGAAACTGAAAATTAGTGTTTATTGAATACCTAAAATATAGCCAGAGCAAAGATTGACTAAAACTAATTAACGTAATTATCGTAAACCTAGATAAATGTCAAATGTCAGGAAAAAAAAGGTAATTTTTAAAAATATGAATTTCCATCATGGATAGAAGTATCTGTTCTTTTTAAAGCAGTATTTCTAACCCCTGGCCAAATTACCCTGAGTGATTTCGGAAAATACTGATGCAGAACCTCTGGGGCCACCCAGGCACTGGCATTTTTTAAATCTCTCTAGATGATCCTAACATTCCCATCCACCTTTTTTTTTTTTTTTACAGAGTCTTACTTATCAGTCACCCAGGCTGAAGGGCAGTGGTGCGATCTTGGCTCACTGCAACCTTTGCCTCCTGTGTTCAAGCGATTCTCTGGCATCAACCTCCTAAGTAGCTGGGGTTACAGGCCTGGGCCACCAAGTCCAGCTAATTTTTGTATTTTTAGTAGAGACGGGTTTTCACCATGTTGGCAAGGCTGCTCTCAAATTCCTGACCTCAAGCGATCCTCCCACCTCAACCTCCCAATGTGCTGGGATTATAGGACTGAGCCACCGCGCCTGGCCAATGCTCCCAACCATCTGAGAACCATTGCTTTGAAACCTCAAGCTCAGCCAAGCAGATTTACTGTGACTGCTTGCTTTCGATCTACCCACTTCTGTAAGGAATTACGAGAGACCTTACGTTGCTTAATAGTCATGTTCATGGCATAAATAAAGATTGCAAATTTTAGGGTGGTCCAGTGGGTTTGGATAAAAGTCCACTTACCCACTATGCTACACTGACAAAAATTATTAACTTTCTCTGAGCATCTTTCTTCGTCAATAAAACAGACATCTTACTTTTTCCCACTTAAGGGTTTAGAGAGAACTAAATGAAAACAACATAGCTGAAAGTGTTCTGAGCAGATTGACACTTAGGTTAGTAAATATTAACTTACTTTTAACTTAGTTATGACTCTATACATAGTGGGTAGGCATTAAATGTTTGGGGCAGGGAGGAGGAAACCTGGCAGCTCCTTTAATTTAACTGGATAAGGGCAATTGTCCTTCTAATCTTAGCAAACCAGTCTGTCATTGCATGGGAGAACTGAGTACGTTTTCCCTGAGTGTTTTATACATGCCACAAAAACATCGCACCTGAGTATTATGAAATTGATTACAGCTGTGGGTGTGACTTATGACTCTCCTTTCTTTGAAAAACCTTTAGATTGAGGAAAGAACAATGCACTGAAGACTGAGGAAGGGACAGAAGGCTGACTCTAAAGCTAAACGTTTATGGAACAACAACAAAAAAACCTTCTCACTTTTTGTTTTCCTTTCTTCTTTATTTCTTTCTTTTCTTTTTTTTCTTGAGATTGGGTCTCACTTTGTCACTCAGGCTGGAGTGCAGTGGTGTGATATCAGCTCACTGTAACCTCTGCCTCCCAGGTTCAAGCGATTCTCCTGCCTCAGCCTCCTGAGTAGCTGGGATTACAGGTGCGTGCCACCACACCCAGCAAATGTTTGTATTTTTAGTAGAGACAGAGTTTCACCATGTTAGCCAGGCTGGTCTCGAACTCCTGACCTCAGGTAATCCACCCACATCAACCTGCCAAAGTGCTAGGATTACAGGTATGAGCCACTGTGCCTGACTCACTTTTTCTATGTCTATGTAATCATCCTAAATAACTTGTTTCAGGCCAGGCATGGTGGCTCACACCTATAATCCCAGCACTTTGAGGTGCCAAGGTCGGCAGATCACTTGAGGTCAGGAGTTTGAGACCAGCATGACCAACGTGGCAAAATCTCATTTCTACTAAAAATACAAAAATTATCTGGGTGTGGTTGTGCATGCCTGTAATCCCAGCTACTCAGGATGCTGAGGCAGGAGAATCGCTTGAACCTGGGAGGCAGAGGTTGCAGTGAGCTGATATCACACCACTACATTCCAGTCTGGGCAACAGAGCAAGACTCTGTCTCTAAATTAATCAATAAAAATGGCATATTTCTAAGGCGCTGGCCCCGTCAGTGGAGACCCGCTGTGATTCTGTAGATGACTCAGTGTGGCTTCGCTTAGCTAGTGGTAACTGTTGATGCACTTCTGCTTCCACGGCGACTACTCTGTACTTACGCCAGTTCTGCTGTTGCAGCACGCTCTTTTTCTTGCTGCCAAGGACATTATTGTTGCTGGAATGACCTGGAAATGACATGAACAGGAAAGATGATTATTATTACTTCTCATCAGAAGAAAAACAAGTCACCGTCAGCTTCCATTTACCACCAGTTGTGGAAAATCAAGGCTGAAAGAACAAAAAGGAAATTTGGCAATATCCGTGGTTTTGTGAACCTTGTCCTCCCAGTTTCAACCATAGAGATTAAAAGCAGTAGCGGGAACGGGGGAATTCAAGACAGAAGTTTCGAAATCTTCTCTCTATATTCTTAGTTCGCTCTGAGTCATCTGCAGAGAATTGGATTTTAAATAGATTAGGATGACTTATTTATATATTCTTCTTGGAAGAAATGTTTCTGAAAGAATTGGTTGCATCAGCTAAACTCTTTTCCTTTTCTTTTTTTTTTTTCTTCTTTGTTTGTTTAACGAGTCGAGGTCTCTGTCACCCAGGCTGGAGTGTAGTGGTACAAGTGTAGCTCAATGTAGCTGCAAACTCCTGGGCTTAAAGAATCTCCTGTCTCAGCCTCCTGAGTAGCTAGAACAACAGGTATTGGCTACCAAATCTGGCTTTTTTTTTTTTTTTTTTTTTGAGATGGAGTTTTGCTCTTGTTACCTAGGCTGAAGTACAATGGCATGATCTCAGCTCACAGCAACCTCCACCTCCCAGATTCAAGTGATTCTCCTGCCTCAGCTTCCCAAGTAGCTGATTATAGGTGCCCACTAAGACACCCAGCTAATTTTTTGTATTTTTAGTAGAGACGGGTTCAACATGTTGGTCAGGCTGGTCTCAAACTCCCGACCTCAGGTGATCCACCTGCCTCAGCCTCCCAAAGTGCTGGGATTACAGGCGTGAACCACTGCCCCGGCCAACACCTGGCTAATTTTTAAAATATTTTTGTAGAGACAAGATCTCGCTCTGTTGCCCAGATTGGTCCTGAACTCCTGCCTCAAGAAAACCTCCTGCCTTGTCCCCCTAAGGTGCTGGGACTGAAGGTATGAGCCATCACGCCTGGTCTAACTTCCCATAAATTGGATGAATTAGTCTGGCAAGCCTCCAGAAAAGCAATTGATTGTTTTGTCTGTCTGACAGTTGGAAACGAGTCATTCTGTCACCACCCGCTCCCACTCGCCTTTCTTTTCCCAGGATCCCCGCTGTCTTGCTGGTTCCCCCAAGCTTATATTTGAGAATTATTTTTGATTCCATGTTCTCCTTTCTCTTCCTCTATCCATGATATGTAATGATCTCACTTTACACTGATGCTCAGAAATCTATAGATCGCAATATGTCTTCAGGGATATACATGTTGCCAAGGAAAGCTGTAAGAAAGAACACCATGTTCTCAGGACTTGGGTTTCAATTTTTAGTAATATCTAGGCAGCAGCTATGAGTAGAAATTCTTACTGGAAGGAGTTTTGTATCATTGAGGGGTGGAATGTAAATTATTTCCTTCCACTTAAGAAATTTTAGCCATAGGTTTTTTTACCATCTCAGCACAGCTGCCCTTGCGTGGTTTTTCTGTCTCCTACTCCCACTCTCTAACATTTTCCCGAGCTCTGACTACATGCCAGGCACCGTTACAGGCGCTTTCATGCTTTAGTTTATTCCATCCTCATAATAATTTTATGAGGTAGGTGCTAGTACTATTTCCATTTTACCAGTGAGGAAACGGAGGCATAAAATGTTTGAGTAATTTGTCTAAGAAAGTCGAAGAGTTGGGATTCAGAATTAGTCATTTAGGGGGCAGAGCCCAGACATTTTTTGTTCGTTTGTTTGTTTGGTGGTTTGTTTGTTTGTTTGTTTGTTTTTTTCAGACAGGGTCTCACTCTGTCACCCAGGCTGAAGTGCAGTGGCATGATCATGGTTCACTGCAGCCTCAACATCAGCACTCAAGTGATCCTCCCACCTCAGCCTCCTGAGTAGCTGGGACTACAGGTGCATGCCGTCACGCCCTACTATTTTTATTTCATTTGGGGGGATTTTTTTTTTTTGTAGAGATGGAGTTTTTGCCATGTTGCCCAGGCTAGTCTCAAATTCCTGGGCTCAAGTGATCCCCTCGCCTCGGTCTTCTAAAGTGTGGAGATGACAGGTGAGCCTCTGTGCTCAGCCGGAACTCTTAATCCCTATTCCACACTGACTCAAGTCTTGCAATTCTCCCTCATTCCTACCTAGAGTTTGTTCATTCTCATCTTCCCTGCTGCCTTCACCCCTTGCCCATCTTCTGTCCTTCCAATTGCTCCCTCTTTGATTCATTTATCCAAGGCCACATCTGCCTTTATTCTTTCAGCACGGGTTTAAAGTTCACGCCTCTTTACAAGGCAGCTTTCCTAAACAACTTCATTCCATCACGTGCCTCCGTGTCACTTTGTATTGTTAGCAAGCTTTGCTTACACATTGCCTTGAATATCACCACCTTTTTATTTAGAGGCCACATGTATATGGCTGCCCAGCCACCTTGGTGCATAGCTGAAAGCCCGGAAGAAAAGGGAAAAGAAATTTTAGCTCCCAAATAGGTGTCAGTATTCATGCACTAAACATCTTTTACTGTGCATATAAGCTATACTGCCTTCTGAGCTTACAGGACAAATCATTTAGAATGGAAACTGGCAAACGATGGCCCACCACCTCTTTCTTGTAAATAAAGTTTTATTGGAACACCGTCACATCCATTTATTTACATATTGTCTATGGCTACTTTTGTGCACCAGCAGTAGAGTTAAATTTTGTGGAAGAGGCAGATTTGTAAACCTAAAATATTCACTGAATATCTACAGAAAAGGTTTGCCAGCCACAGAGTTAGAAAATTAATGATTCTTTTAAAAGAAAGTGACAGTGTACTCCAGCCTAAATGACAAAGCAAGACCCTGTCTCAAAAAAAAAAGTGGATTGACATTACAACTTAAATGGATAAATTGTTTTATTTTTCTTGTTGATGCAAACTTAACTCTGCTAATTTTCTTTAAGATAAGTTTATTTCAGAGATGCTAAATATTTACTTTCATGATTCACTTGCAAAGTGGTTTTATAAAGGGACAATTACTTATAGTGTATAAATCACCACCCCATTCACTTCAAGCATGTTAACACATCTTTGTAATGCTGTTACTGGTAATTTGACAACTCACTGTGGTTTCAACTGCTTTCCCATTCAGAGCTCTGGAAATTGGAGGGGCTCTTTAGAGGACAGACACTAAAAATGTGAATGATGTGTGTGTGTGTGTGTGTGTGTGTGTGTGTGTGTGTGAATTATATATAAATTTTCCAGATAATCTCCTGCCAAAATGAGTAATTATGAGAACACACTTTCTCTTCATTTCCTAAGCATATTTGAATGCCTGAGTTTTTGTAAAATTAAAATTCCTCCTAGGCTTTTGTTTTTACAAAGAAAAGTAATATTGTTCATTTTTTCTTACAGAAACCGGTAATTTTATTTAGTCTTAGAAGTTACATGAGGAGCCGGGCATGGGGCTCATGCCTGTAATCCCAGCACTTTGGGAGGCTGAGGCAGGTGGATCACAAGATCAGCAGTTCGAGACCAGGCTAACATGGTGAAACTTGTTTCTACTTAAAAAATGCAAAAATTGGCCAGGCAAGGTGACACATGCCTGTAACCCCAACTACTCAGGAGACTGAGGCAGGAGAATTGCTTAAACCTGGGGGGTGGAGGTTGCAGTGAGTTGAGATTGTACCACTGTGCTCCAGCCTGGGCGACAGAGTGAGACTGTCTCAAAAAAAAAAAAAAAGAAGAAGAAGAAGAAGAAGTTGCATGATTTTACAAATAAAGTACAGAAATTTAGACCATTAAAAATTCTGTGATGAAGTTCAGACTTTTGGGAGTCCTCTAAGAACTTGAACATGAGAGTAACACACAAAATCTTAGCTCATCACAAATATCAAAACATACTTTGCAGCCAGGCATGGTGGCTCATGCCTGTAACTCTGGCAATTTGGGAGGCCAAGACAGGAGGATTGCTTGAGCCCAGGAGTTTGAGCCCAACTGAACAACATAGTGAGATCCTATCTACAAAAATAAATGAATAAAATAAAAAACACTTTTTTTTTTTTTTTTGAGACAGGGTCTTGCACTGTTGCCCAGGCTGGAGTGCAGTGGCATGATCTTGGCTCTCTGCAATCTCCACCTCCAGGTTCAAGCAACTCTCCTGTCTCAGCCTCCTGAGTAGCTGGAATTACAGGCATGCACCACCATACTCAGCTAATTTTTGTATTTTTTAGTAGAAATGTGTTTCTCCATGTTGGCCAGTCTGGTCTTGAACTCATGACCTCAGGTGATCTTCCCACCTCAGCCTTTCAAGGTGCTAGGATTACAGGCATGAGCCACCACACCTGGCCAAAAAAAAATTAAGATAAGCTAGGCATGGTGGTGCATGCCTATAGTCCCAGCTACTTAGGAGGCTGAAGTGGAAGGATCACTTGCTCCCAGGAGGTTGAGGTTGCAGTGAGGCGTGCTCACAGCACTGCACTCTAGCCTGGGTGACAGAGCACCACCCTGTCTCAAAAACGATAATGACCAAAAAACCAAAAAAAACTAAAAACAAAAAACCCACAAAACTATATTTTACAAATGTTTGTCTTGCATAGTATTTTCTCATCTGTTTAACTTTCAACAATTTGTTCTCTATTAAGATTTTAATAACTGACTTTGATGAGTTACTATTAGCTAATAAGTGAACTTAAAAAGCATGGTTAAGATCAGGCTTACAATTAGCCTCATAGAAAATAAAATGGCCTTTCTGTTTGTATTTTTTCAAGGAAACATTTTGAGATTTTTTTTTAAAAATACTTGAAAAAATAACATTTGTATCAATTTTTCCATTTAAAGTTAAAGATAAGTATGTCATATTTTTACTTAGTCATGGTTTTGGAAGATGAAAAGTTTGCCTGTTTTAGGTAAGTCATGAAGCCACAAAATGAATATATTTAGTGAAGTAATCAATAATGAATTCCATTGTTCATATGGTTACCCACTTCTTGTAAAATCTCACTTTTGATAACAATACCAATTGGAAACACCACAGTAATTTTGGAAAGATTTCAAGAACCAGACCACAGTGCTTATCACAGGCAATGATTTCTTCTCTATTAACTTTTTTATGTAGTTACAAGCATATTGAAAGTTCGATATTTTGAACTAGTGAGTATTTTCATGGGTGTCATAAAAGACATGTTAATAAATCCCTTAGAAAAAGACTTTCTTCCACTTTCTTTATATATCCAAGGATCATGAAAATATACCTGTAGTCTGAGCCCTTTTTATCACCTACCTGTTTGCTTATGGGCATAGCTTCTGTCTACAAAGTTCACATTGGACTTTTCAGAGAGTTCTTTGATGCTTTAATGACATTCTATAAAGCTGAATAATAGAGATAGTCTCGTGTTGATACCTTTTGATAATACTAAGGATGATAAAGTAAATTTAGCTGTAGAACAAGGAAGTTCAGATTCTCTGAAACTGTTCCGTAAGTTTCTGTAATCTTTCTGTGATTCAGTTTCCTGGTCACTTGACTTTATGCGTTAATTTATGGATTATGTCTTTCACCTCTGGCAGCCCTGAGACAAGTGTTGACACTTACTAGTACTGGTGGAAAAACAGAGTTTCGACATCAGATAAATCTGGAATTGAGTTTCACACCCATTATGTAACCTTGTTAATATTCCTAACTTTCTGTTTGCTGGTCTGTAAAATATAAGTAATAATAAATGCACAGATTATTATAGAGACTAAATGAGATAACGAGGTAATACATGAACCCAGTAGATGGCCCTTGGCAGATGGCCAGGAAATGAAGACATGTTTTTCTGTCCACCTCTGTCTTTCTCTGTCTCTGCTCTCCCCACAACACCCACCACCATCCTAAAATTATACTTGGGATATAGGTATGTGTCATCGCCACTTCAGGCTCCTTTAATGCTAATACAATTTTGTTTTTTTTTATCTCATGGGATTTGTGGCAGAGCCAATTTATTCCTAAAGCTGCATGAGTTATTCTAAGTGGATACTCTTAACTCAGGAACTCTTAGGAGCTTCATGGAAATTGCTGTCGTTAAGTTATGCTCAGCCAGCTGCTCCTGGCTTCTGGTATATAAGCAAATGCAAAAGAGGCTTCTACTACTCAAGTAGAGAGAAGCCTTCTACTGGGGAGAAAACAGACACATGGATGTATGGTTGCTTCATGCTGTTGAGTTGCAATGTGTTTTCTGTCTCTCAGCCTGAAAGAGAGCATTCGTGGCAGTGTGAGGAAATAGTCCAAAACTTTCCAAAAGCTTTTTCTGTAGTTAGACCTTTCTACCTAAAGCAGAGGAATAGATCCCTTGTGACTGTAAAGGAAGTGTGTTTTTGTAAATCTGAGGATAAGACCAGCAGCAGTAACTGATCATAATTAACAATCAGTGATTCAGGTAGAAAACTGTGTCCTGAATTTCTTTTAAAATCACCTCCACAGCTTTAAAAAAGGAATGAGATCATGTCCTTTGCAGGGACACGGATGGAGCTGGAGGCCATTATCCTTAACAAACTAATGCATGAACAGAAAACCAAAAACTGCATGTTCTCACTTATAAGTGGGAGGTAAATGATGAGAACACATGAAGATATAAAAGGGAACAACACACACTGGGGCCTATTAGAGGGTGGGGGGGGGGAAGAGGGAGAGGATCAGGCAAAATAACTAATGGGTGCTAGGCTTAATACCTGGGTGATGAAATAATCTGTACAATAAACCCCCATGACACATGTTTACCTGTGTAACAAATTGGCACATGTACCCCCTGAACTTAAAAGTTAGAAAAAAGTTTAACAACAAAAGTCACCTCTGTGTTTTATTATCTCTAAAACACTCATAAAATCAGTCCTTACAACTTGCTCTCTCTCCGTCTTACACACACACACATATACACACAAACATTTCTGGCACTAAGTAAACCCCTTAGTGGCAAAACAAACAAAAACAAGCCTCTTGGATACTGAATTATCAACTTCATCCACATCCCCATTTTACAAACATGGAAACAAAACCATAGGATAAATGATTTGCTTGCAGTGATATATTGGAGGCAGAACCATAGCTGAGGTATTCTGCCAGATTTGAAAGCAGTTTTCCCTATACAAATGGGTACTACCCAGGCCTACTGCATCAGAATTCTCAGGAGAACATCTACGCAGCTGACTATTGCAAGTTTCCCAGGTGATTCATGATCAGTTATATTCAGGAATTCCATACTGCACTGCTCTGCTGCAGATTCAACAAAGATAGACCTGGTAACAACCATCAGACTATTCAACAAGCTCGATGTCCTGGGATCTATAAAATAGCTGAATCAAAAAGTCCCTGAGGCCAGAGACCCAAAATTTTAAGTCCACGTCTCTTAGCCCAACTCCCTTGAGATACAGGCAATGCAACATTCACACCTCATGATTCTCATCACCCAGGCTGGTTATCATGATAGGAATGTTTCTACTCATTCATATTAAGCAACCTCTCACTCTTATTGCATTGTCTGTAAATACTTAGAGGCTGGTATGGAGCAAAGGAAAGTTGAAGGAATTAATTCAGAAGGTCCCTAACTCATAAAGCTTGGAAGAGTAGGCCTGCATGGGCAGAAATGTGAGTGATAATAACCCAGCCAACGTCTATTTATTTATTTATTTTTTGCTCAGCTCTCTATCCTATACCACGTACTGTACTTTATTTAAGTTACCATTCTTCACTGATGACCAATATAAATTAATGCCATACCACTGCTCCAAATTGTAACATGAGCCACGATATAGCTAACTGCAAGACTCAAAGATAGCCTTTAGGATTTTGGTGAAATAGGCAGGCCCTTCTTCACATCAAGTCAAATAAATATTACTCACCATCAGACCTGCTCCTATAATTCCTGGGAACCACCACTCAAAGCAAGAGATGGGGTTTTGAGAAAACTGGTCTTTCTCAATTAAGTTGACAATTAGAGGTATCGCATTGAGAACTACTCCTAAGAGCAGAAGAACTAGCAGGGAGAATCCATTGCAGGATGTCCATCCTTCACAGCAGGTCATGGTCAACCCTGGTTCAGTTAGAAACGTTGTCAAAGTGGCCCATGCTTGCTTGGTACTCTGTTGCCTTTTATTCCAATTTCTGGTTAAACTTTAACGCTAATAAAAAAGGAATCATAGAAAATAGTTCAGAGTTCAATAGGATAAGACATTATTATGATGACTATAATGAGAAATGAGAACATAATTTTATATTATAATGGGGTGAAGGAAGGAAAGCAGAAAAAAATATGAGATACATTTATGCATGAAGATATGCAAACAAAAACTTAAAAAAATATGGGTTTACAATAAGCTCCTTTAATATACTCCTTTACCAGTATGGCTACTAAAAAGTAAAAACAAGAATATCCAATTAAACTATATTTTCCTGTTCTGTTAATATTATTACCAGCTATGGAAGTTTCTTATTTTGAAATTGTTCAACAAGAAAATGAACATGTATGAGATGCAAAGAAAAGTATTTTCTCTGCTGCAAATGTTAGAGTTTAGTTTCAAGCTGTGTGATCACATACACAAAATAAAATTTTTATGTCATATTATTCCAGCATTGCAGTCTAATCCATTTGGAGATGGCCCCCTGAGACATGTGAGAAGTTTGCCTAATGCCACCAGACTGAAAGACAGCAACAGGAGAGAGATTGGATGGGGAGAGTATCATATTTTATTTTAGCCCTTGAACACTTACTTGGCCATATACAGTACTTCACACGGTCTCTAGACCATGGTTCTACATTGTCTCTTGACTAGTTTGTGAGCATCTTGAGAAAAGACTATCATTTGGGATAGACTTTAAAATACAAAAGTTCTGGCTGGGTGTGGTGGCTCATGCCTATAATCCCAGCACTTTGGGAGGCTGATGTGGGAGGATCACCCCTGAGGTCAAGAGTTCGAGACCAGTCTGGCCAATATAGCGAAACCCCCATCCCTACTAAAAATACAAAAAGTAGCCAAGTGCAGTGGCACACACCTGTAATCCCAGCTACTCAGAAGGCTGAGGCAGGAGAAATAGCTTGAACCTGGGAGGCGGAGGTTGCCGTGAGCTGAGATCGCATCTCTGCATTGCAGCCTGGGAAACAGAGGGAAACTCCATTTCAAAAAACAACAACAAAGTTCTTGCTGCTGGGCGCGGTGGCTCATGCCTGTAATCCCAGCACTTTGGGAGGCTGAGGTGGGCGGATCACCTGAGGTCAGAAGTTTGAGACCAGCTTGACCAATATGGTGAAACCCTGTCTTTAAAAAATTTTTTTAAAAAAGGACAAAGTTCTTGCTTATGCTAACTGTCCACCCTGATCAAAACGAGGTCCGTGCTCATGGTAGTTACTGAAAGACCTAGACTGGCAGAGGCACTATCTTGATCCAGGCTTCCACAGTTACTTACAGAAGCAGGGTACAAAAACGTGGTGAGCCACTTACTGGATCCATGTTTCTGCCCAGAGGCGACCCATATCATTTCTGTTCACATTTCAGTGGTCAAAAAAAGTCATTCCATTACGTTTGAGTTCAAGTGGGTGGAAATACAAACCAATATGTCTAGGAGAAAAGATGGGAACTTTAAGCAGCTCTAATCTCTACAGCACCTTCCTTCTGCTTCTGGAGAATCCCCAGCTCAGCCCAGAGCACAGATTCAGTGAGGGCTGTTAGGAATGGTGAGATAATGCATGCAGCGGTGCAGTCAGTGTGGGCCAAAAGCTCAGGTGTGGTGGGTTTAAGGAGCACCGCTCCACCCTGCAGCAGCAGGAGGGCACACAGCCTGGTACAAGGGGCATGCCCGGTAGTGGACACCAAAACATTAGCTCCAGACTGGGGGTCCAGTTATCGGACCCCAGTGAAATGGTTCTTTGTACCAAAGGATTAAAGATAACCCACGTATGGGCCAGGCATGGTGACTCGTCCCTGCAATCCCAACACTTTGGGAGGGCGAGGTGGGTGGATCACTGGAGCCCAGGAGTTCGAGACCAGCCTGGCCAATATAGCAAAACCCTGCCTCTACTAAAAATACAAAAAAAAAAAAAAAATTAGCTGGGTATGGTGGTGGGCACCTGTAATTCAAGCTACTCAGGAGACTGAGGCAGAAGAATCGCTTGAACCTGCAGGGTAGTGGTTGCAGTGAACTGAGATTGTGCCAGTACTCCAGCCTGGGTGACAGAGCGAGACTCCATTTCAAAACAAAAACTAAAAACACCCACCTATCGACACAACACACAAAATACTGAGAATAACTTGAATACTACAGCTGGGTTGAGAGAAAGGAGACACTTCCATTGTATGGTTTATATACTTCCGCATGGTTTAGATTTCTACTACAATTACATAATATTCTAAAAATATGTATTTCTTATTTTATAAAAATTAACAACTAAAATTTGCCCTCTCACTAAGTCATATAAATTAGTTCATTCTACAGCTATATAATATTATAATAAGTAAGTTATATATTTATCGGTGGCTTGAATGAGTGGGAGGTGGTAGTTACTTAGAATGTGGGTTGTGCATTTCAAATCCTTTTGCTGTCTTCATAAGATGCTGAATTGAAGAACTGTTTAGGTAATCATTTTATATGTAGGGAACTGGATCAGGTGGACTTCTCCTGACTATGAGAATCAAGCGTCTTATTTCCAGAGTCTTTGCCATTTGACCAAAACTGAGTAAGTTGCGTGCTTTTGCTAGTGGGCACAATATATTTCCACTAGGGTTTGGTACTCCTTACATTTGTGGTTAAAAGGAAGTACATGCAGATTTCTTTTTCTTTCTTTTTTTTTTTTTGAAACTGAGTCTTGCTCTGTTGCCAGGAGCCAGGCTGGAGTGCAGTGGCATGATCTTGGCTCACTGCCACCTCCACCTTCTGGGTTCAAGCAATTCTCTTGTCTCAGCCTCCTGAGTAGCTAGGACTACAGGGGCGCGTCCCCATGCCCAGCTAATTTTTGTATTTTAGTAGAGACAGGGTTTCACCATGTTGGCCAGGATGGTCTCGATCCCTTGACCTCGTGATCCACATGCCTCGGCCTCCCAAAGTGCTGGTATTACAGGTGTGGCATCTGCAGATTTCTGTAAAGATGTAGAAATTTAGTCTGTATATTATAAAGGGGAAGATATTTCAGGATAAAGCTGAAAAGAGAATTAGCTTGTAACTGAAGAGAAGAATGTGACAAGTTTTTAGTACCTGCCCAACACACATGCCTGTTTCTGTGAAAACAACCCCCCATAACTTACATGCATACACCCTCTGTATCCCATTTGTGTTATGGAGCTATGCTCCCCTAGCCATTATTGATCAGAATATCAGTACATACAGAAGCTAAGTATTTCCAGTCTCCCTAGGAGCTTGGAATTGAAACCAGGAGAAACTAGTTATTCCCTACCATGCATGAAATACATGAAATGGGAGGGCATGTGTATCTGTTAAGATTAAACTTAGTTGGCTGGGTGCAGTGGCTCATGCCTGTAATCCCAGCACTTTGGGAGGCAGAGGCAGGTGGATCACCTGAAGTCAGGAGTTCAAGACCAGCCTGACCAACATGGAGAAACCCCATCTCTACAAAAACTACAAAATTAGCCAGGCATGGTGGCGCATGCCTGTAATCCCAGCTACTTGGGAGGCTGAGTCAGGAGAATCACTTGAACCTGGAAGGCAGAGGTTGCAGTGAGCCGAGATCCAGCCTGGGCAACAAGAGTGAAATTCCGTCTCTAAAAAAAAAAAAAAAAAAAAAAAAAAAAAAAAAAAAAAAATTAAGCTTAGCTGCACACCAAAAGAAATTTAAAATAAAAATGGCTTAAAATAGAAAGTTATTCACAAAGTCCAGATGTAAGTACTTGATATGGCTTGGCTGTGTCCCCACCCAAATTTCATCTTGAATTGTAGTTCCCATAATCCCCAAGTGTCACGGGAGGGACCTGGTAGGAGGTAATTGAATCATGTGGGTGGTTACCCCAATGCTGCTGTTCTAATAGTGAGTGAGAGTGAATTCTCACAAGATGTGATGGTTTTATAATGCTTTCTCCCTTTTGCTCATTCTTCTTTTTTTGCTGCTGCAATGTGAAGAAGGGCATGTTTGCTTCCCCTTCCACCATGATTGTAAGCTTCCTGAGGCCTCCCCAGTCATGCTGAACTGTGAGTCAATTAAACTCCTTTCCTTTATAAATTACCCAGTCTCTATTAGAAGCATGAGAACAGACTAATACAGTCCTCAGTAGCTGGAATGGTAGCTCCACTTCTTCAGAGATCCTTTCAGTACATGGATCCACCATCCCATTTCTCTCTTCATTCTCATGTTCAAAATGTGACAACCATAGCTCCAATAATTATATCTACTCTTCATGCAGAAGGATAGAGGAAGACAAGAAGAATAAATAAAACAGAAGGATAAAGGAAGAGAAAGGCCTATGCTCTTTCTTTTAAAGAGCCATCTCATTGCCTAGAAAACAGCCATGTAGCAACATGGGAAATGTAGTATTTATTCCAAGTGATCTGTGCCCAGTTAATACTGGAGAGAAGAACGAGACCAAGGGTATTGGGTAGGCCATGGAAGTCTCCACCATATTTAAATTCATGAGCTTAGCCAGGCATAGTAGCTCACACCTGTAATCACAGCCACTTGGGAGGCTGAGGTGGGAAGAGTGCCTGAGGCCAGGAGTTCAAGACCAGCCTGGGCAACATAGCAAGACACTATCTTTACAAAAAAATAAAAATAATAGACGGGCACAGTGGCTTATGCCTGTAATGGCAGTGATTTGGGAGGCTGAGATGAGAGAATCACCTGAGGTGAGGAGTTTGAGACCAGCCTGGAGACCCCATGTCCAAAAAAACATTTAGCCAGGCATCACACACCTAAAGTCCCAGCTACTCAATAGGCTGAGGCAGAAGGATTGCTGGAGCCCAGAAGTTGGAGGTTGTATTGAGCTATCATCATACACTCCAGCCTGAACAACAGAGTGAGACCCTTCTATAGAAAAAGAAATAAAAATAATAAAAATACAATACAATACAATGAATTCATGAACTCTGCTGGGAGAAACAGAGAAACCAATCTGTACAAGAAGGAGGAGGAGGGGCAGGGAGGAGAAATATCTAGGGAGAGAAGGTAGGAGACCGTACGGCTTTAGAGGGTGGCAGAGAAAGGGTAATTGCTTGGTTTCTCAAAGGCATTTTACATCTTGATTTCTCCCCTGTGAAAACAGATTGCAAAGTCTGTCTTTGTTTTCTGTGAGACGCCCCTGTGTTATTATCCTTTTATACTGTTTCTAGTGGGTTTGTATTTTTCTGCAACCAAAAGAGCTAAAACTAAAAGTTGCTAAAACCAAGGATAGAAAAGTATGCAAATAACTTGTCACGTGGCATGCCAAAACAGCAAAAGCCTCGGAGTTCAGAAAAAGGAAGATTTCATCAAGAAGGGCTAGGAGCCAGGATTCCTCACAGCTTTGGAGCATGGCTAGAATTTGGTATAAAAAGATAGGACATGTCATGTACCAGTGTCAGTTAGTTGCAGAAAACTGCAATTCAAGCTATGGAATTGGGAAGAGATGAAATGGGAGAATCATGTGTACAAAACTGTTGGAAGGGCTAGAAAAGCAGGCTCTGGACTTACCTGCGGAAATACTGGCTGGGACATGAGTGCTGAACTGGCCCTGGGAGATGCCGCTGTCTCTGCAGTAGTCAAAAAGGAAGGGAAGCCTGGGCATGGTGGCTCATGCCTGTAATCCCAGTACTTCGGGAGGCTAAAGCAGGTAAATCACCTGAGGTCAGGAGTTTGAGAACAGCCTGGCCAACATGGTGAAACCCTGTCTTTACCAAGAATACAAAAATTGGCCCGGCGTGGGTGGCGGGCGCCTGTAATCCCAGCTACTTGGAAGTCTGAGGCAGGAGAATCTCTTGAACCTGGGAGGCAGAGGTTACAGTGAGCTGAGATGATGCCACTGCACTCCAACCTGGGCAACAAGAATGAGACTCTGTCTGGGGGTGGGGTGGGGAAGGCAGGGACATCAAGAAGCCACCTCTGGAATGATTAAGTTCAAGAACACCCCACTACGGTTGCAGTCCAGGAACTACGGCTGCTGTTGCCATCCGTCATCCGTATACCCTAGGTTAGTGATCGAATGGCACAACATTGAATTTGACTATAGCTGCTGCTGTAACTGGTTATTAACTTGCATGACACTCTCTTGACCCACATTGCTGCAGTGCAGAAAACTCAACTCCTGCACCCCAATCTTCCTTATCGGCAGCAACAGATTAAAGTAGTGGGAAAATGACCTTCACCTTATTTCTGCCTTTTATACCCCTCAAGGGTTAATCTAATTGTTGCAATATCCAGATGCCAGATGCAGAGGATTCTGTGCAATGTAATTTTTAATCATCTCAGCCTCCTCTGTAAGGAAAAAAAAAATACTAGAAGGACATGGAAATGGCTGTTGAGCAAGACAGCTCACGCTAGCCGCCACTATGATCTCATTTAAATGGTATGGAGAAAACTTTCTCTAGAATATCTAGATTCTTTCAAAAGAATCTGAATGATGTTTATGGTTGTAACTCTAGAATGACATGTAACATTTTAAAAAACAAATCAAAACTACCTGGTTAATTCAAATAAGAACAATGTTAGCAGTATTAGAAAAACTTGTTCTTGGCATGGTGGCTCATGCCTGTGAACCCAGCACTTTGGGAGGGCCAGGCAGGTGAATCATTTGAACCCAGGAGTTCAAAACCAGTCTGGGCAATATGATGAGACCCTGTTTCTGGGGAAAAAAAAAATTAGCTCAACATGGTAGCACAAACCTGTTGTCTCAGCTACTTTAGAGGCTGAGGTGGGAGGATAGCTTAAGCCTGGGAGGCGGAGGTTGCAGTAAGCCATAATCACACTGCTGTACTCCAAACTCGGTGACAGAGTGAGACGCCATCTCAAAAAGAAAACAAAGACAAACTTTTCTTTGAAGAATGATCTGCCACAGGGACCAGTTTAACTACTCCCAGAGAAATGCAGGTGATACAAATGGCTAATAAACACCCACCTGAGTTACCTTAGGGCATCTCCTTCTGAACACACTGCAGTCAAATCAGCTGGGAGTTTTACTAGAACATGAACTTTATATGGTAGACACAGCTAACTGTCTGTGAGAAATGTATGCCTTTCCCTGTCATATGACAAGGTTGTTGCTGGAAAGTATCAGTCTAACTATGGACTGAGTAGAACCATATTATTACTTCTTTTTTTTTTTTTTTTTGTTTTGTTTTGTTTTGTTTTGTTTTGTTTTGTTTTGTTTTTGAGACAGAATCTCACTCTATCACCCAGGCTGGAGCGCATTGGCGCAATCTCAGCTCACTGCAACCTCTGCCTTCTGGGTCCAAGTGATTCTCTTGCCTCAGCCTCCCGGGTAGCTGGGATTGCAAACATGTGCCACCATGCGCAGCTAATTTCTTTTTATTTTTTAGTAGAGACAGGGGTTCTTCATGTTGACCAAGCTGGTCTCGAACTCCTGACCGCAGGTGATCCAACTGCCTCAGACTCCCAAAGTGCTGGGATTACAGGCATGAGCCACCGAGCCTGGCCAGGACCACGTGATTACTTCCAACCAATGACAAGTTGTGTCACTTTCAAGCCACAGCGCTTAAGAAGTGTTGGGCTATTTTTTTTCTACTTACAGATTGGGGACGACTAAGCCATCTTAGAAGCCATGTCTTGAAAATGTCAGTGCTTTCTTCAACCTAGATCCCTAAATGACTGAGTGGAGAGTAGCTTCCCTAACCCGCATCCCCTTCTACCCACCTGAAACTGCTCAGGATAGTTGATATCAACAAGAAAACCTGCTTCATTGTGTTGAGTCATTGCATATTTTTGTGTTAATTTGTTACAGTAGCTAACATTTCCCTAATCAATTCAGAGTATACTTTGTCTTTCATCTTACAACCTTCCTACAGTTTGCAACAAATGTTGCCAAACATCAGCTCCATCACTCTCTCCTCCCCTTCTTCAAACACAGCAGAAACAAATCAAAACAAACATAGTGAAATACGATATTTTTCTGGTGGTTTATTAAATTATATTTAGGAAGATAAGGGAACACTAGAAGCTGTAGCCAATGTATAGCATATAACCAATATAAGCAGGTATACAAGTACAGAATTTCCACAGATAGTAAATGTTTCAAAAGCATGGAATACATGAATAATCATTATTTCATTCCACTGAGCTCATGAATGTAAATTTTGTACTCTTGCAAGGTAAGTTATGGCCTGCATTTGTTGCAGTACAGGTTATAACTGATGAACCATACTGGATTAAAGGTGATTTTTTAAAACAAATTTTAATGCCCACTATGGCCAAGGTATATATTTTTTAAAGCATAAGATATATAAAAGAAATCTTCAGAGCATGGGGCTGGAGAACCTGTGAATTTAGTTCTGCAAAGTCAATAGATCTCAATAGATTCAAATGTTGTGAAAATGGAAACGTTCCTTACTAATTCTTAGTTCAACCTTATTATTTCATAGGTGGATATGCAAGTCTCTGGGAGGCTGAGTGACTTGTTTGTGGCCAACTGCTGTGGCAGAGCCTGGACTTGAATTTGAGCTTCTGACTTCTAGTCAGGTGTATTTCTATTAAATCACATGCCCAGGCTGGAGTGCAATGGCAAGATCTAGGCTCACTGCAACCTCACTTCCCGGGTTCAACCGATTCTCCAGTAGCTGGGATTATAAGCCCCTGTCACCATGCTCAGCTAATTTTTGTATTTTTAGTAGAGACAGGGTTTCATCATGTTGGCCAGGCTGGTCTTGAACTCCTGACCTCAAATGATCCATCTACCTTGGCCTCCCAAAGTGCTGGGATTATAGGCATGAGCCACCGCGCCCTAGCCAACATGACTCATTATTTAGTTGAACCAGAGAAGATGAAAGTACTCAAAGTCTACAAATCCAAACACAGGAAAGAGCACCTTCCCAGAGGCAGGTGCCCCACCTAGCAGCAGCATTGCTTCTGGCAGCAGCACTTCTGCTGGCAGCATCCCTTCTGCTGGCAACAGCCCTTCCCACAGCCGCAGCCACACGAGCTGCAGGTGCGGCGGCAGCAGCAGATGACCGGTGTGCTGCAGCAGCCCCCACAGCAGCCGCGGCAGCAGGGGCAGCAGCTGGAGCAGCAGCCCACCCGGTAGCACCTGCAGGTGGTGCAGCTGCCACAGCCGCCACAACCACCGCCACAGCCACCACCGCAGCCACCACCACAGCTGCCACCGCAGCCACCACCACAGCCACCGCAGCCACCACAACTACTGCAGCCACCACCACAGCCACCACAGCCACAGCAACCCATGGTGTCAGTAGAGAGGTCTCAGGTGAAGTGAGGAGGGAGGACTCAGGAGAGGTGAAGGGAGTCTGATGCCTCCTTCTGCTGGGGATGCTTTTATATACCATCCTTGGCTTGGGCTTGACCCAAGCATGTGGCTACTTCCCTGTTGTTGTTTATCTCAATTCCCTTGGGAGAATTTTATAGCACCTCTGTTTACTTCCTTCTGAGGAACTTCTGACTTCATAAATAGCTTATTCTAATTCTGACTTTATTTTCTTTCAAGACGTTTACAATAGACCTTTAAGACTATGAAATATATTGCTATTGTATTTATTTCCTGCACAACCAATACAAGTCCAGCTCTGAAGCCCTAATGTGAATTGTAATCATTATTAGAATTGTGACCTCTACCCTTTTCCATTTTTATGTAATGCCATTGCTTATCCTTTAAGAGATGGTGCAGTCTGGGCACAGTGGCTCACACCTGTAATCCCAGCACTTTGGGAGGCTGAGGCAGGCATATCATGAAATCGAGACCATCTTGGCCAATAGGGTGAAACCCCATCTCTATTAAAATTACAAAATTTAGCTAGGCATGGTGGCACATGCCCGTAGTCCCAGCTACTCAGGAGGCTGAGGCAGGAGAATCACTTGAACCTAGGAGGTGGAGGTTGCAGTGAGAGCCGAGATCATGCCACTGCACTACAGCCTGGCACCAGAGCAAAACTCCATCTCAAAAAAAAAGAGAGATAGTACAAAGAAAATACCTTCTGAAATACCCAAACTGAACATTTTCAATATCTCCCATTTGCCAGATTCAAGGACAAGTGTCCATGGGGCCCTTCCCATCCTTCTTTAGGCTTCCTGCTGTCCCTGGTTAGTTCTTGGATTTTACAAAGAAGAGGTAGAGTGAGAGTCAGCTTAAAAGTTGGCAAAGGACTTTCAGAATTGAAGACTTTGGGTCACGGGGATGAGACCTGAAGCCATGAGTGCACTGCAAGCCCTGTGAGAACCTCCACACATATACAAGTGTGCAGAGACAGGCCTGACCTTGAGGCTGTGCGTCCCGCAGCCATGTGAACCATAGCCTTTCCCTGCAGCATAGTGGCTTTCCACTGCGGTACATAAACAGCATGGCAGGAGGACTCGGAAAAACCTATTCAGCATCATACTTTTGAATTAAACAGGTATTACCTTTGAAATATGACAGAGAGCGAAATACAGATAAATCTTGTTTGTAAGCCAGAGGTCCTCAAGAAGATTGCATTTGAGTAAAAGCATCAAGTAATTTCAGATAGGATCAAGTAAAATCAAGTAGGAGCAACAAGTAGTTTCGATGTCATGGGTTGAGCCCTATTTTAGAACTGTAGCCCTGGTGCCACAGGCCCTCTGTCACAGAGAAGGTCTCCACCGGTGGTGATTCTTTAATAATCACAGGAGTGGCCAGGCGTGGTGGCTCATGCCTGGAATCCCAGCATTTTGGGAGGCCAAGGCAGGAGGCTTACCTGAACTCAGGAGATTGAGACCTGCCTGGCCAATGTAGTGAAACCCCATCTCTACTAAAAATACAAAAAAATTAGCCAGGCGTGGTGGCATGCACCTGTAGTCCCAGCGACTCCAGAGGCTGAGGCAAGAGAATCACTTGAAACCTGGAGGTGGAGGCTGCAGTGAGCCGAGGTTGCACCACTGCACTCCAGTCTGGGGCGGCAGAGCAAGACTCTGTCTCAAATTATAATAATAATAATAATAATAATAATAAAATTTGCAGGAGTTTTCCATGCACCCAGTATCAACCTCAGATCTAGGCAAGAGGATCTCTGGTCCTGGGCCCTGCACTTTAGAATCCCACATATCACAAGCATACAAAAAAATAAATCTATTTTAAAAACACAAGCCCTGACCCACCCCCACCACTTAGGACCCAGAGCTTAGCCCAGAAGCCTAAATATGTGTAGCTGGGACTCGTACAGCTCAGGGACATGCTTCTTCATGTCTCTGGCCCTACGTCCTCAAAACAGGGGCTGCCAGCTTCTCCCTCCATGCCATAGAGGTTTGTGGGTTGATTCCTTTAAAGTGTGACAAGAGATTGTTGGAAAGTACCTAAGTAAGAGAAAAGATGGGTTAACTTGTCAAATCCTTCTTGTCAGCATGACTAAGCAATATTCTTGTGTAATGAAATATTTCCAGTAAGCAGTGGCGAGCATCCAGTTTCTTGCTCATCATGTTCTGCTCCATTGTTGGAGGTACTGACGTGCTCATGTGGTGTTTACAAAAATTGCATGCTGTCACTAAGCAATGTTTGCACTATGAAACAATTCGTATTTTTCTTAGATTTCTTTACATGTAAGTCTAAAATATAGCATGCATGAAATAGGCTGATTCTTTACGCTGTCACTAAATGGACATGAAACACTACACTTGTGAATAATTTTACTTTCATAATACACTTTCTTAAATGCACTTATGTGTTTAAAGAGTCAATAAATATTGCAGCTCCCTTTAAATAATTTTATTTAAATTTTGGATTTTCATTATTTATAATTTGAATTTTGTCTTTACATTTCAAGAATTTAAGAAAATTTTGAAGATTTTTTTTAAAAGAAAGTTAACTTTTTTTTTTTTTTGAGATGGAGTCTCACTCTGTCCCGCAGGCTGGAGTGCAGTGGCGTGATCTCTGTTCACTGCAACCTCCTCCTCCCGGGTTCAAGCGATTCTCCTGCCTCAGCCTCCCAAATAGCTGGGACTACAGGCGCACACCACCACACCTGGCTAATTTTTTATTTTTAGTAGAGACAGGGTTTTACCATGTTGGTCAGGCTGGTCTTGAACTCCTGACCTCAGGTGATCCACCCACCTCGGCTTCCCACAGTGCTGGGATTACAGGCATGAGCCACCCGGCCCAGCCAAAAGTTAACTCTTAAGCCTGCGAAAAATATTTTTAATTTTATTACTTTTAACTGCCTTTATTTTGTTCTCTTAATAAAAATATGTTCAGATTTTTTGAGGGGTAACCCCAGGCAATTTTATAACTTTATCCCTGAACCTCAAATGGCTCATCTATAAGGTGGGGATAACAACAGTACCCATTTCATAATTATGAAGATTAAATACGCCAATGCAAGGAAAGTACTTTAGTATGTGGCTACCACATGCTAAACACTCAACAAAAGACATTATCTGTGCACACTGATGCTCAAACAGGAATGGAATATATTCAAATTTTATAGTTAGAATGTTGTTACATTTCCTTTTTAATCTTTTAAATCATTGTCAATAGACTGCAAATTATTTTTAAATTCTTTATAAATATTTAAGAATTTTGCTGAAATGAAGGTAAGAAAAATATTCTGAAACAAATGATTTATGAATTATGTATATTTCTATTTTCTTACTCATCCAAACATCCTGCTCCATTAGCAGAGCATTTAGCCATAATACAATAGTGATTAAATTCAGCTGTCTATGATATTTTGCCCAAAACCACAGATTTACACACTGTTTTTCTTTTTCTTTTTTTCTTTTCTTTTCTTTTTCTTTTTTTTTTTTTTTCTTTTTTTGAGACAGAGTCTTATACTCTGTCACCCAGGCTGGAGTGCAGTGGTGTGATCTCTGCTCACTGCAACCTCTGCCTCCCAGGTTCAAGCTATTCTCCTGCCTCAACCTCCTGATGAGCTGGGATTACAGGTGCCCACCACCACACCCAGCTAACTTTGGTATTTTTAGTGGAAATGGGTTTTTACCATGTTGGCCTGGCTGGTCTTGAGCTCCTGACCTCAAGTGATCCACCCCCTCAGCCTCCCGAAGTGCTCGAATTGTTGTGGGAAAGAGGTCCTGATCCAGACCCTAAGAGAAGGTTCTTGGATCTCCTGCAAGAAAAAAATCAGGGCGAGTCTGCAGTGCAACGCAAAAGCAAGTTTATTAAGAGAATAAAGTAGTGAAAGAACAGCTACTCCATAGACAGAGTAGGACGTCATGAAACTAAGAGGAGGAACATGTCCACCCTCGGTACAATGCTTGTATGTATATTTGGGGAGATGTAGTCTGTTACAAGGGTTTGTGACAAAGGATTAATTTTCTTAATTACTATATTTTACAAGAATCAATATTATTATCTTTAGAGCAAAATTAGGATTGCCTTTGTTCAGAAATTGGGATATCTGGACACTCCCAAGTCTGGGTCTGTTGAGTAAATATTGATTTGTTCCCTCAACCGTAAACATCTAAAGGATCGGAATGCTTAACTTTCTGGGAACGCAGCCCAGCAAGCCCCAGCCTCATTTTCCTAACCCTCACTCAAAATGGAGTCGCTCTGGTTCAAGCGCCTCTGACAGGATTTCAGGCGTGAACCACCGTGCCCGGCCTATACATTTTTCTTCATTTGGTTGTTATGAAGTTGTATTTGACAAGGCGGAAGGGAAAAGTACATCTTATTTAAACATTGGTTAACATCATCTATCACTTTTAAATATTTGAACATAGTGTCTGTAGGCTTCCCTTTCTACTCAAATCTCAGCCCTGCAAATGACAGGGCTAGGCCCACGTGCTAACGAAAAGGGAAGGCATCTGAGCCCAGGCGTGAAAGACGTGGCAGCTCCGAGAGCAGCACGTGCTCAGGACACACAAAGGCGTGGTGGACCTGGAGCACAGGGGAGGGAGGGGTCCTGTGAGGGATGAGGCCAGTTAGGAAGGCGGCTCAAAAGCTGCTCTCAGATGCTTGTGTTTATCCCCGGGGGACTCGCATCACTGATGGCTTAGGCAGGAGAGAAAAAATCCCAGCAACTCAAGGAGCCAGGGAGCTGTTCTTCCTGCACGTAAGTCAATTACAATGTTCAAAACCACTCCTTCCAGGAGGGAAACCCCAAGATGCTATTTCCCTTCAGTCATTGGATAAGAGCTAGGGTCTGGATAGGACCATTTCAAATCTAACTTTTGTAAGGAGTTGCCACTACCCTTAGAAAAAGGGAACTGACCAGGCGCAGTGTCTCACAGCTGTAATCCCAGCACTTTGGGAGGCCGAGGGGGGTCGATCACCTGAGGTCAGGAGTTCGAGACCAGCCTGGCCAACATGGTGAACCCTGTTTCTACCAAAAATACAAAAATTAGCCGGGTGTGATGGCAGGTGCCTGTAATCCCAGCTACTCGGGAGACTGAGGAATGAGAATCACTTGAACCTGGGAGGCCGTGGTTGCAGTGAGCTGAGATTATGCCACTGCACTCCAGCCTGGGCTATAGAACAAGACTCTGTCTTGAAAAAAAAAAAAAAATTGGAGGGTGGGGAGGACTGGTTGTCTGCCTTCCCCAAATCACCTGAGGCAAAATAATAAAAGAGGGCACGTTCTTTACAATGAAATATCTGTTCATTCCTTCTGTTGTTCATGGGATGCCACTGGGGAATATGATAGGATACCATTGGGGAAATGTTCTTGAATGTGAAATTGGAAGGGGGGTTATGATAGATTAGGAAAATGCATGTGGGTGTGAAGTAGCGCCACCCCCCCCCAGGCATTTGGCTTGTGCCAGTCCCTGGCACTTCCTGGCTTACAAAAAGCAAGCAAACAAACAAAAGCTTCTTAAGGTCCTCCGTCTCCATATGTGGTCATTCTTTTGCTCTGAGGTCACATTCCACATTTCATTGCCTTACTGAAAATAAACATTGTTTATTTTAATTTATGGGATGCTGACTTCCATCTGAATTCCTCACGTACCTTGGTATTTATTATTTCCCATCTTTCCAAAATGCTCAGCACTGACAATAGGCTCAACTTCAAGTAATAAAAGGGAAGTAGTGAAGAGCTTACTTTCTCTCTGTTTTTTTTTTTTTTTTTTTTTTGAGACGGAGTCTTGCTCTGTTGCCCAGGCTGGAGTGCAGTGGCATGATCTTGGCTCACTGCAATCTCCACCTCCCAGGTTCAAGCGATTCTCCTGCCTCAGCCTCCCGAGTACCTGGGACTACAGGCGCGCACCACCACAGCCAGCTAGTTTTTGAATTTGTAGTAGAGACAGGGTTTCACCATGTTGGCCAGGGTGGTCTCAAACTCCTGAACTCAAGTGATCTGCCTGCCTTGGCCTCCCAAAGTGCTGGGATTACAGACATGAGCCAGCACACCTGGCCTCTCTATCTTCTTTATCCCACAGGAAAAAGGAATATGCTTCTACGGGAAGGACACAAATTAGGATGACAGAGAAAGAGAGGCAAATGTGGGATTGTTTTGGAGTCCCATGCCCTCTTGGCAGCAGAGCAATATTAAAACTTCCTGGAAGATATCGGAGTAGCAATTCTAATAGTCACGTATTATGTATCTGCAGTAAATAATCATGAGTGAAGTAGCAAATTGTCTTGCTTGTTTCTCAGAAGTCATTTTCGGTACAGTTTTTCATCCCGTGACCGTCACTGCTTAGCTGTGGATGTTTGACTACAGTTCTGTACATGTGGCCGTACAGAACGATGTTTGCAGTGTTGTTTAGAGTCAGAAATGTTACAGGTCATTGGGGGGATTGGTTCAGGGATAGCTTATTAATTCAATTCATTCAGCAAATATTTATTGAGAGTCTACTATGTGATAAGCACTTTTTTCTTCTTTCTTTTTTTTTTTTTTGCTTTCATTCTCGTTCATTTTATTTTCATTAGTCAGAAAAATTTTCTGTTTTTAAAATGTGGAAGCAAGCTATTTTACATTTACAATAATCCATAAAATAGGACAATAAACTTTAGCTTTTTTTTAAATTGCATTTTAGGTTTTGGGGTACATGTGAAGAACATGCAAGATTGTTGCATAGGTACACACATGGCAGTGTCGTTTGCTGCCTTCCTTCCCCTCACCTGTATCTGTCATTTCTCCCCATGCTATCTCTTCCCACCTCCCCACCCCCCCGGCCCTCCCCCGTTTCCCCCCAGCGGACCCCAGTGTGTAGTGCTCCCCTCCCTCACTCATAGGCAGGTATTGAACAATGATAAGCACTTTTCTAAGCATGTGGGATATCCCAGTGAACAAACTCAATGCAAATCCCTGCCCCTTGAATCTTCCACGCTCATGAGAGGAAACAGAAAAGCACCGATGAATATCAGCAAACTAAGAAAAATTGAAAGTCTAAGGTGTTTTTTGGGATTTCAAACAAAAGCATATCTAATACATGCTATTATACAACTTTTTAAACAATGAGACAAAGGTATATAGTGCAAGAGATCTCAAATGCAAAGGAAAAGGGAGGAAAAAAAAAGAAGTTACGGAACCATATGAACTCATTTGAATATGGCTCTGTGTGTGTGTGTGTGTGTGTGTGTGTGTGTGTGTGTGTGTGTATCTGAAAACACATACACCAAACCATGCTTCTGCAAATCTTCCACTTACCATATACCCACCACCGCAAACTGCGGCAGACATGCCAAATTTCTCACTTTGTCATGGTGGGTTTTCTCCAAGCTCTCCTTGGTGCTCCAGGGGCTTTTACAGCTCTGTATTCCTGCAGATGTCTCTGCTACAGCTCTGTCCTTGCCCAGCCCAAGGCAGCTGCAGCATCTAGTTTGTGGCCTTTTTCCATTTCTTCTGGGAGCTGCCTTTATTCTGAGCCAGCTCTACACTTAAAGGGGCATTTGTTCTATTTTATCCCAAATTCCTAAATGTTTTGTGGAGGAGAGGGAGGGTTTTTAAAAATATCTAATCTACCATATTGCCGGGAATAAAAATGATTTCTATGATTTTTTAAAAGCTATATAAAGTTAAAAGTAAATCAAAATGGAAAACAATTATATTTGTTCATTCCCTATCTGTTTTTGTAAGAGATGTATTGACACAAGGATGCTACATCACGGAAAGAGAATTCTTTGCATGTGAAAGTGTTAGCATAGACCCTTAGGAAAACTGATGAAATCCTTCAGTGTGAGAATGCTGTCAGGATAAATATGCCAGTGCCTTGCAAATAAACCTGAGTTGTTCTTTGTTTTAAAAATCAGCACATTGTTGTAATTATAACCTATGTTTCTCTCAACTATAAAACAAAATATTTTTATTGATAATTTTGAGATTCATTTTTAAAGCTACATTGTAATCAAACACTCCTAAATTATTTGCTCTGAAACTGTAGTTCCTCTTTAGAGTCACTTCAAGGTTTTCATTTTGTAAAACCTGTACCAATGATCCTTGGATAATGAAGACCTCCAGTAGTCCTTCTTGAAGATGGAGATACTGAGACTCAAAGAGTTTGAATACTTTTCTCAAGGCTTCCCAAGTGGTGACTTAGAGTTGAGATTTTAGGCCAGATCTTCATGGCTGCAGGGCGCAGGCTCTGTCCATCCCCTGCATGAAGCCAGAGAGGGCACCACCTACACCTGTGGCATTGTGCCAGCCACTTTCTATTTTGCTTGTTCCACTTTTTGTTTCTCAGCCCTCTTTCCTGTACCTTGGCCTCTTGCTCCACTGGGCCACAGAACCTGAGGTCCAGTTTTGAGTTTGCTTTGCAGGCTTTCACTCTGAAGGCAGAAACCCTCAATCTCTTCCTTGGGCTCCACCTTTCACAACTCCAGATGAGAGATTATATATTAGTCAGTTCTTACACTGCTGTAAAGAAATTCCTACCTTGCCTGTTTTTTAAAAAAATAAGCCAGGCATGGTGGCTTATGCCTGTAATCCCAGCACTTTGGCAGGCCAAGGCAGGCAGATTGCCTGAGGTCAGGAGTTTGAGACCAGCCTGGCCAAAATGGTGAAACCCCATCTCTTCTAAAAATACAAAAATTAGCTGGGCATGGAGGCATGCGCCTGTAATCCCAGCTACTTGGGAGGCTGAGACAGGGTAATCACTTGAACCTGGGAGGCCAAGGTTGCAGTGAGCCAAGATTGTGCCACTGCACTCCAGCCTGGGCAACAAAGCGAGACACCATCACAAAATAAAATAAAATTTCAAAAAATGGAAAAAACACAAATACCAACCTGGGTAATTTATAAAGAAAGGCTGTTTAATTGGCTCACAGTTCTGTAGGCTGTACAGAAAGTATGATTCTGGCATCTGCTCGGCATCTGGGGAGGCCTCAGCAAACTTACAATGATGGCAGAAGGCAAAGGGTAAGTGGGCTCATTTTAGATGGTCAGAGAAGAAGGAAGGGAGATTTTGAAACAGCCAGGTCTCCTGAGAACTCTATCAAAAGAATAGCACTAATGGGATGATACTAAGACATTCATGGGAAATTGACCCCATGACCCAATCATCTCCTACCAGGCCCCACCTCCAACATTAGGGATTACAATTTGACATGAAATCTGGGTAGGGACACAGACCCAAACCATATTAGACCAATACCCTGTGAGGCCTGATTAGAATGGGCCAGGCTTTCTCTGGGCCCAGAGCTGACAGATGAGGGGCCCTGGAGATCATGTTCCATATTCTGCTTCTGTGACGTCATTGTGATTATCTTGAGGCTGAAATCTGGACCTGGCCAGCTTAGTGCCTGAGTCAGTGGGAGAGGTGAGCTGTTATTGCCTGCTGTGGCTGCCTGGTTCCCTTTATCATTTCCTGCCTATGGATTCCATTGCCCACATTCCTGCCACAGATGTTCAGTAAATGATTATTTAATACTCTGTTACTGGAAATAAATGAATAACGTCATCATTGTTAATGCAGTTCATAGTGCACTCATGTCAAAGTTATAAGGTTTATCATTTCCAAACTTTATGTTTTCTTAATATGAAGATGGCATATTGTGTGTGTACTTTGAGGAAACTAGACTTTCTGAATACCTAGAGGGTAATTAACATATAGCATTAGAATCAAGGTCAGTTTCTCTTGAACTCCTGACTTCAGGTGATCCACCCACCTCGGCCTACCAAAGTGCTAGGATTACAGGCGTGAGCCATGGCGCCCGGCCCAAGGTCAGTTTCTCATACAGTGAATAAGTGAATGAATAAGTGAATATAGACATGAGACTTAATTATCCATAATCATGTGTATCCAAATGCCAGGGAAACTCAACAGTTGTCTATCTCATCCTTAAAGTCTCAAGAACTGAAGCTAAAGGATGGCTTAAAACCAGGAGTTCAACAGCCTGGGCAACAGAGTGAGACCTTGTTTTTACAAAAACTTAAAAAATTAGCTGAGTGTGGGGATGTGCTTCTGAAGTCCCAGCTACTCAGGAAGGTGAGGTGAGAAGATTGCTTGAGCCCAGGAATTCAAAGCTTCAGTGAACCATGATTGTACCACTGCACTCCAGGCTGGGTGACAGGGTCTCAAGAAAAGGAATTATTTAACCTCTATCTGCAGTTAGAAAGTTTTTTCCCACATAATTAAGCTGAATGCTTCTATACATTGAAGCTGGTCCTTCTTTATCCTCACATTTGATAGAAAACGTCTAGTAAACATAAGAAATCAAATAGCTCTTAAAGTGTTGGCTGATAGCTATCAAATCACCTTTTAGCCATTTTTCCCCCAGAACATGTTATTGTAAGCTTTATTATTATTATTATTTTGAGACGAAGTCTTGCTCTGTCACCCAGTCTACAGTGCAGTGGTATGATCTTGGCTCACTGCAACCTCTACCTCTCAGGTTCAAACGATTCTCCTGCCCCAGCCTCCAGAGCAGCTGTGATTATGGTGTGTGCTTCCATGCCCAGCTAATTTTTTGATTTTTAGTCGAGATGGGGTTTCACCATGTTGCCTAGGCTGGTCCTGAACTCCTGACTTCAGGTGATCTGCCCGTCTCCGCCTCCTAAAGTGCTGGCCTATAAATAGCCACCACGCCTGGCCTATAAATATCTTTTAATTGCACGTCTTTGGAACATTGTATGGATTGTCAGCTAATCATTGACTTTGGGGAATTTCCAAGGTGCTAGCCATAGCTTTTGCTCTGAGCCTGGGTTTCAGATCTTTCTACGGAAAGAGCAGCACAGACAGGAGTCCAGCCCGCCTTCCCTCTTCATCCTGGCCCGTTCCTCATCATCCTCCTGCTCCTTCTCTCACTTCTTGTTGGGTGCTCCACTTTGCACCCAAATCTTCTGTGGTGGACCCTTGCAGGTGGGGCAGTCGGATATAGTGAGTCCACCATTCCAGATTATGTCTTGATCTTGCTAGCTGCTACAGATATTTCTCTTGTCAAATATGTTCGTGTTCCTTGGAAGAAAAACTCTTCATGGCCTAAAGTGTAATGAGTTGACTTACCCAGTAATAGATCTTTCATATAGACAGGTGGATCTTTTACGGAGTCCTGAGTATATAAAACTCTCTATTATTATTATTATTTTAGATGGAGTCTTGCTCTGTCACCCAGGCTGGAGTGCAGGGGCGTGATCTCAGCTCATTGCAACCTCTGCCTCCTAGGTTCAAGGAAATGATTCTTGTTTTTGTTGTTGTTTTTAAATTAGAGATGATACATGATAATTTATTTAAACCTGAAGAGATCCTGATTCATCTTCTCAAATATCTGTATTTTGTTGATTATTCCATGGAGAGTTTACCCTCTCATTTTATATTTTCTCTAAAGCAGTAGGTGGCTCTTAGCTTGATTTGATGTTCCTTCCCAGGCCAGGAATAAAGGCAGGCCTGTTTCCCAAGTTACTTTTTTTTTTTATCTTTCTAGAAAAATGCTGATGATAATAACTTTGTGTGTGTGTGTGTGTGTGTGTGTGTGTGTGTGTGTTATCCCTCCTCATCCTCCCACCCCACCCCCTCATCCCTACCCTCCCCTTCACCCCACCCCTCAACTAGCCCAGTGAATGTTGTTCCATTCCCTGTGCCCAAGAGTTCTCATTGTTCATCACCCGCTTATGAGTGAAAACATGGGGTGTTTGGTTTTCTGTTCTTGTGTCCGCTTGCTGAAAATGATAGTTTCTAGTTCATCCATGTCTCTATAAATGACACAAACTCATCATTTTTTGTGACTGCATAGTATTCCATGGTGTATATGTGCCACATTTTCTTTGTCCAGTCTATCATTGATGGGCATTTGGGTTGGTTCCAGGTCTTTGCTATCATAAGCAGCACTGCAATGAACATACATGTGCATGTGTCTTTGTAATAGACCGATTTGTAATCCTTTGGGTATATACCCAGTAATGGGATGGCTGGGTCAAATGGAATTTCTCAGGAAATGATTCTTCTGCCTCAGCTTCCTGAATAGCTGGGATTATAGGCACATGCCACCACACCCAGCTAATTTGTGTATTTTTAGTAGAGACAGGGCTTTGCTATGTTGGCCAGGCTGGTCTCAAACTCCTGACCCGCATCAGCCTTCCGAAGTGCTGGGATTATAGGCGTGAGCCCCCGCGCCCAGCCTGAACTCTCTATCTTAAATGTTAACTCTATTCTTCCAAAGTCCTTCCCAGTCACCCCACTTGACACCTCTTTACAGCCTTCAATCGCACAGTACCTAGCCCACCTCCCCACTTCACTCCTGATTCTGGCATTGCTCCCAGAACGCCAGTATTGTTGTTTTTGCTGTTGTTGTTTTCCTGCTGCTGAATTTGCTAGAACATTTAGTTTTCCTATTAATTTTCACAGTGACACTCCTGAAGATGTTGAGCAGCCAAAACTTCCTTCAATTGTGTAGATTTCAGGCCAGGCACGGTGGCTTGTGCCTGTAATCTCAGCACTTTGAGAGGCTGAGGTAGATGGATTACTTGAGGTCAGGAGTTTGAGACCAGCCTGGTCAACATGGTGAAACCTCATGTCTACTAAAATTACAAAAATTAGCTGGAAGTGGTAGTCTGTAGTCTCAGCTACTCGGGAGGTTAAGGCATCAGAATCACTTTAACCTGGGAGGTGGAGGTTGCAGTAAGCAGAGATCACACCACTGCACTCCAACCTAGGCAATAGAGTCAGACTCTTTCTCAAACAAAAAAATCAAAAATTGTATAGATTTTACCCTTCTTGGAAGGCAGGCATGATTATGAAGAACAAAACCTATATTCTGGTTATAATGGTGAGAGGTGTTGTGAAGGAGAAGCTTATAGCAGAGGGGTGTTGACCTAGTATGTGGGGTAGGGAAGATGTTCTTGGAGAACATGGCTAATAGTTGAAGTCTGAATAGGAGCTGGCCATCAAAGTAGAGGAACAAGAACATTCCAGAAAAGCCAAGAACAAGGGCAGTGGTGCTGAGGGAGGAGGGGCATCCTGGAATTCAAGGAATCAAAAGAAAGCCAGAGCATGTGGGCTGTGAAGAGAGAAGGAGGAATTGCTTGCAAGGAGGCTTTGGGAGTGAGGGAGGCAGGTCTTGCTTAGCAATGAAGGACTTGCAAGTAATTCTGGACTTTCCCCTGATTGAGTGAATATGCTCTAAGTGGCAGAGTGAGGGTTTCCTTTGCTGTGATGTGGAAAGGGGTTGGAAAATGATGAACATGGAGATAGGGAGACCAGGGAGGAAGCTGCTGTAAGAGGCAGAGGGGTGTTGATGCTAGATCTAGATACGGCAGTGGAGGTGGAAACGTTAACCACCCACGGGGTTCACCTTGCCTGCTGCCTAGACAGAGCTGATTCGTAAGACAGGTGAGTTGCAATAGATAAAGAGTAATTCACACAGAGCCAGCTGACTGGGGGACCAGAGTTTTATTATGACTCAAATCAGTCTCCCTGAGTATTTGGGAAGCAGAATTTTTAAGGATAACTTGGTGAGTGGGAGGAAGCCAGTGAGCCAGGAGTGCTGATTGGTCAGGGTTAAAATCACAGGGAGTGGAAGCTATCTTCTTGCGCTGAGTCAATTCCTAGGTTGGGGAGGCAATATCAACTGAGCCAGTTTATTGATCTGGATGATGCCAGCTGATCCATCAAGTGCAGGGTCTGCAAAATATCTCAAGCACTGATCCTAGGAGCAGTTTAGGAAGGGCCAGAATCTTGTAGCCTCTAGCTGCATGACTCCTAAACCATAATTTCTAATCTTGTGGCTAATGTGAGTCCTACAAAGGCAATCTAGTCCTGGGACAAGAAGGAGGTCTGCTTTGGGAAAGGGCTGTTACCATCGTTGTTAAAGCTGTAAACTATAAACTAAATTTCTCCCAAAGTTAGTTCAGCCTATGCCCAAGAATGAACAAAGACAGCTTGGAGGTTAGAAGCAAGATGGAGTTGGTTAAGTCAGATCTCTTTCACTGTCTCTGTCATAATTTTGCAGAGGTGGTTTCAGAAAGAAGTCATGGATTTGACATACATTTAGAAAGGACTTAATGATTGATTGGATAAGGAAGGCAAGGCGGGTTGTTTGGGTTAAAGCAAGGTTGTGACTTAAGGTTTAGTGAGGTCGGCCAGGCACAGTGGCCCACGCCTGTAATCTCAGCACTTTGGGAGGCTGAAGCAGGTGAATCACTTAAGGTCAGGAGTCCGAGACCAGGCTGGCCAACATGGTGAAACCCCGTTTTTACAAAAATTACAAAAATTAGCCCCATCTGGTGGCAGACACCTGTAATTCCAGCTACTCAGGAGGCTGAGGCAGGAGAATCACTTGAACCTGGGAGGTGGAGGTTGCAGTGAGCTGAGACTGTGCCATTGCACTCCAGCCTGGGTGACAAGAGCGAAACTCTGTCTCTAGATAAATAAATAATATTTTTAAAAAAGAAGGTTCAGTCAGGTTGAATTGGAAGTACCTGTTAGTCATCTACATGGAGATGTCAAATCGGCTGTTGGAAGGTTGGCCCTGGGAACCAGAAAAGGGATAAGGAGGAGGAGCCTCCACTGGAGCCACAAGAGGTGAGCCAGAGTAGTGGGAGGAAAACCAGGAGGGGGTAGAGGACAGGTCAGATTGGACTGGATTTAATTTTGATGTCGCGATAGGATCCAGACTAGAGTGGAGGCAAGTGACGTCCAGTTATATTTAGACTTCTGTCTCCACCCAAGAAGAATGCACTTTCACACCCCAGACAAAGGGAAGTGCTTCGGAATCACTTGGAAATACCAATTACACTGATCTCATTGGATGCTCCACCGTGTAGGAACTATCTTGGAGACAACTGAGTGAGGTCTTTGTTTTTAATCCAATCTCTTTTACAATCCAAAGCCAAGAAACAAAGAGAGCCCTGACCTTTACCCTCAATTTATTATTATGGGAAATCAGAAAAATATTATGGAAATATTTAGGTCAGAGCAAATCATATTCCTCCTGTGCTAATGTTGGACAAACATGGACCCTGCTGTAGTCAAAGAAAGACCTTAGAAGCAAAGATCAGATAGATTCCTTCCCTGCTGCTGGACTGAGTGTTCTTTGATGAGTGATATTAAAATAAAAAAAGAAAAGAGGGCTGGGTGCAGGGGCTCACACCTGTAATCCCAACAGTTTGAGAGGCTGGGGTGGGAAGATCCCTTGAATCTAGGAATGTGAGACCAGCCTGGGAAGACCACCAGGCCCTGTCTTAAAAAAAAAAAAAAAAAAAAAAAAAATTAGAAAAAAGGAAATAAAAAGAGTCCTCTTTTAGCAGAGATGACAGTCAAACACAAAAAGCATGTTTGAAGGGATGTCAGAAATGTCAAGCTGCACAAATGTCCCCCTTACCTGCTGATCACTAACATGGTCTGGAGGTTTGCCAGGAGCATTGCTCTTTTGAGGTAAGGGATTATGCCCCATTAAAAACAGCGTACACCTATAAGAACAGGGTGTGGAGAAGCACACGAAAGTCCTTAGGGAGAGAGCTTTACCACTAATGCCCTGGGGATCTCAAGGGGAGGTAGGGAAGTACAAGTCTTACTTAATTCTTGAGGAATGGCCAGAAATCGGGTTTTAAAGGCATAATCTGAGGCTGGGGACTCTTTAGGCAGTAAGATATTGGGTCAGGGCTGCTTGGTAAAGATGGTCAGGTTGTGCACTCTACAGATGCACATTTATCACAGCCAGGGCCTCCTCCAGAGGCCCTGATGGCGATGTTCTGAAGGTAAGGTACACCTGTGTGAGAGATAGAGGCATAACATTTACATAGTGTAAGGTCTTTTAGGCTGACTGATGGCTCCATGGATGCCATGGTAACCTCTGTGACCTGCACAGACACTCCAGATGAATTCCTGGAACTAGAAAGCCTGAAGCAGCTGGAAGACCATGAAAAGGGGAAGAATGATCAACCCCTGCAGCACCTAATTAACTTGAGACATTCTTCTGTTGTTCCTTATTCCTGCCTCAATTGATAAGGCAATTGGACTTTGTAAGCTATCTTGGTCAACCTCTGACTCAAGACCCTGCAACCCCCTCCCAGCTTGCAAAAAGTGCCATAAACTATAACTTCCATAACTTTCCATTGCCTACCCTAAACCTATAAAACCAACTCCTAACCCACCGCCCTCCGCTGACTGTCTTTTCAGACTCAGGGAGAATAAACAGCCATGTTGCTCACACAAAGCCTGTTTGGGGGCGGGGGGGTCTCTTCATTCAGAGTGCATGTTTAATATGTAGATGAAGGGTGTCCCTTCCTACTGGGCAAAGTATGTCTATCTATACTACCTAACTCAGAGCAATACATGACTAAGTGTTCAAAGGATGATTTTTATAGTGTCAATGTGGAAGTATCTTTTGTTCTGGTCTCTTTACTTTAAAAACCAGTATAATAGGCTGGGCATGGTGGCTCATGCCTGTAATCCCAGCACTTTGGGAAGCTGAGGTGGGCAGATCACCTGAGGTCGGGAGTTTGAGACCAGCCTGACCATCATGGAGAAACCTCATCTCTACTAAAGGTACAAAAAAAATTATCCAGGTGTGGTGGTGCATGCCTGTAATCCCAGCTACTCGGGAGGCTGGGGCAGGAGAATCACTTGAACCCAGGAGAAGGAGGTTGCGGTGAGCCAAGATTTTACCATTGCACTCCAACCTGGGCAACAAGAGCAAAACTCGATCTCAAACAAACAAACAAAAAACCCCAAAATACAGTATAATAAAGGCTTGGGTCACCAGTCTCATCCAGGCCACACTTGGGTCAGTGATTGCGGGAGCTTTAGATTCAAGTGTTTGGTGGACTGTGCCAAAACACCCCTTGCACCTCCTTACAGGGATGAAGCAGCGAGGACTGATGGGGGCAGAGATCCAAAGTTCTTCTCTCTCCATAAGAAGGTGTAGGAGCAAGCTGAGCAGTCTGAAGTCGTTATTAAGTATAGAAAACCCTGCAGATGGCTGGGTGCAGTGGCTCAAGCCTGTAATCCCAGCACTTTGGGAGGCCGAGGCAGGTGGATCACGAGGTGTAGACCATCCTGGTCAACATGGTGAAACCCTGTCTCTACTAAAGATACAAAAAATTAACTGGGCATGGTGGCACGTGCCTGTAATCCCAGCTACTCAGGAGGCTGAGGCAGGAGAATTGCCTGAACCCAGGAGGCAGAGGTTGCGGTGAGCCGAGATCGCGCCATTGCACTCCAGCCTGGGTAACAAGAGCGAAACTCCGTCTCAAAAAAAAAAAAAAAAGAAAATCCTGCAGATGGGTATGTTGACACACATGGCTTGTGTGGGTGTGGGTGTGTGGATAGGTAACATCAAAGAGGATATGAAAGGCTATTCAAAAGTCAATAGATCGAATATGAAAGTGCTAAGAGGACATCATCATATATCTACTGTTTAATCCAACTTTCAGTTTATGGAAAATGTCCCCCTCTTTTAGAAGGTAAACATTTTCTGCCTGTGAGCTCTTGAATATGAATTTTTTTGCACCGTATACATTTTTTAGCTTTCAAAGCTCTGGGTTGGGTAGTTATTAGTACCATCTTCACAAATTCTGGACTCTTCCGGATGTTCTTGACTATTCTGGGAAGATCGCTGCGTTTGTTCTCCCTCTGCCTTGTGCTGAGGTCTGCAGGCTTAAGGGCTGTTACAAGGTTTCATTTTGCTGTGTGTTAGCAGCTGCTAGAAACGACCTTGGCAAATGTGTCATAGACACAAGAGGGCGATGTGTGCTCAAACGTCAACCTGGCCGAGAAAAAGGAATTCATCCTTCAGGAATTTTTGGCTGAATTCCCAGACCTGAAAAAGATTAACAAAGTATGTTTGGGAGGGGCAAAATTCACTCCGAAACCTCATCAAAGAGGCAGGATGTGATGTCAGAGCGTGGAGAAAACCTGCCAGGAGCTTGGAGGCGATTCTTACCCTTGGGTTCAGAACTGGGCATTCCTCCAGGCTAATGATCATTATAATCAAGACTTACCCTCTGTCTGGATATTCAGAAAAGATAGTCTTCAAGACTGCAGAGAATCAGTGGCTGTCTTGGTCCCTGATGACAAAAACTTTATTCTGAGAAGACCTCTCATTTGCGGGAGGAAAACTGGCTGTGTACTTGTTACATGCCGGGCATGAGTCTCGTAGGGGCTAAGAATTCAGCCCTGAGTAAGACAGCTGAGGCCACTGCCCTCTGGAAGCATCAGTGACTCTTGGCACATACTTCCACCTGTTTGTTTCTTTTCTCCCTGAGCCACTCCAAACCAGCAGTGTCTACATCATCTATTCTTATTCTGAAAGGGAATGCAAGTCACACATTTATGGCCGTGGGCCACGTTTTTTTAGAGATACCATCTGGTTCCAGTTTTTCTGACTGTTTGTCGAGAGTGGTGATTCCAACAATCTTCTACCAAATGTAAGGGGGTGATGAAAGTGTTTAGCGTTTGCCATAGAGATGTCTCTAACTTGGCCTGATCTCAGTGCACTGCTCTTTGGGTTTACTCAACAAATTGAATGATGCTCGGCCCCTCTTCCATGGAATTTTTCCTAATCTCTGCTGATGGCATCATGCTTCCTTTTGTTGCCAGCTTTTTAGGACTCTAAAGCCTACTTGGCCATTAGCCTTTTTTTTTTTTTTTTTTTTTTTTTTTTTTTTGACAGGGTCTCACTGCATTGCCCAGGCTGGAGAGCAGTGGTGCAGTCACAGCTCACTGCAGCCTCAACCTCTTGGGCTCAAGTGATCCTCCCACCCAAGTCCCCAAAGTAGCAGGGACTACAGATGCTCACAACCATGCCCAACTAATTTTTGTATTTTTTGTAGTGACAGGGTTTCATTATGTTGCCCAGGCTGATCTCAAATTCCTGAGCTCAGGACATCCTCCCACCTCAGCCTCCCAAAGTGCTGGGATTATAGGCATGAGCCCCTGTACCTGGACTGGCTGTTTTAAAAATTGGAGTTTGAGGAAGGAGGAATAAAAAGGCTGCATCTGCTTGGTAAATAACTCCCCGCCACCAACACTCGTACCCAGTAGATGGCAACACCCATCAAAGTTCTTCTATCCTGTTGTGAATGATGGATTCCCAAACTCTACAGGACCCTCCACTCTTCAGCATCTGTTCTGAAACCCTTTGAGTCAGGGAAAAGTCTGCAAAAAAGCCTGCAAAAGTCTGCGGTGTATCATAGGCATCTTGGGGCTCACCTTCTAGAGAAGGTCAGAGGGTACAGCAAAAAAAAAAAGCTTTCTGGCTGTCACCTAATCCATAGACCCCGGCACACTTCATCAGTCAGGTGGGAGCACGCCCCGTCCTCGGGCTGCCTTTCGCTGTGGCAACAGGCTGTTCCGTCGCTAATCCTCTCCTGTAATTCCCGTCGCCCTGCTCGATCTTGCAATTCTCTTGCCCAGTGGCCTTTACAGCGGGTCATTCCTGGGACACGGGGAACCAATGTGCTGTAAAAAATGCAACCTGACAGCAATATGTTCTCCCCAAAAGTGGGACTCTTGGATTTTGTGTGCGTCAACTCAGAAGAAACGAAAAAAAAGACCCCACCAGTGTTGGATGAGCATGAAACTTGGACGCAGTGACTAAAAGGTGCTTTGATTAGGCAAATCCGTGGACAGTAAGAAGGAAGAGACTTTCAATGTGCTCTGCACTTCGCTTTGTCTCACTTTGGGTAAACAGTCCCAGTTCCGTCAGGAGTACGTCTCTTGCCAGGATGCTTCTCTCCATCCGTCAGGCAGAATTTTCAGACGTTGTCTTTACTGTTAGGGAAAGTTTAATTCATCATTTTCCTCAGGCCTTGAAATAATTTTTGCAGGAAAAAAAAATGGTGGTGGTGGGTTGGCGGTGGAGGGTTATGACAAAAACATTTACAGATTTTTCTTCACATACAATTTAAAAATTACTTATTTTTGCCAGGCGGCGTGGCTCATGCTTGTAATCCCAGCACTTTGGGAGGCTTGGCAAGGGGGCAGATCATTAGAGGTCAGGAGTTCAAGACCAGCCTGGCCAACATGGTGAAACCCCATCTCCACTAAAAATACAAAAATTAGCTGGGCGTGATGGTGGCGTACTCCTGTAATCCCAGCTACTCAGGAGGCTGAGGCAGGAGAATTGCTTGAACTTGGGAGGCAAAGGTTGCAGTGAGCCGAGATCAGGCCACTGCACTCCAGCCTGGGTGACAGAACGAGACTCCATCTTAAACAAACAAACAAACAAAAAACTACTTTTGAGTAGGTAATATAATACATACACATAGTACAAAAGTCAAAAGTTTCATACAAATGGAAAAAAACACACTCTATAATCTCTTCCCTTTCATTCCCCAGGCACCCAGTTCCTCTCAACAGAGGTAACTCTGGGTAGTAGGGGTTTACATCCTTCTAAAGATTGTCTCTGTATAAATTAGCAGAGATAGTCTTCATACATATTTTAAGAGCATCTTTTAAAATTTCTAAATCTAGGTAAGTTCTGAAAAGCAATAAATATACATTAAAATATACTAAATGTGGTCGGGTGCGGTGGCTCGCACCTATAATCCCAGCACGTTGGGAGGCTGAAGCAGGCAGATCACTTGAGGTCAGGAGTTCAAGACTAGCCTTGCCAACATGGCAAAACCTGATCTCTGCTAAAAATACAAAATATTAGCCGGGCAATGAGCTGGACATGGTGGCAGGTGCCTCTAATCCCAGGTACTTGGGAGACTGAGGCAGAAGAATCACTTGAATCTGGGAGGTGGAGGTTGGAGTGAGCCGAGGTCGCACCACTGCACTCCAGCCTAGGTGAGAAAGCAAGACTCTATCTCAAAAAAGAAAGAAAGAATGAATGAAGGAAGGAAGGAAGGAAGAAAGAAAGGAAGGAAAGAAGGAAGGAAAAAAAAAAAGAAAGAATAGAAGGTCTTGTGTTTTAAGACCTAGGAGAAAAGTTAGTTGAGAATCCCACTGGCCACACCACAAGAGGGGACATTTGGCCATTGGGGGTACATTGGGTGGTCTAGGGAATTGGCTGGGTCTCAAGACATGCTTGTTATGCTCCTGAAACTTAGAGTTGAACAGAACAACAGCGGCTGGTACAACGACTTGAAAGGTTATTTGATGAGTTTTAATAACTGGATGTGTAAATGTCTGTGTTTGATGCTCTTAGGCATCTGATAGAAGTGTCTAATGTCCTTCCTAGGGGATTGGCCTCAGAACAGATGCACACCAGTGTTGACACTTCCCAGGATAGTGAGTGGCAGCGATTCTTGTGCGTCTGCCCTCTGCCTGTGTTGGAGCTGCTGAACTGTAAGAACTTGTACATTGGTAAAATGCTTCTAAAAACCCCCGGCTCCATAAATATATATATATATTTTTTGAGACAGAGTTTCGCTCTTGTTACCCAGGCTGGAGTGTAATGGCGCGATCTCGGCTCACTGCAACCTCCGCCTCCTGGGCTCAGGCAATTCTCCTGCCTCAGCCTCCTGAGTAGCTGGGATTACAGGCACGTGCCACCATGCCCAGCTAATTTTTTGTATTTTTAGTAGAGACGGGGTTTCAGTATGTTGACCAGGATGGTCTCGATCTCTTGACCTCATGATCCACCTGCTTCGGCCTCCCAAAGTGCTGGGATTACAAGCTTGAGCCACCGTGCCCAGCCTCCATAAATATTTTTAAATTTAAATTTAATTTTGCTTTAGAGGTGGAGTCTTGCTGTATTGCCCAGGCTGGTCTTAAACTCCTGGGCTCAAACCATCCTCCCACCTTGGCCTCCAGAGTAACTGGCACTACAGGCACAGGCCACCATACCTTGCTTTGCTCTCTAAATTTTTTTTGTTTTGGAGATGGACCCTTACTTTGTCGCCCAAGCTGGAGTGCAGTGGCACAATCTTGGCTGACTACAACCTCTGCTTCCCAGGTTCAAATGCTTCTCCTGTCTCAGGCGCCCAAGTAGTTAGGATTACAGGCATGTGCCACCATGCCCAGCTAATGTTTGTATTTTTAGTAGAGGCGGGGTTTTACCATGTTGGGCAGGCTAGTCTCGAACTCCTGACCTCAGGTGATCTGCCTGCCGTGACCTCCCAAAGTGCTGGGATTAGAGGTATGAGCCACTGTGCCTGGCCAGCTCTCTAAATATAAATGTAGTAATACTCTTAATAATTTCCAGCTGCTTTTCTCCTTTCAATCATTTCTGACAGAATGCTTTATTTATAGGTTGACAATTCTTGGTACCCCCTAGTCAGCCAAATGTATCTCTCACTGTAACAGAGACCCACCTTGTGGCTGCAAGCTGTGCAGCTGAAGAGGGATTCTGGAGAAAGAAGGGCGTCCTTTTTGTTTGGGTCTGTTAATACTACACAATGTGCCTGAGTTCTTGGAGGAAGGCATGTCTGTTTCCTCCTCATTCCCTCCCATTGACTATATAGGAGAGAGTGTATGGAGCTTACTTCAGAAAAATTATTAAGTACCAAAGATGTGAAGTGTTTTGAATTTTATTCAAATCCAACCTTCCAGGGCAACAACTCACCACAGCCATTCCTGCTGTTTCAGGAGAAGCCGTGTAAGTGTGGGGAGACAGGCAGCTAAGCGCAGAGCACAGACAAATTAGCCATACTGTCTCCTTAGATCCCGAGGCCTGTGTCACCCTCAAGGTTTCCTGGCATCATCTTAAGGTGCTAGTTCTTCCATTCTGGCTGCCTTTTGATTCATTTGGTTTTCTGTCCACAGGCAAGCAGAGGTGAAACCAACCTGCCAACTCTTACCTCAAACTCACTGAGAGAGACCTGGGGATTTCCTAGGGTTTTATTTTTACCTATTGCTCCCCAAGCAGAAGTTCCATTACACAGAAGCATTTCTTTTTTTTCTTTTCTTTTTTTTTTTTTTTTTTTTTTTTTTTTTTTTTTGAGATGGAGTCTTGCTCTGTCACCCAGGCACCCAGGCTGGAGTGCAATGGCACAACCTCTGCTCACTGCAAACTTTGCCTTTGGGGTTCTCAGGTTCAAATGATTCTCCTGCCTCAGGCTCCTGAGTAGCTGGGACTACAGGAGCACACCACCACGCCCAGCTAATTTTTGTATTTTTAGTGGAGATAGAGTTTCATTCACCCTGTTGGCCAGGATGCTCTCGATCTCTTGACCTCTGGTGATCTGCCCACCTCGGCCTCCCAGAGTGCTGGGATTATAGGCATGAGCCACTGTGCCCAGCCACACAGAAGCATTTCTTTTCTTTTCTTTTCTTTTTTTCTTTCTTTCTTTCTTTTTTTTTTTTTTTTTTTTTGAGACAGAATCTTGCTCTGTCACCCAGGCTGGAGTGCAGTGGCACCATTTTGGCTTACTGCAACCTTCGCCTCCTGGGTTCAAGCAAGTCTCATGGCTCATCCTCCTGAGTAGCTGGGATTACAGGGATTACAGGTATGCACCACCACACCCAGCTAACTTTGGTAAAGACAGGGTTTCGCCATGTTGGCCAGGCTGGTCTCAACCTCCTGGCTTCAACTGATCAGCTCACCTCAGCCTCCCAAAGTGCTGGGATTACAGGCCTGAGCCACTGTTCCTAGCCACACAGAAGCATTTTTCAGTGCCTAATCTCATTTGCATATCAACCATTATGGAATAAAGAAACCTTGCTTTGGACTTCCCAGGTGGGATAACATATGCCTATAAAGGCCAGACCCCCCAAATCCCACCTCTTATTTCTATTGACACTGCTCCCACCCAGACAAAAATGAGTTGGAGTGAGGCATTCTCCCTAGTAACCACGTGAAGCAGGATTTCTCCCGGCAGAGGAGCAAAGGAATACAGGAATGAACGTCTTTGGCTCCTACTCCTATTAACCTTATGGGAGGCATCTCTGATCCACACAGCTAAAACACCGCCACTTCTACCCCATTCATCATCCGTCTCTATGCTTTAATCTGGCTTTATTTTTCCTGTCTTTTCCCCACCAACACTTACCTCCCCCTGCCCTAGAATGTGAGCCCGCTGAGAACAGGAGATGCCTGATTCATTTACTGCTGTATCCTCAGTGCCTGAAACAGTACCTCGCCCATTTCTGAGTGAACAAAAAATATCTATGAAACAAATAGGGGGTCGGGCACCGTGGCTCATGCCTGTAATCCCAGCACTTTGGGAGGCGTAGGTGGGCGGATCACAAGGTCAGGATTTCGAGACCAGCCTGGCCAATATGGTGAAACCCCGTCTCTACTAAAAATACAAAAAAATTCACTGGGCATGGCGGCACGTGCCTGTAGTCCCAGCTACTCGGGAGACAGAGGCAGGAGAATTGCTTGAACCCAGGAGGCAGAGGTTGCAGTAAGCCGAAATTGTGTTACTGCACTCCAGCCTGGGAGACAGAATGAGATTCTGTCTCAAAAAAAAGAATAGGGGACCTCTACTATTGCCATTGATAGGCACTGTGTCAAACCCTGTACATGCACTATACCTGTGGCACAGGAAGTTAGTGGCATCATTCTACAGATGAAGAACCCAGGGAGTAACAAAAGAGATCACATAACTTCCTCAAGGTCACACACTTAGTGAATAGTTGAGTAGGTACTGCCTCTAAAGGGTCTGTCCTCTTAAACTCAATCCCTTTTGTCAAATGCAAGAACTGAAGAAAAGTAGAGTGTGTTTCACTCTTAAAACCACCTCAGTTTTCTGAGGGACGGGGAGGGCGGGACAGGGAGGGCGGGACAGGGGAGATTGGCCTGAGGAAATGGTTTTAGAATGGTACTAAACTTACCCTGGAGATTATAGTTGTCAAAGAAAAGCAAATCATAAACAGCCAGGACACACAACACAGACATGGTGGAGACACTGACAAGAGGAAATGTGAAGGAGGTGATTAGATTCATGGGCAGGGGCTCAGGGGAGAGGTGTGGGCTGGAACTATATTTGGAAGTCATTGGCTTACAGAGGGTAATTGAAATTGTAGGTGTCGATGAGATCATCTTGGAAAAAATTATACAGCAAGCAAAGAAGGGAGTCCAGCATTGAGCTTTAAGTAAGTCTAACATGCAGTGGCTGGGAAAGGAAGGAGGTGCCAGCCAAGATGCCAGGGAAGGAGCCAGCCAGAGAAACAGGAGGGAATGCAGAAATTGCGGTCATGCAAAACCCAGTGAAGAAAGGCTCTCAAAGGATTCACCTGTGCAGAGCCAACACAGCTGGAGGGCTGGAGATATGAGGAGGCAGAGACGAATAGCTGACAAGGAGGCCATAGGTGGCCCCAGGGAGAGGTCCTTAGGTGGCACGATGTGAGCAAGGGTCTGATGAGAGGCAGACGAGAGAGGGTGGGAAGGGAGGGAATGGAGACAGTATCACCCAGTGGTCTGCAAACCTGGGCCCATACGCTAAATCTGGCTAGAGGCCTATTTATTTATTCATGATGGATTTATTTATTTTGCAAGGACCTGTTTTTGTAAACAAGATTTCATTGGAACAGCCACACCCATTCACTACATACTATATTATGGGCTGAATTTTATCCTCTTCTTCGACACTCAATTTTTTTTATTGTCTACATTTTTTTTTTTTTTTTTTTTGGAAACAGAGTCTTGCTCTGTCACCAGGCTAGAGTGCAGTGGCACTATCTAGGCTCACTGCAACCTCCGTCTACTGGGTTCAAGTGATTCCCCTGCCTCAGCCTCCTGGGTAGCTGGGACTACAGGGGCGCACCACCATACCCAGCTAATTTTTTTTTTTGTATTTTAGTAGAGACGGGGTTTCACCATGGCCAGAATGGTCTCGATCTCCTGACCTCATGATTCGCCTGCCATGGCCTCCCAAAGTGCTGGGAATACGGGCGTGAGCCACTGCACCTACCCTTATCTACATTTAAGGTATATAAAATGATGTTTTGATATACATAAACATAGTAAAATGGTTTTCTTTTTTAAAATTTTTAATCAGTCCAAAAGAGAGGAAAAAAAGAATAAATGTTCTTATAGTGAAATGATTTCTACAGTTAAGCAAATTAACACATTTCTTCATCTCATATAGTTAAGTTTTTGTGTGGGGTAGAAGTACCTAACGACTGTTCTCTTAGCAAATTTCCAGTCTACAATACATTATTATTTTTATTATTATTAGAGACAGGGTCTCACACTGTTGCCCAGGTTGGAGTTTAGTGACAGTCATGGTTCACACTGCCGCTTCAAACTCCTGGGCTCACGCGATCCTCCTGCCTCAAGGTCCTGAGTAGCCAGGACTACAATTATATGCCACCACACCTTGCTAATTTCTTTTTAAATTTATGTTTTATTTTCTGTAGAGACATGATCTCACTATATTGCCTAGGCTGGTCTTGAACTTCTGGCTTCAAGCATTCCTCCTGTCTCAGCCTCCCAAACTGCTAGGATTATAGGCATGAGCCACTGTGCCTGGCCACATAAAATATGATTAACTATAGTGTCTCTCCCAAACTGCTATATGGAAGTCCTAACTCCAGTGCTTTAGAATGTGACTGTATCTGGAGATAGAGATAGGGACTTTAGAGAGGTGAAGAGTTAAAATATGGTCGCTAAGGTGTGCCCTAATCCTGATAAAGAGGGGGGAGATTAAGACAGACACACACAGAAGGCAGGCCATGTGAAGCCACAGGGAGAAGACGGCCATCTGTCAGGCAAGGAGAGAGGCCTTAGGAGAAACCAACCTCACTAACCTTGTTCTTGGACTTCCAGCCTCCAGAACTGTGAGGAAATAAATCTCTGTTGCTTAAGGCACCTAGTCTGTGTTACTTTGTTATGGCAGCCCTAGCAGCCCAGTGGCTGTTTTTGCACTACAACAGTTGCAGAGTTGAGTAGTTCCAACAGAGGCTATATGGTGAGCAAGGCCAAAATGTTCAGTAGCTGGCTCTTTATTGTTTGCCAAGGCTAGGCATGGTAGCTCACCTGTAATCCCAGGACTTTGGAGGTCAAGGCTGGTGGATCATTGGAGCCCAGGAGTTTGAGATCAGCCTGGGTAACATGGCAAAACCCCACTTCTACAAAAATTGCCAAAAAAAAAAAAAAAAGGTCAGGCATGGTGGATGGTGGCATGCACCTGTAGTCCCAGCTACTTAGGAGGCTGAGGCAAGAGGATCATTTGAGTCCAGGAGGCTGAGGCTGCAGTGAGCCATGATCATGCCACTGCACTCCAGCCTAGGTGACAGAGTGAGACCTGTCTCAAAATAAATAAATAAATAAATAAATAAATAAAATAAAATAAAAATAAAAAAGGAAAAAGAAATTATTTGCCAACCCCTGGTATAGACAGTTGTTTCAAGATGACATACCTGGTACATCCCAGAGTCGGGATTTGAACCCCAGTCAGCACTAATGACTCCTATTCCCTGCCCTATCCCCTGGGAGCAGGCTGCCTCCCCTCAGCCAGGGGAGCTGGAGCTCAAAGAGTAAAGTCAGCATGGTTCTTTTCTTCAGTTCATGCTCTGTCCTGTAGGCAGCTGTTTCGGGGAAATGCTGAGTCATAAATAATTCTTACATTAATGCCAAGGCAGCCGGAAGGGAAATGTCAATAGGAAATGGTATTTCAAATAAGTACAAATTTCAAAATTCAGCCAATTTTTTAGACCATTTCTTGCAGCAACATTTTCTTAATTTGAGTTTGGGCAAACTCAGAATCATTCGTAAATGTGGATGAAACATACCTTCATTTAGATGTATCATCCAGATATATACGTGATATAGGATGGACCAAACAGATCAGAGCAGAGAGGAACAACTGGTCTTATGTGTAACTGACCCTTGTATCTTTACATCACCCAAGACAATTATTGTATTGTGATATTCACTTTTTGAGCATATCATTGAGAAGCTCCGGGAAACTTTGATTTCTACTAAAACCGAATGGCTTGTTAGTATAATTTTATCCTCTCAGAAATATATTGCAGAAGTCAGCCGTCACAGTCAGCTTCATACTTTTGAAGGCCTCTTTGGGGTAGTGCCCAGATAGACAGGGGCTGCCAATGCCAGTGTCTGCAGAGCCAGGCGGGAGCGTGAGTGAAGCCAGTTAGGCAGAGAAAGCACGTTCCTCTGCCCCTAACCCCACCACCCCCAGCCCATTGTGATTATGAGGAAACACAGGTCAGCTGTTCCCAAATCTTCTGCTTTTTCACAAGAAGCCAGAAATCCAGATTTGATGTGAAATTTCCCAGTTTCTAAATATTGGCAACTAATTCAAATTAAAAGAAAAATTAAAACACAGATTCTTTTTTTTGTGTGTGGGTTGAACCCTGCCGTAGGATGCCTGTTAATGACTCCTGCTTTGGTAAAACTCCTTGATATCTAGCTTCTTGGGAAAAAAGCAGAAGGTTTAGGAACAGCTGGGCTGTGTTTCCTCATAACCACAATGGCTGGGGGCCGGGGCAGAGGGTAAAGGGCAAGGGTGAAGGTCGAAATCAGTCTGCGCTCACCAGTGTTGGTCATCATGCATTGCAAAACCCTGTTCCACGTATGGCCTTCCCACGGTATTTCTGTGTCTGTGTCTGACTTATCCAGTTTCATACCCAGTTTTTCTCTTCCCTTTATTTCTGGATACTGAAGTTCTTGGGGTTATTTAAGCCACAGCTGTTTAAAAATGCCAGCATCTGAACCTCATGTTCCCAAGCAAGGAACTGCTGGCTGAGTTGGGTCAGCAGGAGGGAGTGGACTAGATTTTTCTGTCACCCTGACAATGTTTTCTAAACCTGGAGCGAGGCTTCCTGACTCAATCTCCGCCACTCTTCACATAGGAGTTGCCAAGGAACAGATGAAGGGATACTAAAAATACAAGCTTTGCCATCTCCCTGTTCTTTTTTCTTCAAATCTTTTCTCCAGTAATTGCCTTCCCTCTTGAATCTCCATTTGTTTTTCTCATTTGTTCAATCGTTTATACACTCAATAAGTGTTTATGAAGCAAATAATGTGTGCCAAGTACCACCGTAGGTGCTGGGAGGGTCGAGACAGATCCGACTCGGTCCCTGACAGTGAAGGGCCTGTGTCTATGCTGAGCGAACGTCTGCGTCCTCCTCAAACTCGTATGTTGAGATCCTAACCCCCTAGATGATGGTATTAGGTGGTGGGTACTTTGGGAGGTGATTAGGTCATGAGGGCGTAACCCTCATGAATGGTATTAGTGCCTCATAAAAGAGATACCAGGGAGCTTGGTTTTTCTGTTTCTGCCACGTGAGGGCATGGGAAGAAAGAGGCCATCTATGATCCAGAAATGGGCCCTTGTCAGATACCAAATCCAGCACCTTGATCTTGGACCTCCCGGCCTCCGGAACCGTCAGAAATATGTTGTTGTTTAAGCCACCCTGTTGATGATATTTTTGTTGTACAAGCCCAAAGGGGCTAAGACATGTAGCTTCCTGGATAATCCAGAACTGAGGCCCGTGTGTGTCTGGTGACCACCACTCTCACATAAATAACCCTTACCAACCGCTCCTAGGTATGGTGAACTTGGCTTGAAAGAGTAGAAGTGAACAATAAAGACTAAATTGAAAGGGATACCACGGAGTTCCCTAGGAGAAAAAAAAAAAATCATCGTGGTAGATTCCTTTATACCAAGCAATTATTTTAGCAAAGGCATTACTAAAGTTTTTTTCTTTTTCTTATTGGACTTCATGGTGTTTTAGAGCAGTTTTAGGTTCACAGCAAAAATTTTTTTCATTTATTTATTTTTGTAGATGAATAAATTCTTTAGTGGCGATGTCTGAGATTTCGGTGTACCCACCCCCAAGCAGTATACACCATACCCAATGTGTAGTCTTTTATCGCTTACCTGCCCTCCACCCCATCCCCTGAGTCCTCAAAGTCTATTGTATCATTCTTATGTCTTTGTGTCCTCATAGCTTAGTTCCCTCAAGGCAAAATTTTGAGGAAGGTACAGAGAGTTTCCGTGTGCCGTTTGCCACTGTACACAGCTTACCCTACTATGAAAATCCCACAGCGGAGAATACATTTTTTACAATCAATGGACCTACTCAGGCACATTATCACCCCAAAGTCCATAGTTTACAAGGACTATCACCCAAACTATCAACCAAAGTCCATAGTTAACAAGGGTTCACTCTTGGTGTTATATATTCTATACATTTGGACAAATATATAATGACATGTATCCACTATTACAGTATGATACAGAACACTGTTCCACCGCCCTAAAAATCTTCTGTGCCTTCCCTATTCAGATTTTTTTTTTTTTACTTTGAAATGCTTAAGAAGAGCCTGAGTAAAATGTTTATATCCTAGACAAGGAATAATTTGATCCCTATAGAAAAGAGCTGGTTGTTATCATATCAGAGTTTGGGGGTAAGCTACAGATGCTAATACAGGAACATAGAAGGTTTCCCCCAAAAAAGTTAACGGAGATTACCAAATAGCATTAAGAAGGTTAACCTGGATGAAACAGCTAGTAAGAGATCATTGATGTTATCCCAGAACCACGATTCTCTTCCCATCTCTTCTCTCGGCATTTACCATTCAAACCATTCAGAATCTTTGGCGCTTGAGGCATTACAGTAGCTACTTTTTTTTCTTCGAGAAAGATGATCTTAATTTCTAGTTCAATTTGAACTTGCTGCAGTGAAGAATACCTATACTTGCTGAATTTTACCAGGAAAGGAAGACATCTTCCATCTAACCTCTACTGGACTAATATTTTATGAAGCTTCGATCACTCCAGCCCATGAAGAAAAATCTCCTCAAAAAAATTTGGAAAATATTATATTTTAAAAATTCGGTCGAGTGCGGTGCCTCATGCCTGTAATCCCAGCACTTTGGGAGACTTAAGTGGGCAAATCACCTGAGACTGGAGTTCAAGACCAGCCTGGCCAACATGGTGAAACCCCGTCTCTACTAAAAACACAAAAAATAGCAGGCCGTGGTGGTGCATGTCTGTAATCCCAGCTACTCAGGAAGCTGAGGCAGAAGAAATACTTGAACCTGGGAGGCGGAGGTTGCAGTGAGCTGAGATCTCAGCGACTGCACTCTAGCCTGGGTGACAGAGCGAGACTCCATCTTTAAGAAAAAGGATATATTTAAAAGTACATATTAAACCAAATATTTAATATATTTTTATATTGAAATGTTTGGTTTCACTTTGCTATCTGTTTATAAAATTAGCCAGGTGTGGTGGCGGGTGCCTGCAGACCCAGCTACTTGGGAGGGTGAGGCAGAAGAATTGCTTGAACCTGGGAGGCAGAGGTTGCAGTGAGCTGAGATTGCGCCACTGCACTCCAGCCTGGGTGATAGAGTGAGACTTTGTCTCAAAAAAAAAAAAAAAAAAAAAAGGAAGTGAAATGAGCATTAACCATTTAATGCTCAACAGTAGCACCAGCTCCTTCCCCTGTCCACCACTGAATCCAGTCTGCAGTATTTTCAATACTTACAGAACTGGTCTCCTCACAGCTGCTCACAGACCTCAGCTGTAATATACGGCACCCCAGTTTGAGAATCTGGTGCTCAGCTCGGCAAGGCTCTTCCTATAAACATCTAAGCTTTAACGGTTTGAGCCTCTTCCTTTTGTTCCCCAAGCCCCATCGCTCCCTATAGTTTCTACCTCCATGGTAGTTTTGTGTTATCATTTTGCCCTTTATGTTACCTAGCAAATTTTATGTTATCAGCAAATTTATACTTAGCTGACAATTAAGTCCTCTCTATTCAAACAGTTGATGCATTTTCTTTTTCTTTTCTTTTCTTTTTCTTTTTCTTTTTTTTTTTTTTTGAGATGGAGTCTCTCTGACCCCAGACTGGAGTGCAGTGGTGCTATCTTGGCTCACTGCAACCTACACCTCCTGAGTTTCCAGCTACCTCCTGCATCGGCCTCCCAAGTAGCTGGGATTACAGGTGCACACCACCACACCTGGCTAATTTTTGTATATATTTATTTTTAGTAGAGATGGGTTTTCACCATGTTGGCCAGACTGGTCTCCAACTCCTGACCACAAGTGATCTACCCTCCTCCGCCTCCCAAAGTGCTGGAATTACAGGCATGAGCTACAGTGACTGGCCAGCGGATGCATTTTCTATCTCCTTACTGGACCCTGATTGACACATACCTAAAGTTTCCTCTGTTTACTCATTCAGCAAATATGTAATGAGTTCCCACTATGGGCCAAACACTGTGCTGAGTGCTGGGACACAGGGCAGAGGGAAAGAGACCATAACCGAATAGAAGGGAATCTCTCCACACACCTCCACTTACTAGAGGGAGAGATTCAAACTTTTAATCTGGGCTGGGCATGGTGGCTCACACCTATAATCCCAGCACTTTGGGAGGCCAAGGCAGGCAGATCACCTGAGGTCAGAAGTACAAGACCAACCTGGCCAACATGACGAAACCCTATCTCTACTAAAAATACAAAAATGAGCCAGGCGTGTTTGTGGGTGCCTGTGATCCCAGCTGCTTGGGAGGCTGAGGCACAAGAATCACTTGAAACTTGAACCCGGGAGGCAAAGATTGCAGTGAGCCGAGACTGCGCCATTGCACTCCAGCCTGGGAGACAGAGTGAGATTCCATCTCAAAAATAAATAAATAAACTCTCATTCTGTAATATAAATGATCAATGTTCATTTTGCTTTTTTTTTTTTGACACGGAGTTTTGCTTTTGTTGCCCAGGCCAGAGTGCTGTGGCTCCATCTCGGCTCACTGCAAGCTTCACCTCCTGGCTTCAAGCAATTCTCCTGCCTCAGCCTCCCAAGTAGCTGGGATTACAGGTGCCCACCACCACATCTGGCTAATTTTTGTATTTTTAGTAGAGATGGGGTTTACCATGTTGTCCAGGCTGGCTTGAGTTCCTGATATCAGGTGATCCACCTGCCTCAGCCTCCCATAGTGCTGGGATTACAGGCGTGAGCCACAGTGCCCGGCCTCATTTCACTTCCTAAAGAACTTATAGTATTGAAGTAGCCAGTGCTTTCCATTCTGTCACAAAGCCCAGTGGTGGATGCTCCTATGGTGGAGCCCTAACCAAGATGAGACTCACACTGACCAAGAGTCAGTTGTGTTTGCTCCCAATCCTGTGTATTGCATTTGTATTCATAGTTCTGATTACATTATTCAATGAAATAGTATGTAAACCAATCAAATGTGAGTGATAAAAGGATGAACATTATTTTTAATAAAAACTTAATTGGCCGGGCGCAGTGGCTCACGCCTGTAATCCCAGCACTTTGGGAGGTCGAGGTGGGTGGATCACGAGGTCAAGAGACCGAGACCATCCTGGTCGACATGGTAAAACCCCGTCTCTACTAAAAATACAAAAATTAGCTGGGCGTGGTGGCACATGCCTGTAGTCCCAGTTACTCAGGAGGCTGAGGCAGGAGAATTCCTTGAACTCGGGAGGCGGAGATTGTGGTGAGCCGAGATCACGCCATTACACTCCAGCCTGGGTAACGAGTGAAACTCCGTCTCAAAAAAAAAAAAAAAAAACTTAATTACAGGAAGCTTCCTATCAACAGTGATACGAGTGGATACTAGGTGACTGAGAAGGGCACTTCACCTGTGTTGTATTCTGTCCCCAAGCCCATAACTCCAGTCTAATCTGGAAAAAATTTCAGATAAACCTACATTGGGAGACAGTCTATAGGATACCCGGCCAATATGTCTCATGACAACTACGTGCAAGGAGGAACCTTGGACTGGATCCCGAGGCGGACAGGTGACAATGACAAACATGGAAAAGGCAGGGCGTGGCAGCTTATGCCTGTAGTTCCAGCACTTTGGGAGGCCGAGGTAGGCAGATCACCTGAGGTCAGGAATGTGAGACCTGCCTGGCCAACAAGATGAAACCCCTTCTCTACTAAAAACACGAAAATTAGCCGAGCATGGTGGCAGGCACTTATCATCCCAGCTACTCGGGAGGCTGAGGCAGGAGAATCGCTTGAACCCGGGAGGCAGAAGTTGCAGTGAGCTGAGATCACACCACCGCACTCCAGCCTAGCAAGAGAGTGAGATGCCATCTCAAAAAAATAAAAAAGAAAAGAAAAGAAAGGAAAAGGAAAAAAGGTGGTAAAATAGTACTGAAGTCTACAGTTTAGTTAATAATAACGTGCCATTGTTGGTTTCTTAGTTTTGACAAATGTACCAGAGTAATGTAGATGTTAACGACCGGGAGGATTGGGTGAAGGGTATTCAGGAACTCTCTGTACTATCTTTGCAATTTATCTGTAAATCTAAAATTACTGCAAATGAAATGTTTGTTTAAAAAAACAATTAAATTACATGCCTTGAAAGATTTTATAATAGTGGTTTGCTTTTAAACAACGCTGTTAAATTAGGCGTGGGCATGACCTAATTGTAAATGATAAGAACGATTTTTGAAATTTTGCTTTACACGTCTCCTTACGTTCATGCTCCACTTTAAAGAAAATGAAAGCAGAAATTGTAGATGATGCTTTATGGCTATAATTTATGCAAGAAAGATGATGCTGAATTCCAATCAACATATTCAGGATGATGCCCTAGGTTAAAACATAGGCAAAAAAAGAATGTACATTTATTTATATTTTTACAAAAATAGTTAATATACGTGGTATATATTGCTTCTTATGATTCCTTAATTTTAGCTTCTAATTTTTAATTGACTTACCAAATACTGGTCTCAATTGTGTTCAATAAGGTGTCGTCTTCCAAAAACTAAAATCAGATAATCACGGGTTGTGAAGGGCATTCTGAAAGAAATAGGCAGGATGGGGTAATAGAGAATGACAGGCAGGGGTGGAAGGACTTCTTAGAGAGGTCAGGGAAACTCTGAGAAAATCACATTTGCATTGAGGTCAGAGTATGGCTTAGGGAATTTTGGCTGGCAGAGTGTAATGAAGGAGAAAGTCCTGTAAGCAGATAAGTGCAGCAGAGAGTCATGAGGTGGATGTGCTGACAGGGAGCAGCGGGAACCGAAAGACGCATGCTCATTTCTTGCTGCGGGTATCTGAAGAGGCTTCATGGAAGAGGCTGCTACCCAGCCGTGCTTTGAAAGAGAGAGAAAAAAAGTTTCCCAGGCAGATGCAGGAGGGAGCAGAGTGATCTCCAACAGTGGGGGAAATATTTAAAAAGCACAAACGTATGAAATATTGGGAAACCATAAACAGTGTGATACAGGGGAATAACATGTTTGAAAGGGCCGTTAGAAACAGTCTAGCCTTGCTACTTAGAGTGTGGTTCAAGGGCTTTCCAGCATCAGTGTCGCCTGGGAGCTTGTTAGAAATGCAACATCTTGGGCGCCTCCTAGAACTACTGAATCAGGGTCTGCATTTTAAGAAGAATCTCAGGGGATTCAGATGTACCATATAGTTTAAGAAGCACTGGTGCAGAGGATGGGCTGAAGAGATTAAAAATTAAATTAGATACACTTTAATTAAATAAACTATGTTAAAAATAAAGGTAATGAATTCTCAAAACTCATCACTTCGTAATTATTTTACTATTATCCGAGTTGTAGGGGTTACTTTTATTTACTGTGTCTGTTTGGTGGAAACACCGCACGGTGGCGTGATTCTGCACAACTCTTCCTAACTTCACCATCAGTGACGTCACAGTCATAACTTGAAATCTGCCACAGTGGGAATATTTACACTGTGATGATCAGCAAATGCTACAAAGCAGAGCTTGATCCGTTGTTTTGTTGACTTTCTAGATCATGAGTCGGCAAACTTATGCTATAAAGGACAGATAGTTAATATGCAGGGCTTTCTGGGCCATATTCTGTTGACTATTCAACCACACCATTGTGGCATAAAAGCAGCCAATGGTACTACATAGATAAATAAGTGTGGTTGTGTTTCAATACAATTTTAATTTGTGTTTTTTTCTTTTGTTAATTAATTTTGTTTCTACCCTTTGTTTTTTTCTTTCTTTATTTTTTCTTCAATTATACCCCAAACCTCAGTACAAATTTTAATTTATATAAATTGTTTTCAATAATACTATTATTTTAAAAGAATTATTACTATTATCATGTCTACCAGCCAAAGTTTGCCAATTCCTGATTTAGAATTAAGAAAGTGATGGAGAAAGTGTTAATAGTATAAATGAAAATTTGAAGGGTTTCTTGGCTGTAACCATTACATTGTGACTAACATAAGACATTGAGGAAATATTCTGCCAATATTCAAGATCTGTTATCTGATTCAGCTAAGAAGTTGCTCACATCACTGATGAATGAGAAAAGTTCCAATATACATCTTCCTTCCTTCATATTCATTATTATAAACAAAAACAACACCAGTATTCATGTTGACACCACTCATTTACCGGTTGCCCCGTAGAATGGCTAGAGTTAGAAAAGTTCAGTGAAAAACGACAGAAGTCTTCTGTGAGAATCAATTGACTGCATGGAATTTGCAATGCACATTGTTGTATTATTGCTGTTTTATTATTATTTCTAAATTGTGTGCCACACATATTTATATCAGTAAAATTTTAAATACATTTGTGTGCATATAGGTATACTTTTTGTTTTCTGGGTTGCTGGTTGTTATACATTTATCAGCACACCATTGTTCAGGTTTCTGGTTTAGGTAAGAATCTGATGGGGGTGTTTTGAAACACAAGAAGTAGTTTTGCAAAAAAAATTTGGGTTCAGTTTTGGACACTTTCCTCAATGGTAATATGTTACACTAAAAAGGGGCCCACTTAGGACCCAACCCCGCATCCCATGAGCAACCCTAGTTTCTTACCAGATCTTGAATGGAATCAAAAGATTTTCTAAAGCCATTAAGTGTCCACCCATATCCTCTTCCCCTGTTAAAATAAGTGGGCCATTGTGTAAGGCTGTTCGCTTTCAACTCTGAAGGTGTTATCCACATTGTAGTCCATGTGAAAGCCAGGTACAGATTGAGCTCTTCTCTTTCTCCCCCAACCTCTTTTAATCAAGCTAAAAAACACATAATATAAAACTTATCCTCTTGGCTGGGCGCACTGGTTCACACCTGTAATCCCAGCAATTTGGGGGGCTGAGGCAGATGGATCACTTGAGATCAGAAGTTCAAGACCAGCCTGGCCAACATGGTGAAACCCCGTCTCTAGTAAAAACATAAAATTCGCCAGGCATGGTGGTGCGTGCTTGTAATCCTAGCTACTCAGGAGGCTGAGACAGGAGAATCATTTGAACCGGAGAGTGGAGGTTGCTATGAGCCAAGATCATGCCATTAAACTCCAGCCTGTGCAACAAGAGTGAAACTCCATCTCAAAAACAAACAAACAAATAAATAAAACATATCCTCTTAATCATTTTAAGTGTAGAGTTAAAACGGGCCAGTTTGGGCCCTGAAGTTTGGGAGCTCCATCGTGAAAGTATATTGCCTCCTAGGTAAGATTTCCAGATAGAAACTCTAGCTCTGACCCTCGGTTTGAGGTTAATTGAAAAAAGCATGGGGATCATTCTCTTCCCCTTCATCACTGCCTCTTTCAACCCCACAACCATTTCCCACTTACAAGCATCCAGAATTGCGTGCTCAGACCTTTTCTTCTGCCGGCCCTGGATGGTGCTCCCAGGGTGACTGCCCCCCCGCCGTGTCCTGGGCCCTGAGGAAGACCCTGCTGTGCCAAGGAAACTTGTGAGTTGTTGGAATGACCTGCAGAGAGGGCAGGCTCAGCCGGGGCCTGGATCTATTCTGGACTTGGTATAATTAACTCCGACGCTGGGATACCCAAAGTACATTCTGCAGAATAAGAAGGGCTTTGGTGGAAAAAGTGTTCTGAGGCCACTTCGATTCAAAATATTCCAAGTTAAGTTAAGTTACTGATAAAGTTCAATGTATTTTAATGTTGGCAGAACATCTGGGAATCTTCAATGCGCCAATGTGGATTGTGACTCTAATGCAACGGGTAGAACTTGTAGCATTTCTCTACCTACTTGATCTCAGAATCCCTTTTTCTGTGTCTGTCTTTCATGAGCACTTGTCATGGATTGAAATGCAATTGCTATTGTCAAAGTGTTTAGAAGTAGGAGTTAAGATGTAATGAGGCCATGAGGGCTTTGCCTTCACCAGTGAACTAAAGCCATTCGTGTGGGAGTGGGTTTGTTATAAAAGGAAAGGTTTGGCCCCCTTTTCTCTGTCTATCACTCTGTTGCTGTATGATGCTCTTGTGGTGTTACAATGCTGGAGAAATGTCAAGGCAAGATGCTGGCACCTTGATATTGTACTTCCAAGCCTGGAGAACTGTGAGCCAATACATTTCTGTTCATCATAAATTACCCAGTCTGTGGTATTCTGCGGTAGTAGCACAAAACAGACTAGAACAGTATTGTTCTCTGGAAGACAGTTTGACAAGCAGAACCCTGGGCCATCCCAAAAGGTGGCAACATCAGGGAAGAAAAGTGGCTTCTTCCATCAGTCTGGGCACATCCCTCTTCTTCAAGGCAAAAATGTGTATTCCAATGTTTTAGTTCAAGTAGGGCACTTTTCAGCTGCAGAACCCAGGTTGGGTTTCAACCAGTCCTTTTTACTACAAGGTGAAACCATATATGATTTCAGGCTAGAACTGGAACTGGCCTCATACTTTGACTGAAGTGGTTTTTTTCTATGCCTTGCCCTTCCTTTCCTACCTTCCTTTCCTACCTTCCTTTCCTATCTTCCTTTCCTTCCTTCCTTCCTTCCTTCCTTTCTTCCTTCCTTCCTTCCTCCCTCCCTCCCCTTCTTTCGTTTGACAGTTTTGCTCTTATCACCCAGGCTACAGTGCAATGGCACAATCATTTTTTCTATGCCTCTCTTTCTTTTCTTTTCTTTCTTTGTCTCTCTCTCTTTCTTTCTGCAATGGTACGATCTTTTTTCCCTCCCTCCCTCCCTCTCTCCCTTCCTTCCTTGCTTCCTTCTTTCCCTTTTTCTTTTCGACAGAGTTTCCCTCTTGTCACCCAGGCTGGAGTGCAATGGCGTGATCTTGGCTCACTGCAAACTCCACCTCCCAGGTTGAAGCCATTCTTGTGCCTCAGCCTCCCAAGTAGCTGGGATTATAGGTGTCTGCCACCACACCCAGCTAATTTTAGTATTTTTGATAGAGGCAGGGTTTCACCATGTTGGGCAGGCTCATCTCGAACTCCTGACCTCAGGTGATCCGCCTGCCTTGGCGTCCCAAAGTGCTAGGATTACAGGTATGAGCCACCACTCCTGACCACTTTCCTTGATTATATTCTAAGAAAAGGATGTTCCCACGTTACGCAAGTTACTAAATCCAGAATCTGCTAATTGGTAAACGGTGTTAAGAGAATCTACAACCTTATTTCTACAGATGCTGTAACTATCCACTCATCATTCAATTACTTAGAAATTCCTACAGGATATAAGTTAAGCAAAGAGTATTTTCATCTATTAGCTATATCTGTATCCTGTTACTATACACCTTGTGGAAAGTTTTAAGGATGCTCTCAGGAATGTAGGAAGGGGAAAATACACATTTTCTATTTCCCAAAAAGCAGAAACCACAATAAAAATAATTTAAATATTTCCTCTTATGCAAAGAATGTCCCAGATAACAATACAGGCAATGAGTGACAATATCACCAGATTTGAGAAGCCAAGGGGAAGGAAATGGCAGGAATTCAGGGGGTAGAAAAGGCCTCTGCGTTCCATACCAAAGATCCTAGGATTCAGAATCATAGGACGTGGGGCAGTTTAAAAATCAGTACACCCTTTCATCTTGCAGATGAGACACCTGAGCCACAGAAAAGGACTTGTGCAAGGACATCCAATTAATTTGGCAAGGCCAGAATGAATGAAAGTTGCCATATTTTCCATTTACTTATCTGTTAAGCTCTGGACCCTGGAGGCAGCCTGCAGCCTCACCCTGCTTCGCGAATGTGGGTCGGTCTAAATTCACATGTTGGCCAGAATTGCTTCTACTTGTACTCTGTAGCCTTTCACTGCTCAGGTTTGAGAGCCAATTTCTATGGTATTTGCTGACCCTTGCTACTCACTTTTTTTCAGTGCTCTGGTAATGCATTGTAAAGGCATCAGAATCTCTTCACAGGAAACAGTCCACTTTACAATACCTCTCTTAAGTCGAGTTAATGTCTAAGCTCCAGTGAGATATAGAACAACTGGAATCCTATTATTTAAGATCAGAAATGGCCATAGTCCTAGTTTTTCATTTCCTTTGAAGCAGCCAACATACTTTTCTTCTTGCTTCTTTTTTATTTTTATATAATACAAAATATGGGGATGATTTTATGTTGGAGAGTTCTTTTATTGGCAAGAAGAGGGTTTTTTGATAAAAAATATTTGCAGCTCTTTTAAAAAGATTTTTAAATCTTTTTAAGATTTGCATAGAAACCTGCAAGCTTAGTTGCAGACTGCTTAAAATAGATGAGATAAAATGACATGCAATGAAGAGAATGAGCTTGTTATAATCTATTGACAATCTGCTTGATTTCAAGCATCAGTTTAGTCAATTAATCAATAAAAAATATAAAACCATACTCATAAAAACCATAGTTACTTCATATGACTTATTACTTGAGTAGCTGCTTCACAAAGCAATATTATGCAATATCAAAATGAATAACATTTTCTAAAAGTCAGCTTTGTTTATCAACACATGGTTACAAACACTAAAATTTATGCAGGTAAGTTCAATGGCCTTTGATACACGTTATACTCATGCAACCATTGTAACCATCACCACAAGGAAGACATAGAACATTTTCATTAGCCAAAAAGTTATCCCATGCTTATCTACCAGTAAACCGTAAACATGATGACCTTTTACTCCCTAAATATTTCATATTATACTTCCTAAAACCACGAATTCTCTTATATGACCACAGAACAATTATCAAAATCAAGAAATTAGGCCGGGCACGGTGGCTCACACCTGTAAATCCCAGCACTTTGGGAGGCTGACGAGAGAGGATCACTTGAGGTCAGGAGTTTGAGACCAGCCTAACCAACATGGTGAAACCCATTTCTACTAAAAATACAAAAAATTAGCCGGGCGTGGTGGTGCATACCTGTAATCTCAGCTACTGGGAGGCTGAGACAGGAGAATCACTTGAACCTGGGAGGCAGAGGTTGAAGTGAGCTGAGATCATACCATTGCACTCCAACCTGGGCAACAAAAGAAAAACTCCATCCCCAAAAAAAAGAAAAGAAAAGAAATTACTCTGAAACAATGCTATTATCTAACCTACAGACCTTAGTAAGATTTTTCCAGCTGTCTTGACAATGTCTTTCATAGCAAAAACAATCTAAAATTTGAATTCAGTCGTCTTGTCTCTTTAGTCTCCTAGGATATGGAATAATTTTCTGAGTCTATTTTTCTTTCTCATGACATTGGCATTTTTGAAGAGTACAAGACAGTTGTTTTGTATATTGTTCTTCAATTAACTCAGGCTTGTGTGTGTTTTGTTATGACTATGCTCAGGTTGTGAACTTTTGGCAGGAATACCACAGTAGTAGAGCTGAGTTCTTCTCAGTGAATCTTATCAGGAGTTACATGCTCTTCACAAGTCACATTGCTGCAAGATTACCTTTGGTCATTTGGTTAAGGTAGTATCTGCCATCTTTCCCCAACTTAAAGTTGCTACTTTCCCCTTCATAATTGTATTAGTCCATTTTGCATTGCCATAAAGGAATACCTGAGACTGGGTAATTTATTTTTTATTTTATTTATTTTTATTTTTTTGAGATGGAGTCTTGTTCTGTTGCCCAGGCTGGAATGCAGTGGCACAATCTCAGCTCACTGTGACCTCCACCTCCCAGATTCAAGTGATTCTCCTGCTTCAGCCTCCTGAGTAGCTGGGATTACAGGCATGCACCACCCCATACAGCTATTTTTTGTATTTTTAGTAGAGACGGGGTTTCTCCATTTTGTTCAGGCTGGTCTTGAACTCCTGACCTCATGATCTGCCCACCTTGGCTTCCCAAAGTACTGAAATTACGGGCGTGAGCCACTGTGCCCGGCCAAGACTGGGTAATTTATAAAGAAAAAAGGGTTATTTGCCTCACAGTTCTGCAGGCTGTACAAGCATGACATCAGCATCTGCTCAGCTTCTGTTGAGGCCTCAGGAAGGTTTTATTCATGGTAGAAGGCACAGAGGAGTAGGCACGTCATGGTGAGAGAGGAAGTAAGAGAGAGAGGAGGAGGGTCCAGGTTCTTTTAAACAACCAGCTCTCATGTGAACTAATAGAGTGAGAACTCATTCGTTACTGTGAGGACAGCAAGAAGCCATTCATTGAGGAATCCACTCCCATAACCCAAACACTACTACCAGGCCACAGCTCCAACATTCAGGATCACATTTCAACATATTTGGAGGTGACGAAACATCCAAACCATATCATTCCACCCTTGGTCCTTCAAATATTATGTTCTTCTCATGTTACAAAATACAGTCATACCTTCTCAATAGTCCCCAAAAGTCTTAACTAGTTCCAGCAGCAACGCAATCAAAAGTCCAAAGTCTCATCTGAGACTCAAGGGAAGTTTCTTCTACCTATGAGCCTCCAATACCAAGTTCCAAGATACAATGGTGGGACAGGCATTGGGTAAACGTTCCCATTCCAAAAGGGATAACTTGGCCGAAAGAAAGGGACAATCGGCTCCACACAGGTCCAAAGTCCAGCAGGGCAGACATTAAACTTTAAAGCTCCGAAACAATCCTTTATGCCACGTCCCACAACCAGGGTACACTGGTGTGAGGAGTGGGCTCCCAATGCCTTGGCCAGCTCCACCCCTGTGGCTTTGTAGGGTACAGACCCCATGGCTGCTCTCATGAGTTGGAGTTGAATGCCTGTAGCTTTCCAGGCTTTGGTTCCAAGCCACTGGTGGCTCTACCATTCTTGAGTCTGGCAGGCAGCAGCCCCCTTCCACAGCTCCACTAGGGAGTGCCCCCCCAGTGGGGACTCTGGGGGCTCCAACCACTCATTTCCCCTTGCATTGACCTAGAAGATGCTCTCTGCATAGGCTGTACAACTGAGGCAGGCTTCTGCCTGGACACCCAGGCTTTCCTAAAGATCTGCTGAAATCTAAGGGAAAACTGCTACTCCTCCTTCACTCTTGCATGTTGTGTGCCTGCAGACTTACAACCACACAGAAACTGGCAAGCCTTAAGGCTTGTGCTCTCCAAAGCAGCAGCCAGGTCTGGGCCTAGGGCCCTTTGAGCCATGCTGGACTTAGAGCTGGAGCAGCCAGGATGTGGGCAGCAGCATCTCCTGGTGGCACAAAGAAGTGGGGCCCTGAGCCTGATCCCCATTCCTTTCTCCTAGGCCTTTGAGTCTGTAATAGGAGGGACTGTCCTGAAAACGTCTGAAATGCCTTCTGAAAAGCACTTGGCTCCCTTTTAGTCATGCAAATCACTCTAGCAAGTGGTTGCTTTGCAGCCCATCTCAATTCCTCTCCTGAAAACACTTTCCTTTTCTACCACATGGCCAGGTTGCAGATTATCTAAGTTTTTACATTCTGCTTCCCTTTTAATTTTAAGTTCCAACTTTAGGTCATCAATCGTAGGTTGTTAAAAACAGCCACATCACATCTTAAACACCTTGCTGCTTAGAAATTTCTTTTGTTAATAACCTAGGTCATCACTCTTAAGTACAACCTTCCAGAAATGCCTAGGGCATGGACACAGTGCAGCCAACCTCTTCGTTAAGGCACAACACATGTGATTTGTACTCCAGTTCCCAATGAATTTATTATTTCCATCTGAGTCCTCGTTAGCCTGGCCTTCACTATCCACATTTTTATCAGCATTTGGTCATAGTCATTTAACCAGTCTCTAAGAAGTTCTAAACTTTCCCTTATTTTCCTGTCTTCTTCTGAGCCCTCCGAACTCTTTGAACTTCTCTGTGTATTACCCAGTTCCAAAGGTGCTTCCACATGTTCGGGTATCTTTATAGCAACAAACACCCCATTCCTGGTAATTTTCTGTATTATTCCATTTTGTGTTGCTGTAAAGGAATACCCAAGACACGGTAGTTTATTTTAAAAAGAGGCTTTTGGCTCATGGTTCTGCAGGCTCTACAAGCATGGCACCAGCATCTACTTGGCTTTTGGTGAGGCTTCAGGAAGCTTTTACACATGGTGAATGCCACATGGGGAGCAGGCATGTCACATGGTGACAGAGAAAGCTAGAAGGATTGGGGGTGGGGTTTCATGACTTTTTTCAACAACCAGCTCTCAAGTGAATTAACAGAGCAAGAACTCAATCATTACCATGGGAGGACACCGAGCCATTCATGAGGAATCCATCTTCATGACCCAAACACTTCCCACCAGGCCCTACCTTCAACATTTGGGATCATTTCTTTCTTTCTTTTTTAATTTTTTTTTTTTTTTTTTTTTTTTTTTGAGACGGAGTTTCGCTCTTGTTACCCAGGCTGGAGTACAATGGCGTGATCTCGGCTCACTGCAACCTTCGCCTCCTGGGTTCAGGCAATTCTCCTGCCTCAGCCTCCTGAGTAGCTGGGATTACAGGCACACGCCACCATGTCCAGCTAATTTTTTTGTATTTTTAGTAGAGACAGGGTTTCACCATGTCGACCAGGATGGTCTCGATCTCCTGACCTTGTGATCCACCCGCCTCGGCCTCCCAAAGTGCTGGGATTACAGGCTTGAGCCACCGCACCCGGGCTTTTTAATTTTTTTGAGACAGTTTTGCTCCTGTTGCCCAGGCTGGAGTGCAATGGCACAATTTTGGTTCATGGCAACCATCCCTCCAGGTTCAAGTGAGTCTCCTGCCTCAGCCTCCCAAGTGCCTGGGATTACAGGCATGCATCACCATGCCTGTCTTTTTTTTTTTTTTTTTTTTTTTTTTTCAGTATAGACAGAGTTTCACCATGTTGGTGGCCTCGGCCTCCCAAAGTGCTGGGATTACAGGTGTGAGGCACTGCACCCAGCCAGGATCACATTTCGACATCAGATTTGAACGGGACAAAACATCCGAACCATATCGATAATTAAATAGCATTTCTGGGAAAATTCATTGAGATCAACTGTATTATTCAACACTTACACTCATGAACACTTTTCTCCTAACATGATAGAATCTCAATTGGTCAGAATCAATTAAATAGAAGTTGTCTTTTGCTAAGCTTTTTGTTGCTCCCTACGATCTGGCAAAATAAGAGAACTTAGAACATGTTTTAGAGCTCACGTCAGGAACTTATCTCACAACAAGATCTCTGTAGGGTTCACCTGAAGTTCTGAATACTGGTTTTCAACGCTGGCATCTATTGTAGCTGCCCATCATCACTAGACATTTAGAGACCTCAGTCTTAAGGGTTAACTCAACTGTGATGATTCTTCCATGAAGAAGTCATATATAAAGTCATACATCAAATATATACATTTATAAATATCTAAGTCAGAAAAGCTCATGTATTTTAGAAAGAGTTTCAACAATAGATGCTAAAGTGCTAAAATAAATTTCCCCACTTCCTGTTTACATCTGAATAAATGCTTTCAGATTAGTCGAAGTTTTCTAGCATATAGTAAAATCCTATTCCATCTTTGACAAATATATTTCTAACAAATGCAACATTGTTTGTTTCTGTCCATATTGACTGGATGTGTTTTATTACATATTTAATGTTTTATGCCTTTCCACACACTGTGACATTACACTGATGAACTCTTCACCACGATAGTTTCCCTTGTCATTTAACCTTCTGAGCTGTTTTTAAATGAACATTCCTGGCCTCAAATCATCTGGTAATTAATGGGGAAGAATTATGTTCATCCTCTAAAATCGTCTTCTAGAATATTTATTTCTTTTGTTGTGTCTTTAGTCGACTTGTGGGAAAATGTGCTACACATATTTCTCAAAACTAGGCTGTTACCACTTAAAAACAAAGGTCAGATTCTAAATGCACGCTTACACATCACTGGGAAAGCTTTTATATCTCTACATTTACTGAAGCCCAAGGCCCTCTGCTATCAGATGCCTTCATTTTATGTTTTATTAACTAAGAAATTTAGACTTTAGGGGACACATATTTGAACATTAAGTATGGCTGAGAGTCTAGCTTCCTGTTCATTTACCTGCACGGATAGACCAGTGGAAGCAGAGGAAAAGCCTCCTGTTTTGTTTTTCAAACAAAATAAGATGTGGAGAACAGGGAAGCAACAATGAATTTTGGAGGTGGGATGTATCTAGATGCTTATTTGGCATCCTCATCCTCTGTTTCCTTCCCTGACTCCCACATGGGCCATAAATTGCTCTCTTCTGGGCCCTGCCCCATTGTTCACACCCCTGAATACGGTTGTGCTTTTGTTCCCATTAAACCTGGGACCCTTTCTTATACACATTTGTATACAGGACACCTGGAGGAGTTTCTGAGACATGTTAGGCGGTTGAATGGATAATGAAATGCTTCAGAGGTTTGATTAATATCATATAATATTTTATAGCTAGAAAGAGACTTAAAATGATTGAAAACAACTTTTTATGAAAGAGAAAGCAACTCCGAGTGGTTAAACACCTGGCCAATGTCATCCACCATTTAGTTGATGGAACAGGACTAAAAATTGCCTGGTTCTTTTTTTATGTCAACATGTTTTATAAAAATTTGATTCTTACAGGACTGTACAAAAACAAATTTGGCTTGGAGCGGTGACTCATGTCTGTAATCCCAGCACTTTGTGGGGCTGAGGTGGGTGGATTACCTGAGGTCAGGAGTTTGAGACCAGCCTGGCCAACATGGTGAAAACCTATCTCTACTAAAAATACAAAAATTAGCCGAGCGGGGTGGTACACACCTGTAGTCCCAGCTACCTGGGAGGCTGAGACAGGAGAATTGCTTGTACCTAGGAGGCTGAGGTTGCAGTGAGCCAAGATCACGCCACCGTACTCCAGCCTGGGTGACAGAGGGAGACTCTATCTCAAAAAAACAAAACAAAACCAAAAACAAATTAGAGAGAATGTAGATTCTAGTTTCCCCTTGTTCTTTACTTATACTTACTGTTGACATAGCTAATGTCTCTGAAAGAATTCACTTTGGGAATAATAACCTTGAAGATCAGGGTCAATGGCCAGCGATGGATAACCTCTATCAACCTTTTTATCAAAGCAATGTTCCCAGAGGATCAACTGGAATCTACGCCATTTAAAGACATTTTTCATTTTGGAATCCATTGTGTAGATGACGCTAAGATCATATCACTTTTAAACTCTTGTTCTTAACAGTCCCTCCACTTAGAATACGTTTTCTATTAAAAATGCTAAAGACGTGAATGGATCTGGGAATTTTAAAAATGTTGAGTGAATAACAATGTTGCAGAAAGACGAACATAGTGTGACAACATTCATGCAAAATTTTTTCTCTACTTTTTGTTGTACACAGTAAAATTCACTTTTTAGTGTACAGTTCTGTGAGTTTTGAGAAACGCATACAGTTGTGTAACTACCACTGCAATCAAGACACAGAGCAGTTGCATCATATACACCCTTAAATTTCCTCGTACTGTGTCTTTAGTCTTCTTTTAGACCCCTCTTCTCTCTGACAACCATTGGTCTGTAATATGCAACTATACCCTTTTCCAAAATGTCATATAAATGGAATCAAACAGGATGCTACCTTCTCCACTGATTTTTTTTTTTTACGCAACATAATGTTCTTGAGATTCATCCAAGTTGTTACATAAATCAATAGTTCTTTTTTGATTCTTAAGGAATATTACATTTTGCTGTAGACCATAGTTTGTTGAGAGACTACGTTCAGTTTTTGACAATTATGAATAAAGTTGCTATAAACATTTGCATACAAGTTTTGGTATAAACATAGATTTTCATTTCACCAGGGTAAAAATGTAGAAGTGGGATCACTAAATGGTAGGTTAAGTGATGTTTAACTTCACAAGAAACTGCCAGGCTGTTTTCCATAGTGACTGAATGAGAGTTCCAATTGCTCCTCATCCTCACCAGTACATGGCATTGTCAGGCTTTTATTCTGTTTTTAGCCATTTTAATTGGTACACAGTGGTATTTCCTTGTAGTTTATTTTTTATTTTTATTTTTTGAGATGGAGTCTCGCTCTTGTCGCCCAGCTGGAGTGCAGTGGTATGATCTTGACTCATTGCAACCTCCGCCTCCAGGGTTCAAGTGATTCTCCTGCTTCAGCCTCCCCAAGAAGGGAAAGCTAGGATTACAGCCATGCACCATAGCTATGGCTCAGCTATGAGTGTAGAGACGGGGTTTCACCATGTTTAGTAGAGACAGGGTTTCACCAAGCTGGTCTCGAACTCCTGACCTCAAGTGATCCTCCTGCCTTGGCCTCTCAAAGTGCTGGGATTACAGGCATGAGCCACCACACCCAGCCTCATTGTAGTTTAATTAGAATTTTTCTAATTATGAATAATTTGAAGACCTTTTCGTATGATTATTTGCCATGTGTATATCTTCTGTGGTGAGGCACTTGCTCATTTTTCCCATTTTAAAAATATTGATTGTTTTCTTACTATTGAATTTTGAGAGTTCTTTACATAGTCTATCTAGAAGTCCCTTGTCAGATATGTGATTTGCAAATGCTTTCGCTTTTTACTTTTTCTTGTCAATCTCTTAAAGGTGTCTTACTTGTCAGCATTTTGGTCACAGACTCTTGCTCTGTCACCAGGCTGGAATGAGTGGCACAATCTTGGCTCACTGCAACCTCCGCCTCCCAGGTTCATGTGATTCTCGTGCCTCAGCCTCCTGAGTAGCTGGGACTACAGGAGCATGCCATCGTGCCTGGCTAATTTTTGTATTTCAGTAGAGACAGGGTTTTGCCATGTTGGCCAGCCTGATCTCAAACTCCTGGGCTCAAGAAATCCACCCGCCTTGGCTTCCCAAAGTTCTGGGATTACAGGCGTGAGCCACTGAACGTGCCCAGAACAGGGACTTTAAAGCTACTGTTTCACTTTAACTGGCCAAATACAGTCATGTACTGCATAACAACGTTTTGGTCAACAACAGACCACATATATGATGGTGGTCCCAAAGGGTATAATACTGTATTTTTACTGTACCTTTTCTATGTTTGGACAGTTACCATTGCGTTAAACTTACATTGTGTTACTGCACAGTTATTCAATGCAGTAACATACTGTATAGGTTTGTAGCCTAAGAAAAATAGGCTATGCCATCTAGCCTAGGTGTGTAGTAGGCTACAACATCTAGTTTTGTGTAAGAGCATTCTATGATGTTCACACAATGACGAAACCACCTAATCATGCATTCCTCAGAATGTATTCCTCTTGTTAAGGGACACATGGCTGTATTTTGTCTTGCTCCCAGGAGTACCTTATAGAAACCCAACTTGGCCCCCTTACTGGAACCCAAGTTGCTTGCAGTGGGTGTTGCCCAATTCCTGAATCACAGTCTGCTCAAAGACAGTCTAAAATTTTAATGTGCTTCAGTTCATCTTTTAACACTTATAATACATGTGAACCTGCTGTTATTTCAAAATGAAAAGTTTAATTTAAAATGGAACTGAAACAAAAATGCTAGTATTTATAAAAGCAGTTGGTGGCTACATTAGCGTGTATTATAGAGTTTTCTGTAGTCTTTATGTTTGGAAGTTATTTTATTAAAAAAAAAAAATACTTTGGCCAGGGTGGTGGCTCATATCTGTAATCCCAGCACTTTGGGAGGCAGAGTCAGGAGGATCACCTGAGGTCAGAAGTTTGAGAACAGCCTGGCCAACATGGCAAAACCCTGTCTCTACTAAAAATACAAAAATTAGTCAGGTGTGGTGGCATGCGCCTGTAATCCCAGTTACTAACAAGGCTGAAGCAGGAGAATCGCTTGAACAGGGGAGGTGGAGGTTGCAGTGAGCCGAGATTGTGCCGCTACACTCCAGCCTAGGCAATAGAGTGAGACTCTGTCTCAAAAAATAAAAATTAAAAAAAAATGTTTTACTACAAAAAGTTAGCTGGGCATGGTGGTGCGTGCCTGTAATCCCAGCTACTCAGGAGGCTGAGGCAGGAGAATTGTCTGAACCCAGGAGGCGGAGGTTGCAGTGAGCCGAGATCGTGCCATTGCACTCCAGCCTGGGTAACAAGAGCGAAACTCCGTCTCAAAAAAAAAAATGTTTTAAATACTTCAAGACTCAGGTCGAATGTCTCCTCCACTCGAGGCTATTGTCAGATAGAATGACATTAGCTGCTCTTCCTCCATGATTCCATGGGGGTAAAATCAGAACGAGAGCATTTGTCATTTATCTTTCTCTGCATCACTTCCCATGACTCCTATATTTAATCCAATGTCTCGAATGCAATTGTTATTCTTACTGATACACCGTTATTTTTGTGTATTTAGCTGTGTCCAAGGGATCTAAATTAGAAAGAAAGCAAAAACAAAACAAAACAAAACAAAAAACCCCCACAAAATTTGGGTCTTCATTCCACAGAGAAAAAAATCCAGCCCCAAAAAATGCACCATAAGTTATAGGAATTCAAAGAAATCATAAGGAAGGGTATTGGAAAAGACCCATAGCGTTTTTTTCCAAAGCAGTTCCTTTGCCCAAGGGGACAAAAATGCCTTCTGTAGAGTGGAAATTTTATTTTGGTTCCTTTGATGCCCACTTCTCTATCTTTGTGTTGTTTAGAATGCTTTTGGTGCCGAGTAACAGACGTTGAAATTCACCAGCTGACACACTGAGTAACTGTCTTGGCCCTCAGAGAGGGAGGGTGTTGATAGGGCATGATCAGGGTCATCAGAATCCAGAGGCTTCAGTTCCATTTCCTGGGGCTCTGCATTCCCCTGTGGGCCGATTTCATTTGTAGCCTAATGCTGGCAAGTTTTAGGCCTCGTATCCTCATGTGATGACATCCAGACAAAAAGAAAAACCCTCTCTTCATCTTGCTTTCTCCTTGGCCTGAGGAGACGCATCCAGGATGCCCCAGGAAACTTCTCCTTGCATTGGCTCACATGCTCATTGTTGAGCTAGTTCCTGGCCGTGGGAATGGACTCCCCCCAGACCAGCCAGGCCTCTTGCCCATCCTGAAGGCTCCATGCCCCTGAGGACCTGAGGGCTGCCTGGGAGAAGGGTGGTTACCTGAACATGTTACAGGAAAAGGGTCCCGATCCAGACCCCAAGAGAGGGTCGCTGGATCTCACGCAAGAAAGAATTCAGGGCAAGTCCTCAGTGCAAAATAAAAGCAAGTTAATTAAGAAAGTCAAGTAGTGAAAGGACAGCTACTCCATAGGCAGAGTAGGACGTTCCCGAAAGTAAGAGGAGGAACATGTCCACCCTAGGTACCATGCTTGCTTATATACAGGATAAAAGAAGATCTTAAGAAGATGTGCTCTGCTACAAGGGTTTGTGATAAACGATTAATTTTCTTAATTATTATGTTTTGCAAAAATCGATATCATTATCTTTAAAGTAAAATGAGGAATGCCTTTGTTTGCTAGATATTGGGATATATCGGGATACTCCCAAGTCTGGGTCTGTTGAGAAAATATTATTAATTTGTTCCCTTAACCATAAACATCTAGAGGCTAGGAATGCCTGACTTTCTGGGAATATACCCCAGCAAGTCCCAGCCTCATTTTTCTAGCCCTCACTCAAAATGGAGTTGCTCTGATTCAAACGCCTCTGAGAAACAGGGTCAGGGTTCTGCAGGGGTGATGGAGGCTAACGATAAAGTCCATCCTAATCTCCCTGACAGCCCTCAGTCAAGCTATGGCTTTTATTCACGCCTCTCTCTTTCTGCAAATTTGCTTGGTTTTGTTTCTATGAATCAGGTCGTACTGGGGGTTAATATTCCTGGCTGCCTCGAACAGAGAAACCTAGCTGGCGTGATGGCCCGTGCCTGTAGTCCCAGCTACTTCAGAGGCTGAGGTGGGAGGATTGCTTGAGTCTTGGAAGTGGAGGTTGCAGTGAGCCAAGACAGTGCCACTGCACTCCAGCCTGGGCAACAGAATGAGACCCTGTCTCAAAAAATAAAAGAGAGAGAAAAGAGAAACTTTCTTCTACATGTTTTTCTGTCCATGATGATACGTGCTAAAAGGCTTCAGGCTGGAGCCAGGTGGGGAATGTCACTTATTTTTAAAAATTCTGGGCTTATGTCACAAGGACAGATGTACAGGCTTGGGGAGAGACGACCCAGGTGGAGCTCTAAGTCCAAGTAGACGGAAAGACAGAGTGCCCAGTCAGTGACGGGATGACAGGGGTCTGCTGCCAAGCCCCTCGGTGGCTTGGGTGATGTGGTAGGTCTCCCTAAAAGAAGACTGAAGGCCAGAATAAACCCACAGAGAACCTGGGGCCACACTCAGATACAGGAGTGTGTTCCCAGTATGTGTTTAAAAACAAAGATTAAAGATAGGCCTAGGAAGAATAGGAAACCAGTCAGGAAGACAGGCTGGGGGCTGTTACATTCCATTTTAGGATTTAGAGGGAATCGTGAGGGTACAGCATCTTGAAGCAATAAAGTACTTAGGATATAGGACCACCACATTCAGGTGTTTGGTCCACTAATGAATACACTAAGTCCTACAGCCTCCATGGATTTAAAGGGTCCATGTTAATTTAAGACCCTAGTTAATTTCAGTAAATGAAGGCTATGTTTAAAATTTTTTAAAAAGCTTCAAAATTCAAAGTAAATGCAAGAACTTGGATTAAAAGCACATAAACATAAAAAGAAACCACTGAAGTCTGGGAAAAACGTTATTTAAAATCTGCCACTAGTGGTAATCATAATCTTTTTCTCTAATCATCCCTCTAACTTATTTGGAATCATTTGAGATATTTATGGGTCTGGCCTGGTAAAGATTTAGTGACAATAGGTAGTACTGTGAACTCTAGGGAGAGCGAGGGAAAAAAAAGAAATTGGAGCACAGAAAAAAACAATTTGCCTCTATTCTCCTTTCTGAGAAATTCTAGGAGAACACATGAGGAACTATTAATAGTGCTTACTTCTGAACAGTGGGACTTTGGGTTGAACAGGTAGGGAAAGGAAATCTTACTTTCGCCACCATTCTATGTGGTAGGCATTTTTTTTCACACATCATGAGCTCATATGACTATTGTACTTTTTTTTGAGACAAGGTTTTGCTCTTGTTGCCCAGGCTGGAGTGCAAGAGTGTGATGTCAGCTCACTGCAACCTCTGCTTCCCAGGTTTAAGCAATTCTCCTGCCTGAGCCTCCCAAGTAGCTGGGATTACTGGCATGTATCACCACATCTGGCTAATTTTGTATTTAGTAAAGTTGGGGTTTCACCATGTTAGTCAGGCTGGCCTTGAACTCCTGATCTCAGGTGATCCACCTGCCTCAGCCTCCCAAAGTGGTGGGATTACAGGCATGCACCACTGCACCCAGCTGACTACTGTAATTTTTTCAAGTAAAATACATCTAAGGAAAAAGTTTATTAAATGTATCTCCAGTTGATAGAGCAAGTTAGGACTTGATGCACTGATTCTTAGTTCTGTTAATGTTCAGTGCAACTGTCTTCCCTGTGATGAATTCGTGTTTGGGGTGTCCTTGGAAGCCTCATTCAGTAGGGAAGGAATGTGAGTGACTGGGTTTAACAATAAATGACGAACGTTCTCAACTGTATGCTTTGTATAGATGCTTCACATACTAAATATCACCACGGAGTTTCCACTAAGCCTGAGCTGCACCCTTTTCATAAATACCGCAAGAAATACCCAAAGATCAGACACAGCTCATTAGGAAATGTAACAGAGTTGTGACTGAACACAAGTGACAGATTTTAATTCAAGTTAGCTCAACGATGCAGAAGAGTCCAATCTTGATTCTGTCGGGGGTGGGGAGGGAGCAGAAACAAAAGAATGTCATAATCGAGGCCAGATTTCAAGGAAGGGATGGATAACACCCCAATAGGCTAAAGAGTAAATGTATTTAATGTTTCAAGTATACAAGCATTATTTCTATAATGATATCAACACATTATTTAAAAAAACATATTTAACAAGGATACTCAGTGGATCTGGCTTGCTTCCCATATTTTCAAAATGTCTCCTCTAACCCGGAATTTGTAATAACTCTCTTGGTGTTTGAAAATATTAATTAGATTCACAAAACTAGAAGCAAGCAAAAACGCGATGACGTGATCACGTTAAGCCTGTTGTTTGCAATTGCTGCTTGCTTTTTCATGACAGTATTTCAGTAACGGTTCATAAAGCACATTACCTTATCCTTTTTCCTGTTGACATTAGGCATTGAAATCTACTTTACAGATAAGACCAAGGCCAGTGTCCGATTCCACAAAAAGTTGGGGATGGAACAGCCAATCAGGAAGCTTCTCTTAGCCAAAATCCTTCGGAACCTGTAGGAAAAAAAATGTTTCCCAGCCTTCCCTTCCCTTTTTCCTTCCTTTCCCAAACTCTTCCCTTCCCTTTCTTTTCTCCCTTCCCTCCCTTTCCTGTTTTTTTCTTTTTCCTTCTTATTGTATCGCTCCTTCTATTCTTTTTGCCTAAGAAATTGAATTCTCCCTTTTAAAAAATGAATGAAGAGTGTAACTTAGGGGATTATCTCTTAAATATTCTTGAGTTATTTGTTTGCTATGAAAAGTTTTTCACTTTTAAGTCTTTGACTTTGCTTGAGTCTGCTTTGCCTAAACAAACTTGAAGAATATGTAGAAACATGGATACAAGCTTCTGATTAACAACAGGGCCCTAATGATTGAGGCAAGGTTTTTTTTTCCCCCGTCTACATTGAATGAGTTCCCCCTGCCTGCCCCAGGTTTCTAGAAAGTTATTTGATTAATCTGGAGTCTTACTAAACTCAACACAATCCTAATCTTAGAATAACTAGAAAATGTAATTTTGTTTTTCTGTGTGATTTTTAATGCTTACTTATCTTGGGACTAAGAAATAGAATTAGTAGGCTGGGCGTGATGGCTTACTCCTGTAATCCCAGCACTTTGGGAGGTGAGATAGGTGGATCACCTGAGGTCAGGAGTTCGAGAACCAGCCTGGCCAACATGGTGAAACCCTGTCACTACTAAAAATACAAAAATTAGCCAGGTGTGGTGGTACATGCCTGTAGTCCCAGTTACTTAGGAGGCTGAGGCAGAAGGATTGCTTGAATTTGGGAGGTGCAGGTTGCAGTGAGCTGAGATCGTGCCGTTGCACTCCAGTCTGGGCAACAGAGAGAGACTCCATCTTGAAAGAAAGAAAACAGAAGGATGGAGAGAAGAGAAAGAAAGAAAGAAAGAAAGAGAAAGAAAAAGAAAGAAAAAGAAAAAGAATTAGTAGAAATTTTGTTTGAAATAGTTTATTTCAAAATAGTGTGTGCTCCTCAGAGTCATTTAATCAGTCAAGTAATCTGCTTTGTTTGGGGCAGTGAATAGATAAGCAGCAGGAAAAAAAAAAAAAAAGGCTTAGGAAAACACCTAAATTAAGTTTTTTAACCTTGGACCATTGACGTTTCAGGCTGGATGGCCCTTTGTCCTGGGGTTGTACTGTGAACTGCAGGAGGTTCAGCAGCCTTTCTGGCCACTACCCAGCTGGTAGCAACCCTTTTCCTTGATTTGTGACAACCAAGAAAAGTCTCCGGATATTGCCAAATATCCTCAGGGGGTCAAAGTTACCCCCAGTTGAGAACTACTAACCTAAATTCAGCAGTGAGACTGTTTTATGAACAGTGTCTCTCTGAGATTTATTTCAGAAACTTTCAAAAATTAAAAACTGGGACAGAGTAAAATTTTACATGGCTCTAAATTTTCCTTGGTCATTTGCCTAAGACAGCATGTCACAGGCTCTCCCTGGAGACCTGGGCGTGCTCCAGGAGTGAGCTTTGATGATCTAATAGATCTTTTTTCTGTCTCAGTATCCTGGCTAATGACAGCATAATCAATGCGTTTGTGCTGAAAACATGCTGAGAAAACAATGGGAACAGGGTCAAATCCTCCTGAAGAAAGATTTTTTTTTTCTTTTTTTTTTTTAGTAGCCTGGACCAGACGTAACATTGCAGTGTACATTTTTCGTAAGGCAGAAAACTCCCGTGATTCAAGGAGAAGTAAAAACCATTCTTTTTATTGTGTTCAAGTCCAGTAAACATTCATACATGGATGGAGCTAAGATATACTGACAAAAGGAGAAATCTTGAAATACGCAACCACGTGGCTTAAAAATCACAGCTGAACCTATACGGTCAACTTGGCAGTAAAACACCTTACTTATTTCCTGTTTGGGAAAAATATCACAGTATTCTTCCTTGATTCAACTGAATTATGAAATGCAGAAATTCAGATGGTACAAAAAGTATACTGTTTTTCCTCGCTCCCCCCACCCTGTTTCCTTTCAACTTTCCTTCCTTTTTTTTTTTTTTATGCGTTCACACATAGAAGAAAAGTTGATTCAACACATCTGGATTGTGAAATAAAGCCATAAGATGTGGACAGGCAGTACAAGTATTGCATACTGTTAATGTTTAATTAAACATCTAAAATCAAACAGTTGATTAGCAAGTGCCATAAAGAAGAGAGAGTAGATTTTGCTAGCTTCTCCGTAGCTTGGAAAAGTTTTCAGATTACACCAGCCAAGGACAAGTCCTCAGTTTAAAGCCACACATCATTCCATGGACGGCTTCCTGGTGGGTGATTGTGGCTGCATGGCAGCACTGTCCATTGGCTTCACAGGTCAGAAAACATCTTTTACCGGGAGAGTTAAGAGGGGGTCAGACCAATGAGTGGCTAATTTGTAAGGATTTCACTTTATTGAAAGACATCCTTATTAGTGCTTTCTAGACCCCATTAACAGAAATTAGCATTAAAAGTTAAAAACCAATAATAACCTGACCTTCAAGCATGCTGTACTATAAACTGAACTCCATTCTCTGGCTACTGCATCTTCCACTACCAGCCCTAGCCCAGGTTGCTTCCTCTGCTTGAGAACGTTCTTTCCTCCCAGGGCCATGTGCCTTCCAAATCCTGCCCATCTTAACTGCCACCTCCTCCGAGAAGTCTCCCTTCCCTTATCCTTGAAGACCAAGGGACTCATGCCTTCCTACGAACTGCCTTAGTGAATTATGTCACCGCTCTTGTGACACTTCACTTTTTGTCTTGTTTTAAGATCTTTTGCGTTTCATTTTTTATTACATCAAAAACTCTTTGTGGACAGGATTTGCCTCTGGTTCCTTGTTCCATTCCCCACATCACATGGCTTGGGACTTTGTACACCGTTTAGAAGATAAAAATTTAAATAAATGACCCATTAGATATCATGTTGGTGTCTGATACTTGTTCTACCCAGAGTGAGTCCATCTGGAGGGTGAGATAATGTAGTTCAGCTCCTTTCCAACCCTATCAGCAGTCCCAGGTGAAGAAAAGCAAAGGCCTGTTATAGATCAACTCCCCGGACTAATGTCGCAATCGTTCCCTTTGCAAACATGTGTCAGCATTTCTGCTTCCATATCTTTCTACATATTTGCAGTGAACAAACTCCCTCAGAAACACTGGCTGCTTATTGAAATGGGGCCATGCTACTAAACACACGGCCATTCTTTTTATTGTCCCCCACCTGTTGTATAGCCCACCAACCCGCACTTGCACACATTCAGAAATACAAAAATGATTACATTAGGTAAGTCCAATCCCTTTGTAGGGATCACCGCCAGAGAGATGTTAAAATGACATCACACCTGATCTTTCTGAAAAGGACAACGCTCCAGAAGTGAATTCTTACAAATGAGAATGGTCAACATTTGGAGTTTTTTTTGTATTTTTTGTTTTTTAATCTCACTCTGTTGCCCAGGCTGCAGAGCAATGGTGTGATCTTGGCTCACCGCAACCTCTGCCTCCAGGGTTCAAGCGACTGTCCTGCCTCAGGCTCCTGAGTAGCTGGGATTACAGGCATCTGCCAACACATCTGGCTGATTTTGTATTTTTAGTAGAGATGGGGTTTCACCTTGTTGGTCAGGCTGGTCTTGAACACCTGACCTCAGGTGATCCACCTGCCTTGGCCACCCAAAGTGCTGGGATTACAGTCATGAGCCACTGTGCCTGGCTAACATTTAGTCTTTTTTTAAAAACAAACAAACAAACAAACAAAACCCTATTGGCTTGTTATTTTATATAAATGACACACATTTTGATTAAAGGAGCTATTTGAACTGAATATTTTCTCCCATAGAATGAGAATTAGATTTCTTAGATTTCTTTCACTTGGCTGGTTCAGGCTATCTCTGTCTTCCTTTTTCTTTTTAAGATCTGAAACTCTGGCCAAACAGTGTCATATCTTCAGCTATTCTGTGATTGTCGCCCCTTTTGCAGGATTTGAATTTTATATAAAGTTGATTTTGTCAGCAAGACCGGATGCCAGTTTTGAGTCTTAGCTGGTACTGGGGCGAAAGGCAACGGTGGTCTACGGGACAACATGTGGAAGAAGATGGCATTTGAGTTTGGGCTATTCCACTACTGGCAGTTGAGTTTGCAGAAAGCTAAGTCTTTGCATCTCAGTCTCTTATTTGAAAAATAGAGACATTAACCATAACTATTTTCCAGAATTTTTGAGAGATTTTAATGAGATAGTAATCATATATAGTACTATTCAAATACCAGCCCTCCCTTCTGTATCCCTAGACTCTGACATTGAAACACGACATTCATTTCTAATCAGCACTTGGTGTTTATGAACATCTTCTCCATATGAGGTACAGAGGACAGACAGTTAAGAGATGCTGACCTTGCCTTTGCAGAGTATTTCAGCTTTTTTTGTTGTTCTTTTTTTTGAGATGGAGTCTTGCTCTGTTGCCCAGGCTGGAGTGCAGTGGTGCAATCTCAGCTCACTGCAACCTCCGCCTCCCCAGCTCAAGCAATTCTTCTGCCTCAGCCTCCTGAGTCGCTGGGATTACAGGCAACTGCCACCATGCCCAGCTAATTTTTCCATTTTTAGTAGAGATGGGTTTTTACCATGTTGGCCAGGCTGGTCTTGAACTCCTGACCTCAAGTAATCCACCCGCCTCAGCCTCTCAAAGTGCTGGGATTACAGGTGTGAGCCATCACACTTGGCCTTAATCTTTTTCTTTCTTTCTTTCTTTTTCTTTTTCTTTTTTTTCTTTCTTTCCTTCCTTCCTTCTCTTTCTTTTTCTTCTCTTTCTCTCTCTCTTCCCTCCTCCCCCACTTCCTTCCTTCCCTATTTTTTTTTAGACAGAGATTCACTGTGTTACCCAGGCTGGAGTGCAGTGGTGAGATCTCAGCTCAGTGCAACCTCCACCTCTGGGATTCAAGTGATTCTCCTGCCTCAGCCCACCGAGTAGGTGGGATTACAGGCGTGCACCACCATGCCTGACCAAAGTTTGTATTTTTAGTAGAGACAGGGTTTCGCCACATTGGCCAGGTTAGTCTCAAACTCCTGATCTCAAGTGATCTGCCCACTTTGGCTTCCCAAAGTGCTGGGATTAGAGGCATGAGCCACTACACCCAGCCTTTTAAATTACCTTTAAAAATGAGTTTAATTATATTTGCTTTGTGGATCTAAAAAAGTGGCTTATCTTTTGTGAGTATTGGTTTCCTCATCTGTAAATTGGAAGTAGTAATAACTATTTTTCAAGAACAAAGGCAGTAATAAACATGAAGTATTGACACAGTACCTGTCACATGTAGTTGCTCAGTAAATGGAACCTTTCCAAAGAATAAGAAAAGTGCCTACCTAGTATTATAAAGTTCAAATTAATAAGCAAGAATCATTATATCTAGTTGGAAAAGTCTGGAAATTCTTTATAGAAGATTTAGAATCGGAGCAGAGGCTCAGAGTACAAACAGATTTCTTCATTTGAAGATAATGGCAGCAGTGGTCAATATTTGCCACATCCTGTTGAAAACACTTGACGTGTATTAACTCATTTAACACCAAAACACGGTTGGTATTTTCATCCCCATTTTGCAAATAAGAAGACTGAGGTACCAGAGTTGAGGAGACTAGCTCATAGTCTCACAGATGGTTTGGGGCAGAGCAAGGATCAGATCCAAGCTGTCTGGTTCCTGAACCTCAGCTCATAACCACCACCTAGGAGGGGCAGTGGGGGCCAGTACCGTGGCTCATGCCTATAATCTCAGCACTTTGGGAGGCGGAGGCAGGAGAATTGCTTGAGCTTAGGAATTCAAGACCAGCCTGAGCAACATAGTAAGACTCCATCTCTATATATATATATATATATATATATATATATATATATATATATATATAGTGTGTGTGTGTGTGTGTGTGTATATATATATATGTGTGTGTATGTGTGTGTGTGTGTGTGTGTGTGTGTGTGTGTGTATGTGTATGTGTATATATATAAAAGCTGGGTGCAAGGGTGTGGACCTGTAGTCCTAGCTACTAGGGAGGCTGAGGTGGGAGGCTAGATTGGGCCCAGGAGATCAAGGCTACAGTGAGCTATGATTGCATCACTGCATTCCAGCTTGGGTAACAGAGCAAGACTGTCTCTAAAAAAATATAAAGAAATAAACAGAATGGAACAGGGAGCTGGAAGGTGAGACGGACTGGGAAGACAGGGAACACAAAGCGTTACAGGTGCAGAGATGATGGATGAAAACCTAGGGCCTTTCTCCTGAGAGAAAGTAGCGTGAACAGGATGGAGACACAGTAAGAAAGGAGCCCCGTGAGATGGAAAAACTGCGGAGACGAAAGGCCAGAGGGAGCGTGTTGTCACTGAATTGCAGAGAGGTAGTCTGGCCTTTGAACCCAATTCTTACCTGTTGACTATGAAGGCAGCAAGGGGAATTCCAGATTTTGCAAGTCCAGGCCAGATTTAAACACATGGCCTGAGTCTTCTTAGGAGGCTACTTTGTCTAAGACGGCAAGGTAATCCCCCGCTCTGTCCACAGAATGCTGCTGACCTTTGACTTTTGCCAGAAAAGCTTTCATTTGGTGTCACCTCTCACCAGGTGCCGGCAATTATGTATATTTCTTAAAAAGGTAAGACTAGTAATTTTTCAAGTTTGCACAGTAGAATGTCATTGTGTGCATGTTTAATTAATCGAGCTGGCTTCCAGACTGTGAAAAGCAAGTCTGCAAAGCACATTGAAGAAAACAATAAACATCCTCCAGTCTTTAAAACAAACTGCAACAAAAATGAACACTTCCCTTAAGAATCACGAAGACTTAATGCACGTCAAGTTTGCCTGTTATTTTGCATGAAATTTCCTCCTCTCTCTCAAATTCAGAGTTTTATAGACACGATTTCATCAGGCCTGAAGTGTCAGACTTTCTCTTTGATGGAATCATGATGTCTTTATATGGCCACATATTGCTAGCATTTAGATTCAAGGTTATTTCCTCTGCAAAAGTTAATTGGATGGGATGATGGTTATTCAATGATAATACATTACACTGTCTTAGTGTGACCCCTGGGCCTGTCATTTCATTAACAGTCCAGAGATCATGTCTCACTAAGGCTTTTTGGCCCCTAAACACATGAGCTCACCTTGCATGCAAAATGAGTCCCTAAAAGGTAGTTAGCATAAATTACTCCATCACTCAACCACAAAAGCATCTTTCTGTTGGCAAAATGTTTCTGACTTTTAAGTAACTTCCTTGTACATGCATTTTTGCTTCCTGTGTTCATCATCCAATGAAGCAAACCTAATGTTCTATTAGAATAATAATCTAGGCAATCAGTTTTGTTTTGTTTTGTTTTGTTGCCAGGAAGACCCAAGGATCTGTTAGAACCTTCTTTTATTAAAAAAAATTCTTTATTAAAAAAATTACTACGAAATTACTGTGTAAACTCCGCTTGCAGTTTGTCAGTTTTGCTCCCATTAAAATAGGTAAATAACATCAATGAATGCATACTAAGGAGAGAGCTAAATGACATCTATGATGTGTTCAGACTTTCTAGTCTGTTCCCTTCCATTTTCTTATTTCAGAAACCCTCTAGAGGTGACGTTCTTGTTACTGACCAGCAGTTAACCCAGAACGATGGCTTTATTCATTTATGTATCCATTCAATCATTTATTCATCAAATACTAATTGAGCACCTATTATGAGTCTAGCACCCTTCAAGGCATTTGGAATACATTAGTGAAAAAGCAGGAAAAGATTCCTGCCCTCCTGGGGCTTACAGTGTCATAAGGGATAGTTAGATAATAAGCATAACAAATGCAAGAACTGTAATAGCATATTGAAAGTTCACAAGTGATCTGGAAAAAATAATGGCACAAGTGGAGAACTGGTGTATGTAGCAGGGAGGAAGGGGCAGACGGCCATATTAAAGGGGGTAACCACGGACAGGCCTGGTTGAGAAATAGAGACGGAGAGAAGTGAAGGAGTTAGCCAAGCCAATATCTGACTTAACGCAGAGGCAACAGCTGGAGTCAAGGCCCCAAGCAGGAGCTTGACATGCTCCCAATGTGGCGAAAAGGTCAGAGTGGCTGGAATAAATGGGAGAGAAGAAAGAGCTTTGTGGGAGAGGAAGTCAGGGGTGCTGGGGGCAGGGCGGACATTGCAGGAATTTGAGTAGCAACGTGATCTGACTCAGTGTTTAAAAGGATTCCCCTTTAGAGCCTGGCATGGTACCACCTCATGCCTGCAATCCCAACACTCTGGGGAGGCCAAGGTGGGAGGATTGCTTGAGCCCAGGAGTTGAGATCAAATCTAGGCAACGCAGTGAGATCCCTGGCTCTACATAAACAAACAAACAAAGGACCCCTCTAGCACTGGGTTGAGAATGGACAGTGGAGGGGCTCAGTGTGGAAGCAGGAAGACCAAATTATTATATTCTACCCTTTTTTGTTTACATTGTTGTAAACCAGACTTAGAACTAGAAACAAAAAGACAAACCTTTGAGTCACCCCCTTGGACTGTGTCCCTTGCATAGAAACTCCAGCACCCTGTATGTCTTCTTTTGTAAAGTGTCTGTTCATATCCTTCGCCCACTTTTGAATGGGCTTGTTTTTTTCTTGTAGATCTGTTTTAGTTCTTTGTAAATTCTGGATATCAGCCCCTTGTCAGATGGGTAGATTGCAAAAATTTTTTCCTGTTCTGTTGGTTGCCAATACACTCTAATGACTGTTTCTTTTGCTGTACAGAAGCTGTGGAGTTTGATTAGGTCCCATTTGTCTATTTTGGCTTTTGTTGCCAATGCTTTTGGTGTTTTGGTCATGAAGTCCTTGCCTATGCCTATGTCCTGAATGGTTGTGCCTAGATTTTCTTCTAGGGTTTTTATGGTGTTAGGTCTGATGTTTAAGTCTTTAATCCATCTGGAGTTAATTTTAGTGTTAGGTGTCAGGAAGGGGTCCAGGGTACATATACACCATGGAATATTACGCAGCCATCAAAAACGATGAGTTTGTGTCCTTTGCAGGAACATGGATGAAACTGGAAACCATCATTCTCAGCAAACTGACACAAGAGCAGAAAAACAAACACCACATGTTCTCACTCATAGGTGGGTGTTGAACAATGAGAACACATGGACACGGGGAGAGGAGCACTACACACTGGGGTCCGTGGGGGAAAATGGGTGAGGGATGGGGGGGTGGGGAGGTGGGGAGAGATAGCATGGGGAGAAATGACAGATACAGGTGAGGGGAAGGAAGGCAGCAAATCACACTGCCATGTGTGTACCTATGCAACAATCTTGCATGTTCTTCACATGTACCCCAAAACCTAAAATGCAAAAAAAAAAAAAAAAAAGAAAAAGAAAAAGAAAAAGAAACTCCAGCACCCTCCTGGAGGGAGGTACAACATTCCTAGCCCCCTGGCTTTCCTACACTGGAAGAGCATTGGACCCACCTAAGCTAACTTGGTAGTGCCCTGTGGGGGCAATGCAATTACATCACAGAAGCCTATCATCAAGTCAAGGGGCACTGAGGCAAACACAAGGGTGGAAAGTTCCAGAAGTAGTTCTGGAATGCTTGCTTGGTGATGTAAGCCAGGAACAAAATCAGGGAAGGGGGCCAGCAGGGGCTCTCTGCTCACTGTGTGTCACAGATGTCAAAGACACAGAGAGCATGTTCTTTGGTATTTAGAGTAACAAGAGACAAAACAGCATACCTTACCTCACTCTTTGCCTTTGAATTGTCATGACGCAGCTTAGACTTGTGTTGGTCTATTTTCTTCTTTTTTTTTTTTTGAGATGGAGTCTTGCTCTGTGGTGCAGGCTGGAGTGCAGTGGTACAGTCTCAGCTCACTGCAATCTCTGCCTCTTGCTCTGTGGTGCAGGCTGGAGTGCAGTGGTACAGTCTCAGCTCACTGCAATCTCTGCCTCTTGCTCTGTGGTGCAGGCTGGAGTGCAGTGGTACAGTCTCAGCTCACTGCAATCTCTGCCTCCCAGCTTTAAGTTCTTCTCCTGCCTCAGCCTCCCGAGTAGCTGGGATTACAGAAGTGAGCCACCACACCTGGATATTTTTGTATTTTTATTTTTTAATAAGACGGGGTTTCACCACGCTGGCTAGGCTGGTCTTGAACTTCTGACCTCAAGTGATCTGCCTGCCTTGGCCTCCCAAACTGCTAAGATTACAAGTATGAAACTCCATGCCTGGCCTTTTTTTTTTTTTTTCCTATTCCAAAGTCTAATATTAGGACTATGGTCCAGTGACAGAACAATCACTGATACACGAAAGGGCATCATAAAATGAAGACCCAAGATTGAAGGGCAATAATGAGATTCAACGTGATCCTTCTGAAGAACTGCCTTCATGGTCTGTGTAGACATAAGTTAGAAGCAAGAATACTTGGGGCTCTCTTAATTATTTCACATGACTCAGAATGTAGGAGTATAGCTATTAGAAGAAATCCTAGGAGAGGTTATTGCCCTAGAAAGAGAGGTCTCTGGGCCTCTGCTGAATCAAGTAAAGCCATCAGAAACTTTAAATGAGACTACAGGGAAATATCACAAGAGACTAGAAGCAACGTGGGAAGGTCAGCTAGCCACAGAGTAGCAAACAGGGCACAGATCTCACAGCCAACGGGGATCATTAGCAGTATTTTCTGAAGCAGAGAGTTAGTTGCAAGGGACTACAGGGCTACACATGGTGTTGGCTAGAAATGATACAATGAGCATAGTGGTGCCAGCTCCATGCTAAAGAAGCAGGAGTGGTGGACTGAGAGCACATAGTTAACATTCCTGACAAGTTGGTCCCCTTGCCTTCTTATCTGTCTACATTCAGACCATCTTAGAAAGATGAGATGCTAATTCTATTTTTAAAAAGCTTGGGCCTGCTGCAGTGGCTCAAGCCTGTAATCCCAGCACTTTGGGAGGCCAAGGCGGGCCGATGACCTGAGGTCAGGAGTCCAAGATCAGCCTGGTCAACATGGCAAAACCCCATCTCTACTAAAAAATACAAAAATTAGCTAGGTATGGTGGCACATGCCTGTATTCCCAGCTGCTTGGGAGGCTGAGGCAGGAAAATCACTTGAACCTGGGAGGCAGAGGTTGCAGGGAGCCCAGATCTTGCCACTGTACACCAGCCTAGGCAACAGAGTGAGACATCATATCATTTAAAAAAAAAAAAAAAAAAAAAAAAAAGAAGCCTGAAAAGGATATGATTTATAATCCTTTCACAAATGCAAAGACTGTTACTTAAAATGAGTTCTTGTTTTATCCGAGGTGGGACTGCTTTAATGTAAAGCTAGTTTCTGTCATCCTGGCCTTTGCAGGGAATGGAGGAGTGCCATGTCCAGGAATCCACCTGTGTCTGTGGTCTAGATCGGGGGGTGTCCAATCTTTTGGCTTCCCTGGGCCGCGTTGGAAGAAGAAGAACTGTCTTGAGCCACACGTAAAATACACTAACACTAACGATAGGTGATGAGCTGAAAATCAAACAAACAACAACAACAAGAAAACAGAAAACCAAGTCACAGAAACCCTCACAGTGTTTAAAAAAGTTTATGAATTTGTGTTGGGCCGCATTCAAAGCTGTCCTGTGCCACATGTGGCCCACAGGCTGTGGGTCAGACAAACTTGGTTTAGATGTTAGACACTCCCCTTCCTCTGGCCCATACTCCTTCTTAAATCCAGGGCTCCCCTCTCTCTGTTCCCCAACCCCCCCCCCACCTTTGTTGCCCCTGTACTGGGGACTTCAGACTCAGACAGAGGGAACCTCAGGGAAATGATGCATTGTGGAGAATCTGGGTTCCTGTTTTGGTTCGGCCTATAGAGCCCTTGTTTTCCTCAGTAGAATGAGGGGGATTTTAATCATTCTACTGGGCACGGAATCAGCCTGGGATGATATTTTACATGTCTGGTGCATGGTTAAGGAAGGAGATGTGGTATCTTTTATCTGATTCTCAAAAGGGACTCTAACCCCAAACCTGTTGAGTCACTGGTCTAAGTGACTTCCAATATCCTTTGAATTAGAAACTTTGTATGTGAAGATCCATTTTCACTGGGCGTCACGGCTCACAACTATAATCCCAGCACTTTGGGAGGCTGAGGTGGGTGGACCACTTGAGATCAGGAGTTCAAGACTAGCCTGGCCAACATGGCAAAACCCCATCTCTACTAAAAATACAAAAATTATCTGGGTGTGCTGGTGCATGCCTATAATCCTAGCTACTTGGGAGGCTAAGGTGGAAGGATAGCTTGAACTCAGCAGGCCGAGGCTGCAGTGAGCCGAGATCACACCACTGCACTCCAGCCTGGGTGACAGAGATATTTCATCTCAAAAAAAAAAAAAAAAAAAAAAAAGGGAAGGGGCTGGGCACAGTGGCTCATGCCTATAATCCCAGAGTTTTGGGAGGCCGAGGTGGGCAGATTGCCTGAGGTCAGGTGTTGGAGACCAGCCTGATCAACATGGTAAAAGCCCATCTCAGCTAAAAATACAAAAACTAGCTGGGCATGGTGGCAGGCACCTGTAATCCCAGTTAATTCGGAGGCTGAGACAGGAGAATTACTTGAACCCTGTTCAAAGCGGAGGTTGCAGTGAGCTGAGATCCAGCCATTGCACTCTAGCCTGGGCAAAAACAGCGAAACTCTGTCTCCAAAAAAAAAAAAAAAAAAGAAAGAAAGAAAAGAAAATCCCTTTTCATGCAATCATATACCCTACGTATCATGCTCACAGCTGGAAGATATAGCAAAATACTCTTCAAATGGCAACTTCTAGTTCTTAGAGAGAATGGACTCCTATTTATCAGATTTGAAGATGTCTAAAATAGACCAAGAATGTAACCTGTATAAGAAAGGAGAAATAGGGCTTGTTAAAAGTACCCTGAAAGCCCATGAGTTATAAAAATGAGTCATTATTCTAGAGGGTTTCCTGCCTTTTAAGGACTGCAAATCAGAAGCAATGCTCATGGGAGACAAGGCCATGCTCCTCCGGGTCTCTTGGAGGTGGCGGCAGCAGCAGCCTTGTCCCAGCTGTGGTCCAGGACGCCTGGCTGCAACCAGGGCTGCAGAACGCTGGGTTGCTTTTCTGTGGGTTTTGCCACATTCATCAAATGTGGTTGCTGTCAACTAGATGAAGTACAGCATGGTGGTTACAAGCACAGTGTCTGAATTAGACGATCCAATCCTGGATCTCCCCTGGGAGCTTGAGCAAAGCAACTTAACTTTTCTGTGCCTCAGTTTCCTCACTTATAAAATAGAAATGATCACATCACCCACTTCCTAAGGTGCCCATGAAGATTAAGTGATTTAATATATGAAAAGCACTTAAAACAGTATCTGGTAGATAGTAAGCATTCCATGTACTTGGATGGTAAGAGCATTTCAAGTATTACATATCCAGGCCTTAGTATTGGATATATAAAAGCACAGGAAAAATGGCCTGGAAAGTTCACAAAGTGCTGTTACTCTTGGATGAGGGGATGTGGATGGGAGAGTGTGAGATGTGGACAGGGGACCTTTGGCTTTACTGGCTGCATTAGTTTTTCAGGGCTTCTCTAACAAACTGTCACAAGCTAGGTGGTTGAAACAACAGGGATTTATGCTCACAATTCTTTTTTTTTTTTTTTTTTTTTTTTTTTTTTTTGAGACTTAGTCTTGTTCTGTTGCCAGGCTAGAGTGCAGTGGCGCCATCTCAGCTCACTGCAACCTCCACCTCCCAGGTTCAAGTAATTCTCTTGCCTCAGTCTCCCAAGTAGCTGGGACTACAGGTGTGCGCCACCACGCCCAGCTAATTTTTTGTATTTTAGTAGAGACGGGGTTTCACCATGTTGGCCAGGATGGTCTCAATCTCCTGACCTCGTGATCTGCCCTCCTCAGCCTCCCAAAGTGCTGGGATTACAGGCGTGAGCCACCGTGCCTGGCTATGGTCCCAATTCTATAGGCTAGAGATGAGGAATCAAGGACTCAGCAGATCCATACTCCTTGCAAAAGCTCTGGGGAAGAAGCCTTCCTTGCCTCTTCCCGTTGCTGGTGGTCCTAGGTGTTCCCTAACTTGTGAGCCTGAATCCCATCTCTGCCTCCATCACAACACAACCTTCCTCCCCATATGTCTGTGTGTGTCCTCTCTTCTTATAGAGACACTAGTGATTGGATTTAGGACCAACTCTAAATCAGAAGGATGTCATCTTGAGTTCTCCAATGAATCACATCTTCAAAGGTCTTATTCCTAAATAAGGTCACATCCTGAGGTAATGGTTGAATGTGAAGTTTTAGGAGGTGCTTCAACTCACTATACCAGCATCGTTTTGCTTTTTTTTCAAAACAAGATTGTATTCATGTGCTACTTAGGACATCAAAAAACAAGATGAAACAAAAAACGGGTGTGATGGGAAGCTAATGTATACATGTATACACTTGCTTCTTCTGTCTAGATTGAAGAGGAGCTGGCTGATGGGGAAAGAGGAGAGTACAATGACATGGCTATCACTTGTGGAATGCTTCTGCCAGACATTGTCTTAAGTGCTTTTCATATATATTAAATCACTTAATCCTCAGAGGAACCTTAGGAAGTAGGTGATATGATCATTTCTATTTTACAGGTGAGAAAACCGAGGCACAGAAAAGTTAAGTTGCTTGGTCAAGCTCCCAGGGGAGAGCCAGGATTGGACAGTCAGAATCAGAAACTGGACTCATAACCAGACATGAAGGACATGCTCTACTGTCCTTCATGTCTGAGCACACATAGGCAACACAGGTCTGAGTCAAGAAACTTTGATACAGCCGGGTGCGGTGGCTCACGCCTGTAATCCCAGCACTTTGGGAGGTCAAGGCAGGCAGATCATGAGGTCAAGTGATGGAGACCATTCTGGCCAATATGGTGAAACCCTGTCTCTACTAAAAACACAAAAAATTTAGCTGGGCATAGTGGCACGTGCCTGTGGTCCCAGTTACTTGGGAGGCTGAGGTGGAAGAATCGCTTGAAACCAGGAGGCGGAGGTTGCAGTGAGCCGAGATTGCGCCACTGCACTCCAGCTTCATGACAGAGCAAGATTCTGTCTCAAAAAAAAAAAAAAAAAAAAAAAAAGAAACTTGACATCACTTCCTCAACACACAGACACTCCCCTTTTTCTCTTCAAATAAAGCATCTATAAAAGAACATGTTGTTTCTGTGGTTAGAAGTGTCTGGAGAATTTTATCTGCAGAATCTCCTGAACTGGACATAGTCTGATATTTATTTAGAAGAAATAAAAACTTGCACGAACTGAGTAAAAAATAATTGTTCATGCATATCACTGACTGCTGTTCAGATCACTTAGAGCACAGTTTCAACCAGTCCAAGTGCAGCAATGCTCTGGGCAAAGGGTAGCCAAGCACAAGGTGGTTCACTTACGGCAGCCTCTGGCAAATTACAGCTAAACTGAAGTTCCGGTTGACTTGGTAACTTACAAACAACACACGCTGAACGGAGAAGGAATTGGTATACCATATTTAAAACAATGAGAAAAATGATAGCGGTGCTTACATGTATGCCAAGTGCTGCGCTGAATATATTGTCTTACTCTGTTTTTACTGCAATCTTCTGAATCATTCATAGACCCAGAGGTGCGGTGGTAACTAATGATGAACTGATAAGGGTGTCCTTCTGGTAAAAATGACCATGGCCTTGTTCCTGTAAAGTTGCTCCAGGGACTTCCCCACTCATAAGCAGCCTTGGACTTTTCACTGTTAAAGTCCTTTGCTGTAAGTTCAATGCAGACAGGGACATCACTGTATAGCAAGTTACCTAAATGAATAATCAGGATGTTTTCACTGTGGGAAAGTGGTATGCGTAAATTTTCAGGTGATTTCCCTCATTTGAATAACTTCTTGAGTCAAAACAGGTCCTTCAAGTGCATAAGGTGCTCAGCCTGAAGCCTTGGGGCTGGCGTAGCATCCTTATAAAGCAGAAACCTCAGGCTAACAGAGCCCAGTTACGTCCTGGGGTGTTTATATTCCTAGTGCCCAGCTCAAGACCAGGAAGTGTCTCCTATGTTTTCCTTTTCTCATGTGGCATTGATTTGGATTCACAAGAAAAGGATTCAACAGAGTGTGGTGCTGACCGTACAGGTTAAATTACGGCCTCTGAAGTCCAACCACTGGCCTTCCAGTGCCGGCTCCATCACTTCCCAGTCATGGGACCTTGGTTAGCTCTCAGCTCGGGACCCTTAGTTTCTTCATCTGTAAAATGGATGAAACAATAAAATCTACGTTCAAAGGTTGCCGTGAATATTAACCAGGTGCTTAGTCAACCAGGTAACATTAGTCATTGTTGCTGGGGTATCAAAAGTGGAGCTCTATGCAAGTGATTCCCTGCTCAGGGGATGGGGTATGATGGCGACATCAGTCAACTGGACTCAAGAGAGTTGCTTTGTGCTCAGTTCACCACGTGCTGTCTAAAGAGCCACTGCCTATCTGCCAGCATTTGTTGAGAAATACAAAAAGAACGAGATGAGGTTTTTTTTAGAGACCCACTTTTAAAATACCCCCATCTGACCCCTTCAAAATGGAGGGTTGATGGGTAGGCTCCATTTTCCTTTTCTGTGGGCCCAGCCAGCCGCACTGGTGTTTCTTTTCTGATAACTAAAGCAGGTTTCTCTCCCCACAGGGGCCCCTTTCTTTCCCCTGAACCAGAAGGGAAGATCCCCTTTCTCTTTTCAGTAATGGGCAAGAACAAAGTTCCATTGACAATGTGAATGGAGCATTTCTTACCCTGGACACTCTTTGCACTGCAGAGGCAGGGACCTTTTCTCCCTCCCTTGGCTTCTGAAGATTATGATTCAAGTCCTCTACAGGCGACAAGGGCAGCCCAGGAATCCTGATTCTGGCACAAACCAACCAAAGAGGGGGAAGCTGCTTGGTTGCAGAGCCGCCATGCCAGGTCATTTCACCCGTGGCTTCTGAGACATGCAACCCCTAGAATTTCCCCTGCCTCGCCTCCTCTGGGCCTGCCCTAACCACCCAGTAGCAGCCTCTCCTTTCATATTCTATTACTTTACCCTGCTTCATTTTCCATTAGAGCACTTAGCATCACCTGGTCCATTATATTAAAGTGTTTGTCTGTTCTCCCTCCCAACAGAACATAAAGTCCAGGAAAGTAGATGTTGTCTTGTTCATTGCTGAATCCCCAGTGACTAGCACAGTGCCTGGCAGGGAGCAGATGCTCAGTAAATTTTCACTGAATGAATGAAGGAAGGCTGAAAGGTACTTCTGGTTTCTCTCTAAAATCCAAAAAATTATGTCTTTCTGATAAATGGATAACTAAATTCAGGTTGCAATGGTTCTGTGCTTTTAGAATGGCCAGAGGTTGGATCAGTCAATTAACTGGCACATTTATGAAAGATTTTTCTCTTTTTTTTTTTGAGATGGAGTTTCACTCGTTGCCCAGGCTGGAGTGCAATGGTGCGATCTGAATTCACCGCAACCTCTGCCACCTGGGTTCAAGCGATTCTCCTGCCTCAGCCTCCCAAGTAGCTGGGACTACAAGTAAGCACCACCACGCCTGGCTAATTTTGTACTTTTAGTAGAGACAAGGTTTCTCCATGTTGGTCAGGCTGGTCTTGAACTCCCAACCTCAACTGATCCACCCGCCTCAGGCTCCCCGAGTGCTGGGGAGCCACCTCAGGCACCACCATGCCCGGCCTATGAACCATCTTCTATGGCTCAGCAAAGCAGGAACACAGAAGGCTGTGACCTGGTCTCTGCTCTCTGACAGCACAAAATTCAGCTGATGAGACAAAGCTCACAAATGACAGTGGAAAATGGACCAAGGTAAGAGCAAAGCAGGTCTCCAGCAACACAGAGAGCTGGAGGGCAGGTATGCAGCTTCTGTCTTTCCTGGCATCTCTAAGGAAAGGGAGGCCGGGTACCCGCCTGTCAGTGCCACAGCCACTGGTGGCGAGGGATGTGTGCCCTTCAGGTGCCTAGCTTCTACATTCCTGGTGCTCTCTGTAGAGTCTACCCAGAAACCACACTGATATTTCCAGGAAATATACACCAACGGCTGTTCTCTGGAGGTTTTGCCCCCTCTTTCTTTTCTATCATGCTGCTTCTTACAAATTAAAAAGCAAGTCAGGAAGCAATGTTAAAAATAATCAAACCACAGCTAAAGGAAGCTACGTTCAACAGAAGAGATGGGGGTGTGAGGGGATTGAGTCAACTAGTATTGCACGGTGCTTTAGACTTAAGGCCCTGTGATTATTCACTCTGTGAAACCCACCGGAGCCTGTGGAAGTTAATGGGGCCACCGTTACTTTTCTTTTCCATGACTTATGTGGGCTGTACAAATGAGCCCTGGCTCCACGGCCAAAAGTGGGAAATGTCATGCTGTCATGCCACGGGGAAGGAAGAATGTTAATCAAAACGCAAAAGCTACAGCTTCAGTTTTCCTACGTTGTAAATGCTGATTGCTGTCAGGTAGCTCCTCTCTGTAATCTAAAGCAGCTCTGGGCATCACAGGGGCAGAGGAAAGGAACATCTGAAGACCCTAAGTATGGACAATATTGAGGCCAGGCACAGTGGCTCACACCTGTAATCGCAGCGCTTTGGGAAGCCAAGGCAGCAAGATGCAAGATGGCTTGAGGGCAGGAGTTGAACTCCTGGGCCAGTCTGGGCAACATGGCAAGACCCCTGTCTCTACAAAAAATATTAAGAATAACGATCAGCTGGGCGTGGTAGTGCGTGCCTGTAGTCCTAGCTATGCTGGAGGATCACCTGAGCTCAGGAGTTGGGGGCTGCAGTGAGCCATGATTAGGCCACTGCACTGCACTCCAGCCTGGGTGACACAGCAAGATCCTGTCTCAAAAAAAAGAATGGACAATACTGAGGTTCTCCAGCCACCCCTACCTGACTGAAACTGGGTGTCTGAGGGAGGATTTGAGGGCTTCTGAGAAAGGCTCTGTGCTCCAAGACTTGGGGCTAGGGGAAGATGAACAGGAATGTGGGGGCTTGGGGAAGAAGGCAGCTTGCTTTGTGACCATTTCAGTATTTTTGAGGCTCCCAGAATATTAACACATGAAGAGATGTCAAAACAGGGCCTCCCATGAAATACTATTGATTTGATTTTTTTTTTTAAAAAAAGGGACTCCCAAAACTGTGGCATATTTTAAAATAATTAAACTCAATCAATATATTAAGTTTAATCAATATTAAACAATATACAAGTAAACAAAACACAGCAATTGCGCTATTTGCAAAGTAGGTCCAAGACTTACTAAAAATATGAGCACACTGCAGGTAGTGAGAATGGCATGGGACATGCATGTGGGTCTGGCAATATCTTCTGTTGGATCTTTCTGACATTGCAGTAACTCAGAGATACCGTCAAAAGTCTAAACCCAAGATGGGCGGGTGGCTCATGCCTGTAATCCCAGCACTTTGGGAGGCCGAGGCGAGAGGATCACTGGAGGTCAGGAGTTCAAGACCAGCCTGGCCAACATGGTGAAACCTTGTCTCTACTAAATAATTAAAAAAAAATTAACAAGGCATGGTGGTTCACGCTTGTAATCCCAGCTACTTGGGAGGCTGAGGCAGGAGAATTACTTGAACCTGGGAGTCGTAGGTTACAGTGAGCTGAGATTATGCCACTGCACTCCAGCCTGGGAAAACAGAGTGAGACTAGGTCTCAAAAAAAAAAAAAAAAAAAATCTAGGCCGGGTGCGGTGGCTCAAGCCTGTAATCCCAGCACTTTGGGAGGCTGAGGCGGGTGGATCACGAGGTCGAGAGATCGAGACCATCCTGGTCAACATGGTAAAACCCCGTCTCTACTAAAAAAAATACAAAAAATTAGCTGGGCATGTTGGCGCGTGCCTGTAATCCCAGCTACTCAGGAGGCTGAGGCAGGAGAATTGCTTGAACCCAGGAGGCGGAGGTTGCGGTGAGCCAAGATCGCGCCATTGCACTCCAGCCTGGGTAACAAGAGCGAAACTCCATCTCAAAAAAAAAAAAAAAATCTAAACTAAGGTCCTTTACGAATGGAAAGCCCTCCAGGGACAAAGCCACCACTGGCCAACCCAGGATGTCTCTTATTGCTAGCCCTGCTTTGCTCTCAAGTAAACAGGGGCCTCTTCTTGGGGCCTCGCCTGCAGGCATGGTGCGCTTGCTGCTGGCTCCCTGGCTCCCTGGGGCCTCTCCAAACACCAGGATTTGTCGGAGATCTGTTCTCTGACTCACCACTAGTGATAAGCCAGGCCAAGAACCTTTAAGCAAGTCAGACAGAGTTCAGGGAGATTTTAGATTCTTACCACTGGAAGTTTGAGTCCAGAATTTGCAAGTTCCTTAATGAAACTGTTGTAGCTTTGACAGAACTGTCGTCATTCTGGAAAACAGCAGAGACAACAACACACAGAATGCTGAGCCTGCTGCGTGAAAGTGAGGGAAGCTTTACTTCTGTCTCCCCATGGCTGCATCTATTTATTCATTCAACCAATATTTATTGAGCCCCTTCTAAGTGCCAAGTCTCACAGTAAGTGCTGGAGAAACAATAGTGGGCAAACACAGACTTGGTCCCTTCCTGGAGGAGGCCTGCAGTGTATGGGGCTGGGGGGAAGGAAGAGGGATCCTAATTGAAAATCACAAAGCAATGTAAGTAGCCACAGCAGCAAATGCTAGAAAGAAGTACGTGGGCTATGAGTACATATAATGGGGTCTGACATGGTTAGGCATGTCAGGAACCAATCTCTGAAAAACGGATATTAAGCTGGATCTGTTCATGCCAGTGCACTCCAGCCTCGGCGACAGAGTGAGACTCTGTCTCAAAAACAAAACAAAACAAAGACGGAAGCTGGATCTGTGATGGTTGAGAAGGGAAAGAAGAGTTGGAAGATCATTTTTGCCAACAAAACAGCATATGCAAAGGCCCTGTGGTGGAAACCAGGAGAATAGAAACAACTGAGAGGATGTAGGGCTGGAGCAGAACCGTGGCGACCTAGGACAGTCCCCAAGGCACTGGGGTATAGGGCAGAGGCCAGGGGGCAAGGGAGTGCTGGGCCAGGCTGGGAAAAACCGAGGGTGGGCAGGAAGGAGGCTGCCATTGCAGGGCTTCTGAGCCTCCTAGGTTTTCTTTCATCCTAAGAGCAATGCCAAAGTCACTGAAAGGCTTACGTAGGGGGAGGGGACTGGCGACATATGAATCACATCTACATTTTGAAATGATTACTCTGGCTGCAGTGTTAACATCTCTAAAGGTAATTTCTCCTTTGTAAATCCAATAAGCAGGGTCAGTATTCAGTTACTGGAAGCAGAGGCCTTGCAGCCAGATCTGGGTTTGAATCCTGGCTTCACGCCTCACTTCTGGCGTGGCCTTGGGCAGGCCAGCCTTCCAGAGCCCTAGTTTCCTCCTATATAAAACAGCGGTAATGATACCTCTTTCTGCGTTGCTGTGAGAGTTTAGGAAGTTACATAAGTAGTCTTGCTCGTTACACAGTGAACTCTCGTTGGGATTTTTTGAAAGTAGAAACCGACTTTGACATTATGTGTGGCATGAAACAAACAACATCTTTACTTGAGGAAAACATCTTGGACCTAAACTTCACCTTCCTACAGATCCACAGTTTGGAAATACTGTACCTATTCTTGTCTCTCTCTCTATTTTTTTTTGAGGGACAGTCTCACTCTGTCACTCAGCCTGCAGTGCAGTGGCACGATCATGGCTCACAGCAGCCTCAACCTGCTGGGCTCAGGCGATCCTCCAACCTCAGCCACCTGAGTAGCTGGGACTATAGGCACACGCCACCACACTCAGCTAATTAAAAAAATTTTTTTCGTAGAGACAAGGTCTTACTATGTTGCCCAGGCTGGTCTCAAACTCCCGGGCTCAAGCAATCCTCCCACGTTGGCCTCCCAAAGTGCTGGGATGACAGGCATGAGCCATTGTGCCCAGCCTTACTCCTGTCTCTTTAAAACAACAAAAACACAAGAATCAACCAACCACTCATTCAACTGTTTGTGTAAGGTGCCGCAGTCATGGCTTCTGAATTTGGAACGCGTCAGATGATAAACCATGAAGAAATGAGCAACCAGCGAACAAACAAATGACAAGGGAGGGCTGCAAATATAGAAACAAATAAGCCAGGGGCTGTGGCATGGGGGCATTTGTTAGTTATGAATAAGAGACTGCCGGGTGTCATATTTAGCCAGCATGGGGCTGGTAAGTAAGACTTCTGTTTGGATCAGTCAAGGATTCAATTTTGCTTTCATCTTTTGAATGGCCCGGGTCCCTGTCGGAACTCCAGGGCCCATCTAAGTGGCTCACTGCCTGTAATCCCAGCATTCTGGGAGGCCAATGACGGTGGATCACATGAAGTCAAAAGCTGGGGACTGGCCGGACCAACATGGTACAACCCTGTCTCTACTAAAAATACAAAAATTAGCTGGACATGGTGGTGCATGCATGTAATCCCAGCTACTCAGGAGGCTGAGGCTGGAGAGTCACTTGAACCCAGGAGGCAGGGCTGAGATCGCACCATTGCACTCCAGTTTGGGCAACAGAGCGAGACTCTATCTCAACAACAACAACAAAAACTTCAGCAGACCTTAAGTCAAGGGTCTTGTCAAAAATACTCAAGAGCCAGCTTTCAGTGGTTCCCACTGGCCAGTGATGAGATGATGTAAGCATCGGGATATAAAGTATATTCAATATGTTTAAATCCTTGAGTTTGTAATAGCACTTTAAAAATATTGATTGCCCAGCCTGGACAACATAGCAACAACTTGTCTCTGCAACAAATAAAAAAGGCAGGTGTGGTGGTCCTAGCTTCTTGATGGGGTACACTGAGGCAGGAGGATCACTTGAGCCCAGGAGTCTGAGGCTGCAGTGGGCTATGACCGCAGCATTGGGCTCTAGCATGGGTGACTGAGTGAGACCTCTCTCCAAAATCTAGATATAGATATCTCTTTATATATTGATCAAAATCATGTATTTTGATCAATATATACATTATTTTGAAAATGTGTGAATGAAGAAAAGGAAGCAAATATTTGTCCTGCATTTCTGACAGGAACAATACCAAATAAAACAGTAGACGAAGGGAAATTTTCTTTCTTTATAGAAAATTTTCAGCTGATAAATGAAGGAATGAAATAATTAGTTTTATTTATGTATTTATTTATTTATTTTTTGAGATAGAGTCTCACTCTGTTACCCAGGCCGAAGCGCAGTGGCATGATCTCGGCTCACTGCAGCCTCTGCCTCCCAGGTTCAAGCAATTCTCCTGCCCCAGCCTCCCAAGTAGCTGAGATTACAGGTGCCCACCACCACCACACAGCTAATTTTGTATTTTTAATAGAGAAGGAGTTTGCCATGTTGGCCAGGCTGGTCTTGAACTCCTGACCTCAGGTTATTCACCTGCCTCAGCCTCCCAAAGTGTTGGGATAACAGGTGTAAGTCACTGCTCTCAGCCAGAATGGCAGAATTAGAATATCACTGTTTTCTAATTGTTAATGAATGAATAAATCTAGAGATTAATCATCAGTGGCTACTAACATCATGAAAAACATACTTTCTCCTCAATTTTGTGCCTCCTGATAGAAGAACACAATGAAATGAACGCGTGTGCCAGCAAAAAAACTGAACTCGATACAAGGGAGCTAGATCCAACTACCAATTTCTAGGAAATGGAACCGAGGAACACGTCAAATGATACAGACGATGAGAAACTCTACAGAATAAAGTGCCCAACTACTAAAACAAATGAATTGTAGTTAAAGAAAAATGGAGAAAGCCAAAGAGACTTTATGAGACATACTACCCAGTTGCAAGGTGTGGGTTCAAACAAACTGTAAAAATTTTATTAAAATATTGATCATTGTCAACTTGAACACTAGTGAGATGATCTTTAGGAATTATTAATGTTTTAATTTTAATCTTTCAAGGTGGAGTCTCATTTTATTGCCCAGGCTGGAGTGCAGCGGCGATATTAGTTCACCGCCACCTCTGCCTCCTGGGTTCAAGTGTTTCTCTCACCTCAGCCTCCTGAGTAGCTGGGACTACAGGTGCATGCCATCATGCCTGGCTAATTTTTTTTATTTTTAGTAGAGATCGGATTTCACCATGTTGGCCAGGCTGGTCTTGAAATCCTGACCTCAAGTGATCCACCCGCCTTGGCCTCCCAAAGTGCTGGGATTACAGGCGTGAGCCATTGTGGCTGGCTTATTGTTAACTTTTCAGATATGCTAATGGTATCATGGTTAAGTGTGTAAGTGATCAAGTTTTTATTTTTTAGGGAGACAAATGAAACTATGCATCATTTAGATGAATTGTACAAAATCTAGAATATGCTTTAAAAATAATAGGAGAGGGGATGGAGAGGGATGGGCTGAGGTCTTCATAAATCAAGATTAGCCATGAGCTAATAATTGTTGAAAGTGGTCCATGGGCTCATGGGAGTTTAATATTTTTCATAACAGAAAAGTTTAAACAGCTGGGAGCGGTAGCTCACTCCTGTAATTCCAGCACTTTGGAAGTCCGAGGTGGGTGAATCATGAGATCAAGAGATGGAGACCATCCTGGTCAACCTGGCGACACCCCGTCTCTCCTAAAAATACAAAAATTAGCTGGGCATGGTGGCACACACCTGTAGTCCCAGCTACTCGGGAAGCTGAGGCAGGGGAATTGCTTGAACCTGGGAGGCAGAGGTTGCAGTGAGCACCATTGGACTCCAGCCTGGTAACAGAGCCATACTTGGTATAAAAAAAAAAAAAAAGTTTAAAAACATTCATTGGCCAATCTATCTGTCCATTTCTTTTAATATTAAAACATTAATTATTATTAGTAGTATTATATTAATATGCAATCTCACTTTCTTGATTCATCCAGTCCATTTCATGGGCGATGTGGTGGATTGTCTTGGCTATTAGAAAACCTAGATTCTTATCCATTCACCAGCCCAGGGATTTGGGAACTTCAGTTCTCCGGGTCTCCCTGTACTCCTTTGGAAAATGAGAGATGGGGATATTTCTACCATCCCGCCCCAAAGCTGACAGTTGCAGTGACTAAGAGATTTGGGTCCTGCAGTATGACTGTCTGGGTTGGAATGGAGCTTCCCCCTAGGTATACCCTTGGGTGAATTTACTTAATCCCTGAGGGCTTCATCTTCCTGTTTTGTAAAATGTAAATAACAACAACGCTGACCACAAAGGGTTGTTGTGAAGATTACAGGACCGATTTCATGCATTCATTCCACCAACACTGAACACCTGCTCTCCAGCTCTGGGAGGGGAATGCGGTGGAGTGGCAAAGAAAATATATGGGCCGGGCTGTTTAGAGTCTAAAGGGAGAGCCGAGATCACATACGCTAAACACTAAATAAGTATTTCAAATAGCTAGAACTGAGATGAAAATACAACGCAGCAATTTGATGGACAGCAACTTCGAGAAAGGTGAGCTGCAACATTAACTAGGCTGATCTGGGACAGTCTGGCAGAGGTGACATCTGAGCCCCACCTGACTTGGAGGACGTCAGCTATGGATGATCCGGGTTTCCATGTGCAGCAGCGGTTCTCAACCTAGGTGACTGCACCACCCTAAACCTCCCTCCACTTTTGTCAATGTCTGGGGATTTCTGGTTGCCATCACTGCGAAGTGAGGGGTTTGTTCTCCTATCTAGTGGATATAGGCTAGGAACACCACCCGGTATCCTGCAGTGCACAGGACACCTCAAGCCCCCCAAATTGGCCGGTCCATAGATAAAGAGAGAACAGCAGGGGCAAGGGTCCTGCAGGACTCAGAAAGGAGCTTGCTGTGTTCGGAGAACTCAAAATCCCGTGTGGCTGAGTGGGGATGATGAAGAATGAGGTGGAAGGGGCTAAACTATGGAGCACTTTGCAGGGCATGGTGAGGAATTCGGAATTATCCCCAAAGCAGTGGTGAGCCCTTGAAGAATTTTAAACAGATGGGGAAGGTAACCCATGTGAAACGCTTTGCATATATAAGCGCTCAGTAAATAGTGTCTATTACTAATATTATTATCACTGCTGTGTCTTCCCTGCTTTGCTTCAGACCCGGCCCTTGCCATGGCGCGGCCGCAGTGACTCCTCCCGGCCAGCAGAGGGCGCCAGCCGACACTTGGCCGCCGGCCGCCCGGGGCGGGCCTCCTCTTGCCGTCCCCTTCCTCGTCTTTTCCCCTCAGGAGAAGTCGGGAAGGTGGCGGCGGTGGCGGTTGTCCCGGCCGGGCCGGTTGGTGTGGCCCGTCAGCCCGCGCACCGCAGCGCCTGCGCCGCGTCCAGCCCGATCGAGCCGAGCCGCGGCGGCCGGGTCCGGCGCGGGCGGCGCGCGCTGACGGAGGGCGGCGGCCGCGGCCAGGGCGGCCCGTGGGACCGCGGGCCCCCGGCGCAGCGCCGCCCGGCTCCCGGCCCTGCCGGCCTCCTCCCTCGGCACCGCGGCCATGGCGGCCAGCGCGAAGCGGAAGCAGGAGGAGAAGCACCTGAAGATGCTGCGGGACATGACCGGCCTCCCGCACAACCGAAAGTGCTTCGACTGCGACCAGCGCGGCCCCACCTACGTGAACATGACGGTCGGCTCCTTCGTGTGTACCTCCTGCTCCGGCAGCCTGTGAGTGCGGGGCGGACGGGCGGGTGGCGGGCCCTTCCCGGGAGGCGGGGGAGCGGGCGGCGGGGCCGGGATCCTGCCGGGGCCGGGGGAGCGCGCGGCGGCGTGGGAGGAGGTCGGGGGCGGCCGTTGGGCGCCGGCTGGCGGGCGCGGCGCCGGGGGCTGCGGGCTGGATGCGCTGGGCCGGGGCCGCCGAGCTGGGGATGCGCTTTCGGCTTTGCCGGGTGAGGGCTGGCGCTCGGGGCAGCCTTCGTGGGTGGGACGTGGGCGGGGTTGGGGTCGGGGAGGGGGCGGCCGGGGCGAGCCTCCCGGGTCTCCGCCGAGCCTGTGGCCGCCGCCCTCGCTCCCCAACTCCCCGGGGCGCCGGGCTGTGGGGGGAAGACGCGGGGAGGCCGGGGAGGTCGGTGCGGGTCCTTTGTGTGCCCCGCCTCTCGGCGGCCCCGGCGCGGCGTCGCGGAGCGAGGCACCTGCCGGGCGCCGGCGCGGGGGGTCAGGGAGAAGCGCGGGTGGGAGGAGCAGGGACGCCTCGCCTGTGCCTTTTTTCCTGGATTGAGAGCAGCTAGGTAACTGGAAGAAAGCAGGCACTTCGGAATAGTAGCAGAATGAAAACATCTTAATGGCAGATATGTGAATCCCCAAGGAAAAGTTCGAAAGGATTAATTGCGAGAGGGGAAGGCAGAGGAGCAGATTTGAAGTCGTGGGGTTTTACTTTTATGGTCCGAAGAGAGTGTTGAGGAGTTTGGGGAAACTTTTAATGGCAATAAGGTACAGTCTAGGAGCTGTATCATTCTAAATATGATGGAGGTATCTGTGAGACTTACCTGTATCTGTTGTCAATACCAAAGTGCCCTGGCTGTACACAGAAATGAGGAGATGTAGCTAGTCAGCATGTTTTCAGAAAGACACTACCGTCCTGAGTTACTGGGATGATTTGTGTTTGTTCTTTGCTTCATTAAGCTTTATTTTGATAAAGATTTTTATTGCCGCGCAATTTCATTTGGAAAATTTGCAGGTAGTTTTGGAATTGATGGAATGCCTTTATGTTACTGATTATCTTGTATTCAAAGTTACAACGTGGCAGTTGCTAAGTATTCTTAAAACCTTTGCTTGCAAGATTAATACTGAGACAAAGCATGTAATACTTTATGTGGGAACATTGATTTCTTAGAAAATGCAGAACATGCCCAGTAATATACTATTTGCTTTTTAAAGTTGGGCAAAGAGGCATTATTAGTATTACATGAATATTACTTCTTCAGCGACATTTTTGGGGTGCTTATTGGGTTGTGTAAACAGCAAAGTCTTGTTCTCTTGGTTCTTACAGTCTAGTGGGGATGCATAAGTAAGAGAAAGAGTCATAGGCAACTATTGTGCTGAGCATTCAAATTGTTTGATAGGAGAGTCCTCACGGTTACTTTTAGGCTGTGTAATCAGGCAGACACTCTGAGAAGTTGCCAGTTAGTGACATTCTTGAATTGCTACAGAATCACAGAGCTAGGTGGTATCAAAGATGTAGTCTGGTTCATGCATTTAGTTTACAGAAAAAGGAGTAAAGCTAGAAAGTTGTCACTTATGTTGGACAACGTTGGTTCCAAAATGAAGACAATTGAACAATTTTAATTGTATTCGATTTTTATTACATGCTTAAGAAGTATGTCCTGCTTTTACTAAACACAGGTCGTTTAATGCATTTAAAGTATTTGGCTTGAAAAATATACATATATCTACAGTTCTAGATTTCTGACATTTCTGTGTAGTCCTTGTAAGTACAGCAGCAAATATGTAATATCAAGGAAATATTTTCCAGTTTCTTTCTAGATACCACATTTCAACAACATTGTATATAAAAGGCTATCTCAGTATAATGACAGTTGTCTGTCTTCATGAAATTTAATCTGTGGCCGATGGGACTTCATTTCTCTATTGAGTCATTATTCCTCAAATATTTATTGGCCACTTGTCCTGTGTCATATACTGTGGGAGGCACTGGAGTATCTGGATCTTAACTGTACTATGGAGTGTGCTTTCTAAGTACGTAAACACATGGTACTAGGTACACATGGCTTTGAATTCTGACTCCAAGTATTATGCGGTATTCAGAATGCCACTCAGTCTATTCGAGCTTGAGTTTTCTCATATATGAAACAGTGAGGATAAGATTTCCCTCATAGGTTTTGGATGTAGATTTCTTTTCATTATTAAAAATAATGTATAATAAGTGCCCATAGATGAGAAGCATCAAGGGAGAGGACATTTCATGAGTAAGGGAACAATACTGTATGTGAAAGATATTAAATGAGAAATATCTTTATAAAAATCTATCATTTCGGATTTTATGGTTGTAACTCAAAACTGGTATCAAATTGGTTTAAAAATACTAAGGGTTTATTAATTTTAAAGTAAAGCTATCCAGTGGCTTAATAATAATGCCTAGATTTTCCTCATGCAAGTATGGTTGTCCCCAGCTCCTGGGGCATACTGCCTTAATTATGTCATTGGTGCAACACTTTCAGGAGTTCTGCATTTCCTTCTGATTGGGTTAGCTTAGATCATGTTACAACTGGACACATGTTCTACTTTATTGTCACAAGGATCCCCAAATAGAGTTCTCAAATCTGAACTCTAGAATTCTTGGGATGTAGGGAATGAAGACTGGAATGGCAGCCGTCAAATGTCTGCAATAGAACACTCAAGAGACAATAGCTGCTGAAGATTTTTTCTTTGACAAGCTCTAATGCAGGAACATAATTTAGAAAGAATAATATAACTCTTGGGTTTAATAATTATGATTTGCTGTTTAGATGACACGGTATAATTGAAAGAATTTGAATTTTGAAGTCAGATTTTGACAGTGCTACTAGCTTCATGACTTAGAGCAAGGCATTAAGGTAGGCCACTACTTGCAGGTTGGCCTAGATCCATCCTCTTAGCCTCAGTTTCTTTATTTGTGATAAGAAGATAACATATAGCTCAGGTTTGTTAAGAGGATTAAATGATACTTATTGAGCACCTACTGTATTTGAGGATAGAGCTTATCAGGGGAGTTAGAGATACTGAAATAAGGCATGCTAACTGCCATTCCTTGATTTACCTGGAAAATATGAATCGTAGAAATAGTATCCACTGTCATGAATTCTAAATTTTAGGATAGTGGCATCCCTTCTATCATTCATAGTAATATCTTTTTTAAAAGTAAATTGAACTAGTATCTTATTGTTAATGTTACCAGACTTGGAGCTAATCTTTCCTGTTTCTTTTTTCCCAGATGACTCTTCTATATGCTTGAATGATGTTCTTTCAGAGTGTATAACTGAATTTAGATTGTGAACCTTTAAAATAGAGCAGGGATTTATATTCTTAATTCCTTTTTTAGATACTTGATGTGGCCACATTCCGTTAAGTATTTTGATAATGTAACATTTCAATTTAGAGTAAGTGGCCAAAATATTTGATACTTTTTTTCTTTCTTTCTTTTTTTTTTGAGACGGAGTTGCTCTGTTGCCCAGGCTGGAGCACAGTGTGCGATCTCAGCCTACTGCAACCTCTGTCTCCCAGGTTCAAGCCATTCTCCTGCCTCAGCCTCTCAAGTAGCTGGGATTACAGGTGCCCACCACCACGCCCACCTAGTTTTTGTATTTTTAGTAGAGATGGGGTTTTGCCACGTTGATTGGCCAGGCTGGTCTTGAATTCCTGACCTCAGGTGATACATCGCCTTGGCCTCCCAAAGTACTGGAATTACAGGCGTGAGCAATCTTGCCTGGCCTTGATACTTTTTTAATCGTGAAGGACACATTTTTTATTTTAAACAAATGTTTATTAAGTGCCAGTTACTAGCTGATGTGCTGGAGATATAACAGTTAAAGTATTTATTGAAAAAAATAAAATAAAAACTATTCGAGGGCTAGCTGTGTGACAGACATTCTAGTAACAGTCATACGAGGAAGGTGCTATTATCCAGACTGAACTTTAAGTTGTAAAATTAGTACTCACTCTTAGTGTTTTGCTGTTATAACCTGCTAGAATTTGGGATCTGGAACTTTGCTGATTCCACCACCAAAGAATGTGTGGTTACCATGGTTACTGTAAATTGTTGTGAATTCTATATTTTGGGAATTTAAATGGTAGATTTTACTTCATTGTGTTTTAAATGGCAGAATAGACCTTTTTTTTTTTTTTTGAGACGGAGTTTCACTGTTGTGGTCCAGGCTGGAGTGCAGTGGCGCGATCTCAGCTCACTGCAACCTTTGCCTCCCAGATTCAAGTGATTCTTTTGCCTCGGCCTCCCAAATAGCTGGGATTACAGGCATGCACCACCATGCCTGGCTAATTTTTTTTTTTGTATTTTTAGAAGAGACGGGGTTTAACCGTGTTCGCTAGGGTGGTCTCGAACCTCAGACCTCAGGTAATCCACTTCCCTTGGCCTCCGAAAGTGAGCCACCATGCCCCGCCCAGAGTAGATATTTTATGATGCATCATAAATGTTTGCTTTATGGCTTTGTCATGTCTTTTATTATTTTTGAATAACTTCTTAACTTCAAAATGTGTGTTCTTATTTTTGAGTTTTATTGAGAAGATTCAGTGGGAAGGTGGTGGCATTCCACCAGCAATTCTTTTGAATTTGGCACGTCCGTACTACCATGTGCCGTAATTCTCTTGCTATTTTTTATATTTGAACTCTAATTAGAAGCTCTCATTCTATGCGCTCAGGATTGATAGTAGATAAGTTTATTAAAAAAATTCAGTTAAAGCAAGCAATCAGTAAAAAAGAGAAAAATATATACATCACACATATATATACATGTATCTATTATATAGATATATATATTTAGCACACATAGTTTTTTTTGTTTGTTTGTTTGTTTGGGTTTTGTTGTCGTTTTGAGACAGGCTCTCTATTGCACAGGCTGGAGTACAGTGGCAATATGGTGGTTCACTGCATCCTTGACCTTCCCAGGCTCAGGTGATCCTCTAACCTCAGCTTCCCAGGTACCTGGGACTATAGGTGTGTGCACCATGCCCAGCTAATTTTTGTATTTTTTTTGTAGAGATGGGGTTTTGCCATTTTGCCCATGCTGATCTCCAACTCCTGGCTCAAGCAGTCCTGCCACCTTGGTCTTCCAAATTGTGGAGATTACAGGTGTGAGTTACTGTGCCCTGCCTCAAGATTAGGTTTTTAAATTTTAACATATAACTGTTAATTTGCTGGCATGTAAGACTTTGACTATAGGTCCACTGATTAGATTCTTTGTCTTCTAATATAACCCAGACTCATGCTGTGCTAATTGTGATTTTTAGCATTTTAATGTACTTATAAAACAGTTTGAATGCTGAATTCTTCTAGGTTTTTATTTTTTTTTTCTCACAGTCCTTTACAGTTCTTTTTTTGTGGTCAAATAACAGCTTATCTTAGCGACTTGTTTTAGTCTCTAAAATACTTAGTTTACATGGAAACAATTCTCACTTGTGTCATTGTTTTATAAGACATTCATTTAAACTATATACTCACCAAGTACAATACCAACTGTATTACCAAATACTATACCAACCATTTTGGTAATCATACAACTCACTCTCCTGAGAGAGGAGCAGGAGAGAGTGGCCTTCTAGCCATGAATGTTCATTGTGCAGTAGGCATTAATTTTAGCTTTTTCAGAGGGAAGGAGAAACATACATTTAACCAGCAAATTGGATAAGAAGGATTCTTCTGTATTGCTCTGTGGGTACCTTTTATACTGGGAAAACTCCAGCGTTCAGGGCATGGTGACATCATTTGACCATAACCGGCTATGAAGGTATCATTTCCATGTTAAGGCTTTTTCTGTTACTCATTCATCCATGATTTTTGGCATGTGATTTTTAAACACTGGCCCTTAGTTTCAAAGTGGATAAAATACAGTTTAGATTACATTTACATTAAATTTTATAATATTAGTGCATTATAAATGAAAATAATTAAAATATTGTTTTAAAGGAACTTGCTGAGCTCTGGATCTCTATTTGAAAATCATTGCCTCTTTAGAAACCTCTGTATCTTTTCTGATAGCATTCTTTGGAAAACAGGCAAATCTCCATATTTGATATTTTCCGTGTTTTCTATGCAGCATGCATGATGCTCAGATTTGTGAGAAACTCTTATGGGAATATTCAGGACTAGGTGTTACTACCCCGCCCCCCATCTTTTTCTTCACTCCATAATGCATTTTCTATTTCAAATCAAAGTGATGATTGTCTAGGGAAATACAACTTGGATACCTTTAATGTATATAAGAAACGTTTTTAAGTCATTTATAACTTTGAGTACTTACATTAGTAGCATGTTCCTTCTGACATCCTTTACAACCTTACACATGAGAACTAAAGACACCTGATTGAACATTAGAATGAAATTCATGAACTAACTATACAGTGGGTACAGGAAACTTACTTGAATTGTTTGAAATACAGAGAATGGGATTTTTGTTTGAGTTACAACATACTTTGCTCAAAGACTTTTGAATAAGTAGCAATCTTTTTGATTGACACCATACATGTTTTGTAGAGGGAGGGAGGTAGTAATTATACCTTACTTTTATTCTGGTTGCTTACTGTAGGAGGAATGTTAACAAACTGGAGCATGCTCCAAGGAATGTAATCAAGATGGTAAAGAAGTTTGAAGCTATGTATTAGAGGAACATTTGCAGGAACCAAAAATGCTACTAAAGAAGAAAAGATTAGACAATGGGAAGCTGTACACATGATCTCTGTCATTGGGTAATTTAAGGCATTGGGAGAGGTAATAGATTTATTTTTATAACTGTAGGGGGAGATACAACACCAGTGTTCGTATGTTATGGAGAAACAGTTTATGTTTAGAAAAGGAAAAAGGAATTTTCCTTACAATTGTTGGATTCCAAAAATTCTTGTCTTTTTCTGCATTTCTTTTTTTTAAATTTTATTTATTTTATTTTATTTTATTTTTGAGATGGAGTTTCACTCTTGTTACCCAGGCTGGAGTGCAATGGCGCCATCTCTGCTCACCGCAACTTCCGCCTCCTGGGTTCAGGCAATTCTCCTGCCTCAGCCTCCTGAGTAGCTGGGATTACAGGCACGCGCCACCATGCCCAGCTAATTTTTTGTATTTTTAGTAGAGATGGGGTTTCACCATGTTGACCAGGATGGTCTTGATCTCTTAACCTCGTGATCCATCCACCTCGGCGTCCCAAAGTACTGGGATTACAGGCTTGAGCCACTGCGCCTGGCCAATTTTATTTTGTTTTTGAGCTGGAGTCTTGCTCTGTCTCCCAGGTAGGAGTGCAGTGGTGCCATCTCAGCTTACTGCAACCTTCATCTCCCAGGTTGAAGAGACTCTCCTGCCTCGGCGTCTCTGTTAGCTGAGATTACAGGCATGAACTGTAATGAACTTCCTTTAATATGATCAGATGTTTTAACTCCTTTTTCTTTTTCTTTCTTTTTTTTTTTTTTTAATAAAACACTTCTGGGTACTTTTGTAATCATCTGCTCTAGAAGTGCTGTTGTCTAGGTCTGCTGTGCACCTCTCATACTGGAACTTTTCTTCTACCTTCATTCTGGAAATTCCCTTCACCTGTAACCTATGTTAGACGCTCTCTTTCCAGGACCCCCCACATTTCCATTATCCTCCTGATGACAGGTGAATGAGAGGTCATTTTCGAAAGCCACAAAGCTGAAAATGTTTTATTCTGCCCTTATTTTTAAACTTAGTTTGTCTATACTCACAAAGGTGAAAATACTTTACCCTTGGAACTTTTAATGTATTGCTTAGTTGTCTTCAAACCTTCAGTGTTGCTGTTGAGAAGTCTGATGCTGTTCTTGTTACTGATTCTTTCTGACCCACTTTTTTTCTTCCCTCTTTTGGAGTATGTAAGATCTTCTTTTATTCCTGCTGTTCAGAACCTCATATTGAAGTATTTTGGTGTAGGTCTTTTGTTCAATGTTTTAGGCTTTTTTTTTTTTTTTGACTCTGTTTGGAAACTCACGCTTTTTATAGTTCAGACATATTTTCTCCAGTCTTCTTTTTTGGGGAATATAAAAGGCTGTGATGCCACTGTTCTGGAAGCCAAGTTGAGGGAGGTGACTGTCATTCTGTGTGTTCAGTCTCAGATAATCCTCCAGTTTTTAACATGATCTTCAGCAGTATCTGAGTTTGGAGTCTCTGTGCTATAACCTCTTTAAACTTTCCTTTGGACTTCTGCCTAGGGCTGGTGGGAGTTTGCTTTTGACTGTTGAGAAGCTGGAATGTCTAATGATTTCTGACCCCACGTTAGCCCCCATCCTGTATCTAGTTCCTTCAGTAAGTCTTCATAGGCCCTGTGATGGGAATCAATTTCCATTTGGCTTCTCCCACCTTTGCAGGAGCTTTTGTTTTTCGCTTTCTCCATAAAATCAGTCACTGCTGTAGGATATAACGCTGCAGGTTTTTTTTTTTTTTTTTTTGGAGACAGAGTCTCACTTTGTTACCAGGCTGGAGTGCAGTGGTGCGATTCTGGCTCACTGCAACTTCTGCCTCCTGGGTTCAAGCCATTCTCCTGCCTCAGCCTCAGGAGTAGCTGGGACTACAGGCACGCGCCACCATGCCCAGCGAATTTTTTTGTGTTTTTAGTAGGACGGGATTTCATCATGTTGGCCAGGATGATCTCCATCTCCTGACCTCTTGGATCCGCCTGTCTTGACCTCCCAAAGTGCTGGGGTTACAGGCGTGAGCCACCGCACCCAGCCTTTTTTTTTTTTTAATCTTCCAAATTTTGTTATTAGAGAACTGTCATGTGCTTTGGGCTGCTCTCTTGTTTTCTGACCCTGTTTATTTATTTTAATTTTTGTGGGTACATAGTAGGTGTATGTATTTATGAGGTACACAAGATGTTTTGATATAGGCATACAGTGTGAGATAAACGCATCATGATAACCCTCTGTCTCTTGTTGGCTAATACCTTCGTATTCCTTTGCTGTCATTTCATGGGGGGTTTGGGGATGTGAAGACATATAGATTTTGTCTACCACTTTTAACTAGAATGACTTAAATAGGTTTAAATCATAACCTGAATAGTATTTTTTAGAGTGTTACAAGGACCTTATGGCATAGTGTTTGTGACTTTCCCAAAAGCCCGAAATAACAATTGGGATTTATATCATGCTTATTATTATATATGGAAAGCTAAATATATTCAGTTTTTTAAGGTTGGACTCTGGATAGACAAATATTTTGGACTAGCCAACATATACAGTGTCTCGGCATCCATAGTTTGTAGATTTAGTAACCTACTAAAGGCATCTTCCATCTGTCCTAGATTTTAAATGTATTATTTTATACTATGAAACATTATAAATAATATTTTTAGTAAATAATCAGGATGGGCTAGATCTAAATGTCAACTTTATTACTTTCTGCCAATATTATTAGCAACCACGTAAACTTCCACAGGTTATTAAAAATATTTTAACCAGCTTCTCCCTCAGCAGGAGAAAAACAATTAATAAAACTAAATAAGCTTTCCTACTTACTCATCCAGCACAGATTGTTATGTGAATTGAACAAATGGCTATTTGCAAGATTGTTTGAGGCCTAGTTAAGAGCAGCATACTGATGGACATATGGAATGAGTCACACCATCTGGTTATTGTCATACCTGGGTGGTGGTCATTAAAACGAAATCTCCTGGGGATCTGCAGATGACTTAATTACACTACAAAAACATACTGGGCTGCACGAGTAGGTTACTTTGAACTTCTCGAAACCAGTTAACTTGCAAACATATTTTCAAAATATCAAAACTGCAGTTATTAAGTGAGGTTGTTTTTTTTCTTGCTTGTTTGTTTATTACAAACCTGAAGACTTAAAATGTGTATTTTAGGATCTGGAATGGGTGATACTTCAGTATTGGCCCTATAAAAGTAATGTGGTTTACTTACCCAACACTTTCATCCAATAGTTATGACTAATATCATTACAGAAAACTGTTTTATAAACACCGAGTTCACCCTGCAGCTAGACGAGCCTTAGCAAGAAAGAGAAGTGACACTAGGTTCCAGAAATACATCTTAAAAATATTTGTTTTGATTTATGAAGGATGTTATTTACTTAAACGATTAAATTTGGTAGGTGAAGATGGTCTGCTAATGATAAAAAATTTAATTAGTGTGAAAATTTTGGTTACTATAGAAACATGAAATCAGGACTACAGTTTTTTATTTCTTAAGTTAACATACATTGTAATTTTTTGGTACAAGGTTCTGTAAATCTTAACATGTGTAGATTCATGTAGCCACCACTAAAATTAGAACATGCAAGTTTTCCATCACCCCAGAAAACTCTTAGGCCTTGTTTTTCCTCACCTCCTGGCAATTACTGATCTGTTCTTCCAACACTACAGGTTTTGTCTTTCCAATAACGTTGTGTAAATGGACTCATAACTTTTCTAGATTGCCTTTTTTCATTCAACCTCTTATCTTAAGATTAATCCAAGTTAGTTGTCATTTAATAGTTTTTTCTCCGTATTGCTGAGTAGTATTCCATTGCTTGTTTGTTTTTCCACTGCCCATTTGAGGATTTTCTAGTTCTTGAGATATATATGAATAGAAATGCTGTAAATGTTTATGCACAGGTTTTTTCGCTGAACATAAGTTTTCATTTCACTCGAGTAAATATCTAGGGCTAGGTTGTATGGCAGATAATGTTTAATTTTATTAAAACATTGACAAAGCTTTTGGTTTTGTTTTGATTTTTCCGTTTACTGGTAGAATTCCATTTTCTTTTAAGGTCACAGTTGAAATTGTACTATTGATAACATTTCAGACTTAATCAGCATTTTAATCTTATATTAATATGGGGTCTATAAAAATACACAGTAGTCTCATTTAGGGTTTTTTTTTTTTTTCTTTTGAGACAGAGTTTTGCTCTGTGGCCCAGGCTGGAGTGCAGTTGTGCAACATCGGCTCACTGCATCCTCTGCCTCCTAGGTTCATGTGATTCTCCTGCCTGAGCCTCCTGAGTAGCTGAGATGACAGGCATTTGCCACCATACCTGGCTGATTTTTATATTTTTAGTAGAGATGGAGTTTCACCATGTTGGCCAGGCTGGTCTCAAACTCCTGACCACAGGTGATCTACCTGCCTTGGCCTCCCAAAGTGCTAGGATTACAGGCGTGAGTCACCACCCCCACCTCATTTAAATGTTATTGTTGGTAAACATGTTCATTCGATCTCATTAGTTATATGCAAGAACTGTTAACATTTTAGAGTATTTGGTTTTTTTTTTCATATTTAAAAAAATGGTTTGAGAATATTATATAATTTTTATCTGAAAAAATTAAAGTACAAGTGTAAGTGCATAATGTCATACTTTTAAACATTGTCATTTAATCACTTCCTTTTTGGTGTTTCTGATGTTTTCCTATTATGAATAATGTTTGGTGAGTATCTTGTACATAGGTGGTCAGCTATATAAAGAATTCTTTGTTTAGAGTTGATTACCAGAAGTGGCATAGCTGGGTCAAGTGACAGTAATGAGGTTCTTAATAAAAAATGGTGAGTTTATCCCACTATCAGTGTTTGAGACCACTCATTTTTTGGCGGGGAGAGGCGGGGTGGGAGGCAAGACTACTCATTTTCTTTGCATCTCATCACTCTGAATGCTACTTAAGACATTAATGGATCAGTCTTCAGCTTTTTCTCAGACTCTTAAAAGCATGTGAAATCCATGTACAAAGCTTTGGAAGGCTAAAAAATGAAAAATCCTTGTATAGCCTTAGATCGAGAATATAGTTAATCTCCCTGGATAAATGGAATATAAAAGAACAATTAGAGAAAGCAACATGAACACACATAAAATTTCCTTGTGGTTACTCAATTTATGTGATAAATGTAGCCTTGTAAAATTGTCTGTCATTTTGTAAATTGAATCTTATTTTGAATGTACTGAGAGAGAGCTCATTTAAATAAATCCTGTAATGAGTAACAAATCCTGTAACAGATTTCACTTGGGAAAAAAATGTCCTTTCCTCATTTGGTTATGAGTACATTCTGGTTGTACTTGTTTCGTAAGTTCAAAATTTTGTTCACTTATTTAGGTAATATGAATACCTTCTTTGTGCATTAATAGACCCTGTGATATGGTAGGGCCTGGGATATATTTACACACTGCACTGCATTTGTGAGATTACATATGTGTGATGTAACTAAAAAGAGTTAGGGTTAGCTTTATGAATTGCTGTTTCCTCACTGAACAGTTTGAGAAGTACACAGGTATAGTTGTTTGCTCCAAAATTTCCAAAACATAATCATTTTAAAGGCTTCATATATCTTCATCAGAAAGTTGTTTTTTTGCCTTTTCCATTTTTAAAAAAGAGATATTACCAGAAAGTGGAAAGGTAAAGCCTTGTCTGGATCAAGGAGGAGATGTCACAGAATAAGGAGAGACAAAGTTACAAAGTGAGAGGGAAGTAGTAAAGGCATTTGAGAGAACAATAATATGTTAATTACTTTTTAAATTGTTAAAAATCCTGAAAGTAGTGGATTAAGTGTTGTTCTCATAATACCGATGAGTGATGAGTTGGAAACAAAGTGTTGCGCCCTGAGTAATAATGACTTTTCTTAAGTTTCACTTTGGGAAATTTATTTATTTATTTATTTGTTTGATACGGAGTCTCACTCTGTTGTGCAGGCTGGAGTGCAGTGGTGCAATCTCTGCTCACTGCAACCTCCGCCTCCTGGGTTCAAGCGATTCTCCTAACTCAGCTTCCCAAGTAACTGGGACTACAGGCGTGCGCTACCACGCCCAGATAATTTTTGTAGTTTTTAGTAGAGACAGGGTTTCACCACCTTGGCCAGGCTAGTCTCAAACTTCTGACCTCAAGTTTTCGTTCCACCTTGGCCTCCCAAAGTACTGGGATTACAGGCATGAGCCACCGCACCTGGCCACCAATTTGAAACTAATCTGTTTAGAGCTTTAATTTGTTCGAACTCCTGACCTCAAGTGATCCGCCCATCACGGCTTCCCGAAGTGCTGGAATTACAGACATGAGCCACCATGCCTGGCCAACTTGGAGAGTTTTACCAGAATAAAATTTCATTTACTTCTTGTTCAGTCTTTATTTCCCTATTTTATGACAACAGAAGGAAAAAAATCAGTATAAAATTTAAACAAAGCAAAGCAAAACAACAGCCAAACCCATTAACTTTTCCTTGCTTTGAAATATGAAACATGAAACAAATGAAGTATAACTTGTCTTAATTCAAATCATGTTCTGAAAGATGATATTTATCTATGACAAGGGGGAGAGAGAAAAAGAAGCAGTGAATTGAGGAGCTTCTACTTAATGTTTTGACAACATTTTTTGACAATTTTTTTTTTCTTTGAGACAGATTCTTGCTCTGTCGTCCAGGCTAGAAGTCAGTGGCACAATCTTGGCTTGCTGCAACCTCTGCCTTCTGGGTTCAAGCCATTTTTGTGCCTCAGCCTCCTGAGTACCTGAGATTACAGGTGCATGCCACCACGCCCAGCTTATTTTTGTATTTTTAGTAGAGATGGGGTTTTGCCATGTTGGCCAGACTGGTCTTTGAGTGATCTGCTCACCGTGGCCTCTCACAGTGCTGGGATTACAGACATGAGCCACAGTGTCTGCCACCTTAAAATAGCATATATTTCTAGAATGTTATGCACCATATTTAATAATTCAAAATGTTCTCAGAATATTTTTTAAAGACTTTTGGTACATTTACTATTTTATGTCATTGTTAAATCTCTTATTTAGTTAGCAAGAGTGATTACAAATTGATTGACAAATTTTTAAAAAATATTGCTACAGTAATTGCTGTAAGACCCAGATTTCAAATGAGACCTTTGTCAGAGGACATGATCCCGAAGTAGTTTTATGGAACTTTGCATAGGTTACTTGTTACTTTGCATAGATTATTTGACCATTTTTCTTGCGGGTGAATCTGCTCACAAGATAGTTGGACAACATGTAAATAGTTATTGACTCTTTGAGTGCATTTCCACTTAGTTTTTCATGTGTGTTCAAACATCAAGATTAAGTCTTTTTAAGGCCATCCATACAGAAAAGGACTGAGAGTTGTAAAGGACCTTAAAAATCGTTTAATCGTGTATTCAGCAGTTTTAAAATCTCTTTCCCATGTCCCTACGATTTCCTCTTGTACACTCACTGCCTTCTGAGGTAACTAAAAATGTTCTTTATTATAAATTTTTACTTGACTTGATGGCACGATAGGACTTTACCAGTTGTATCTCATCTTGTTACATTACTTTTCATATAGTTTTCTAAATTAGTCTTAAACTTACTTAAAGGTTAACAACTGTTTGATAAGGATATTTTTATAGTTCCAGTCTTAATATATCATTGTTGGTTTCTTAGGAAATATGAAATATTTAAAGAATTAAAATCCTTTACTATGGAGCTCTTCACATGTATAGTCTTTTTCTATCATTAGAAACACACTAAAGTACTCTTTGCATCTCCTAGAAGCTCATGTGTCACACTTACTTTGTGTTTTTAACTAGGTAGTTAATTGAGTTTATTGTTAAGTCTACTATTTAATGAGTCTAACCAAAGTTATTTTAACATCTATTATTTAAAATAATTTGAAAATACTTGGAGTTTACGAAATGAAAATACTGTTTGAAGTTTGTGCGTTGGTTTTGAATTACTATATGTGCCATTTTAAAAAATGTATGTACTAGTAAATTTTGTAAAATGTTTTATCTTTTAGGCGAGGATTAAATCCACCACACAGGGTGAAATCTATCTCCATGACAACATTCACACAACAGGAAATTGAGTTCTTACAAAAACATGGAAATGAAGTAAGTGTGTGTGTGTGTTTTTTTTTTTTTTTTTTTTTTTTTTTGCAATTTTCAACTTTTTTGTTGGCAGTCATTTTAATCAGGTTAATGAATTGTTTAAAATGTTGAATTTCATGGTCTTAAAAAAGTTATTTTTGTATTCTATATTTAGATATTTTAGAATGTACTCATTTAAAAATATATTTGGAATTAATCTCTACTACATAAACACTTTAAATCTGAGGTGAAATGTATGTATTTCAAATTCATCAGTCTTGAATATAAAAGGCATTTCAGAGTACGTCGTTATTACAATTACTGTTAGTCTTCGCTTTAAAGGTCAAAACGGGAAGATAATTTATTTTGTGATTTTTATATTAAACTTGTTAGGCTATTGTATGACCAGCTTTCACTTGAAGTCCTCTCCTTTATTTTTTCTAAATTTTTAACTTTGGATGTATATGTGATGTGCAATGTTTAGCAGGTATTCAGTAGGGAAGAGGTTAGTAGTTCTCAGTGGCAGCCAAGTGTCATGGGGAGCCAGATGGTATAAAGCTTTGGTTGGAAGCTTTTTTTCTTCTTGCCTTTAATGGGCTTTCAGTAATTCCATTCTGTTTGCTTGTTTGCTTTTAGTTATATGCTTTGCTGTTAGTAAAAGTTTTAAAACTTTTTCTAATTTTTTTAAATTAATAAAATTAGCAAAGAAAGTGGGCATTTTTTATAATCCTGGGGTAAGGATGAGCCAGTCAACCCAAGTTGATTAATAATAGCTATTATTATTTCACAGAAAAGTCTTATTTTCTAGAAAGAAATAAGTTGTACTTTAGTGGTACTCTCCCGGTTGCATCTTTGATATCCTTAATAAACATAAAATTAGTTAAATATTACGATTTTATAAGTTTTAATCTTCTCTTTGACCCTTAGAAAATATGTGCAAGCATTTTACACTTTGCCTTTCTTCCTAATACTTAGAAAGTCATATCCTAAAATCGTTTGCCTACTTGCGACGTCCATGTGCTTTTGGTTCTAAAATAATGAGGAAATATAAATTCACAGCTATGAAATATTTTAAAATACATGATTTAAAGAAGAGAGCATATTTTGAAGTCTCCAAATTTTGCAAATGACAAATTATTTTGAGTATTCAGATTCCAGACTAATGTGAATACATCATAAAAACGTGTAAAGCTGGATGAAAGGGTAGGAGGTTTTTAATGACAGTAAGCATAGAACAATATATATTTTGATTAAAATACAATTTGAACTATTTGTATAAAGTTTACAAGTAGGATTAACTTAACACTGCACACTTGAAGTTACTTTCTTAGAATATTGGCTTAGTGTGCAAAATTTTGGAAATTAGAATGAAATCAGAAATAAAGAATATTATTCTATTTTTAGATTTAAAATATGACAATAGGTAAAACCAGAGTAACAAAACTATGATGACAGCGGTCCATTGAAGAAGTCAAAATATAATAACATGTGAGATAAGGTTAGGTGGAGACTGGTCCAAAAAATACCAAGATTGAAGGAGTATATATTTTTAATTGTGGTAGGAACATTGATCCACCCTCTTAACAAATTTTTAGCTGTGCAAAATTTTATGCTTAACTATAGAGACAGTGTTGTATAGTAGATCTCTAGAAATTAATCGTCTTGTATAACTGAAATTTTGTGTCATTTGAATTACAGCTCCTCATTTTATCCTCTGCCCCTGGTGCCCCTGATTCTCCTCTCTGCTTCTATGGGTTTGACTATTTTAGATACCTCATGTAAATGGAATTAAACAATATTTGTCATTCTGTGATTGGCATATTTCATTTAGTGTAATGCCCTCAAGATTCATCTTTATTGTTATGTATGGCTGGATTTTTGAGGGAATATTTTTTAAGGCTGTAGCATTAAGGTAAATTTAGGATATGTAAAATAAATAGTTGATTTCAGGGCGCTCACTGTATCAGAAAGTAGAAGCAAAATATATGAAATGCATTCATGAATCTTAAGTCCTACAAAGAGGTATGCAGGTTGATAGACCACTCAGAGCACTTACCATGACAATCACTGTTACTGTGTTGGGCATTATGGATGTGGTTATAGATGTGTAACACTGGCTTAGTGGACAGAGGGCTCACAGTTGGAGTGACAGATAAGTAACATAATTGCAGCATGGTGTTAGATAAATAATGATAAGAATAAGAAGTATCAGAAGTAGTATGGAGAAGGGACATAGTCTTTTAGTAGGAAGGAGAGGATTGGGAAGACCCCACAGAAGAGGTAAAGCATTTACTGGTTTTTGAGGGTAACTAGGACCTAAGCCGATAGTGAAAGTCACTGAAGATGGAGCAAACAATACAAAAAGAAAAAGGGAAGCTTGCAATAGATTGCTAGGAAATATATTAACCTTGTAAATGCTTGTTAAGAAAGACAAACATACCTTCTCATAGTGTACCAAAGGACGTCTTAGAACCAAAATAATTGGACAGGTATATTTGGTTCTTTATAGTATTAACAGTATCTTTGTTTTTAAAATTTTGAGAGGTGTGTAGAGGGTGAAGATATGAAGTGTGAGATAGTTGCTACAGCTTTATAACCAAGTCTTCGTGGATTTCAAGTACAAGTGTTTTATTATCAGCTTATCTTAAAACCTTTAAATCATAAGTATCACGTATGTAGGGAATAGTACCAGAACTTAAGTTTACATTTCAAAATAAGTTGCCCTGTTTCTCTCGTCACCTTTCAGTAGTTTGGAAAGGACCATAATCAGTCACGTAAGTTTTGGATTAAAAAGGCACTACGATACATCTTGTGCATGAATGAGTTCATGCCTGAAGAAGGGTATTTCTAAAACTAAAAGATCAGAAAGTGTATTGGCTTTGGCAGCAGCCTTGGATCTTTGACCTCCACCAGGGAGTATTAGTATGCATGGGGGCATGTTTGGTTGTTGTCACTGTTGGAGGATGTTGCTGGCTTAAGCAGGCAAGCGCCATGAATGGTGAGTGACTTATAATGTTTCGAACAGAATTAACCTGCATGCCATATGCTGTGAATGTTCCTCTAGACGTTTATATATGGGAAACATCTGTGTACGATCATCTGCATATATATTTTAATTTTGTCTTACATACTTGCATTATAGTTGAACATCCTATTGCCAAAAAAAAGTAATGCTCCAAGCCCGGAATCAGAGTGGTGTGGGCTACCAAGTTACAGAGCAAACAGCATGGACACAATCACACAACTGATGGCAATACTAATTATATTTTAGTTATATATGAAATATATCTGTATTGGTCTGTATAGGTAGCTGTGGTAAGCAAATAATGTTATTACTATTTATAGATATGCATAGAGATGATACTTTTTCCAGAATATATCATTACTTTCTACAGAAAATAATGACACAAATTGGTTTGAAAATTTCTTGACTATTGCTTTAGTGTTTATAGACTTCTACAGTGTGTTTGGTGGAGCAGATATGTACATTATTAAGTTGTAGAACATAATACGTCAGATGCTAGTAAAATATTTTGCATTGGAGCACTTTGTATTTATTTGGTGAAGTAATTTTTGTCATTTTTTCAAAACCAAAATATTTCATAAAAAGGTTCCATGTATTTTGTAGTGCTTTCTTTTGTATCATACAGTTATTTTTAAAACAGATCTGTAGTGATCTTGGCACTGTGGCTCCCCTGTAATCCCAGTACTTTGGGAGGCAGAGGTGGGATGATTCTGTGAGGCCAGTACTTGGAGACCAACCTAGGCAACAAAGTGAGATTCCGTCTGTAGAAAAATTTAAAGATTAGCCAGGCATGGTGGTACACATCTATAGTCCCAGTTAATCAGGAGGCTGAGGTAGGAGCATTGCTTGAGCCCTGGAGTTTCAGGCTGCTGTGAGCCATGATCATGCAACTGTACGCCAGCCCAGATGACAAAGTGAGATACTGTTTCAAAAAAAAAAAAAATTCCATAGTGATCTTCTCTGTGTCCTTTTTTGTAATGTCATGGGCAAATCATGGTTTTCTAGTTAATGGAAGTTGGGTTAACTTCTCATTATAAACTTAATGGAAGGTGGGCTGGTGAACACTGCTATAGGTAGATAATTCAATAGAAAGAAAATGTAGGGCCAGGTGCGGTGGCTCACGCCTGTAATCCCAGCACTTTGGGAGACCAAGACAGATGGCCAGTATGGTGAAATCCCATCTCTACTAATAGTGCAAAGAATTATCTGGGCCTGGTGATGGACACCTGTAGTCCGAGCTACTTGGGAGGCTGAGGCAGGAGAGTTGCTTGAACCTGGGAGGCGGAGGTTGCAGTGAGCCAAGATTACTCCACTGCACTCCAGCCTGCACTCCAGACAAAGTGAGACTCCATCTCAAAAAAAAAAAAAAAGAAAAAAAAGTAGAAATAATTTTATTTTGAAATATATAGTTTATGTTTTATAGTATCAAGTTAACATTCCTAGTTGTTTTAAGACTAAGAGGAAAAGCATTACTACTGGCCAAGCGTGGTGGCTCACGCTGGTAATCCCAGCACTTTGGGAGGCTAATGGATCAGTTGAGGCCAGGAGTTCGAGACCAGCCTGGCCAACATGGGGAAACTCTCTTTCTACTAAAAACATATATATAAAAAAATTAGGCCGGGCGCGGTGGCTCAAGCCTGTAGTCCCAGCACTTTGGGAGGCCGAGGTGGGTGGATCACGAGGTCAAGAGATGGAGACCATCCTGGTCAACATGGTGAAACCCCATCTCTACTAATGGTGCAAAAAATTAGCTGAGCATGGTGGCGCGTGCCTGTAATCCCAGCTACTCAGGAGGCTGAGGCAGGAGAATTGCCTGAACCCAGGAGGCGGAGGTTGCGGTGAGCCGAGATCACGCCATTGCACTCCAGCCTGGGTAACAAGGGCGAAACTCCTTCTCAAAAAAAAAAAAAATTAGCCAGGCGCGGTTATGTGTACCTGTAATCCCAGCTACTCTGGTGGCTGAGGCGGAAGAATTGCTTGAACCTGAGAGGTAGATAATACAGTGAGATTGTGCCACTGCACTCCAACCTGGGCAACAGAGTGAGATTCTGTCTCAAAAAAAAAAAAAAAAGGCATTACTATTGATGCTCCACAGGCATAGTCTATGTGTTAGGAGTAAAATCAGGCATTGCATGCCAGTATTTGATTATCTTTATACTGGATTAATAACAAATCCATGAAATAACACACTTTTCTCCTGTTAACTTTCATGATTGATTCATTCTTGAAGCAGAGCTTTATTAATAAATTACCTGCTATGTGCCAAGAACTGTCCCTAGGTCCTAGGGATACAAAAACAGATGATTTCTGCCCTTCCCTTGCAGTCTTGTAGGGGAAGAGACGCAATAAAAGTACAGTGGTCTTGTGCTGACAGCTCAGATTTGGACTATGCAAGTTGTGAACCTTGGGCAAGAGGCTTCTGAGCCTGAGTTTCTGTTATTAGTAACTATAATACCTATGTGTAGAAATCCTAGGGTTTTTTGAACTAGGCCAACTTGGGAAGATTCCCAGCGTATTTCTTGTCAGATAATATTTATTCATTGAATCTGAATCTGAAGTGGTAGAGGTCATGAGAAGAATTAATCAATTTTTATTTTCATTCCTGGTTTGTATGGTTTTATTAGGGGGGTTTTTCTGTTTTCATAGCATACTGTCATGTCATTTACATTAATATTTGGGTTATGTATTTAAACTCTTGGAGCATTTTAACTTTGATTTTCTGCTGAGTTTAATAATGAAAATATTATTATTTTAGTAACAACATGTTGTCATTGTAGAGTGAGAAAATTAAGTTACATACTCATTAATTCAGGATTTACAGTTATTATGCTGCTCATAGCAGGGGTTGGCAAACTGTTTGTAATGGCCCGATAGTAAATATTGTAGACTTTGTGGGCCACCTGCATTCTCTGTTGCATATTCTTGTTTGAAATCCACTGCTGCCTCCCCCCCACCCCCCCAATTCTTTAGTGTAAAAACCATTTTTAGATTAAAGCGGTATAAAAATGGGCCACTGACCCAGTTTGGTCTGTAGATTGAAGATCTGTTGATTGAAGATGTATAGAACTCTTGTTTTTCAGTTTACAATATAAATCCTTTTATGATCTGGCATCTTAACTTAGCTAATCTTTTCTTAATGTTATTGCCAGCAGAAATACTTTAACTACGATGGTCTTTGTTGTCTTTTCCATACATGCTATCTGTGTTCTAATTTTCTTGCCATTTTACTGATGCTGGCTTTTATTTTTGCTTGATTCTTCTCTTCTAACCCTATCAGTCTTTGGGGAGTTTTTCTCTCTCATAGATACTAACATTTCTATGTGTATTTTAAACTGTTTTAAAAAATAGCATTCACTATAAGATTTACAAAAAAAATTTTTTTTTGTTACTGCTCTTAGTTTCTTCTGTATTGGTCTTACTGCCTTCAGTACATTATAGACATTTCTGTGGCATAATCTTCAATCTGGTCTCATTGCAACCTCTGCCTCCTGGGTTTAAGAGATTCTCCTGCCTCAGCCTCTCAAGTAGCTGGGATTACAGGCATGTACCACCATGCCTGACTAATTTACTAGGACTCAAAAAAATCCATGGTTTAGTTTGATTACGACTAATTTACGAACCTTGTTACCTTCGGCAAACCACTTTTCCCTGAGCTTCATTTTCCTTTGTAATCTGTGAGAAATATCTGTGTTGCCTATTTCCTGAGGTTGATTTGAAAGTAGTATATGTGAAAACATTTTGAAAATTCATATATTGTGTAGATGTAAGATCATGGTTTTCTTTTTTTCAAAACTAAAAAATTTTTTTTACCAGGTTTAGTAACTTGTTAAGATCGTGCTTATACATGCAAAGGTACTTTTCCAGTTGATTCCTAAACTCAGAAAACACATATCGAATAGGAACATGACATGCTTTGAATTGAATTTAGGGTGGAGATAAATTTTTGTAGAATTTCAGTCAGTATGCCATCATACTGACTGAGTTAATAAATGAAAATGTTCACTGATAATACACTGAAAAACATTTTAAACTACAAAATTAATTATTTGAGGGAATAGCTTCCTAGAGGGATATTTGAGGTTTAAAACAATCTAATTAAAATATTAAAGCACACTATTTTATTATTTAAGGGATATTTATTTAGTGTCTGCATATTTATGTACATGTCTGGGCTCTTAAGCATTTTGAGAGAAAGGCATGAGCTGTAGCTCTTATAAATATTAGCTGAATCTTGTCAGCAGTAACTTAGTAATGTTGAAAATATTTAGAGCATATTCTTTGATGTTAACTGTTGGCTTTCAGAGAAATATACTAATTAAGAAAAATGTAGAAATGGCCTTTGTTTTGTACATATCATAACATGTGGGTCTTTTTGAATGATGACAGAAAACCCAGAGCATTATAGAAGAAGCTAGATGATGTTATGTTGTCAGTTTGTGACTACTTGAGAGTTCACTTAATTTTTTGTTACACTACATATTCCAGGTTACAGTGTTTATTTCCTTCTAGCTATTTGCCTTACCATTCTAGCTTCCTGTCATCTCTCAGCTTATTTTTTTTTCCTTGCCATTGTATGTTATCTTCTAAAAAATCTTATTTGACTCTAATTAAAAATATGTAAATCATTAGACATTTTTGTTTCTTTTTTAAGGACTTTATTGTGGAGGTATTCATGCATTTACACAAGTGCATAGTATAACAAACTTCTGTCAACCCATGGCTGTCTTTTTATTATTTTAAAGCAGATGCGAGACATAAAATTTCATCTATAAACTCAACTCTCTTTTTTTTTAATCTTTTACTTTATTTTTTATTTGTTGTTGTTTTTTTAAATCAATTTATTATTATTGTTTTTTCTTACTACTTTTTTTTTTTTTTTTTTTTTTTAAGAAGTGGTTTCACCATGTTGGTCAGGCCGATCTTGAACTCCCAGCCTCAGGGATCCGTCTGCCTTGGCCTCCAAAGTGCTTGGATTACAGGCGTGAGGTACCATGCCTGGCCTTCAACTCTCATGTTACCCGTGAATTTCAAGGACCTTAAAATATATATAGCAACAGTGCTATTTTTGTCCCTATAACAATTAATAATCTAGTCATCTGGTCATTTAAGTTTTCTGTTGTTCATAAATATCTTTTCTTTTTTTTTTTTCTTAATGGTTTGTTTGAATGAGAATCCAGGGAAGATCCACATATTGAGTGGTTAAAATGGGCTTTAAAACTTTGTACTGCTTATAAAGGATTGGAGGCTTTGCTAGGTGCCGTGGCGCATGCCTGTAATCAATCCCAGCACTTTGGGAAGCCGAGGCAGGCGGATCACTGGAGGCCAGGAGTTCAAGACTAGCTTGGGCAACATGGCAAAACCCCATCTCTACTAAAAATACAAAAATTTGCTGCGCTTGGTGGCTTGTGCCTGTAATCCCAGCTGCTCTGGAGGCTGAGGACAAGAATCACTTGAACTCAGCAGGCAGAGGTTGCAGTGAGCTGAGATGGCACCACTGTACTCTAGCCTGGGTGACAGAGTGAAACTGTCTCAAAAAAAAAAAAAAAAAAGCTAGATGGTTCACAGTGACACCTGCAAAGATTGGACTGGAATGGGCCTGTATTAGTGGTATGTGGCATAGATTCAGGCAAAGGATTGTGTTAAGACAGTGGGGGCCTCAGGCCGGGTAGTTATTCTGGGGATGAAGAGTCTAACCTGGGGCCTCTGCCAGCTTAGAGTCCCTGAGAAACAAAGCAGCTCAGGTGACTTCCAGTGCCTTGTGGGACACTCAGGCAGCATAAGTGCTACCTGGTACACATCTGAGTTGTAGTCCTTTACCTGTGTCTTTTCCATTGCTCTGGCATCAGCCGCTACTCAGCCTCCTGAAAATAGATGCTGGGTTCTTACTGCAGAACAAGAAGCCTGCTTGTCAGGACAGCAACTGACATTCATTGTGGCAACAGAGTGTGCCTTCTGGTTATGGGGTACGTTATGAGCTGGTAAGAAGAAAATAAACAGGCCTTCTGGCCCCATAGAATTTTGAGGAATTTGTAATGATGTTTAAGGTTTGGATAGTAGTAGGCAGAGGCCATGCCTGCAAGAACTTCTTGTTGATTTGGGTGATACTTTTTGGTCAGTCTCCTACTGGAACATGACTCCCACCACTTTCTCAGGGACAATCTCATACTGGCCTGTGATGCTCGGTTCTTTCCAAGGATGGAGTGGTTGTGAGCAGTTATCTTTTGATAGGAGAACTTGTCCTGCTTTGTGCCATCGAATGGCAGCGTAGTGTCAACAGGTCTTTGAGCAGGGTCCCCCCTCCCCTTTCCCGGTGGTGTGAGCGCAGTGGTTTACCAGCTGCTCTGCCTGCAGAGAGCCTGATTTGGCTATCTTGCTACATCCTCTCTCAGAACCTGCTTCCTAGATAGCTATAGCCAGACTCTGGACTTGGGCAGAGACTGCTCAAAGCCATAGAACAATGGCCATATCTGCCTGTTGGGTGTAGTGTTTTATGAATGACAGTTACAGCTCTGTGATCGTTGGTGGTACGTAGATGTTGTGGATTCACCTTACTGATCTTGTCTAGTTGAGCAACTGCAGATAGAACAATTGGACAGCTGGTGTGGATTTTCATATTTTTTTCCATAATAAATACATCATTTTTTTCCTGCATGTATTCTGAAACTTTATTATTGGTGCCAGTATATAATTGTCTTCTTGATTATGTTATCACTGTGTAATGTCTATCTTAATGTTTCATTTTTTTTTTTGAAATTTACTTTATCTCATACTGTTTTTTTTTTCCATTATAGTGATGGGTTGTTGTGAAGCACTTTATTTTTGTTTTCAGCATGTGACTGTGATATATCTGGACATGCTTTATCTGTGTATATGTATGTATCCTTATGGTTGTTGATCTTCTTGAATCTATACATTTTTCATTTACCAAATTGAGAATATTTCAACATTTTCCCTTCAAGTATTTTTTCTGCCTCATTCTCTCTTAGCTGTCCTTCTGAGATTCTGATTGCTTCATTGGTAGGCATTTTGATACTGTTCTGCAGTTTCCAGAGGTTCCCTTAATTTTTTTCCCTCTATATTTATACTTTCCAGATCAGACAATTTCTCTCTTATCCCCAACTCTTCTGTTATTTCTAAGCTCTAATTTTTAACTTTAGTTATTATCTTTTCCATCTTTAACATTTACATCTTTTTCTAGAGTTTTTTCGAGAGTTTCCATTTCTCTGCCCAGATTTTGTTCGTTTTTATTTATTGTAATCATGTTTTCTTTAATACTTTTTTTTTTTTGAGATGGAGTCTTGTTCTGTTGCCCAGGCTGGAGTGCAGTGGTGGCATCTTGGCTCACTGCAACCCCCACCTCCTGGGTTCAAAGTAATCTCCTGCCTCAGTCTCCGAGTAGCTGAGATTACAGGCGCCTGCCACCATGCTCAGCTAATTTTTGTATTTTTAGTAGAGGCACGGTTTCACCATCTTGCCCAGGCTGGTCTTGAACTCCTGACCTCGTTATCCACCCACCTCAGCCTCCCAAAGTGCTGGGATTACAGATGTGATCCACTATGCCCGGCCTATAATATGTTCTTGAATATGGATATACTAGCTATTTTAAGTCATTGTCTCCTTATTCTAAAATTTTTACCATTGCAGAATCTGGTACGGATTGACTTTTCTTTTGATTTTGGGTCATAATTTCCTGTTTCTTTGTATATGTAGGGCCTCTGGATTCTGTCTTGTTCCTTCAAAAACTATTGGTTTTGTTTGTTTTGTTTTTTACTTTAGTAAACTCTAAATCTTTGCTCAGTTCCTTAATTGAACTGTTTGAAGTTAGCCCCATGTACACATAGGTCAGGAGTGAGCTAGAGATTTGGGAGAAGTTGATAACACACGTTTTGTGGTACCTATTTTATTTCTCTGGCCATCTCTCTTAGGGGATTTACCCCTCACTTTCCAGTTGGTGTGGCTATTGTGAACCTCTTGTCTTCCTGTACTTTAAGCTTTAAGACTTGTGTATTTCTGTTCGAATTGTAGCAACCCTGCATGACTGTTTTCAAGTGATGATCCTTAAATTAAAAAAAGCACATACCTAGTGCTGTTTCTTTCCTCTTCAGCTTATTTGTGGTTGCTCTTTAGTGTCTTTATAAGCTTTGTCCATAGTTTATAGTTGTTATCTGCTGGAGAGTTGGGTTTTTAATATGAGTCTTTTTGCCACTGCTGGAAGGAATCTATAGTGTTTGCCCTTTAAGTGTTTTTTTTTTTTTATCCTTTAAGTTTCCTTTCCAGTCACTCATTCTTACACTCTGTTCACCAAGTCATTTGTTCAGTAAGTTTCCCACCTTCTGGATTTTGCTAATGCCGTCCATGCAGTGTCAGTGTTGCTTTCTTGTCCCAGTTACCTATAAACTGATGGTTGGCTATAGTAGTTTCTTAAGATTCAGGCTTAATTTAAGGAAGGGGAAAGATCCACTATTTCACAGGTTGTATGGTGTGTTCTTTTATCAAGAACCACTTTAAAAAGTTTTGATTTTTGGTCCTGTTAGCAGCTAATGCTCAGTGCCTACGTCTATTAATTAGAGACTGTAAAATGGTGATTTTCTAACTCAGTGGTTTTCTGAGTACAGTTTGGGACTTGTAGGGGATCCTTGAGACCTTTTCAGAGGTTGCTTAAAGTAAAAAAAAAAGTTTAATAATGCTGAGACTCAGTTTGCTGTTTTTTACTCCTGTTTTCATGGGTTTACAGAGTTTTCCAGAAGCTACATAACATAAAAATGCAGAAACAGATGAGAAATCAGTTCACTTCTACTTAACTAGGCATTAATGAAGTTTACAAAAATTAAAACAGTGACTTTTCACTAATTTTTTTGTTTTGGAAAAATAGCTATTTTTATAAATAAAAGCTATTTACGTTAAGTTGCAATAGTTTTATTGTCATTCTTCTTTAAGAACATTAAAACTATTGATAAATATCAGTAGATAATTCTTCAGTATTGCACTGTTTTCAAAATAGTTCCATAACATTTCCAATAGCAACTGGTTAGGTTTTTAAAAATTACGATGAATTTATTTATTTGATATGTTTCACCCAAATTCAGTAATTTTTACTGATGATCAAATTTTCCCCATTGTTCAATGAGATAGCCACCCATGTATTCAGAAATGTTGAAAGAAAACTTTTCTTCCACACCTTTTGGTTTATTTACATAGAATGTGGTACAAATGAGGTTTACTTCAGAGGCTTGTTTGAATTTGGGCTAGTTTCTCTCTGTTCCTTGGCCAATGACTACATTCCAGACTTCAGTCAGTTGCCTCACAAATGCATGCCTTCAGTCACCAGGACAACGAGACAATAGAGTGTCAGTACAAATAGATCACTATCATTGAGTCCTAGGTTGAACTAAATAATGGATGAATGTGCTTGTATTAGAGGTGGCCAGTGGTATTGATGATACCTTAAACCATAGATAATCCACAGACAATTCTTACTTCATATCAAGACAAAATATAAAGTTATATTCTTAACAATGATTTCTAAAGGTTATATGACCAAACAAGCTAGCCCCCTTCTGCTACTCCCTTGCTCAACTCCTTGTTTGCTTAGGTATATTCTAGGAAATGTAAAAAATGTAAAGTTTATTCTGTGTATATGTCTATGTGTGAGGGAGGGAGGCAGGAACACACCATTGGTTAATTTTTCCTTCTTAGCAACCTTTCTTATCAGATTCATAATGTCTTTGAGAGTGAGAATGCTTTCCTTTAGGAGGCTTCATAAAATAAGTTTAGAACAGTTGGAATGTAAACACTCCAACACACTTGGGATTTTTTTTTCTTTTTGGGAAATAATTCTAAACCTCATCCAAAAGGACAAAAGAGTAAAACTAGTTGGGAATAATTTCTAAAATTATTTACTGTTTGTAATTTCTGTCTTCTGTATACACAGTAATTTGTGATATAAGCTTGCAATAATTACAGCAGCCTGAAACTAGTGCAAGGGTAGGCACAGATTTATAGATTAGATCCTGAGATATACTGTAACCTTTATGACATATATTATAAATATGAATGATCTTGTAAAACAAATGAATTTCAACATTCATTGTAGAAATTGGTTATACAGTAAGTGGAAACTTAATTAGAATGTTAGCTGACATAGTACACCAAAATTTCAGAAAAATTTTAGCATTAAGTCATTAAAGGAAGCCAGAAACATGTAGACAATAGTCTCAAAAGATGTACCTGCAAGATATTTATTAATCCCAATGGGGAAAAACAGTAACTTTAAAATGGAGAGAAAGATACAATTTAACCAGGTAATCCAAGTATATTACCAGTACTGGGACAAATTGACCTTGTATATCTCTGATATGTTGCACTGGGAAGGACACATTACTTATGTGGTATCTTCCCCAAAATACCTATTGTTAATTTAATCATGAGGAAGCCCAAAGTACTACCAAATAGCTGGTCTGTACTCTTCAAAGATGTCATGGTCATGAAAGACAGAAGAGTAAAGAATGGCTCACCCCTGTAATCTCAGCACTTTAGGAGGCCAAGGTGGGTGGATCATCAGAGTTTGGGAGTCTGAGACCAGCCTGAATAAAACGGAGAAACCCCTTCTCTACTAAAAGTACAGAATTAGCTGAGTGTGGTGGTGCGTGCCTATAATCCCAGCTACTCAGGAGGCTGAGGCAGGAGAATTGCTTGAACCTGGAAGATGGAGGTTGTGGTGAGCTGACATCACGCCATTGGACTCTAGCCTGGGCAATGAGAGCAAAACTCTTGTCTCAAAAAAAAAATATGGGTGGGTGGGGTGGGGAGAGTAAAGAATGTTCCAGATTAAAAGAGACGAGACAGTTAATGGATTCTAGACTAGGAAAACCTTTTCTTTTGTTATAAAGGCCATTATTAAGATTACTGACTGATCTTTACATTAGATAATATAAAATATTAATGTCTTGATTTTGGTACTTGTGCGATGGTTATGTAAAAGAATGTCCTTATATTTAGGAAATATACATTTGGGGTAAAAGGCTTGTTATGTCACCAATTTAAATGATTCATTAAAAAATTATTTTTCTCAGGAGAATGATAGAGCATTGGAGACTTGGTGAAGGGTATGTGAGATGTGTTTCTACTATCAACTTTTCCTTAAAATATTTTGTAAATAGAAACCAAGCAAAACTAAATTGTAATGTTTAAGGATGTATACATGGGGGGAGAGTGGGTAACAGTAAAACACAAAGAGGTGATTACTATAGAAAATACAGCCGAATAGCCCAGCTGCATATTTAACATTTGAATGCAGAAGGACTTTATAGACTGAAAGCAGTGAAGGAAGTCTCAAAGTAAAAACTGATATATTTAGCTAGATAAAACAAGGAAGCTCGTGAAAGGCACAGTAAATAAAATTAAAAGGCAGAGCCATTTTTCTGTGCCAGGCACTATACTATACCGGGTAATTTACTTATGTCATCTCAGTTTGAAAAGTTGGGCAGATAATAATTTTTGTTGAAACTACTGTGACTTCACTAATAATAAGTCTTAAATTTATAAAGGTCTTTGTAATTTACAAAGCGCATTCATAAATAACCTGTGTGTTGTGGTGGGGGGCGGTAAGGAGGGGTGCTTACTTACTCATGCTCCTTGCTGAAAGAAGAAAAGGCTTTTTGCCCTGGGAAAACCATGAAACAGCATCACACACACACACACACACACACACACACACACACACACACACACACACACACACACGTACACACATATCTGGTGCCCCTTGCACCAGAAACGGACACCTAACTCTGGGGCTAGTCACTTTATCAGGTCTTGCTTCTTCAGAAATTGAATGAAGGTTCACAGAAGCTGTATTCAAATAATGAGTCATTTGAACTGAAAAATTGTATGTATTTTTCAATAGACTTGTTAGATAGATTTGTTTTTCAATAGATTTGTTAGTCTCTGTGCAGGCTGACAAACGAAAAGTTGTACTTAGATGAGCAAAAGTGGGGACAAGACATAGTATGAGAAGCAAATGATAAACTATGTGTTGGTGGAGGGGGTTAGTTGAGAGGGGACTTAAGAGACACTCAGACCGCTCAGCTCCCACATGGTTCCTGTTTGCATCTCTGGTTCCCATGAAGTATTCGTTTTATTTTGGTGGAGTGCTCTGGTGTATTCTGTCTGCAAATCTGTTTTTATCCAAACCAATATAGCTGGGTTTTGATTCTTTTCAGCCTATCTGGAACACAGTTCTTATGTTAGAGACTTCAAGTGAAATAAGTTATGGATATATGAGTTGTGTATGCTGCCTTTTACTAAGTCTTTACACTAGATGTCTGAATTAGAGCTGTTGTTCTTTACAATGCGGATACTTCTAAGTTTTCTTAGTATACATTGCATTTTATTTTTCTCTAGTATTCTAAGCATTTGCTTCTGTCTTTTCCTTTGTGAGATTTCGCAGTCCCTTTCCAAATGTTTTATCATTTGTATTTATTTGTACTTAGTAGTTATTTAGAAAACAAGTGTTAAGTACCTATTCATCTTTCACCAGAACTTATTCTGGTACTTTTTCTCCTATATTATCAAGTGAATCAGTATGTATAATAAACTGGCTCTTAGTCCTTGCTCTTGGGAAGTTCTTCCTCTAGGGAAAAGTTTTTTCCCATCTCTGTGTTATCCCAGGTATTGCGCATTCTAATACCTGCCTCTAAAACAGGTTTTTATTATCGTATTTAGATTGTTACTTGTCTTCTGATGCTGGAATGATTGCATAGTCCGTGGTTGCAGGTATGTTAGGTGTTGACAGACTTTTTCCATGAAGAGTCAGAAAGTAAATACTTTAGGCTTTGTGGGTTCCATAAGGTCTTTGTTACAATTAGTGCTAATGTTGTAGCTGAAAGTAGTACTAGACAATAGGTAACCAAGTGGGTGTGACTGTGTTCTAAGAAAATGTTATCTGCAAGCAAAGTCCCCAGATATAGCCCAATTTTCTGATCCCTGGCCCATATATAACATAAGAATTTGGATCAGTGAATTTATTTATTTCTACCAAGTAAGTTGGGAAACTAAATGTTCTAGGTCAGCATGTATATTTTAGGTGGAACAGAAGAAAAAAGATAATTTCTGTTGTGCATACATTTGAGGGCTGTTAAGGAAGTTGCATTCACACATGCACCAGATATTAAGTGCTTACTGTATGTCAGGAATTAAGTATACAAATAGTGTTGAATCAAAGAGGAGGTTCCTGCTTCCTGCAATTTGCATTTAAAAATTAGGAGATAAAGGTTGAGAAAATATTGTGAGAGTGTATCTGGGATTTGGTACAGGGGTTAAATGCCATTTTGGATTGGTGGTTAGGGAAGACTTTCTGTGGAGGCCAGTGGGCTGGAAAGAGTTTAGAAATTAGTTTGGAGGACTAATCAGGGGTCACATTCTGTTGAGCCTAATGGGCTGTGATGAAGAATTTGATTCTTAGGTTAAGGAAGCTGTTATAAGGTAGTTTGTGCTTAATTTTTTAAAAAAAACCCTAGGACAAAATAAATGTTGGATTTGATACCTCATATGTCTGATATTCCCTTACCTGTCCATTTATGTGGCTGCTTTTCAAAGGTACTGTCTCTCAGAGATCTGCACATACAGCTTGTGTGTGCCTATTTTTAGTTACTCAGTTGCATAAGTTCTAATTCTTGCTAGCACATTTTATAAAACCAAATGTTATGATATAATGTATTGTAAAGTTTCTTAAAAAAATGTATGTAAATGCAAAACTTTCAGTTTCTCTTGCATAAAGCACATGCGGATAGTGTTTTTGTTTGTTTCTGCAGGCATCTTTCAGTTTATATATTGTTCAAGTATGTGTCACTGAGAAATAACTAATCAGCTGGTGGTCTGGAAATACTATAGTCATATTAATGTAGGCTGGATCGGTGTAGGAAACGTTAATAATGCACTTGTTTTTTCAGTATTTTACTTGAGTCATGGCATATATTTGAGATATTTTTCTGAGGATGGACTTTTTCTTCCTTGTTTCTTCCTTTTAGGGCAAAATAATATGTTGGTGATATAATTTTGTATAGGTCCATGATACTTGTCTAGAGAGCTTCTAATGGTATTTTCTGTTTGTTAATGTTTATTTTTGTTCAGTTTTTCTGCTTCTGAAAAGTGGATATTGGTTGCTTGTTCATCAGATTTTTAATTTTTAAACTATTCTTTCGTTCCTGTGTTTTGAGGGCAGTATTTTTAAGTGCTGTGATTATATCTTACATACAAAAGGAGGCAGGATTACCTAGGGGATTACTCCATCTCTACTAAGTAAAGAAAAGACAAAAAAGAAAGTCTGAAATCTAGTTAGATGTACATAGATTGGCTTAGTGAAAAAAGATTCTTTAAATTCCAGATCCTCTGTCCTTTCCTTATTCTTAGATCTTTCTGTGTACAGGTTGCAAACAGAGTCATGTCATGTGGTTTATTCTTTTTATCCTTTTTGTGAAAATAAGGTTTTGTCCAAATAAAGGTGAATATCCATTTCAACAACTTTCCCCTCCAAATTGCTGTCACCCTCAAGGATTACTGATACAACACTGTTTCTTACCTTTTATATATGAGTAATTGGGAACAAGTATGAAGATTTCCTATTTTTGGTATTCATAACTGAGTTTGTTAAATTGCTTGCCCTGTATATATTTATTATCATGATTTGGCTGCTGTATTGGATAGCTGTTATTTGCACTTCTGACTCTAGTCTTTTCCTTGCTCTGGCTCCAAGCAGCTAGTCTGTCTGGATATACAGTTGGGCTTCTTATCCCTGGTTTCTGGTTGGGTTCAGCTGGTGGGGAACATTTTCAGCTGTTTGAAGGAAAGGAGGAGAGAGAGGTTAGGATTTTTACTTTTCTGACTTCTTCCTGTGGGATTTCTGTAGCCTGGCTTCATCCTTCCATTGAAGCTTGCAGTTCCTATCAGGCAGCCCTCTTTGTTTTAAGATTCTGCTGATGTTTTTCTTTCCTCCCCTGCTTTACTGCCAATGGGTAGGGGTAGGCCCTGCTGTTACTAACGCTGGGATAGAACACTCTAACTTGTGATTTCCTTAACAAATCAACCATGCTTTGTAACAGTCTCCTTATTAAACTTCCTTCAAATTATCCAAATTGACTGTGCTGCCTGTTTCTATGGTAACTGACTGATAAAATATGCTTTAACACATTTTAGATTCTGTCACTGGCTATTATGATTTCAATTCTAGAGTGGATTAGCACTATCAAGGGAAAAATTAACAATTTTATGAGTTTATTCTGTTGTCTGCTGTGATTTTCAGTTCTTCCGTAAGATCTGGCTTTGAGTATTATCAGTTTATTGAACACTTAATATGGCACAGCCCATTGTTTAAAGCATTATGGGGAATCCAAAAGTAAATGAGACACAGGCTTCGTGATTCTACTACTAGGCAGTTTGGAATGAGTTTCCTGTGAGAGCTACGAAGTGCTAGAAGTCGAGGAGAGAGATTGCTCTGTCAAGACCACTCTGATTGCGTCTGCATCAGGAATGAAGGGAGATCTTCAGTTTCCTGTATTTTCCTGGTAAGACCACCCTTCCCAGTCATTGCTTATTTTGTCACTCCATAGCTTATCACTGCAGACTGCTTAAGAGACCAGGCCCAAAAGTAATATAACTAATACAATTTTTTTTTTTTGAGACGGTCTTGCTCTTTCACTCAGGCTGCAGCGTAATCTTGGCTCACTGCAATTGCCACCTCCCGTATTCAGGCAATTGTCCTGCCTCAGCCTCCTGAGTAGTGGGTGCATGCCACCACACCTGGCTAATTTTTTGTGTGTGTTCTTAGTAGAGATGGGGTTTTACCATGTTGGCCAGGCTGGTCTCGAACTCCTAACCTTTCAAAGTGCTGGGATTATAGGCATGAGCTACCGTGCCTGACCAAACTAATACTAAAGTTTATATACCTGTTCTTGTTACCAAACACATATTTATTTAACTCACTAAACCTCCCTGTGAAATAAGTTCTATTATTTGTATTTTACAGGTAAAGAAAAATTAACTTGTTCAAGTCAAATAGCAAAATAGAGTTGGAATTCAGACTCATGCAGTCCGATTCCCTAGTCCAAGCTCATTAACTACCATCACCAGCACATTATTCTATAATTAGAGCTGATTATTTACCTCCCCCAAAAGAGACCATCAAAACTAATTCCATTGTTCTGTATAATTCCTAGTTTTTAAGTGTCACTCTTGCTCCTCGGTGCTGTTTTTAGTTCCTTGCCCCCACTTTTCATGTCAATAGATTTTATGAGTGGCTGCATCTTCTTGTTACAATTGTACCAGTCAGATTCCCTCATTCAGTATGTATGTACGTATGTATTTAGAGACAAGGTCTCATTCTGACACCCGGGATGGAGTAGAGTGGTATGATCAAGGCTGACTGCAACCTCTATTTTCCGGGCTCAGGTGATTCTCTCACCTCACCCTCCCGAGTAGCTGGGACTACACATTCACCACCACGCTCGGTGAATTTTTGTATTTTTTTGTAGAGACTGAATTTTGCCATGTTGCCCAGACTGGTCTTGAACTCCTGGGCTCAAGCAGTCCCTCCGATTTGACCTCCCACAGTGCTGGGATTATAGACATGAGCCATCGTGCTTAGCCCCCTCATTCATTTTAAATACTGTTTTTATTTCCACTAGTGTTAATCATTTTGGCCTGGCCAATATCCACACAGATAGCTCCATGGCCTCCAGAATTCCATGACCTCCAGTGATCCTTCATACTACTTTAAACCTTTTATTTATTGATAACTGTATCAACCCCCAGATTTCAGTTTCAAGCATTCAGTTCTCTGACCACCACTGATTCTCTTTCCAGCTTACTCCAATACTGGAGCCAACAATTTTGGGACAATCATCAGGACTTCCATTCCTTTATTTCACTAAATGTTGTTATCTGTCTTCCTCATGATGTCTTTATTTTTCTTAGCTTAGGTTCCATGGTCTGTTAATATAATCACCTTTTTCCAACCTCTGTCATGTTCTGCCCAATTAAACCAGTATTCTACCTACTTTTACCTGAATAGCCAGATAAAGCTAGTTTCACTTCAAATATTCATGGCCTCAAGTCTTCAGTGCTTCTTAGTCAATTCATTCTCACCCTTTTTTTCTAACCTTGAAACCCCTTTTTTCAGTTGATGATATTGGTTTTACTAAAAAAACAAAACAAGCGGAAAAGAGACTTTATCAGCAAATCTAGATGCCTGAAATAGTAATGTTAGTAGAGTGTTGGGAGCAGAAGGTGACCTTTCAGGGACTAAAATGTGAGTAGGTCATAAGGAGCTAGAGACTGATTATTTTCCCAGGTGTGTCACCGAAACACTGGCTTTGTTAAATGAATCTTGCCCCATAATAGGTTTACTGGCTAAATTTGAGAAATGCTGAAAGCTGTATATAGTTTGAATCTCTCTTTCCCTCTGTCTCTGATGTTCTGATAGAGGCAAGGAAAGATGAAAAGTTACAGGTAGGAAGTAAGTTTCCATCTGCTGGCCTAGATGTTACTGAAGCATTGGTTCAAACTTTAGCCTTCTTCAGTATAACCTGGAAGAGTTGAAACAGATTGTTTGGTTCCACCTAGAGGGACTGATTTCACACGTCTTGGGTGGCTCCTGAAAATTTGCATTTCCAACAAGTTCTTAGGTGACACTGATGTTGCTTGCTGATTTAAGGAATTGAGAATCACATGTTGAGGGTCATTTCACTTGAGTAAGAATTCAACTGCTAAGAGTGTTGAGAATGGTTAGGATTTTGAGATATAAATATAGGAAATAGCTGCTGTCGGGCAATATAATAGGAAATTAAAGCTGATTAATAACTTTGAGGAACTTTGACAGTGAGATATTTTGAATTTGTAGAGGACCCAAGCAGCTATTTTTAATGACTTTCTCTAGCAGTGTGACCTTTCAGAGAGCAGATGCAGAACCACAGCAGTTAGTATGCAGTTTAGAGGAAATCCTACAATCTGCTTACGTCAAATAGTTTACCATAAAGCACTCCATCTTTGCTTTGCGTTACCATTGAGTGCCAAGGTGGCAGTTCTATGATCTGTCTGCCCTTAGCCTGTCGGCTTCATTTTATTTATTTGTATGCTTGTTATTATTCATTTATTGATTTTAGTTTTAAAAGTTGTATATGGCAGAAGTTTTAGAAAGTAGAGACTAAAGTGTCTTGAAGTAATTCTGTCAAGTACAGTCAATAGTTCCATGGCTTTGGGCAAATAACTATCATGTCTCTTGTTTTCTCATTTGGGAAGTTTTAAAATAGAAGAATTAAAAACTTGCAGTCCTCCGTTTCTAAATGTAATTGACACATCTTTAAAAATCTTAAAGAATTACAGTTTGTGAGAATCATTAGTTAGGTTTCTGCCTGAGGAGAGTCCCATGTAGTTCTTTTTAAGTGGCTAAAAACTAATTGGACAAGCTGGGTCTCTTTAAGGTTTGTGCCATTTCTGGCAGTAAGTTGCACTACTGTTCCTGGGTGTCTGTACTTCTCAGGCTTTGACACTGAAATTTCTTCATAATGGATTATGCCTTACTCTAGTCCTCACTTGTGTCAACTGTCACTTCCAAAATGACTTTATAGTATCTGTACTGAGCCTGAAATAGGAAGGGACCACAAGAAATATTTTGAAACGTGTTTGGGGACATGGTAGGAGAGGAGAAGGGCAAGCCCTTTTTCCTATCCTTTCTCTTATGTCTCCCATAGCCAGTTCAGTGAGCAAGTAAGATTGAGAAGTATGCTTTTCCTTCGCTCATGTCTTAAATATTTGTCAGGGTTTTTGAAACCAGATACTTTGTTCTTTTCATAGTGTCATAATTGCTTATTCTTTAAAATAATACAATTTTGGAAACTTGTGGATTTGTTTTTGATAACTTTGCTGAGGAATAACTGATAATTTGTACATATTTAAATTGATAACGTGTCTATAAAGTTTACAGTTCGATGAGTTTTGACATATCTGTATACCATGAAACCACTACCATAATAACAAGAGAGCATCCATTTTCATTGTGCAACCCTTTGTAATGAATCCACTGGTCTGCTTTTCCTCGCTGTAGGCAGGTTTATATTAAAGATTTAAATGAATGGAAATATGTTGTATATACGTTTTGGTGGGGAGGGGTGTGCACATAATCTTGAGGTTTATTCATGTTTCTTGTATTAATGGTTTACTCCTTTTAATTACTGAATAATATGCTTCTGTGGATTTTCTGCCATTTTTTTGTTCAATTATTTATGGACAATTGGATTATTTCCAGTTTGGGGTTATTATCAAAGCTGCTGTAAATATGTACAGTCTGAGTGTGGACAAGTGCTTTTCTTTTTCTTGGATAAATACCTAGAAGTAGAATGGCTAAGTCATATGTCAGGTCTACGTTTAACTCTTAAGAAACTGCCAAATGTTTTCCACAGTGCTTATACCATTTTATATTAGAAAGAATTCCGGCTGTTCTGCATTGTTACCAGTACATTGTGTGGTCACAACTTTGTTTTTAGCTTTTCTGGTGATATCTATGCATGTCTATCCTTGGGAGTCTCAGTGTCTTTTTTTTTTTTTTTTTTTTTTTTTGAGATGGAGTTTTACTTTTGTTGCCCAAGCTGGAGTGCAATGACGTGATCTTGGCTCACTGCAACCTCTGCCTCCTGGGTTCAAATGATTCTCCATACTCAGCCTCCCGAGTAGCTGGGATTACAGGTGTGCGCCACTATGCCTAGGTAATTTTTGTGTATTTTTAGTGGAGACGGGATTTCATCATTTTGGTCAGGCTAGTCTTGAACTCCTGACCTCAGGTGATCCCCCCTCTTCGTCTTTCCAGGGTTATGGGATTACAGGCATGAGGCACTGCACCTGGCCTCAACAGTGTTTTAATTTGCATTTTATACATGACTGATGACAGTGGGCTGCTTATATCTTTGGTGAAGTGTCTGTTCAGATCTTTTGCCCCCTCTTTAAACAAGTGTTGGCTGGGCGTGGTGGCTCACACCTGTAATCCTAGCACTTTGGGAGGCTGAGGTGGGCGGATCACTTGAGCTCTGAGTTTGAGACCAGCCTGGGCAACATGAATGAAACCCTGTCTCTACAAAAAATACAGTTAGTCACATGTGGTGCTGCCCAGCTTACTCAGGAGGCTGAGATGAGAGGATGGCTTGAGCATAGGAGGTGGAGGTTACAAATAAGCTGAGATTACACCACTGCACTCCAAACTGGGCCAGATCTTTTCTCAAAAAGAAATCAGAAAAAACCCCAAAAAAGTGTTGGGTTATCTGTCTTTTGTAATTGGGTTGTAGGAGTTCTTTATATATTCCAGTTTCAATTTCTTAAACATTTTGCAAAGATTTTTATCCATGGAGTCTTGTTTTTTTATTTTTTAAGTTTTTTTGAAGAATAACTTTTTGATGAAATCTATAAGTTTTTCTCTTTATAGTTCTTTTTGTGCTTTTTTATTGCATTTCTCTTTTGGTTTTTCTGAAAGTTAAATATCTTAGATTCTCATTTTTAAGCTATTGGACAAAAAGTCATAGGAGACAACTGTAAAGCTAATAGTGTATCTGCCTTATATTTGTGTTTATTGTTACAGTTTTACAGTAAATTGTTTATGATTCTAGTATTTTTGTGTGTTCCTTTTGGTTTTTTTTAGACTTGTTAAAAGTCCTGTAAAATTGTTACTGGTTCAGTTCCTTTGTTTTGTAAGAGAACTGAGGTTTATACAGGTTACAAGACTTTGCTAATGGTAAGGTTTATGTTTTCACCAAGACCAAAAAGGCCCCAGGTCTTCTCAAATCCCATTTCACTGTTCATTTCCCTTTTTAAATGATTCTGTTGCTAAAAATTTACTACATACTGTAACATATTAAAAATAAATTTAGTTTCTTTATTTCTGATTATTAGTATCCTCATTGAATACATATTATTAAAATTATTATGTAGATGAGCTTCCTGAAAGAATCATTATTTCCCCTTAAAATTTTTTTAAGTGAAGATGTCGAATTTAATTTATATATTTTTTAATTCTTTCCAAAGGTCTGTAAACAGATTTGGCTAGGATTGTTTGATGATAGATCTTCAGCAATTCCAGACTTCAGGGATCCACAAAAAGTGAAAGAGTTTCTACAAGAAAAATATGAAAAGAAAAGATGGTGAGTGAATAGTTTATATGTAGAATAAAGCCTCCCCAAATCACATTAACTATGGATAAGGTTAGTCTGACACAATGAAGGATAAAAGACAGACAGTGAGAACTAGATAAGTATATATAGTTCATTATCTCTTGGCTTTTTGTTGGTTTGGTTTCCAAAAACCTTTACTTCTACTTTATCTTAACTCATCTGTGCGTGGCAGCAGCCTTTTTTTTAAAATAATAATTACCAGGAAAGTTAGGGATTCTTCCCCTCTACTCATTTCCTATCTCAGTTAGCTTCTTTAAAAGTATTTTTTTCCTACAAAGTCTCCATTCTTAAAAATCATTAATTTAGCAAGTATTTATTGAATCATATCTTTTTAAAAATTTATTGAGTAGCATCTTCTATGTACTAGGCACTGTGCTAAAGCTCTGGTGTAGTAATCCGTCTACCTAATTGTCTGTTGTAGTCTTCACTCAAAATATTTTTTTTCTTTCTACCTAAGAAATCAGTTTACTTCCTGGTTAAGAAGGGAGTATTTATATTTCCCTAACTAAATCTATTGGATGTTAATTTTTAAAAATTAATTCATTAATTTTAAAAGTTAATTCATTAATTAATGAACAGGTTGTTCATATAGCTAGTAAGCCCCTTACAGTGGAATAGGGACTATATACATAGAGCTAGTGTTCATCTACTCAAGGCTCTTCATTTTCAGCTATATGAGCACAATTTAAGTATAGTTACTAAGACTCTTTACTATGAACTCTTTTGATTGTTTCTTTAATAATACTGAATAATGGATATTTCATCTTGGGAGGTGAAGAAGATGGGGCAGAGAGTCAAAATAGGGTGTAGATAATGGGGAAGTAACGGGCCTCTTGTTTGCCTGAGAAACTGTGTTTCAACCCAGAGAATATGTTCAGAGCCTGTTTTGGTCCTGAGAGAACATTTGACATGGTTTACAGCAGAGGTCTTTACCTTCATTCAGGAGCACATTAACTCTGACTTGCATGCCCTATCAAAATTTGTATTCTTACTGCTTTCCAAAATAGATTACTTTTTTTCTTTTCTTTTTTTTTTTTTTTTTTTTTTTTTTGGAGACTGAGTTTTGCTCTTGTTGCCCAGACTGGAGTGTAGTGGCACGATCTCTGCTCACTACAACCTCCACCTCCCAGGTTCAAGTGATTCTCATGCCTCAGCTTCCCAAGTATCCAAGATTATAGGCACCCACCACCACACCTGGCTAATTTTTTATATTTCTAGTAGATATAGGAGGTGGGATTTTGCCATGTTGGCCAGGCTGGTCTTAAACTCCTGACCTCAGGTGATCCGCCCACCTCAGCCTCCCAAAGTGCTAGGATTACAGGTGTGATCCACTGTGCCCTGCCTAAAATAGACTACTTTTTGCAAGGCAAGGTTAGTCAGGGCTATATTCAGCTACACCAGAAGACATCAGGTATGAAAATAGATTAAAATATATCAGTAAAATATAAGTTTAGGAAAGAAGAAAATATTAGAAGATGGGTTGATAGTAAAAATGTGGTAGCATAAATGATTCTTTTAAAATGAAAGGTATAATTACCCTTTTATAGTTTTGGTTCTGAATTTTCTAGACATTCCATCCTGTAGGAAAGACTGTTCTCCTTGCATAGCCCTAACCTAGTTTTGTTTTTTCAGCTGTGTTACTTTTACCAATTCAGAAAGTGAGTTTGGTTAGGGATTAGCTAATGGTCAGCTGTAGCTATCAGGAGAAAAATGAGTGTCAGTAACAGTTGGTCGAATTAAAATCATAGATCCTTACCCCCACATTTATAACAGTGATGTATTACTCATTTAAACTATAACCCAAGTACCTGGAAACCTCAAATAATTATAATTTATGTGTGTGTGTGGTTTTTTTTTTTCTTTCCCTGAGAAACAGGATAGTAAGAGTAATACAAATACAGACTTTACGTGGTGGGACAGGTAACAATCATTAAGAGGTCCAGAACCTGTATGTTTTTAATGCAGACTCCTGCACACCTGTAACATATAGCTAGAGAACAGTGAAATTGGTTTCTAATATGGAATAAGCACTATCCAGATGCTGTCTCCCTAAAAATACTCACTGTAACTGTACTTAAAACAGTGATGCTGTTGTTATCCAAAGGGATTTTGAAATTGTTCTTTTGACCAGTTCTCAAAAGCACTTTCTGTGTTAAACAAGATTAGTTTCTTCAAGACTGACCTGTGTCAGGTCAGTCTTGAACCAATAACTATCATCTGATTTTATCCTTTGATAAGACTTGGCTATATCAGTAGTGTGCTAAATTATGGGAAAGTATAAGTTCTTGTATTCATTCTCATATCTCTTGTTTCTCCCACAACAAAGCAGTTGCATTGTTTGTGACTATTACGTAGTTTGGTGACAACACTTTATGTAGTTAAACATATACCTATACTAGGAATGTGTTCTCAGTGCTTTACAAATGTTAACTTATTTAAACCTCACAGCAACTCTTGTCTCTCCATTTTATCAGTGAGAAAATGGAAGCACAAAGAGTTGAAGTATTAATAGTTTACCCAAGGTTTCACAGCCATTTAGTGGTGGAGCTGGGATTTGAACTCTATTTCTGGAACAGGTGCTCTTAAACATGGTTTTCCTTCTTTCCTCACCTACTTCATAAGGGGAATAAAAAGGAGGGTAGGACAAAACACGGAATTACAAAGAGCAAAAGCTCTCACATAATCCCACACCTAGAGGTCAGCATTGCCGATGTTTGGACATTATTATCCTTGCTGCCTCTTTCTTGACTTGCCTCCTCACATAAATCATGTATTTACATTACTGGAATTAAATCTGCAAGAACTGTGAAGTTTTAGCTTTCCACGTCAAAGCAGAGTAGCTTTGAGTATTGTATTACAGTGATTTTTAGCATAATCCCTTTAAATATTTTTCTCTTGATAGACGTTTGGTTTCCCAGTTTTTTTGAAATGATAAAGAGAGGACTGTGGTTAACATCCATGTGTACATGTATCTATAGACTTACCAATTCTTAAGGATAAGTTTCTGGAAGTGATACTTCTGGTGCACAAAGCACACTTATTTATTTATTTTAGTAGGTAGCAATACAACATTTGTGAAGTTCACACTTAGCTCATAGGTGAATAAAACCTTAATTTACATTTTTGTTAAGTTAAAAGTGTTTTTATTTGTGTCTCTTTCTGTGAATTGCTTCTTTTGTTCATTTAAAATGGGATGATCTTATCCTAAGCCTTTATATTTTAGGCTGTTAACTGTAATATTACCAGTGTTTCCCTAACTGTAATATTACCAGTGTTTTCCTACCTCATCTGTCTTAAAGTTATTTATGATCTAAGATAATTTTAAAAATTATACTATTAACTATTCATTGTGATGATTGTCTTCTGTTAAAAACAGTTATTTCTTATATTGTACTTAATATCTTAGAAAAGCTACAAATAGGTAATTGAAACGAGTTTTGTGGTTGGTCTTCTTTTTCTCTGAGTATTTCAGTTATTTAATGGATGTTGTCTTAAGCTATTGTTTCTTTTTAAAAAAATAGTTATCAGTTCTGTGTAAGAGGGTTTTCAGGTAAGAGTAATGGTAAAACAGTCTCGTACAAAGTTAGAATTAAGCTTATCGTTTTTTTGTTATAGAATTACCTACATTTTTCTTAGTTAACTGATTTTTACGTATTTTAGGTATGTCCCACCAGAACAGGCCAAAGTCGTGGCATCAGTTCATGCATCTATTTCAGGGTCCTCTGCCAGCAGCACAAGCAGCACACCTGAGGTCAAACCACTGAAATCTCTTTTAGGGGATTCTGCCCCAACACTGCACTTAAATAAGGGTACCCCTAGTCAGGTGAGTAGTCTTTGAATCTTTGTAGGGAGTTCAACTTAAGGGGGCTTGAGTATCAAGAATTTGAGAATACTTTAAGACAGCAGCATAACCTTGTATGCCAGTAGCATTATGTTCCAGTGGTTTATTACACATTAAGAAATTGTAGGTTAAGTGGTTGAATGTATTTATGTTTGTTTTTCTTGCTGTTGCTAATATGAGTTTCTTTGACTTCTCTGCAGCTTTGTAAAGGTGAATTCTACAGGAATGTTGCTATAGCTATATGTGTGTGTGTGTGTGTGTATGTATGTATGTATATATCATTTATTATGCAGTTAGTAAAACATGAATCTGTGGTGACTACCAAAGTTAAAACATAAAGTCTCTGTGATACACTTTTCTAGGAAGGGATTTCTTTAGTAGTGCAATTTTTTCCACATGTGTGATTGTGAAGTATTTCGATCATTAAAACACAGGGGGCTTTGCATTATACCTTATTCTTAGAAATGAACAAAATGGAATATTTTCATAAGTTGCTACCTAAAGTTTGTACTTTATTATAGTTGTATGGAGCTGTGACACATTTGTTACTGTATAGTATTGCAGCCTCTATCCTATACGAGAATGGTTCAGAAACATAGTAATACGCATTGAATCCTTTTTGATAACATACTAGAACATTTGGATAAATTTCTCTTGTTTTCACAAAAGGTTTGAGTGAAAAATGAGAAAGGTTAACTCAGTATACTGTAACTTCCTATGTATAAGTGTGTTTTAAGTTTAGAGATAGTTTTGTATAAAGATCTTGCAGATCTGACTGGAATATCTTTATAGTTAATATGTGGTTTATAGTCCCCAGTTGTAGGTCGTTCTCAAGGGCAGCAGCAGGAGAAGAAGCAATTTGACCTGTTAAGTGATCTTGGCTCAGACATCTTTGCTGCTCCAGCTCCTCAGTCAACAGCTACAGCCAATTTTGCTAACTTTGCACATTTCAACAGTCATACAGGTAAGTGTTTTTTCTCAACTTTTGCTGGGGAATGTATATAAAGCACCAAGAAACATTACTTCTTTATCACACTTTGAATATCAGTAAACATTTTTTGTTGAGAATGGTTCTGTCGCTTGCTGGCATGACTTATTTTTGTGGAAAAATGGGGAAAGTATATAATGTCTATAATTTCGCTCTCTCGCCCAGGCCGGAGTGCAGTGGTGAGATCTCACTGCAACTTTTGTCTCCTGGGTTCAAAGGATTCTCCCACCTCAGCCTCCCAAGTAGCTGGGATTACAAGCATGCACCACAGCACCCGCCAGTTTTGTACTTTTAGTAGAGATGGGGTTTTACCATGTTGGCCAGGTTGTTCTGGAATTCCTGACCTTAAGTGATCCTCCCACCTCAGCCTCCCAAAGTGCTTTTTTTTTTAAGATGGAGTTTCATACTCTTGCCCACACTGGAGTGCACTGGCATGATCTTGGCTCACTGCAACCTCTGCCTTCTGGGTTCAGACAATTCTCCTGCCTCAGCCTCCTGAGTAAGTGGGACAGCAGGTGCCTGCCACCACGCCTGGATGATTTTTGTGTTTTTAGTAGAGAGACAGGGTTTCACCATGTTGACCAGGCTGGTCTTGAACTCCTGACCTCAGGTGATCCGCCTGCCTCGGCCTCCTAAAGTGCTGGGATTACAGACGTGAGCCACTGTGCCCAGCCCTAAAGATACTTTTTTTGATAGAACGCTTGTGGTCTTTGAATGGCCTTTTCTTCCCTCCTTATTCTGAGATTTAACCTATTTGTTACAGTTTAATGCACATCACCAGAAATTGGGATTTATGGAGTTTTATTTTGTTAACAAATATGCAAACCTCTCAGAGGTACCTAGGTAATATTTAAAAATTGATTATTGAAGTGTAGATTTGGTCACTTGTGTGTCTCCTTTAATTGTGATAGCAATAGTCTGATAGGGAAGTGGCATAACGTATTAAAAAGAACCTAGGCTTTGGAGTTGGTACAACCTGGGTTCAAATGCTGGCTTTCTTGCTTATTATCTATGTAACTTTGGGCAAATCACCTAACATTTCTAAATTTTGTTTTCTATAAATTGTCTTTGTTAAGTGGCAAAGTTCAAATGAGATGATGCATTTAACTAGTTAGCATCTAAAACTTACAATAAATATTCTCTCTTTACACACCTTTTACATATATATGTACATATGTATACACATATACACTTATGTATGTTTGCCTATCATGCATTTAAGAAAAACGATCATAGTCTATAGCAAGTTTTTATGCTGTTTTAATCTTTTGATCTTAGTTAAGATTCCTCAAATGGTTCAGATTCATTTCCCAACAACTTGGTAATTTCTTGAATCTTTACAGTTGCTGCTTTATGCTTTAACAGTGTAAAAGCATACATAGTATTTGTGTTGGAAATGTGTATGGAATCTATTTGGGGTGCCAGAAAGCTGTGATGTTGATATCATGGAAAGTTTACCCGTTTGCATTTTGAGTGATAACATAAGTATCAAACCAAATGTAGAACATTAATTTAGGAATTTAGTCATTTTGTAGTTTTATTTTGATAATTTGAAACTTTGCTTTATATTATTTTCTATAAGGTCAATTATGAACAAGAAAAATTCAAGATCATTTTTCTAGAAGATGTATTTCACAATTTTATGAGCATAGCAGAAACCATTGCTGATAGAACTGATTTTCTATTTGTATTTTAGAACTTATTTTGCCTTATTTTACTTACCTGTGAGATTGTGATGGTTTTTCTTTTTCTTTCAATTTGATGACCCGACTTTTTGGATAATGATGACATAAAGTATATTATATGTAATCACACTCCAAAGTGTTCTGTTTGGTATAGTTTGAAAAATGGTAGAAAAACTTCTCTCCAGCCACATTTCTTTCTAGCAAGCAATAAGGGAATCTTTTGTTTCAAATATTACTAAAAACATTTTCTAAGGACATGCTTTAGAAGGAAATTGTGGTATAATTTTTATATGTCTCCTGTGTGTATTTGCTTTAAAAAGGAGTCTTAGGATGACATGGATTTCTTTTTTCAGGAAAAGTTATACTGAGGAGGATAAGAAATTGTGATTTTCTTTTTGCTTAAGTTGTTGAGGTTGTGGTAGATTTTTCTTCTGTATTAACTGAGCTGCAAAATCCCAGAAAACCTGGAGAGCCTCTTTCCCCTTAACCGTCCAGATAGAAATCCATTTCCCCTCTGACTAGACAAGAACCCCAACTCTCTTTTCCCACTTCTTGCTTTTGAATGCTGGTAAAAAGAGTTGGTGCATAAACCAATAAATAGTAAAACCTGTACAATTTATTAATATCTTCTGGTTTAATCTTCATTTTAGGATTATCGAAATACAATGTGAAATTACTGATAAGTACCAACTTCTTTTGTAAATTTGCAACTTATTTCTTGTTCCCATTGTTTCTCTCTCTTTAAATGCAATTTGTGAGTTTCACAGGTAATGTTGAACTTTTCTTTGTAGCTCTGTTAGCCAAAAATGGTTAGATAAATCACTGCAACTCTACAGACTAACTTGTAGCATGGTTGCACTATTACTTTCAACAACTCCCTTAAAATGCTCTTTGAAAACAATCACCATCATTTAATTGTAGAATATGCAGTAAAGGAAAAGAAATTTCTATTTTGATCAGATTGATAGAAAGTGGTTGATCTTAACTGTTTTGTGAAGAAAGAAGGTAATAGCTATGTAGGCTAACTGTAAGTCAGGTTGCATAAGAGGGGTTGTTTTTTTAGTCTAAAGTTCTTACTTAAAAATGACTGCTCAGATTACTTTTTTTATTCTTTATTTGAGTTTTGGTTTGATTACAGGTGAATAAAATGTGTATGCCTATTACAAGAAGAAACTACTGAGGGCCGGGCACGGTGGCTCAAGCCTGTAATCCCAGCACTTTGGGAGGCCGAGGCGGGTGGATCACGAGGTCAAGAGATCGAGACCATCCTGGTCAACATGGTGAAACCCCGTCTCTACTAAAAATACTAAAAACTAGCTGGGCATGGTGGCGCATGCCTGTAATCCCAGCTACTCAGGAGGCTGAGGCAGGAGAATTGCCTGAACCCAGGAGGCGGAGGTTGTGGTGAGCCGAGATCGCGCCATTGCACTCCAGCCTGGGCAACAAGAGCGAAACTCCATCTCAAAAAAAAAAAAAGAAGAAGAAGAAACTACTGAATTACTCATTTATTTTTCCTTCTATACGGTTGATATCTGTTGACATTTTGCCTTGGAGTAGTCTCTAGGTATTAAAACTAGGTCATGATTTAACTGAAATGATTTTTTCCAGAGCCTTTCCAAGCATTCAGAATCTTTATTTTTCCATATAAGATTCACAAATAAAGTTATTGATTGCCAAGTTCTCATCCTGATATTCTTGTTAATTTTTCAAAAATATTAGTTGAGAATGTTATTCTGAACAGTTTGCTATGAATGACAGAACCTTTAATGGCAAGTAAGTTATTCAAATATGCCAGTCTGGTTGGTTAGCACTATCTTGTAGGAAAACTTGTTCTTTTGTAGAAAGTTTAGTGACTTAAAAGCCAGAAGTCTTTACTCTTTATGTGAGCATTCAGGCTGAGGTATAGTAATTCTGGATGTATGTTGCTGTGTGGGGTTCAGAAAAGTCATCTTTTACAGAAATATGCATGAAACTAGAAATAAAATTCACCTGCTGAATTTAGTAGTCATTTTGCCTGATGATAAACATCAATCATCACAAAACCTGTGCACTAAAACTGTAATTGATCTTTGTCACACTCTGTACTGTAGGATCTAAACCCAACTGCCTTGCAACTCAGGTAACACAAATGAGTAATATAATGCTCTATTTAAGGAACAGTGGTGCCCTTTTTAAAGGAGATGTTCTAATCTGTTATCACATGGAGATAGAGATTTAGGATTATGAGCTATATTGATTTTTTTTGTTTGTAATAAGAGAAGCTGGAAGTCTTTTTGTTTATTGTGAAATGCCCTCTTTAAATGTTGAGAATTGATGGGAAACAATGTAAAATACTGCATAGATGCAACAAAGCATATCTGTCAGATAAATTTGCTGAGCACTGCTAGTTTGCATCCTATGATCTCTCTCTTTGTCTTCCTGTCTCATGAATATCTGTTTCTCATTGAGGAGGAATGACAGCTATTAGCAAGACTCAGGCTCATTAACTTGGGATCTTAAGTTTCATACTAAGTTGACTCCTTTGTACTTTTTGAAATACGATTAATTGAGAGTCAGTTTTACCATTGCGTTACATTCTCCTTAGCTTGGATTTCTTTATGCATAGATTGCTTGAGTGTCCAGATAGTAATTTTTCTAATACTGAATTTATTACTGTTTAATTTCCAAAGTTGTGTTTTTCAAAATTTCATTCTGCAATATTTATAATCGATTGTTGAAGCTAGTGAATAGATCAGTACCTAGAAGTAAAAATCGATACAGGTACTACAAAGTCCTGTATTACCATAATTAATAGGTATTCAGTTACTCTTTGGGGCTCTGAATTATATGCTGTAATTTCTATACTAGTATTCATTGTTTCTTAAATTTTAATAAGTTTAAAATTGCAGGCTTCTAATAGAATGTGAATATCTTTAATTTATTTGGTGATCTTGTCCTTTTTAAAATTTTTATATATGACCATGGTGACACATTTGTAAACTTAAAAAAGTTTTATTTATTAATTAAACCATCTTTGTATCATTTTTAATATTTCCGTTATTATTCAGATTCACATAGTTGATTACCATTTGTACTCAGTGAATTTTCCAGAATATTTTCTACATCTTTGTCTGCTTTGCTGTAACTCAGTACTCTGAAATAGTTTTCTTTGTTAATAGAGTCACTTTTCTGTCATATACAGAGTATTGTCTCCAAATTTGTCATTGCACAAAGTGTTTTTGGAAATTCCCGGTTACTCCTTAGTAAATTACTTGTAATTGGGTTTAATGCTGGTAGGATTTAAAATCCGATTTCTAAGCAAATTCTCTATTAAGTGAGTTTTGATACATAGAACTTATCATACAATTCTTAAACTCATTTGTCATGTATTTTCATTTATAGTTTTCATATTCATTAACATATGTTGTTCCTTACCATTTACAGCTCAGAATTCTGCAAATGCAGATTTTGCAAACTTTGATGCATTTGGACAGTCTAGTGGTTCCAGTAATTTTGGAGGTTTCCCCACAGCAAGTCACTCTCCTTTTCAGCCCCAAACTACAGGTAGAGCTTCTCCAGCATTGTGCTTAAATGTTTGCTATACAAAACAAAACTCTCTAAGTGTGGTTTTGAAAAATTAGTCTAAACTTAAATATCTGTAGTTATGACTTTAAAATGGTTCTATCTTAAAAAGCTCTGGGGAAACCTGAACTCTTTATTTTTTTCTATGTTGATTTGTTTTTCTGCATTAATTGGTGTATTATCATTGTCTATTTGACAACATCCATTCTCCTCCTTTTCCTGCACATGAATCTTCCTTATACCTACCATGTACAGAGGACAGAGGCATGACACTACTATAAGTATTTCTCTGTCTTTCTTTTTTTTTTTTTTGGTGGTCTTCCTGCCTTAGCATGGAATACAGGCACATGCCACCACTCCCAGATAATTTTTTTTTTTTTGGTAGTGACTGGGTCTCACTATGTTGCTCAAGCTGGTCTTGAACTTCTGGCATCAAGCTGTCCTCCTGCCTTGGCCTCTCAGAATGCTGGGATTACAGGTGTGAGCCACTGTGCTCAGCCAATGCTGTAAGTTTTTTAAAGTTCATAGAATCCATTGATTTAGGCTGACGTTATACCTCTGAATAAAGGAAGCTAATTGCTTCCATAGAGTAAAAAATGTAAGTAATTTTCAGGGCAACAAGCTTGAGAAAAATTTTTAAATGTTTATTCGACAAGAGTAGATTAATGATCACTTAAGTCAAACTTGGAAGTAGTTTTCTGTGCAGGAATTGGTCTTTAAACATTGAATACTCTTTCTATAAATTGTGCTGTTTTTGGAAATTCATTGAACCCTTATTTAGATCTTTGGCTGATTACTTTTCTTTCAACTTTTAACTCTGTGTATTGTCTTAAAGCCTTTTCTTTCAATTTTCTTTTTTTTTTCTTTAACTTTCATCATTTACATAATTTCTGGCTGTCCAGCATTTAGAATGGTTTCATCTAGCTGCAGTTTTGGTGAATTTACTTCAGCTTTTCCTCTTCAGGCTACCCACAGTAAGTTCTCTTGTCAAGTAGGCATCTTATACTAATTTGTATATTTTTGCTATACTACAAGAGTTTTTCCAGTTGTAGATAGTTAATCCTTAGTAATAATCCTTCGTAAAGATCTCTTCCAACTTTATTTATTAAACTCATAGTTAGAGAACACAGTAGTAGACAGAGTTGCTTGGTTTAATCATTAATAATTTGAAATAATATTCTTTATATGAATTTTGAAAGTTTAGTATGTACTTTGGGTGCCAGATCCTTGTAACAGGTCACAGTCTTTTACATACCAACATGTATTACTTAGCTTTAATTGAAACTTAACTCCTGAAAGAAATTTTATCATTATGTATTTGTTTTAGAATGTATAAAAACCTGTTTGATAGAAAGTGTTCATATTTTTTAATAGAGGTTCATGCATTCTGTTTTAAAATTATCTGTAGTTGTCTTTTCTATTACTTTAATGTATAATCGTGCATATGTACTATTTTGATTGCTGAAACCAAAGTTTAGAAATAAAGAACTAATATCCCAAAGGTGTAGGATCAAAAGCATAGAATGAAATATACTGGTTTTAGTCTTTTGATAGTCTTTTAAGGAGGTCTCTATAATAGAGAACAGACTTTAAAGATTTAACAGGATATACACAATAGTGGCCATTAGATGAACTGTGGTTTATAAAGTCAAAAGTTTCTATAATGTATTATGTACTATAATTTTAATGCCTTGACCTATATGGTAGGGCATGATTTTACAATGAACATCATGATATTGTATACACATTAAATTATTATGTCGAATTAAATGTAACTCTTGAAAGAGTAAATGTCAATGACCATCTTTTTAAAAATTCTGGATCACTGTAACACATTTTACATGTCGTTAATTGCTATCCCTGGTATTTTTTTAAATTGTGTTACCATGGAGTCACAAAAGTTTGAAATTCGTCAAGTAAGATACTTTGCATCTTGTTTGCAGTCTGTTTAGGGAGAGCTAGTAAAAGGCTACATAGCATATTTGGACTAGAAAGTAACTGAATCTCAAACCAGGTAGCATGGAGTTACCTCCCCATGAATTACATTTTTCATTGCATGGTAGGTAATAAACAGAAACATGTTATTTTACATGTTGCCAAGGCCTTTGAGAAATCTACTTTTACAAATTATAAAATGTCACTTGTAGTCAAAAGCCTTTGCCAGTCATTGATTTTAAGGTTGTGGGATTGCTTATAGGACATTTAATTTAGGAAGAAATGATCATACAGTCTACGAGAGGGTATTAGGAAAAGCTTAGAAATTTCAAGTGCTCTGTTTATTCTGTTACAGGTGGAAGTGCTGCATCAGTAAATGCTAATTTTGCTCATTTTGATAACTTCCCCAAATCCTCCAGTGCTGATTTTGGAACCTTCAATACTTCCCAGAGTCATCAAACAGCATCAGCTGTTAGTAAAGTTTCTACAAACAAAGCTGGTTTACAGACAGCAGACAAATATGCAGCACTTGCTAATTTAGACAATATCTTCAGTGCCGGGCAAGGTATCGAGCTTTAAACAAAACAAATACAAATTTGTGTTAAACAGTGCTCTTAATTTGGTTGTATTTATTAAAATCTGGACATGTTATACTTTTCTCAATTGTTGTATAGAAGTCTTGGCTACACTGTCATTTTGAGTAAAATGTTCGCTTAGCCTCTTGATCCATCCACTTCAGCCTCCCAAAGTGCTGGGATTAGAGGTGTGAACCTCTGCACCTGGCCAACCTGCCCAACATGGTGAAATCCTCATCTCTACTAAAAATAAAAAAATTAGCTGGGCATGGTGGCAGGCGCCTATAATCCCAACTACTCAGGAGGCTGAGGCAGGAGAATCGTTTGAACCCAGGAGAGAGAGGTCGCAGTGAGCCGAGATCACACCACTGCATTCCAGCCTGGGTGACAAGGTGAGAGTCCGTCTCAAAAAAAAAACTTCACTTGACACATTTTGGACCTGAAAGATCAACCATAAAACTGAAGACATAGAAGCTGATTTGGAAACTTTCAGTCTTAAGAGTTGAGAAAAATTTTATTTTGTCGTAGAAGGCATGCTTCACTTTTCTTTGGCTATAAAGAGCCAAGAAACTCCATTGGCTGAGCTGAATGGGTGGTTATTTTGTTGTTTCTATAATGTATTTACTTTGAACGATTTACTGTTAACATCTTGGATTTTTTCTTTTTAAAAAAAAATGATGAATTTTATAGTATATTCTTATATCCAGTTTTATCTTATGGCTAATAGTCTCTAAAAATGCATATGGCAGTGGTGAATAGCAGCAGTGTGTTGCTAAATGGAATTCTCCATTCTGATATCTGGGCCTGTTTGTCTCCTCTCCAAAATGAGGATAATTATAAGCATTGAACTCATGGAGTTGTGTTCTATAATTACTGCATGTAAGTCATTTAGAACAGTGCCCACATAGTAAGTGCTCAGAAAGTGTTTCCCATTATTACTGACTTAATTTTTTTCATGGAGAATGCTGGGGAAATGATGTTATTGATAGGTTGTTTACATTAGGTCTAGCGTCTTCACTTGAACAAGATCTACCCATCTTGGAGAAGTTAACATAGTAGCATTTGAGTTCTTTCTTAGGTATAATCTAGACTTTTTTTTTTGGGGTACAGAGTCTTAATTTTTGTTAAGAAACATATTCTGTCTTTACCACAGTGTTATGTATAACAACTAATCCTGTCCAGTATGGTCAGGTTATTTATTAGATTAAGGCTTTGGAGTCCTGCTTAGCTCTGATTCCATTTTAAGTTTACACATGTTTCATGGCAAATGTGGTTGATAAGTTGAAAGCATTACTTTAAAGTTTTGGTGTAACTTGATTTTGTTCATTCCCAGGTGGTGATCAGGGAAGTGGCTTTGGGACCACAGGTAAAGCTCCTGTTGGTTCTGTGGTTTCAGTTCCCAGTCAGTCAAGTGCATCTTCAGACAAGTATGCAGCTCTGGCAGAACTAGACAGCGTTTTCAGTTCTGCAGCCACCTCCAGTAATGCGTATACTTCCACAAGTAATGCTAGCAGGTACCTTGTCTTAGCTAGCCCTCCTGCTTTGTGTATTTTTTTCCAGCTTTGAATAATCAATTTTAAAAAATGACTGTTTCAAGGTATAATTTAAAAATTCTTGAATATATTTGTAAATTTGAATTGAATTAGCCAATTAAAATATAATTCTTGAATAATTGCGATAATTTTTTTCTTTTCATTGAATCAGACATTTTTGTTATGTTTCGTCCTTGAACACTAAAACATATTTGACAGCATGTACACATCTCAAAATGGACAGTTATTTGGAGATTGTACTCAGAGAATCCATTTAGTAGTCAAAAAAATACTTTAAAAAAATTTAGGCCGGGCGCGGTGGCTCAAGCCTGTAATCCCAGCACTTTGGGAGGCCGAGGCGGGTGGATCACAAGGTCAAGAGATCGAGACCATCCTGGTCAACATGGTGAAACCCCGCCTCTACTAAAAAGACAAAAAATTAGCTGGGCATGGTGGCGTGTGCCTGTAATCCCAGCTACTCAGGAGGCTGAGGCAGGAGAATTGCCTGAACCCAGGAGGCGGAGGTTGCGGTGAGCCGAGATCGCACCATTGCACTCCAGCCTGGGTAACAAGAGTGAAACTCCGTCTCAAAAAAAAAAAAAAAAAAAAAAAATTAAACAGTGAAAGTACTGTATTACAGTAAATACAGATTTTTAGAAGTGTTTGCACCAAAGCCCAAAATCAGTTCTGTATCTCTTCAGTGTCATCCTCGTATTTATAAGTAAGCACATCTGCTATTCTGTTCAAATATATCTGTTAGAATTCTTGGCAGTAGGAAGTCTAACACATTTTAAGGACATGACACTTTTAAAAAACTCTTCTAGTCTTACCTTTATTTAGGAGTTGTGGAAATAGTCTCAGAAATACAAGAGATTTACCTATTACAATGTTTTACTCATCTCTGTTTTCCATTCCTGTGGATTGTATTTACTGCTTTCTTTTGTTATTCTAGTAGCTTATTTTCCTTTAATATCTTTTCTAGAGAAAAATGTTAGGATTATAACACTTCTGGAAACATAAAGTCTGGAAACATATGTTTTATATATAATACATGATTTATTGATGCTGCATTACAGTACATTAGGGGCTCACAAAGTGTGGTCTATAGAATGTTTTAGGTACCTGAGACCCTTTCATGGGGTCTATGAGGTTAAAACTTTCTTAATAATAATTCTGAGAGATTGTTTACCTTTTTAGTAATTGACATTTGTATTGATGGTACAAAAACAATGGCAAGTAAAACTTGCTGGAGTCTTAACATGAATATTAATTAAGATAGTGGCACCAAACTGTACTAGTTATTCTAATAGTCCTGTTGCTCCCCACTACACATACAGTTTTACTTGTATTTTTGATTTTTTAAATGACTATTCTTAATGAAGCAGTAGCAGTTGTTTATTTTATTATATCTTTACACTTAAATACGTCTTAATTTTCTTTGTGTTGATATTGATGCTGTGATACGTGATATGTTCATTATTTTGTGGCTACCCTGTAGACTGATTATCCTTACTTTCTCTCTTTTGTTTTCTTTTAAAACAAACAAACAAAAATGAACTCTTTGAATATTTGTTCTCAGCAATGTTTTTGGAACAGTACCAGTGGGTGCTTCTGCACAGACACAGCCTGCTTCATCAAGTGTGCCTGCTCCATTTGGAGGTATGTGCTTTTGGTATATACACTGGTTTTTATAAAGAACCCAACTATATATTGTGTAGCATTTTCTTAGGAATCAAAGCAATGATTTGTTATCAGAATCCTTGAGTTTTCTATCTTGATAAATATAATGAACAAATAATTTAAATCTTAAGTACAAAATGTATTAGGATTTTATAGTGTATTTTATAATTTTTTAAAGCTACGCCTTCCACAAATCCATTTGTTGCTGCTGCTGGTCCTTCTGTGGCATCTTCTACAAATCCATTTCAGACCAATGCCAGAGGAGCAACAGGTAAGAAAAAGAGACAGTCAGTGGAACAGTAAGCTTTGGGGAAGGTATTTATCAACAAAGACATCATGTGAAGAAAGCCAGAAGATGGGGCCTCTTTCTTAGTGAAGTGAATAGCATATGGATAGAAGAATTTCTCCATAAAGACAAATTCTAGCTGAAAGTTTATAAAATCCTGGAATTTAACAATTGAGAGGGACCTTAGAAATTATGTAATGTCTACCCTTTCCAGTTAAAGCTTTCGTTTTTCAGGTAGGGAATGCCAGATATGGAGATGAGACTCCACAGAGAATTTATGACAGAGATGGGACTTGAACGGAGCAATTTAGACGTATTTAGTTATCTGGTTTCAGAATTACTGTTTTTAACTCATGCAGTCTTAATGGAAACATCTTATGAGAAGTGTTTATTTTCCCTATGAGATTGCATCAAATTACTTTATTTCATGAATTCTTAATAATTAGGTCTTTTTCTAGTGAATTTCTCTTTCATGTGTTAACATTTTTTAAGTTGTGGGAACTTGATTTAGTTGTGGGTATAATACTGAATATTTTTCTCCTGATAATTTTTTCCCTTAATTTCTCTTTATTTTCTCCCATTTTTCTTTTTGATTCATACTGCAAGCCAATCACATCTTTCTCATGTTATACCTCTGATTTTTGTCGTATTACCTTGAACACCAGAGATACTTGCCATCATCTTGGAATGTCAGCAGGTGCATGTGGTATGGCTGGGTATCCATGTAGAGTTTGTATGCTTTGTTTTTGTGTATTTGCCACAATAATTTAGAACTAAAGCCTAAACTCCAGTTATGACAACTGTTGATATTAAATCTTGAGAGATTAGGTACTTATAACATTGTTATCAAATTAAACCATTAAGAATTACTAATTTTTAGTAAATCTCTTTGTCATTAACAAGCTTGAGAATCGCAACATTAGGAGTTTGAACTGTAACTATTTTCTTTTCACATAAATGTCTTCACTTATACTTTGTTGGCAACTAGCATAATAGATGTTTGGTAAATATTTGAATTTCACACAAAATTTATCTTTTTAAAAATGGTTTGTTTTAATTCAAGTGTACCTGATGAATGATTGTTTTTAATTTTTGTTCATAGAATTTCTTCATCAGGTGCATGAGATGTTCAGTGTTTCTGTTTCTTAGTATACTGTTTTGATTTAGTGGACTGAGTTTGTAAAATGTCTTGTGATACAATGGATTTTTGTGTATTGCCTCATTTAATCCACTCAGCTCTCATCGAACAAATATTTTAATTGTGTGACAGCTGAGGGAACAGGCCCAGAAAAGTTAATTGGACGTGTTTTGAGAACAGCCAGCCAAACTTGTTTTTGAGTTCTGATTTATAGTTACTTGCTGGTTGACCATAAGAAAGCCTTTTGAACTTTGTTCTTTTAATGAATGGGGTAAGAATGATAGGAAGAGGTTCAAACATTTATTATGATACATCTATTCACAAGATGCTATTATTTATAGATACTATAACCTCATTTAAGAACCGATGAATGGAAGCTCAAATTATGCCTTGACTGAGCCTAATCATGTTGACCTAACGTTTCTGAGCCTTCCTCTTGTACTTCTCTGTAGGATGTGAATAATACTCTCTTGCTGGCAGGTTTTTTGTGAAATTAGATGATGCAAATTTATCCTGTGTGGTCTTTGCATTACAGCATTTCCTCAGTAAATCAGACCTATTATTTTTCTTTCATGACTATATCTCTGAGTTGGTTCTATCATTAGAGTTAAGCACTTTTTTTTTTTTTGCTTATTTTACTTAGAGTATGAAAGTTTTATAAAAGTTGCAGTTCTACATAGGATATAAAATAACATGTTCAGATGATATAAGATAATTTTAGTACTAAGTAACAAAAACTTATTAGAAAGGTAAAACTACTGTGTCTGCAAATGTTTATTTCAAGGTAATACATTTTTTTCATTATAAGTCATTTTGAATTTATCACATTGATCATCACCTTTATTAGATTATTATTGAATTGACCAAATCACTTAAACATTAACTGCATAGGTTTCTGTTGAAGCTGAAATACAAACAATACTTTGACAATTGCACTACGCTTAAGAATTTCTAGTGTTTTATATCATCAAAATTAATATTATTTAAGAATTTTTGGTTGCCTTTAAATATATTAACACTAGCCAAGCTCAGTGCCTCATGCCTGTAATCCAGCATTCTGGGAGGCTTAGGCAGGTGGATCATCTGAGGCCCGGAGTTTGAGAACAGCCTGGCCAACCTGATGAGACCCTGTCTCTACTAAAAATGCAAAAATTTGCCAGCTGCGGTGGCATGCGCCTCTAGTCCCAGCTACTCAGGAGACTGAGGCAGGAGAATCGCTTGAACCAAGGAGGCAAAGGTTGCAATGAGCTAAGATTATGCCACTGCACTCCAGCCTGGGAGACAGAATGAGACTGTCTCAAAAACAGACAAACTAATATATTAACACTATGAAATTACATTTTGAGGCACCCTTTGGTCCTAGCACTTTGGGAAGCCAAGACAGGTGGGTTGCTTGAAGTCCAGAAGTTGAAGACCAACCTGGGCAACATGGCAAAACCCTGTTTGTAAAAAAAATACATGGTGGCAGGCACCTGTAGTCCTAGCTACTCAGGAGGCTGAGGTGGGAGGATTACCTGAGCCTAGGAGGTTAAAGCTGCAGTGAGATGTAATTGCACCACCACATGCCAGCCTGGGTGACAGAGTGAGACTCTGTTTCAAAAAAAAAAAATTGAGGAGGGGGTATTACATAATAGTTTTATGTGAAATTTGAAAAGTTTTATCTATATATATATATTTTTTAACAGATTATCACTCTGTCACCCAGACTGGAGTGCAGTGGTGCAATCTTAGCTCACAGCAACCTCTACCTCACGGGTTTGAGCAATTCTCATGCCTCTGCCTCCTGAGTAGCTGGGATTACAGATGTGTGCCACCACACCCAGCTGATTTTTATATTTTTAGTAGAGGTGGGGTTTGCCATGTTTGCTAGACTGGTCTTGAACTCCTGGCCTTAAGTGATCTGCCTGCCTCAGCCCCTGCACAGTGCTGGGATTACAGGTATGAGCCACTGCACCGTGGTCGTTCTTAAAATAACATTTGAATAATCATTTTTTCCAGATTTATGAAACTTTGAGGCTTTAGCTTTTTTAAAAACCGTAATGTTACATAGGAACTCTCATTAGGAGGTTACCTATTATGGCCTGATTTTAGGATTCTGTGATATTTAGGATTTTTTTTTCTCCCCTAGAGCTATTTTTTTTTTTTTTTGAGACGGAGTTACGCTTTTGTTACCCAGGCTGGAGTGCAATGGCGCGATCTCGGCTCACTGCAACCTCCGCCTCCTGAGTTCAAGCAATTCTCTTGCCTCAGCCTCCTGAGTAGCTGGGATTACAGGCACGAGCCACCATGCCCAGCTAATTTTTTGTATTTTTAGTAGAGATGGGGTTTCACCATGTTGACCAGGATGGTCTCGATCTCTTGACCTCGTGATCCACCCGCCTCGGCCTCCCAAAGTGCTGGGATTACAGGCTTGAGCCACCGCACCCGGCCCTCAGTTTACTCTTAATAGTTGGACATCTCTAATATTTGATACTCTACAGTTGGTATTTTAAAAAGGAGCCAGAAGTGAAAATTACCAATTTGGTAATTAAAAAAAGAAAGACAGGAAAGTTGTAAAAATTTACCCATCAGAAAACTTGATAATGGAGAAAATATTTACTAATCATACATCTGATAAGGGACTTGTATTCAGAATATATAAAGAACTCTTACAACTAAATAAAAAGACAACCCAATTAAAAAGTGAACAAAATATTTGAATAGACATTTCTCCAAGAAGGGATAGAGATGGTCAGTAAAAGAAAAGACAATGATGAACAATGTGAGGAGGCAGAGAAATTAGAAACCTCATATATTGCTTGTGGGAATATAAAATGGTACAACCCCTTGGAAAACATTCTGGCAGTTCCTCAAATGGTCGTCGTAGAGTTAGCATGTAACTTAGCAGTGCCACTATTAGGAGTATACCAAAGAGGAATGAAAACATACATCTGCACAAAAATTTGTACACAGATGTTCATAGCATCAATTTTAATCATTGCTAAACGGTACAAACAACCCAAATGTCCATCAACTGATGAAACCAAATGTTGAATAGTTATACAGTGACAAATTATTTGATAATAAAAAGTGATGAAGCATTGATACATGCTACAACATGATGAACCTTGAAAACATTCTGCTGAGCGAAAGAAACTAGTCACAAAAGGCCGCACATTTGTGGTGCCATTTGTATGAAATGTCCGGAAATGGAAAGATAAAGTAGATGAATGATTGCCAGGGGCTGGGATTTTAGTAGTGGTGGGCAGCATGGGAAGTGACAGCTGATAGGTATGATATTTATTTTGAGGGGGGATGAAAGTAATTCTAAAATTAGATTGTGTTGATAGTTGTACAACCCTGAGAATATAGTTTTAAAAATTGAACTCTTTAAATGAATGAATTGTGTGTCGTATGTGAATTATATTTCCAAAAGTTGTATAAAGTCTAAAAAAAATTTTTAGCAGTTCAGGACCAGAGCTTGGGGGGGCATCTTGTTACAGACTGAGGTACATTGATTAATATTGGCTAACAGTCACTGTTGTCTAAAAGTCAGTGTTTGCCAGTGTATTTTGTGAAACATGTCTCCTGTAATGTTGTTAGCAAAATTCTATGGAAAGAATTCTGTGTCTAAATGCATGTGGGAAATGCTGGAATAAACACAGTTGAACCAATGTCATTAGTGCAGGACTGCTCCAAACCTGTAAAGTGCTTTAAGAAAGGAGATAAGTATAAGGGTCACATTTATTTTTCACAGGCACATCTCCCTCAATTAATCTTTTTTTCTATTTGGAACATAGTGATACTTTTTTAAGTTGGCAAGAAAGTTACATTCATTCAATATTTACTGCCCAACACTTTGATTTTTTGTTGCATTTGCTCTTCACAACAGCTTGAAGTGTAGATACTATTTTCTCTGTCCCTCTAACCCATTTGCAAATGAGGAAACAGAAGCTTATAACATAAAGTAACATTATGCAGCTAGTAAATGACAGAACCACAACTCAGAACCATTCAATTTCTTAATCATTCTTATGCCAGTTTTAAAAGTATTCCAATTTTAAATGCATGGAAATATATTTTAGAGACAGTCTTACTTCAGATTACTAAAACAAACAAAAAAAGGTTCTAGTATTTAACAATCTAGGTTAACTTTTTATTAATTTATATGTAACCTGTCTATCTTTAAACATGCCAGGTGAGTAAGATCTACAGAAGATCTGTTTTGCTTTTTTTCTCTCCTTTTCAGCCTTTATATTTTAACCTGAAAATACTGTTTACCTTTCTTATGAACTAGTATATTTAATAGTTTTTCCCTTGTAATACTTAATTAGTTCATTTGAGTTATTTGTGTATTTCTAGTTAATGTGCTGAGTTGTAAATAGAACAATCTAGCATTGTTCACGCTGTCTCCCAAGACTTGGTTTCGATCCCAAATGTAGATACTGGATAATTTCAGATGATTCTATGAATAGCATATTTAGATGTAGCTTATGATGCCTACAAAGCGTTTTTTAATGACTATTGAAAAGTTGATGCTTATTTGTTTAAAAAATTGATTTCATCACTGTTTCTTAATTTGTTATGTATTACTCTAATCTCCACTTTATTTCAAACAGTATAAATATTACAGTGTTGTGAAGTAAAAGGCTTATTTTGTAAATGTGCTTTTGTTATGTATTATGCTACCCCCTTAGCAACAGTGTGCTCTGATTTTATAACTTTTAATGAAACAAATTTATTTTTATTTTAACAATAGTTATCCACAAGTTAATTGACATTGGTCTCTTTATGGCTTTCCATAAGGCCTTTCTGGAGCAATGCATTCTCAAGTGTTTCCTCACGCTCATTTTGGTAGGTGGCCACAATTAATATCTAGATTTGTGTGGCAATTTGTCTACCTGCTTGTGGAAGCTTCTGCTAGTGTTCTGGATCCCTGCATGCGGAATTAAGTTTTTTCCGTGTTTTAAAATGGAGTGGGCATGGATGTGTGGCTTTCCGATTACATTGTATTTAAAATTCCATGAAAATATTTTGTAGTGATTTATGTATAAATGCTGAAAAGCATTACTGCTTACCTACATGGTCACATTAGAATGTTAATAGCTATTATGATTCTTTTTCTTGAGTTTGAATTCATGATACTTTGTCGCCTTTTTGATATAGCAAATCATTTTACTGCATTATTCCATGGAGTTTGGTTTTGCTTAACTGTATCCAAGTTTTGCTTTTTAGTGCTCTCTTAAAGTGATTTGTCAAAGTTATGTCAATGCATTGTTGTCTGTTATGAAGCCCTCCCATTACCCTTGCAGTGTGCTTATTGTTCTTTAATTCACTTGCTTCCCAGTGGCCTGTTTTTCCTTTTTTTTCTCATCAATAATATAAAAGTAATTTTCTTGATATTCTAATTAGGTTCACTGAGCAAAATTGCATTGTTGTAAACATTACGACTACAGGGATTATGTTGGACAACATCTATAACTTGTTTTTCAGCTTTTTAAAAATAAAATACATTCTGTGTAACATTTTTAGTGTTTAATTTCTGTGCATTAAATCAGTGATCTAATTGGTGAATTTGTTAAAATCAGTAAATTTAGTGAATTAGCATGTTATTTTGATTGCATCATGCTAAGAATATTTCATTATGTAATTACTAGTAGTCTATATTTAAGCAACATTATTGGCTCTTATTTTACTGAGACCCTTCCTAGAACATATAGTTGGCAGTTCTGTTTTTAATATTCACTAGTAATAAATAACATACTGCTCTGTTATTGCATGTGTTTCTATAATGTACTTTAGTTCCTAAGTGATTAGTAAATAGGGAAATTACGGCAGCATTCCACATATGTAGCAGTTGATAACACACATTTCCCCCAATGTGATAATAATACCTTGTCCATGAAGTAGTAACCAGCTAGACATGGCAAGGCAAGGAAGAGTACAGTAGCATTGAGTACTATGGCCATTTATTCTGTATTCTTTCTAAGAATGCAGTCTTTGTGGATTTCCCACTAATTTTGATAGCTCAGCTGCCCTAACCTTCCTTCAGTCTTCCAAAGCTGTCTTTATTTACCTTCCAGAAGAGGGTGGGAGTCCATATGTGTATATATATCCATATAATTGATTTAATAGGAACTTGTCCTTTAATTGTGTTATGGTTGTTAATAGAATTTTGAATTTCTCTCTGTTTCTCTCTGGCTTTAGTTACAAAGCTGCATAGGTTCTGAGTGGTCTGCCTCTAACTAAACCTGTTTTTCCTATAAGTCCTATTCTTTTTAACAAACTATTTTTCAGTGGTTTTTAAATTTTTTTCCAGGAACACGTATTATGTTATAGCAGATACTTCAGTAGATTAAATTTTGGTTGTTATTTTACTACATGTAGCAAAACAAAACTAAAAACAAAAATGTATACTAGTATACATTCACTAGTATACATGTGAATTGTGTGAATTGCATGATGATGAGCCTTTAAAAAGACTACTGTTTAGACTTGAATTTGTAATTTGAGAAATTTTCTTGGGATTTCAAATATCAGCTTTAGTAGTTTCATTCTGGTTATTGGGTTTTAGGAGAACAAAATTTCTACAGGTGATGTTAAAACAGTGTAGCACTAAAACTCATTGGTAACTTTGTTGGAATTTTGGAATTAACACTGCCTTTAATGTACATCCTAGTATTTTTCAAGGTAAATGATGTCTTTTTTACAATGTTGTGAGAAACTAAACATGTCTTCTTGTATGTAACTGATCAGCCCTTCTCTTCTCCTGTTAGCGGCAACCTTTGGCACTGCATCCATGAGCATGCCCACGGGATTTGGCACTCCTGCTCCCTACAGTCTTCCTACCAGCTTTAGTGGCAGCTTCCAGCAGCCTGCCTTCCCAGCCCAAGCAGCTTTCCCTCAACAGACAGCTTTTTCTCAACAGCCCAATGGTAAGATCTAACATTTGGCAAGCTGTAAGTTCATTTTATATATTCTTTTCATATCATAATGTTGTGTGCTTGGGCAGAAAGACTTTTCTAATGAATGCTATAGTATTATCTACTGAGTATTTACTACACAAAAATAAAAGCTTTTGGTGATTTGGACCTCAGAAAGCTAAGTGATTTTGTAAGCTTTTGTGAGCAGGTTACAATTTATGGGAAATCAGTGACTATGTAGAGTATTTCTTCATTCTCAGAGTTTCTAGAGCCTTTTTCTGATTAATTTGTCTTACATGTTCTAATATGCCTCTTGATTTTTAAAGGAGACTTCATAGACCTAAAATGTTGGTTTTTTTTTTTCCTTTCATCACAGAAATATGTACCTTTGTGTGTGTGAAAGAGACTACTTTTCTAATTTGATAACTACTGTAGTTAGAGTTTGTTATTTGATTTTAGGAAGAGATGGGAAGATTGACTTGACCATTTTTACCTATTTCTGTCATTTGCTCAAGTTTTAAGTGTATAGATTTGAAGATTCTTGAATCACAACTACATTTTTTTTTTTTAAAGTAAATGGTTATTTAAAAGTCTGAAATATGGACCATGGAAGAGCCATAAGTAATAAAAGTATTTTCTACAAAATATTGTGATGTTTACATAGAAATCATTGCGTTGTCTGCATGGCCTGTCCCAAATAGTCACAAACTCATCTAGTAATGAAGTCCTATGAATTTTAGTTATTGAGACAAGTTGGCATGAAAGAGCTGAATGAAAGTTCTCTTGGCCAGGTGTGGTAACTCATGCCTGAAATCCCAGCACTTTGGGAGGCCAAGGCAAGTGGATCACTTGAACCCAAGAGATTGAGACCAGCCTGGGCAACATAATGAAATCCTATCTCTACAAAAAGTATAAAAATTAGCTGGGTATGGTGGCATGTGGCTGTAGTTCCAGCTACTTGGGAGACTGAGGTGGAAGGATCACCTGAGCCCTGAAGGTTGAGGCTGCAGTGAGCCATGATTATGCCTCTGGACTCCGGTCTGGGCAATAGAGTGAGATCCTGCCTCCAAAAAAAGAGTTATTTTAAGACATGCTACTGTCAGTTTTTCTTTGGTATCTGAAAGAGCTTGAGGACTAACAACTTAACTTTGATACTTTATTTTTATTGCTCTGATAGGAATTTCTCTGAAAGTTATTATGAGGCTTTATAAGCATGAGATTGTCTCTTAAAGATAGAGGTTATAATTGGTGGTTCTGTTTTAACAAGGTGCAGGTTTTGCAGCATTTGGACAAACAAAGCCAGTGGTAACCCCTTTTGGTCAAGTTGCAGCTGCTGGAGTATCTAGTAATCCTTTTATGGTAAGCAAAATTTAAAATTAAGTACTTTATAAGTTGTTAAATCTTATTTTTAAATTAGGAATAGCAGCATGTTAATATTCCTAGATGGTATTTGGTATCCTTTTGATGTGACATGGTAAAATTGTACAAATTGACTTGGAGCCATTATGTGTGATCCCTTTCTGACCTTTTCAAAAGACTAGTTGGAAATTAAAGCATTGCAGTAGTTCAGCTGTTTTATAATATGATACTTATTTGCTTTCTTGTCAAAATAACACTTTATCAGAGGCCCTAAGAATTGATGAACATAAAAAAGAGGTCTTAAGAGCCAGAAGTTTCATTTGAATCTTTTCTAAGTGCTTTTTAAGACCATTCTAATATTCTTCCTAGAATCTGTTACAAGAACGCTATGAAATAAT